>NC_068973.1:33018076-33643076 GCF_016808095.1 Vigna angularis | reverse complement strand
AAAGCATACATACATGGTAAGTGTTAATAATAATAATTATCTGTTAATTAGTTTCAGTAGCTGCACTGCATATTTATAAGCCTAACAACATAGTATTCTACTGCTAGATTTATACGTGATCTTGAGTCTTCTCCTTCAGCATCTCTATGAGTCACGGATTTTCGACCCTTGGAAAAAGTGTACGCATAATGGTCTCTTGATGAAGAGTTTGTGACTAGCCATAGGTAGAAAGAACAACCTCACCAATGTCATTTTCTTTTATGAGCATAGAAGTCAGCTATGGTTATAACTTTATTATGTGTAGCACGGAATTACATCCTGAAATGCCAATGGGGGTAAATGTAGTCATTTTCGAGGTATGATCATACTGTGAAGAATCTAAGGTACACGTGCCATTGACAAGTTAATCTAATGCAGTAGGAATTGAATTTAGCAATAACGGAGATGTAGCCTTGTAGCATTCTAACAGATCAGAGCTTGTCAACCAATTTATATAAAAAGAACACCAAAACCCCACCTCGAATTCAAACTAGAGAATGCACACAACACTTTCATTTAAAAAAATAAAAGTTAAAGAAGAGATGAGTGCTCGCATTTGGTGGAAGTCATTTATTGGGCCAATTGTTCTTAATCTTGAGATGATAGATTATTCTCAATCATTTTAGGCTAGCCATCTATACTTAGACAATATTTTATTTGAATAATGCAGTATTAACAACCACGCCTCCCTTTAATAGGGTAAGCTTGATATCATTAAATTCATATTCACTCTTCAATTAAAATTAAAATGTAATTAAATCATTTTAAATTATATTTTTTAAGTTACCTAATAGTATTCATTTTAACTATTATAAATTCACACTTAATATCTATTCCTGAAGTTTTCTAGGTTCAAGTTTGAAATTGTGATACACAGTTCTTTGACTCTTGGAATTTGTTGAAATGATTAAGTTTAAACCCAAAGTCAAACATTAACTTCAAAAAATTTATAGAAAGTTTTTAGTCTAATGGTCAAATATATATGATTTCATTGATGAGTATAACTTAAAAGTATAATAAATGAGTAATTTATACTGATGATAACTTTTATAAATTATTACACGGATTGTATAAAAAAAATATAATTTTACATTTTAAGATCTAATCTTATTGTCACAACTATATATAAATTAAAATTCTTCATGTTTTAATATATTTTTAAAATTATATACTACATTATTTTTTATCTACATGTATAATATAATTTTTTTAATTAATGTAAAATTGTATAATTGTTATTTATATAAAAATTAATCCAATCACATTATTTAGACGAAATAATTTAATTTAAAATTATTAAACATAATATAATAGTTGATGGATTTATACAGTTATAAAAAAATTAGGTAATTGCTGTACAAAAGTTTCCTAATAAAATTTTCATCATAATATATTTTAAAAATGGAAAAAGGGAAATGATTAAACTAAAGCGACACTGTTAACTGGATCCAAGATAATTAACTTATTTAGTTTAAGGTAAAAAATTTAGCCAATATAACAAATGTGTCTCCATCAAGCTTTGCTGTAATCACATCTAGTTTCAAGCACTGTTAGGTGTTAATTAGAATTAGAATTTAGATGTTTTTACTTTTTGTCTTCTTTCCTTTTACTTGCTTTTCAGTAAACACTATTTTTTTGTTTGTGTTTCATTTTTATTTTATTTCCATTTTTTTTATCAAAATCTAAAGAGTTTTTTTACCTTGTTTTTAACTAGAGAAACAAAATTTTCAGCGTCTAGCGATCATTAACACCTAGCTAACATAAAAAAAATGTCATTGAAGAATAAAAGATTTTGAGAATTGCTTTTTGCAACGTAGAAGAATAGAGCCACGAGATATTGCTGGAACATTTGGGAATTGTTTTATTGCTCAAATAATAGTTAGTTGAAGCTATCTTAATGAAATGTATTTCTTGCTTTGAAACTTGGTTAGCTTAATTTTCCATTTTATAACAATTGTGCACTTTAACTTTTGGAGTTTCTTGCTATGAAACTTTGTTAACATAATTTCCCATTTTATTACAACTGTGGGCTGTAAATTTTTATAGTGTCCTTCAATTCAAATTACACTTAATAAATTGTACCTAACAAAAGACTACAATAATAGCAAGAGGACACTATTTATTACTTAATTACTTGTTGTAACTAACTAATTAAGACACTTGTCACAAAGTGAGGATCAAAGATTTTTCCATGCTCAGAAGGAACTAGTTTGAAAATTTGTTAAATTCTCCTAACATGTATTTTCTTGCATCCATTGACACAGATGAATGAAATAATATTGTGTACTGTTATATCATTTTGGGATATTTTCCCTCTCTCATCATGTTAAGTTTTACATAAAAATTTTAGTTTTCAGAATGGAAATCAGAATGATCTTAAGAATAATGTAGAATGGTACTTGTTAAGATACTTTTAAAATAGTTTAGACACTAATAAAAGGGAATGCAGTATGATACGTTCAAAATTAATCCAGGAGTAACAGCCTAACAACACGTGTCTAACTTACGCAAATTCATCTGAAATAGCTGCAGAAGAATCTGAAATTGAAGGTTAATTATTTGCATGATATTGCATTAATGGCCATTATAATATGATAAACACCAAAAACAAATGGCGGATTTCTGAAAGACCACCCAGACAAGAACTGAGTGGCTGCTTATCGTTTTTGTTTCATTAGTATATTTGGCCGATATTAAATTATTAATATTACGAACCTTTACAAAAGGAAGATTTTATCCTTATTAGCCAAATTTTATACGAGTGTTTATAAGTATTTTTTTTTCTTTAAACATGTACTAAAAATGGTTTTATTCGAATTAATTGAAACAAAATTTTCTTTCTTAGGCAGGTGATTCATTTAAGAATAAAGAAGATCAGATTTGAATTGATATTAAAAGAAAGGAAAGAAAGGGTTGATAATAAATTGTGAAAGGAAACGAAACTTTGGAAGAGACAGTGACACATTAAAAACCTGAAAGAAGCACGAGGAGCACAGGGACAAAAAAATTACATGGGTGAAATGAATGAGTGGATGGTGGTGTGAGAAAACCGCGGCTGTTTTCCTCCTACCTTCCCGACACAAAGTGGTATTCTTAAAGCAGTTTTTGGTTTGGTTTCGATCTTCCTTTGTTTCGTAAGATTCAGCTTTGACAGCCCACAATATCTTATCTGGAGTTCTGAACTCCTACCAAAACCACCAATCTTTCTCCATCTCCCACTTTTGTCTTCTTCCACTTTTTGTTTCTTACTCACCACTCTCAAACAGTACTGATTGGGGTCCAAAAACCCACGACCCATCTTAGATTCTATTTTATATAGATGTTATACAAATATTCATTACAAAATTCTCATTTTTCTTCTTTATGTAAAATGGAATTTTCTTTAAATATATTTTAATCTTTAGAATTTAAATTTAATACAATTTGGTTATATAACTTTTATAATATAACTATTTTAAATTTATTTTACATATAAATTGACATTTTAATTAAATTCTGAACAATTTATAATGTTTGACAGTTCATATATAAATCTAAAACTTCATTTAATATATAAAAATTTATTATATCATAAAAATCATATTTAAGTTTAATATATATATATATATATATATATATATATATATATATATATATATATAAAAGTGTACTATATGATGAACCGATTTTCAAAAGAATATTGAAAATTGATTCACAGTCCTAAATTTTTATAAACGAGACGACTTTTTAGAGGATTGATCGATCAGTTTAGTGTTAAGTCCATAATTATAAATTCAACATATTTATAAAAACAGTAAAATATTTATTGACTTTTGTGTTATTAATAAGACAACCTTAATTAAAAGTTTACTTTAAATCTTATAATTATAATAAGGTAAGTAAAATAAGAAGGTAAGTAATTAGATTATCATGAATTCAAGAATTTACTGTAATAATTAATCAGATACATTTAACTGATTTGAACGTCAGAATATATTTAATATGTATATACTCGACTCGACTTGAGAGCTAAAGACTAATGATAATAACGAAGACTTAAAATTATGTTAAAAAATAATAAAAAAAGTGTGAAGACGTTCTCATCCACATCCAAAACGATACATAATTTTTTTAATATGCTTTTAAAATATATATAAAAGATTAGATAAATAAAATGAAATAATATTTTGATATGGTCGGTCATCTTCTAGCAGCATGGTTGTTGATAATGATTTGGCCAAGTAGCTTGGCTGCGGACATTAGCATTAGCATGCATGTGAAGGTGAGTGGGGGTGGTTCTCGGTACCTGTCATCCTGTTTCTTCTCTTTCTAACATTTCATTTTAGGTGATGGCTTCTGAGGTAACAACATTGAAAACCATCCTTGTTAATAGTAATTCAGGTGTTAGCTGGCACCAAGTTAATACATTTTAATATTAATCACTTTTCTTCAAATTCCGTTTTTTCAAAATTTTTAATAATATTAAACTAATTTGTGGATATAAAGATTTAATAAAAGTTGCAATTTGAAGTAATGATAACTTAGATGATTATAGTGAAAGACTTTTACTCAACACATTTGTTCTTACTCCCCAAAACCTCAAGCACGTGAGAGTTTATCTTAATAAAGAGCTGGAAAAAGTAGTTTCTAGGTCGATCACGAGTCATTTCCTGCGCAAGAAAACGAGAAGAGGCAACGAGCAGCAAACCCCACCTCATATTCATCCCTCTTAATTATTTCATCAAAAGTCGTGCCTTTGATCTACACTTTGCATGTAGCTTTACTCTTTCCCTTCGACTGTTTCGTAGGAATGAAAACAAAAAGTACGAGAAATCAAATACATAACAATAAGTTCAAAATTCACCTAACTTCTTCTCTGATCCAGAACTTAAGTTTAGCCTTTTCTTTTAATACTAAGTGCACTCTAATAACTTGTATGGTATTCTTATGTTGTTGTGTTGAGGTGTGGAGTTTTATTTTTTACTTGTGTTTTGATATGTTAAGATGCATTTTTGTGTCATAGTATATCTATTTATTATTAAGTACAAACAAAGTTTCATATCGAATAAAATAAGAGATAGACAAATATTTATATACACATAAGATACCTCCATATAGTATGAAGTTTTATGTGTATGTCCCTCCATGATCATGAGAGGTGGAGAGCAAGAGATGCTCAGTATTTGACTGACTTCCGCTGTAGGGAAGGTGGAGATGAAAAACCATAGTCCTTTATTTTGTATGTTAAATCATCATAGTGTGGAGTCTTATGTGTACATTGTACTCTACACTTATATATAAAGTTCGACAATTTATATATTCTAAGCTGCCTATACCTGAAATTGATATCTCATGTCAATCAATCCTTATTAGATAAAAAAATCTACACAATTCTTCACACATTGAATTATAAAAGTGTTTATACTTTTTGAAGAGTTGTATTTTTCCCTTGTTGATTCTTGTAAGCCTTGTGTTGATAGAGATAAAAAGTTGAGAGAGAGTAGAGGAAATATAATAATGATCTTCTTAAAAATAATATATCCGAGTAACACGGTAAGCAAGACAGCAGAATTAGAAGAGAAAATTGCGAGAACTAAACAACTTGATTTTTTAAATGCACCTTGATTAACTAGTTGGCTATAGACAAAATGGTGCATGTGTGGATGAAATAGTAAAAGCTATTCAGTAAACAATTAGCACGAATACACATATACAAAAGTGGAAAATCAAGCAAGTAGAAAATCATTTTGCAGAAACAATGAAATAGATTTTGAGACTAATTACTTATGTAAGAAACCTTGATTCTTAATTACTGTATATAGTTTTCCCTCGTTTCCGGATAGCTGATAAATCAACAACACAGAGAATTTTGTTACGTCAACTTGCTGATTACATTCAAAATTAATTAGGTATACAAATATTCTACTCTTTGTGAAACAACTAATCCACCAATATTGGAACTGAATATTTGATAGAGAAGGAACTTGATATTGTTTATTACCAGATGCATAATATTGTTAGATAATATCTTTTGCAAGACTCATACGTATATGCTCTTCTTACGTATATATGTTGCCCTAATATTAGTTTTCATCTCTTAAATTCATGAAAATCTCAATCCTTGTGAGTTGTGAGTTGTGATGTTCATGGGGTCAGCTCCATTCAAATTGAGCGGCTATGTGTTGGGTGGTCACACTACATTGTAATCTAACCTTTTGTCTTTTATGAGATAGAAAAATCAATTTAATTTTCAAGGCACTTGTACTTATTGCACCAACCTTAATCATGATAACTTGCATATACTATTTATACTAAAATTCGTATTAATACACAAACTAATGCAGACAAATCCTTCTATGCGTGCACATAATTTTAAAAAAAATAATCAAAATCTAGAGATTAGTTTGTTAGGTTTTCCACAAATCCACTTCTAACATATAAGTTTCTAATTTTGAAGATAGAAATATATATAGTATTAAGCTCTAAACCAGATAGCTTGTTTTTTAATACGTGGAAGAAACAAAGTAGCCCCACGTACCCTCTTTCAGAGGGAATTACAACTGTAGAATAACACGATTTGGAAAACCTAGTTCTTTAAAACCTTGCAATTCAAGTTGGGTTATAATATCCTGCAATCCAAAAAATTTGTCTTTTTCGAAACTAGAAAAACCCTTTGGTGTGCTAGCATAACAAATACTTCGAATTAGTCAAATTTGTGTGGGGGAGATGCAGAAAAGAAAATCAAACTCCTGAAAAATCAGATTATGTAGATCAAGGATCCAATTTTCTAGGTTAGAAATGAAATAAAAACATGTAGACTATATATGAAATCCAACTAGCGTGTTTTATGGACTAAAATTGAGGTCACAAACTTGTGATTGATTATAGGAAGGTTATTAAATTATAATAAGGTTTATAGTTAAGTTAAGCTAGATAGCTTTATAATTACAGTTGTGAATGAATATAAACAACACACAGGTAGTTATTAGCTGTCAGTTAACTTCAACGTTGTCAACATATGATCAGTTTCAAATTACATATGACATAAGTTCATTGACCTTTACTACCATATATATCGCTCAGTGATGAAAGACTTCATAAATGATATATAATGTCAGTTTGGGTAATTGTACAACTCATTTTTGTTAAAGAAGTATATATATGATTGTTCAGTTCCATCATTTTCAATATTATAAATTAATACTAAAGACAAAACCATATCAAACCTAAATTGGACCAAATTCAATAAACTTATAAGTCATAAGTCTTTGTTCTGATTTGCTCTTAACGATATTAATACAAAAGTATTTGGGGATGTATTAAAAATAATATGATATTCAAACTTTCATATTAAAAATAAATTGTAAACTTCTAAGCAAATTATAATTTCTAAAGAAAAACTCATTGTTGAGCAAAATGTTGGATAAAAAAGTAGAAATTTTATGAAATGCTATCAAAATCCTTACTGATCATATATATTAAAATTATAAATAGATTAACGTAAATTATATGTAATCATCTTACTATTTAAAGTAATGGATGTAATATATAATTTTATTATGTGTTTAAAAATAAAGTTATTATTTTATTTTAAATCATCTTTATTATCTTGATTAAAAAATATTAAACTTTACTTTGATTAAAGTCCAACATAGTTTATGATAAGAGGATACAAAACGCGTTTAACTTTGAATAATTTAGTGCAAAAGTAAAAAAGTATATAATAATTTGAAGCTTGTTAGATACTTATATTAAGCGGTTTTTGAGACTAATCCTATTTTTTAGGAAAGACAATGGAAAGGTTGAAATAGGTTAAAGTCACCTCATATTTATTAATACTTTTATTTATACTTTAATTAAAGGAATCCATTTTTTTTTTCAAATTTATTCAAATTACTTTACCAAAAGGATGATATTTAAAAACAATTAAAGAAAAAATACACTTACCTTTTTCAAGTCAGGTTATATTCGTTATAATTTTAAGAAAGAAATTCACGTATTATATTTTTAATAAAATGACATTTACATCTTTTAGTTTTTAAAAACATGTTTTTTATCTTACGTTTCAATAAGTGACATTCACTTTTTTATATGTTTAATAAAGTGATATTTAGTTTTTCATTTTATTTAAAGATATTATATTAACTAAAATTCAATTAAAAATATTACATTGACTAGTATATTTTATATAAATTTATTTGATTTTATTTTTTTAAAAAAAATTGATACAATTTAGCTGGGCAGTTTATTTCTGCAGTTTCCATAAATTTTCCCTGGACTTCATTTAAATTAAATTTTTTTTGAATTGTATAATTCAAAAGTTATTTTTTATAAGTAAGAAGTAACTTCCAAATTTTGAAAACTTTTTTTTTCTCAAAAAGAGACTTTTCGATTGTATGATAAAAAATAAAAAAATAACTTTCAAATTGCAAAATCTAAAAAAGATAAAAAAAGAAGTTTTTTTTTCTTTTTTCAATGAAGGTAGGAATTTGTGTAGTGCAGGAAGAAACTGTCCATTAGTTATAGTTTTTAAGAAAAAACTACAAGTCCACAATAGTACGAAGGAACCCATTTTCATCAATTAAGGGTCTTTTCTAGTTGTGAGATCTAGCGCATGTTCACATCTATGCAATTTGGGTGTTGCTCCCTCCACCATCACACCTTTCTCCTTCTACCTTCTCTTTACTATTTTGTTCCTCAGTAAAATTTTATTTTTAGGGTTATTATTTTTTAATTTTACCCATTCACAACCTATTTCACTAATAACATATTTTAGTCCCGTACATGAATCAAATACTTTTCTTTCATTTTAACATTATATTTCTTCCTTTCTTTCTTTTGTCGTTCTGAGATACTACAAGTTGCAAAGGTTGGTGGTGGTGGAAAGAATTATCAAGCAGTCTCCCTCTCGTGGTGCAATGTCGCTCTCGTGGTGCAATACGTGGAGTGCTTCCTCGTATTCGAATAAACCTTGAAATAAAACCTTAAAATAAAAAACGTAACCTTTAAATGGATCCGTTTAAGGAAAAACGGATGTCGACATATCCGTTTTACCTTAAACGGATGTCGACATATCCGTTTTACCTTAAACGGATGTCGACATCCGTTTTACCTTAAACGGATGTTGACATATCCGTTTTTCCTTAAACGGATGTTGACATATCCGTTTTTCCTTAAACGGATGTTGACATATTCGTTTTTCCTTAAACGGATGTTGACATCCGTTGAAGATGTCACCTCCGTTTAAAGGTTACGTTTTTTATTTTAGAGTTTGCTTTATTAGGGGACATCCGTTGAAGGATGTCACCTCCGTTGATGTATACTTCCTCATGCTAGTTGATGCTCTGGACGCTCCTCGATGTTTCTTCACACCACGGCGACAATGGAAGCTTTCAAACCAAAAAAAAACTGGGAAGAAAAAGGAATGAAAGTGCGGGGTGGGGAGGTGAAACGGAAATGGAGAAATGGGAAGAGAGTTCCGTAGGTGGGTGGTGGAAAAGTAAAATTAGGGTTTCAAATTATTTAAAATAGAGTAAAAATAAAAATCTTTTTAACTTAAAGGATATAATTGTATTTAAAATAATATGAGGAGATAGAAGAAGTATAGGGTGGTGGTGGAGGGAGCAACACCCATGCAATTTTGATCTGGTCTTTCGTTCATTTTCTTCACATAAGCAGATTGGGCTTTACAGGGCTATGTCTGGGTCCAAAGAGCAGCCCAACCTTACACTGATTTTGATTTAATAAAAGAAAAAGGGATCCGAAGAGATAAAACATATTATTTATGTTTTACTTAAACTAATCTGCAAGTTGTGGGGAACACACAGATCTTATCATCCCCCATGCTATGTGGGAAAGTTTTGCACTGAAATCCAACTAATTTTTGTTAATTACCTATCTGTCCTTACATACCACACAAGTTGAGCATGTGAAGTTATTCATGTGGCAGTGACAGATTGAAAAAAGAATTTCTTCAACCGCCATGCGCAATGTTTATTTTTAACCAAATGCTGCAGAGAGAGGTGTTGAATGGTTTAATCTCATTCATTTATATTTTTACTGTAAAATATGTGTACATAATAAGTTATTATGTACACTTTACAAACAAATTTTACTGTAAAATACACATATAGATGGAGAAAAAGGATCCAAGGTGACAAAAAGAATAATTTAATAATATGTTATTTTATTAATTGTTAAATAATATGTAGGAATTTATCTTAAAAAAATTATAAGTTAGTATTATAACTAAAATTTGGGTTTAATTTAAACTATTATTAGTTAAATTATCTATATATACTTTTTAATTGAATAATTTTAATTTTCAATAAATAAAAGATAACTTATTTATTTAATAGAAAATTTTATTAAATAATTTTTCTTTATTTTGAAATAACTACATATTTTTTTCTTTCTAAAAGTAACTGCTGCGTAATTTTTTAAATTTATTTCTATAAACTTTTACACGTTTTAATTATTTTATTTTTCTATTTTTTGAATAAATATTTTAAAAAAATAATACAATAATAAAATTATATTTATTTATTTCTTTATTTAAAGCTATATTATTTTATTGTAATAAAAAACGCTTGTGTATGTGTTTTATAAAAATGGTTTTGTTTTTGTTCAGAACTCGGAAATTTCTCAGTGTCACACAATATTTTTCTCTTATTAGGCCAACACCATGCTCGTCACTCCTAATCCTATTTTATTGAATTCCAGTTTTGTCCCTGGTTCCATTTCCAAGAGTGGTTGTGCATCTCCATCTTCTTCTCCATTCCTTTGCTCCTCTTATCCCTCAGGTACTCTTCTCTTTCTCCGGTACTATTTTTCTCCATGCTCCCTTTTGCTAAAAATCACCTCAATTTCCGGCCATCCAATTTACTCAGCAATTTTTCGTTTCCCGTTACATAGATTCGACGCAGTTTTTCTACGTAACGATTCACGCCCTTTCAATTTTCTTCAATTCCATTTTATTTGTTCCTTTTCGTTAGTAATAATAAATCGAATTTGAACTCGTTTTTGGCGGAGACTGTGGCATGTTCCACGTTCCACGAAGCTTGGAGCGTAAGCTTGGTTGTGCACCGTTCTCTGTTGCCAATGTACGAACCTTCTTTTGTGGATTTATGCTTAATGTAATTGTTTTAGGTGCAAATACTTTTAGCCATTTTTGCCTATTTATGGAGCTGTTCCTGTCTTGTTCAAGAGGACAAGATGTTGTCCGAAGCCTTACGGTTCATTCCTTTTAAGCTGAACCAGAAAGCTGATCTACTTTAGTGATAAATGATAACTTGATTAGTTACCTGTTATTATTGGCTTTTCTTCAATGTCACGCAGATATGGATACTGCTGCTGGTCAAATTCTTTACCCATTGCACCGCTGTAAAACTCTTCACCTGGTTCGTTGCAACTTTATCCTTACAACAGTTTTTTGGTTAGAAGATGTTTTGTCCCATGTAATCAATTTATTTTTCATTGTGTGTGAAATGAATCCCAAAGCTTAACTAAATCGAGATACCTCCTTTATTCCCCGTTTATATGGCCCTTCCCAGAACATTTGTTGTCTCTTCACGAATAACGAAGTTTCATTAAACTACTTTAGCTTTAAATATATGATAAGAGTAATTTTGGAACAACAACACAAATTGTTGACAAATTTATTGTTTTTTAACTATTTGAACTAATTTTCTCGAAAGGGTGTGAATTAGTTGAAAGGGTCTATTAACATAGAAACGGAGGGTGCACGTTGGACTCACTAGTATTATCTACCTATCTCTTTCTCATTGACTTTTTAAACTATACTGTGTTGTTTGAAAGCAAGAATAGTAGGAAGTGCTTAACATTTAGCTAATGCGAGTCAAATTTCACTAACTACATATTTTTAGGGTGTTCCTTCCTCTTAGTGGTTTTTGGAAAGTTGAAATTTGGATGTTGAATTCAGATTATGATAGGATACAAAATTCCTAGAATTAAGGGGAGAATAATTCAGGATCAAATAAATCAATCCAAGATATGTTGTTTTTAAGGAGTAGGCTATTATTATTCCTTTTCTATTTATATCTTGTAGGTTATTGACTTGAAAGTATGGTAGTAATACTTCACTCTCCTCTTACCTACATGGTATCTAGAGCTTTAGGGCTCCCATCCTTAAACAATTAGGTTGCCTAGTTGAATCCCAGTTCATTCCATTAGAATGGTGGCAGGACAGTGGTTTTGATGGACTTGGATAATGAGCATCATCGACCAATAACAAAATTTCTTTCTAAGAGCACTTCAAATTACCAGTCATAAACTGAATGTAAAAAACCAAACTTTACATTTGGTGGTTGATGATAAGGTGAAAGAGACTTGGCTATTTGGGTGGGGAGGTGCATCCACCATCAACCACGGATCCAAAATACAGGCAGCGATGCTTTGAATACTTCATAGTCACTGCCTAGTTGATCAACTCCATGGATCTAGCAGCAGGAAAATTGTTTGTTTTTTCTTAAAATAGTGGAATTTAAATCTACTTCAACTTCACCAAATCAGCTTATAAAGTGAGATTTACACTGACTTATATACTATGATTTGACCTTATCTTTACTTGATGTAAGTTTTTCAACATATTCTCTTTTCTACATTATCTTCTCTTTTCTAAGGACTGAACATTTCTTGTGAGACTAGAAAGGACCTAATAGCAGGTGACGCAAGACCTAACAAACTTGACTAGGACTGACTCTGATACTATCATAAGAAAACTAACTTATGAAGTGAGGTTTGTATATACTTGTATACTATATTTGGTTTAGTTGATGTAAAACTTTTCAATAGTTTTCTTGCCACAGCCTGTCATGATTGGGAAGCCATAAAGGAAACCTATTTTGTTATGGATTCACATTTATTTGCATTTACATGTTTGGATGTGGAAGAAGCAATACGGTGAGGCAATATAACAACCTATTATAATGCCATAATGATTGTTTTGGGAGGGGTTGGGTTTATTTGACGATTAACAATGGGAAGGTTCAAATGACAATGTTTGCGTGATACCACTGAAGATGGTTTTGATTTAACTCGGGTTTCATAATGATATTCCATCTCAAGAATCACCAGAATCAATGAAACCAAATGATTTAATTGGGAAAATTGGTGAATTCTGTAATTGTTAAATGCCATCTTAAAATGAAAATGCCGAAACTATTCAAATGTTTGAAACAGTATAAAGGTCTTAATTACTAGGGATATTCAAGCATAAGAAAAGATAGGCTCCATTTAACAACGTCACCAAGAGTTTATGCAAATGTTGGATCATGAAGTGTCTGATGATCCTTTAGAAGTTCCTAAGATTGATGATTCAAGTTTTTTTGTGTAAAGTCTACTCAATCTTCTCATAGCGGTTAGGAAAGGTATTAGGTATTGTACAAAACATCCTTGGTCTTCCAAAGTATATATCTCTTTAATAATTTGTCTACTTCGTGTCTGGTGTAAAGAACACCTTCTCAAATGGAGAATTGGGAGAAGAAGGGTATATGTAGCCTCCACCTAGTTTCTCTAGATGCTTGGAACAAAGGTATGCAAACTAAAACGGTTATTATACAGACTTGAGAAATCTCCCCAAAAGCATTGTTTGAAAGATTCATAAAGTTGTTAAAGGTCAAAGGTATGATTGTCTATATAGATGGCATAATTGTAATTTGTAAGTAGGGATGGTTTTGAAGATATGAGCATATTGAAACAAAGGCTAGCGAAAGATTTAGTACAACTTCTCTGAATGGAAGTCTCAAGATAAAAACAGGGTATCATGGTATCACAAACAAAAGTACATTCTTGATCTCTTGATAGAAAATGAGAAATAGAGGATCTAAGCCTTCGTATACACCTATAGTGGTCAATGCTGAGCTTAGAGAAGTCACATATGGTTGTGCCAGTTGGCACATTGAGATACAAAAGGCTTGCTGGGAAATTAATTTACTTATTACACGCCGGTTCAGACAATGTTTTTGTTGTGAGCATGGTAACTCAATTTTTGAATTGCTCTTGTGAGTTATATCTTGAAGCAATTTTGTAAAATTCTTTGCTATCTGAATGGAAAACCAAGAAATGACAAGTTGTAAACTGGTCATTGGTCATGATCAATTATAGGTTGGGGGTGTACATTTGGATATTGGACATTTCTGTGGGTAATTTTGTTATGTGGAGGAGCAGTAAGCAAAGTTCCATTGCTAGAAGTATCGTTGAGGCTGAATTTAGACCAATAACTCAAGAATCTGTGAAGTTCTGTGGCTCGAGTCTTAGAAGAACTGAGAAGCCTATTTATTTTGCCATGAAGTTGTATTGTGATAACAAGACAACAATCAACATTATTCACAATCCTATTTGACATGATCGAATGGAACAAGTGTGATCACAGATATTGTACCAGCTGCACAACAGGTAGCAGATATTGTGATCTCAGGGTTTTGAGATAGGCTTTTGAACTATGAGCTAGGAAATTGGGTATGATTGATGTATTTTCAACAACTTGAGGAGAAGTATCAATAAATTAGGAAGGTTGAAATTTGGGTGTTAAATTCATATTATGATTGGAAATAAATTCCTAGAATTAAGGGGAGAGAAAATAAGGATTAAATGGATCCCTTATATTTTGTACTTTTAGGAATGGAATGCTGTTATTCCTTTTCTATTTTTGTGCTATAGATCATTGATGTGAAAGTATGAAAACAAAACTTCATTCTCTTCTTACCTACTCTTCCTTTTGTGCTGTGTTCTGGTTTTGGAAAGATCATTTGTTTATGTTCAAGTGTATTACTGTCTTCTCCAATCTTGTATTCAGGTTAGACATGCCCAAGGATTTCACAATGTAGAAGGTGAGAAGAACTTTGAAGCGTACAAGTCTTATGATCTTTTTGATGCAAGCCTGACCCCTCTCGGCTGGAAACAGGTAATTGTTAATCAAGTGATGTTATTTTAGGACAAATCTTGATGCACTTTTGCACTATAAAAAAGTTAAAATTCTAGGCTTTCCTATAGAGATTGGTACTTGTGTTAACTGTTATGTTTTTGACACATTATAATCTCTTCCTCATAATTTCTCATGAGATGTTGGGTCAACTATAATTTCATATTTGGTAAACTTTTTTCCTTGTGATCATCTCAGTAATATTTTTTAACTTTAACGTCATGTGTAATATGTGTGGCTCCATTACAGGTTGAAAATCTGAGAGGACATGTTAAGGCTAGCGGTCTTTCCAAAACAATTGAACTAGTTATAGTTTCTCCCTTGTTAAGGTATATCCACATTGTAATTTAAAATTCTTCCTAAGACGTTTTGTCAGTATTTAATACTCATTTTACTCTCTCATGTTAAGATCGTTTTTGGTTCTCACCAAGGTCTTCAAGATTTATTGAAATATAACAGATAGCTTGATAAGAATACTTGTAGATGATGTGACATGTGAGTAAAGAAAACATCGTAAAAATAATAGGGTGCATACAAACATCTTTACAAATTAGTCTAGACACAGATAATCATGTATAAAATAACCAAATTGGATATGATTTTTTTAAAATTATAATGTTTTACTGATTGCTGTGAAGTTTCATCGAAATATGACTCTTGGTCCAAATTCTACGGTGCACAGGTTTATAAATGGAATGTCCCATGTCAACTTTAATCTTTGAATGATACAGTGTCAGTTAAACTATTCTGTTATTTGTGTATATATATGTATGTATGTATATGTGTACCTGTGTATATATCAGTTTGTCATATATCTAACATCTAATTATTCTAGTATTTTTCAAATATTACTTTTGTTTCAAATATGAGGGCACTATGCTTATTAGCAAAATTTATTCTAATTTATTTTTTATTCTGAGAAAGCTGGAAAAACTGGAAACATTTGTGAACAGTTTATTCCAGTTTTGTATTTATTATGTGGGTATTAATCTTGATTTGGAGTGTCCTTGTAGTATCCCATGAAATTTATTTAGATGTAGTCAAGTGAAGTTGTACTGGCATTTTCACTGAAGAAATGTTTTTGCATATTATTAAACATACAAAATTAAGGGGTAATGATTATCGTATGTGTATTGCTAATCATTGCATTGCAGGACCATGCAAACAGCAGTGGGAGTTTTTGGTGGTGAAGCATGTACCGATGAGACTAGTGTACCTCCACTAATGAATGCCGGTGTGGGAGACAGTGATCGGCAAGCAATTTCCAGTCTCAATGCTCCACCATTTATAGCAGTGGAGCTTTGCCGGGAACACTTGGTATGTAATGATGATGACGGTTTTGTAACTTTGGCGTTTGACAGTTTGGGCAAAAAATCAATTGTACCTTTGTTTTCTTTCAACATTTTGTTAGTTACTATATCTTATTTCTTCCCAAGCTTCAAGAAGATACAGAACCAGTAATTAGGAAGTACCTGATGAATTACTGAAATTACCTGTTGGCCGTGTCCATTACCCTTCTGGAACTTGTTTCCTTGGTTATTTAGGAAACTGATGTCAGGTCTTTTTTCGTGTTTGTTTGGTTATGAATAAAATACAAATAATGTCAGCTTCTTGAAGAGCTTCTGTACGGTGTACTTTTCAGTTCCAACTTTGGCTCTTTTGTTTTATTTTAACCAAGTTTCCCAAGTCTTATTTCATAGTAAGTTTGTTTATTCACGCATGAGATGTGTGTTGGGTTGTTGGCTCCTCTACATTGATTTATGTTCTTACTGTATAATTTTAAAAGGAATCTGATTGGATATTTGGTGTAGAAGTTACTGGTCTTATAGCCACTAGCTAGTGACTAGATTGGGTTATGATAAGCAGCCAAAATTTTAAAATTGAGCGATAATTTTGTTTACCCCTTCGTTGCTGTTTTTGATGTCATTTGGCATTTAATTTCAACAATTGTCTTTATCTATTATTTATTTTGGGAAATTCAGGGGGTGCATCCTTGTGATAAGAGAAGAAGCATCAGTGACTACCGACATATGTTTCCAGCTATTGATTTTTCATTGGTAAGTAGTCTGTTATGATAAGCTCATGTATGGGCTAGAGCTACCACGGTTTGTTCTGATCCGTAGTTGCTAGAACATAATCAAGATTAATTTGATGGGGTTCATGCGTCATGTAAATTGCGTCAGATAGAAAATGATGAAGACATTCTGTGGAAACCTGACATTAGAGAGAAGAATGAAGAAGTTGCTGCCAGAGGACTTAAATTTTTGGAATGGTGAGTGTGATCATGCAATTTATATTTCACATCCATGAGTATTCACATTCCACAAGAGCAGTCTTATTTGGTTGGACTGAGTTGACATTTTGGCCATGTTGCACTTACGTGTGCTGTGGTTGCATGACATCTGAAGCACATGCCTTCAGCTAGAAATCTGATATTTTTTTCGTATTTTCTTGTTGGCCCAGGCTGTGGACAAGAAAAGAGAAGGAGATAGCTGTTGTTACCCACAGTGGTTTTCTGTTTCACTCCTTGAGTGCTTTTGGAAATGATTGTCATCCAACAGTGAAGAGTGAAATCTGCACACAGTAAGTATTCATCTGAAAGCATATTGGCCTGTCTCTTTTATGAACACCTTAGTGTTGAGATATATGCAAGAAAGAATAAACAACAACGTGCTTTTTGTTCTATGTGGTGAGTATTGAATGACCAATTTGAATCCTAACACCACTTAGGTTTTACTTTTATCAGACAGTGTATGTATATGATATTCATTAAATTACATGTCAGCTCTATTGGTTGAGTATAGGAGTATATAATTCATGTCCTTGTCCAACAACCACAGAAGCACAAATACTTCTACATAGTAATTGTGTCGGGTGTTGAAACTATGCTAGATATATATCATGGAGACTTCAAATATTTTTAATTGCAATTTTAAACTTGTATACTATACTTGATTAGAATACTAATAATTAATTTTTTGTTGTGTTTTATTATGTTTGAATGACTTCTATTTTTTAAAAAAATATAAACTCTAGTGATTTTAAGATTTTTGTTTTGTTAGGTTGAGTTCTCTGTATTATGTTTATTTGGTAATGATCTTCGCTTCTGAGAAAAGAAATACTTTGAAAATAAAAAACGGAAGACGGGAATTTGAGGGATATTCCTACTCATTGTTTTCACCTTTTATTTGAGGTTCCCTTAAAAATGAAGCTTAAAAATATTTTGTACAAAAATTTGTTTGAGAAACCCTTCTCTGAAGTTTTCAACGCCAATCTTTAGGAGAATATATAACTTTTAAGCAAATAGTTTTCTTCGAGCCTTAGTTGTATCAAACTTTCATGGTACTAATTAGTTGATGTTGGGTTTCTATTTTTTACATACAGCTTTGCTAATTGTGAGCTACGTTCAATGGTTGTCGTTGATAAAGGGTGAGGATTTTATTCGCAGAATGACTTACACTTTGACTTTCTACAGAAAACTCACGTAAGAATTTGATTTTCCATTTTGCAGTATGATTGGTTCAGATGAATCATCTACCAACTATTCTGGCAAAATTCCTTATGGCCTTGATCTTCCCAGTGATGTTGCTGACGAAAACCATATAGGGAACGGAAACTGATAGTTACCGTTGCTCTGTTATAGGCTGGAATTTCTTTCGTTTTCATGATTTGCATTTATAGGTTTCTTCAATGCTAAAATCACAAGTCTTACCAACTTTTTTTGATGGAAAGATATTTATTGACAACGATCACTCAATTTTAGCATTCGTAAATGGATATCAATTTATCATGTGTTAACTTTGGATATCAAGGTTGCCCGTGAAACTCTCCATTAATTCTTAGGCCTTTATGATTCTAGTTAAGTTAAAACATTATCAAATTCTTCTGACTTATTTGCGTGGAATGGATTTCCCTAGTATTACAATTTTAATCGTGTTTAAGAATAAATTCAAAAACAGTGAATAAATGCTTATATTTATTTCATTTAATTGTAAGTCTCAAACTTCGTATTTTAATTAAGTTATAATTATATTCAGAATTTTTATATGTTTTCTTTAATTTTTCGTTGATTAGTTTTTTCACTGATATGGTAACGTAACTGATATCTTACTTGTTTTTAAGCTGTTATATTATTTTTAGGAGTTTATAAATATGAGATTTTTTAGTTAATATAATAAGATATTGTAGTTATTGTAAAATAATGAATAATTTTTATTGTTTTAGTTACAAATATACTATATTGTTTTAAGGTGTTATTTTATTTGCTTTTAAGAATTGAAAAATGATATTTTTAATTAATATAATAAAATATTGTAATCACTGTAAAATAATTTTCATGTCTTCAGTTATAAAATTGTATTAAATAACGAAAGTTTTAATTAAATTTTTTAAAATTTATAAGGCAACTAAGATTTAATTACGTCTATTTATTTTATTTGAAATTAAATTTTAGATGAGTGTCATATGAAATTAAGGTTAGATAAGGGAATTCAATAACATTGTTCTGTATGAATACTCTCACTAACAGTTTCAAAAAATCAATCTTCACATTCACACGAACTGAGGCCTTTTTGTTGTTCATTTTCACTTAATTTCTCTTCTGAGTTGCCAGGGAGTGATAGAAAACTCTCTCTATACATACCACATCTTAGGAAACTGAAATCAAGTCTGCTGTTAAGCTGCTTCCCATATCTAAGCTTGCCTTTCTTGTTGATTTTCACTGACATGTTGCCAGTGAATGCCAAAATTTCCCTATTTTCTGTGAAGCATATGGGGAAAATAAGATTCACACAACATCTAAAACTGGAGGAAAAACAAATGTTTTGGTCGAAAGAGTGTCTTCTTTGTATTCTCTCATCGACCATATTTCAATCCGTAGAGGCTGTTTATGCACCACCAAGCACAAATACAGATGTTCTCCCATTACCTTCAAATGATATATATCAGATTCCTTTGGAAGAAGAATGGCTAAATGATCCGGCAATGGAATCTCTAGTAATCTTTTTTCCATCACATCATGTTAGGCCCATTACTGATGAAGAACCTCAAGGCCCAACACAGGATCAAGAAAACGTGGACAGAGGAGAATTACCCAAAAGAATCAGAAGGAAACCCACACACCTCAACGACTACGTGACTAATTGATGATTTGGCAGTATTATGGTTCTAGAAGGATTTAGGATCATAACTAACTTTATTCCTTTTGCCATTTTTACTTTTTCGTGTAGTATGTATGCTGTTATATAGAGGTACACTAATGATTGGAAAGGCAGCGAATATACAACAAAATTCTGTTTTCCTCTAGAATTCTATTATTCTCTCTGTCTGAGCATTAATCTTCTCTCTTTTCTGTTGAGATATCTTTCATTTTGGTGCTTTCATTGAGAGAACTCTCTTCCATGGCTTCCCACTCTGATGCCATTTCTCAACTTGACAAAAAATTGGAACAGATTCTCCTTTCTCAGGCCAACTTCTCTAATACCCTTCATGATATCGACGCCCGCACTTCCCTTCTCGAATCAAAAATTTCCTCATCCCCTTCGCACTCTCCCTCACTACCTCCACGGCCTCTCAAGTTCGACCTTCCCTCATTCAACGGGGAGGATGCATTGGGGTGGATCTTCAAGATCACCCAATTTTTTGATTACCACCAGACACCACCAGATCAAAGAACCCAAATAGCATCATTCTACCTTGAGGGCCCCGCCTTAGCTTGGTATCAATGGATGCACAACAACAGTCTCCTAACCTCGTGGGAAGCTTTCCTCAGAGCCTTGGAGTTACATTTTGCACCTTCTAAGTTTGAGGACCCCATCGCTGCTCTTTGCAAGCTTTCACAGATGCAATCCCTTCAAGAATACATCTCTGAGTTTGAATCCCTATCTAATCGGATCTTTGGGTATCCCTCTAACTTCTACCTTAGCTGTTTTATTTCCGGCCTCAAACCTCACCTCCGACGTGAAGTTACTGCCCTCCAACCTTCCGATATGCCCCAAGCAGTGGCGTTTGCGAAACTCCACGATGACAAAAACAAATTATCATCACCACCCTTTTCCAGATTCTCACGACCACCCCTAAATCACATCACACCTACCACTGCCACTAACCCTAAACCACTTCCCCCTCTTCTTCCAACACCCACATCCAAATTACCTATCCGGAGACTTACGGAGGCCGAAATGCAAGCCCGTAGAGAAAAAAATCTTTGCTACAATTGCGACGAGAAGTACACGCGATGCCATCGCTGCAAATCCCAGTTTCTTCTCCTCATAGTGGCTGATGACGAGGAGTCCACCAATCCGCTCATCGATATGGCTGATCCTCCTAATGACACTCCTTTAGAAGCGGGTCTCATCAGTTTACACTCCTTCTCGGGTCAGTGGAGCCCCAAGACGTTCCGAATCAGTGGATCCATAGGCGGATTTGAGGTTCAAATCATGGTGGACAGTGGGGCAACCCATAATTTTATCCAATCCAGAGTGGCCCGTTTTCTGAATCTTTCCCTAGAGCCCACACCAAACCCTTTACGTGTGATGGTTGGTAATGGAGACTTTTTACCTTGCACATCTTTTTGCCCACAGGCCCACGTCACTATTGCATCCCTTCTTTTTCCCATGGACCTATACCCTCTTGATCTTTCTGGGACAGATCTTATTCTGGGTGTCCAGTGGCTCTCACAGATCAGCCCCTTCATCATGGACTACAATGGACCCTTCATGAAATTTATGTGGGAAAATAAAATGATAGAGTTAAAAGGCGAACAAAGCCCAAATCCCTCACCCATCACCGCCCATCAACTCAGACGTCTCCAACAAACAAACCGCGTCGAAGCCTTATTCCAACTTACTTTAGAACCCTCACCTAAACCTATCACCTCATCCTCTTCTTCCACCACTGCTTCATCAACCACAGGTCTACCAACATCCACCATTTCTCAACTTCAACAACTAATCCAACAATACTTAACCCTTTTCTCTACGCTCACATCACTTCCCCCTTCTCGCCAAACCGACCACGCCATCAACCTCCTTCCCAATACGCCACCTATTTCTGTTCGCCCATACCGTTACCCACACTTCCAAAAGGAAGAAATCGAATCTCAGGTTCAGAAAATGTTGGCATCAGGGTTCATTACACCCAGTACTAGTCCGTTTTCTTCACCGGTCCTTCTCGTTAAAAAAAAAGGATGGCACCTGGCGTTTCTGTGTTGATTATCGGGCTCTCAACGCTGTCACCGTCAAGGACAAATTTCCCATTCCCACAGTCAACGAATTACTGGACGAACTGGGACATGCGTCTTGGTTTTCCAAGTTGGATCTCTTCTCTGGGTTTCATCAAATTTTGATGCTTCCATCTGATGCAGCAAAAACAGCATTTAGAACTCACAATGGCCATTTCGAATTCAAGGTCATGCCCTTCGGTTTGTGTAATGCTCCTTCAACCTTTCAAGCTACCATGAACGACCTTTTTCGACCACATCTTCGACGCTTCATCATCGTCTTCTTCGACGATATACTCGTCTACAGCTCCACACTGGATGATCATGTTGCTCATCTCGAGACAGCCTTCAAGCTTTTATTGGATCATTGTTTCCGCCTCAAGGGTTCTAAATGTTCAATCGGTCAACAGTCCATCCAATACTTGGGCCATGTGGTTTCCTCTACAGGGGTTTGTCCAGACCCTACTAAAATAAAGGCAGTTATCGATTGGCCCATCCCATTGAATTTGAAGTCTATCCGTGGATTTCTTGGCCTTACGGGGTTTTATCGACGCTTTGTTAAAGGATATGCCTCTATTGCCTCTACTCTCACGGATTTGTTGAAAAAGGATAATTTCATATGGTCAGATGCTGCTACCGAGGCCTTTAACAACCTCAAGCAAGCTCTCACTAATGCTCCGGTGTTGGCTTTGCCTCGTTTTGACTTAGCATTTGCTATACAAACAGATGCCTCTGGAACTGGAATGGGTGCAGTCCTCTCACAACAAGGCCACCCTATTGCTTTTTTTAGCAAACAATTCTGTCCTAAATTGAGGAATTCTTCTACTTACATCAGGGAATTGTGTGCCATCACCTCTGCGGTACAAAAATGGCGTCAATACTTGTTGGGTCATCATTTCATCATTTATACTGATCAACAATCCATCAGGGACTTGCTCTCCCAAGCGGTCCTCACTCCAGATCAACAATCATATTTGGCAAAGTTGCTTGGATATGATTTTGAAATTCACTATAAACCGGGCAAAACCAATATCGTTGCTGATGCACTCTCTAGAGTACCTCCAACTCCCTCTACTCATGCCCTTTCCCTGTTTATTATTTCCATCACACAATTGGATTTTTTACAAGATCTCAAGTCTTCTCTTAGTGCAGATAAAGATTTCTTAGATTTCAAAGGGAAGCTTCTGACATCACCACTATCTTTCCCTGGGTGTTCCTTGCACGAGGATTTTATACTCTTCAAAGGGAAACTATGGTTGCCTCAATCTTGTAGTATGATTCCCTTGTTGTTACATGAATTTCATTCTACTCCTTTAGCAGGCCATCCAGGGATCACTCGCACACTATCCAAACTTCAAGCAAATTTTCACTGGGAACACATGAGGAAGGATGTGCAGGCTTTTGTGAACCAATGTATCACATGCCAGCAGACTAAGATACCCACTCAACGTCCACCAGGGTTGCTACAACCAATTCCTCCACCTTCTCGTTGCTGGGAGGATTTATCCTTGGATTTTATTATCGGTCTGCCACCCTATCAAGGACAGAGTACCATCCTAGTGGTTGTCGATCACTTCTCTAAAGGAGCACATTTCGGCACATTACCACGTTCATTCTCCGCTGTCAAAGTTGCTGAATTGTTTGTACACATGGTTGGCAAGTTACACGGTCTTCCTCGTAGCATGATCTCTGATCGCGACACCATTTTTTTGAGCCAATTCTGGAGGGAGTTATTTCGCCTTAGTGGGACCAAACTGAGAATGTCCACCACTTACCACCCTCAAACTGACGGTCAAACCGAGGTTGCCAACAAAGTATTGCAGCAATATTTACGTTGCTTTGTGCACCATCGTCCTTCCTCTTGGGGCAAGTTCCTTCCTTGGGCAGAATGGTGTTTTAACACCACCAAAAATGCTTCAACTGGCTTTACCCCCTTTGAAGTCATGTTCGGTCATCCTCCCCCGAGCATTCCTCATCTATTGAACATTGACACTTCCAACGCGGCAGTTCAGTTTGAGATTTCATCTAGGGATGCCATTATCAAAAAACTGCATTCCAATCTGAAGAGGGCTCAAGAGGCTATGAAACGGTGGGCAGACTTGCATCGTCGGGATCTCCAATTTTCAATTGGGGAGTGGGTTTATGTGCGCCTTCGTCCACGTCGACAACACTCAGTTACAGGTCCATACCTTGGTAAATTGCAGAAAAGGTTTTTTGGACCATTCAAAATTTTGGAGAAAATAGGTGAAGTGGCCTATAAACTGGACCTCCCTGCTTCAGCATAAATTCACAATGTTTTCCATGTTAGCCTCCTCCGACCACATCATGGGCCAACTCCCTCACCATCGCCCCTGAACCTTCCTCCAGATATTGTGGACAGCCAACCCATCCTTATCCCTGCAACTATTCTGGATTGGAAGATGTCTGAGGATCAAGACAACCCCCAACAATTGGTACTCATACACTGGCAGGGATTACCTCTTGAAGAGGCTAGCTGGGAACTTTGGTCCCAAATCCAGGCTCAATTTCACCTTGAGGACAAGGTGCCTCTTCAAGAGGGAGGAGATGTTAGGCCCATTACTGATGAAGAACCTCAAGGCCCAACACAGGATCAAGAAAACGTGGACAGAGGAGAATTACCCAAAAGAATCAGAAGGAAACCCACACACCTCAACGACTACGTGACTAATTGATGATTTGGCAGTATTATGGTTCTAGAAGGATTTAGGATCATAACTAACTTTATTCCTTTTGCCATTTTTACTTTTTCGTGTAGTATGTATGCTGTTATATAGAGGTACACTAATGATTGGAAAGACAGCGAATATACAACAAAATTCTGTTTTCCTCTAGAATTCTATTATTCTCTCTGAGCATTAATCTTCTCTCTTTTCTGTTGAGATATCTTTCACATCAACTGCAATAACTATATTTCTAAGATGTCCATTTCTGAGTTCAAACTTATGTAGAACTTACAGAAGACCACACTCAACAGAAGTCCAACAATGTGTTCTCAAAGAGAAACAATGAACCAACGCACCGTAAATTCCTAGGGTTACCATCACCACCACAATGTCATCATCATCCATTGGGTCATAACCCATTCCAGATAGATCATGTGCCTAAGTGTCATGGTGAATTTCTTTCTGTATACCAGATGACGGATTCCACTGCACAAAATCATGGAACAAAAATTGTAAGAGAAGAAATCCCCTACAAGAACCTGCCAGGGATAAGTAGTTTTCATACCGGTCAAACCATGAAGGAACAGTAAAATTGGACAGTGTATGCTAGGAATCGTCACAAAGTGCTGATTCTATGTCTACACAATAAGCTTCAGAATTGTTAACTACATTTAAAAGCTTGTAGGTGGGTGCAATTGCAGCGTCAAAATGTCTTCTTGCAAATTGGGGATCGGAGATTAGAGAGAACCATGACTTGGATAAGCATTTGCAACATAACACAGATTTCGTAGGTAGCTTCAACTGAATTTCTTTCATCAAGTCCTCGTATACAGAACGCGGAGAATCAATCTTCATCTTCTCACTTTTTCTGTCAGCAGTCTTCGTCTTCTTCCTTTTTCTGCCACCAGTCTTCACCTTTGTTATCATCTCCTCCACTGTAGATTCACCACTCTTATATGAAACATATGTACAGATGAGAATGGTAGTTTTTTTATTTTCCTTTTTCAAATTGGTTTCAACTTTATATCTTAATAATCTACATCAATTTGAGGATATTATTTTTTCTTTTTAAGATAAATTTTAACAAGATTGATATGATATCTTAATCTTAATTTCTTGCTAGCAAAAATGACAATGTTAAAAGTATAATTTTTTTATTTTTATATTAAGAAATTACATGTCTTTATAATGAATAAAACACAACTTAATGTTTTAACTTAATGTTTTAACTTATTTATTTTATATTCTCCTTATACTTGAAAGTCAAAATTAGTTGATACAAAAATTGGTATCGAAAGTTTCTTAGTCTCTAAAAAATTTTCAAAAAAAAATAATAATCTCCTCTTATTTAAGAAAAGTGAGAAAGATAAGTACCAATATTTCAAGATCTATGAAATGTAAAAATCCAATTTTAACCTCTTTAAATGTATAATATCCCATTTCGCATCTCTAAACATACAAAAATTTTAATGTACTTGAATAAATATGTAAAGTTCAGTTTTAATCTCTTTAAAACTTGTAATGTGAAATCATTACGTCACATGAAACTAAATTGACATTTGAGGAACATGTCAATGTTTTGGGCATGTCAACATTCAATCTATCAAAGCTATGCAGGAGAACTGACCTGTCTTTATTTCTAAAACAAAGAACAAAACTGTCATTTAAATTATATTTAAAATATTCAAGCAAACTAATTTGAGATGTTTCTTAATAAAATGTGCAACTTATAATTTTCTCACTCTAGAACCGAGATTAGGTTCTGAATTGATCCCATATGAAGAGAATCAAAACCCTATTGGCCTTAGACGATAAATAATTATTTTGTATGATTTCCAAGTGTAAATTGTTGTCAGCTGCTGTGCAATTTTATAAATTAAGCCAATGTGTGACCATGGAGAGAGAATCCTAGAATAAAACCCTCAACCCTTCAGAAAGAACAGCACAAAACCAATTAACACAGATAAGAGAAGGATAAGACCAGCCGCGACAGCATTAATGTGGCCAGGCTTCGCACTTTTACTATTTGAACTCTCTCCTCCACCATCATGTTTGCTCTTGTTTTCCATGAGATGAATTTCTGAATTGGAGGGCATTGCCAGATCATAGAAAGATTTAGTTTTGAAAGATAGGACTTCTTTTTCTGGCTCCAAAATTGTAGAGACATCCATTGGAGCTTTCATGGATAATAACTCCATGCAATGGTCCTTAAAAACCTATAGAATGAAAATCACAAGTGAGGACTAATATTTAAGAAATAGTAGTAACAAAGAAAAATTAAAATAAAAGAACAAGTTCATAAGAACATAGCAAGTAAAGTCATTATCATATTTCTTTGCCTTCTGCGATTATGTTGTTATCGGAACATAAAATCATGTAATGCATACTCCTCAATTCAAGCGTGTACACAAATACATGCATTCTTTATGTGCAAAGCACCAGGTTATACCTTATTAATTAGACAGTTGTTCAATGTATGACCTGGTGCTTTATTTCTGACAGAAATATTCCAGAATCACTAAATTATTGATATTGACAAGACAACAATGTCTCTTTATGCACATGTTTAAGGATCAGTTCAAAATTCTTAAGCAAATAACATTTTTTTCTGCAACAATACCATAATGAATAGTTGGTCTTCAAACAAAATCACGCATGGAAATAAATAGACACAAAATCTATTATTTCCCTACAGAAATGGAACCAACCTCGACAGTTTCAGAAGGCTGCAAATAATCACACACATACACCCCTGCTAACCAAGGTGCAAAGACTCTTCTAGGAAATGGAAGACTACATCCTTTTCTGCCAAAAAAAACATATGATAGGTTTAATTAATCAAACAAACCAAAGCATAGAAGCCAAAATAACAAAAAATGTATCAATTTAATCTATGTATTGACATGATTATTACTTTTAGATGTTTATGGTGGCAAAATCTAGAATGAGTTTCAGATTATACACATCTAGGTCACGGATTTACTCTCTATGTATGTATCAACGTAAACTTTAACAATCAATATACAGAAAATGATAATGGATGATTCATTTAAGTGTCAATGTGGCATAAAATCCATTGAGTGAGTGCTTGTTCCCAGCTTCAAATCCCAATTAAGCTACTTTTCCACTGCTCAAACTACCCTCCCTCTCCCCCCACTAGGCTATAGACCTCTTTGTAACAAAAACCGAATACAAATTAATAGCCCACACACTGTAATCATTTCAAACCACCAATGGAATTAATTGAACCTTGTCATCTGGATCACAAAAAGAAAAAAACCAAGAAAATCATTGTGAAATAAAAATCTGCTTAAGTGACAAATCAGACTCCCCTGTGAACTTCAGGAACTAAGAGTATACATCTACCCTACCCAAATCCTCCACAAGGCAGAAGCTTCATGCACTGGAATGAGTACTGTACCATTATTACAAGTTACCTACCTCAATGTGGGTAACACTAGTTGGGGAATAGGCTTTTCAACCGATATTTCATGTCTTGCTTCATCATGATTGTTACCAGAGTCAGCATCTACCTCATCACAGATTATATCCAATCTACTTTGCAGACTCTTAATGATATCTCCCTACACACAGAATTGTAATCCATGACAATACAAGACAACCACGAAAAGATAATGGTGGGGGGAGTTTAATTTTATTTATTACACACAAGAACTGGGGGATCAACAAATCATATTTTAGGGTAGAGGTTTCCAAACAATTTTCAACCTAAGACAACCCTTGAAAAAAAGGACAAGTTTGATCATAAAATCATGAACAGAATGAATATATATAATTATTGACTCACCTTTATATTAGTGACGGCTTGTGAAGTTGGCTCTTTTGAATTTAGATATGCAAAAGAACATATCATACCACTAAATGAAAGAAGACCAACAACATCTCCTTGGCTGCATGCTTTACAAAATATTAACTGTCAATATTAGAAAATGAAATTTTAAAACAACAAAATAAGAATAACAATAATAATAAGAATATTTATATGAAAGCGCCGAAGGCAAACATACCTTCAATAGATCTATTGTTCAGAAATGGTAGAAGCAATTCGACTTCATGCACACCATCAGATGAATATGACTCACTCTCAACAACCTAAAAATAGAAATGAATTTCTTATAAATAATGATATCATAAGGATTTTCTACAAATTGTGATAAAAAAATAGATTGGGGCAATAAACCCAAAACACAAGTAGTATAAGGCTATGAGCCTTTCAGGACAGACTCTTTCATAAGGACTTCTAAAAGAGAAAAATAAGAAAAAAAAAATGACATGAATTTCTTCATAAGCTAAAATTAGTTTCTGCACATGTTAAAAATAAAAATTTAGATATGACCTTCTACAAATTAGCTTAAGCACAAACTAATTTTAGTCACTAATTATAACTTATAAAGAAGTTGATTTCATTTTTTTTCCTTCTATTTTTCTCTCCAAGAAGTGTTTCCAGGAAAATTTGTCCAAATAGATTTCATGTCACAAACAGCAATTTTAAGATATGGCTTAACCTAAATGTAAGCTCTGGATAGCATTTTAGGTAGACAAACATTATGGTAATATGACCGTCTTAGATAAAATGAAACTGTTAGATATATTATTTTTATCTTTTATCTTTAGTTAGTTTGTTATTATTTCTTATTTGCATTTTGAACTTTGTTCATATTTCTTCTATTATAAATAAAGTATTTTATGTGTATATTCAACACAAAGAAGATTAATCTCATACATAGTTTTCACTATATCCAACAAAAACTTTAGTCCATCTCATTCTCTACAGAATTACCAAACATCATAGAATAGAACTGCACACTTGAGCAATAAGCAACATGGAATTCATATGAAATATATTCAAGACACCATATCCTGTTGCCTGCATTTGAAAATCAAGGTAATCAATAGCCTAGAAGGTATATCTGATATACTGAAATTCCTGTTTGAAAAATCAGTTGTGCTCAACAATTATCAAACCTCCACTAAGTCCTTTATTTAAGACAGTTGCGCTCAGCAAGATCAATACAAATGATTTTAACTAAGATAGTTGTATGACACTCTACCAAAGATAACGGTACATTTAACTCAATACCATCTAGAAGCTGATACAATAGGGACTTGGGTATTGTGGGTGCCTACGTCCCACATTAAGTAGTATGAGATACTCAATGGAATATTATATTGTTTGGTTCTTACCCCTTAATAGCTAGCTTTTGAGGATTGATTTCCCAAGCACTTACGTAAAGGTGTGAAAGTGAGTCAAAATGGCTCACATAAGTTCACCACTAGTTAAGGTAAAAACGAATCAACTTAACTTGATTCACTTGTTAGTGAGTCAAAGATTTTGTATATTATGTTCACCACAAACTAGTGGATTGACTCAATTAAGTATGTTTTGTTCCTCTGACTTGTTTCATATATTTATTGCATACAGTCAAAGTAAATTGACTTGATCCACCTATTTATAATAGTACAATCAAATTTTTCACTTATTTCACCAAGTATTAACTACAATTAGAAAGTGATATTATAAAGATAATATATGAAAAATCAAAGTATCAGCATATATAATTGGACAAACGAATAAATTAATCATCCAAACCACTCAAACACAATTCAACAACTTTCAAGTCTTGAAAACACCTAAGATTAACCTACATAATTAGAAGTAGTAAACAATTATAATAAAATAAAGATGAAAAAAACGATAAAGAGTTGTTGTTAGTAGGTTACAAGTCAATCCACCTTTAACTTGACTCAAATCTCTTTAACCCACGAGTTAAGTAAATGGGATTCAGTTTGACCCATATTTAAAAAAAAAACTATATTCTTTTTAACCCGACTGTCTCAAACCCATGAAGAGTTGGGTTGCCTCATGGGTTTGAACCTATTTTGACCCCTCTAGGCTTATGTACTTGTCATTATCACATTTCAATTAATTTTTTGGCTTGTTTGGCAAATCTTGAGCGTGCCCCCATGGGTTTTCTACTTGTGTTAGTCTGAAGGTAAATATGATGTTATAATTTAAATGTACTCTATCATTCCACCGATTGGTTTTCTAATACTCTACCACTGTTGTGCCACTAAAAAAGAATTCGTATATCTCTAACAAATTGCATTGTTACTGTAACAGCTTATATTAAGAGAGCGTGAATATCAAACTGCATGGGCAGCACTGATGATACACTTGTCCAAAAATATATCAGCTAAAGTATTGTAGTCATGCTCTGGTTATGAATATCTTCAACATTTATTAACATAATTTGTTCTAGATACCATAGATCTAGTAACATACTATTAAAAAAAAGCGAGTCAAGAATCAACTTCTAAATCCTACATCATAACAAATTCTTAAAAAGTAGATTTCAAATTTAAATCAACCTCATAAGACCAGTTTGAAATGTGAGATTTATTCTAATTTATATACTATAATTTAATCATATCTCTAGTTGATGTAAGATGTCCAGCACATCCCCTTGTAACATCTCAAGCATGAGACTAAATATGTGCACATGGTCTAATAGTGGATGACACACGATAACCCAATAAACCTTGCTAGGATAAACTATGCTATCATATTAGAAAAATGAATTTTAAGCCTAACTCAATCTCATAAAATAAGTTTGAAAGATGAGATTTGCACTCACTTATACATTATAATTTGACCATATTTTTAGCTGATGTAAGATTCTCAACATAAATAATGAAGCAAATGAGAATACTTGTCCATAATCTAATTATAAAAGCTTTCATATGACTTCACCATCAACAGTCAAGCAGAATACAGTTTCAGTATTTCATCAAGGAATTTTTAGGACACCAACATCAAATTTTACATTAATTCAATGTCCAACTCAAACAAACTCTGATACAGAAACTATCTTAAACCATGTAATATCCGGTGCTGAGAGCCGCTGTACTGCAATGAAAACAATATTGTGGGAGGCAAACACAGTACAAGCAGGGAATTAAATTCTGCTACTTATAGAAACTGAAGTTTTTTCACTAAATGGGGAACCAAATTGCTTCTTACTTCTGAATAAAGTTCACTAAACATAAACAGTAGCCTGAAATTAGAAGTAATAGGCTGACGAGAAAAACAGGTAATCGAGTAGTTACCAATTTACCGTCAATCAAGGCCTTTGCACCTGTAAGCTCTTTGGCATGAACAGATATAACATGACGAAGAACGTCACTCAATGTCTGAAACTTCGATTCACTGTCACGTAGAATGGGTAACCTTGCAGGACACAACAGAATACACCATATCCAATTACTCAAATTACCAACAGATTCAGCCGATAATCTATGAATTTCACAAATTTCCGGGAAGTTACCTAATGTTGAAGTTGTAAATGCACTTGTACGTCTGTAGGGAAGTTAAGACCTTCCCCATTTTAAAATCACAAGGTCGCAAACTACTTGATGTAATATTCGAAGACAATGAACAGTTTCTACAACTCCACCTACACTAATAACAACATTCGAGCATCACATCATAAACTAAAATAATAATACAAAATGGAACAATTATTAGTATTAGGGTTACCTTCTAGGACTATAACAAATATGAAGAAGCAGTCTCTCATCCCAATCACCCTCCAAACCCCGCGCTGCGTCAGCAACACCCTTCACTGTCTACAAGACAACACATACATAGTTAATCACGAAGTCAAATACGAATGGATTAAGTAGTGACCAATTGCTAACATACTTGGCAAAGCATCATGGTAGAATTCTTGAACGCGGCATCGCTAACCCAAACGTATAGGCCCACGACCTTCATGCCACCGACGAGCATTCTAGAAACCTGGCGTGCATGTTCGGCGACCCAGTCCTTGTCGATGAACAGGGAAGAGGAATCGGCGGGCTCGGATTTGGATTTGGGCTTTGGACCCTTCTTCTTGTCGGGCTCGATGAGGGCACAGGCGGGCTCACCGGAATCGTTGAGTGGGGTGGGAACCAAATCAAAGATGAAGGCGCGGCCCAAAGCGGAGCTGAACTTGCCGATTAGAAGACCCACCTGAAAGTAAAATCGGAGGTGGTAGTTAGTTAGATAGGTATTTGGGAGAGTGAGAGTGTGACAGAGATGGCATTGGAGAATGTGCCTCCGATGGAAGTGCGGATTGGCTGAGGCGATCCTCCGCCAATTTGAGTCGGGTTTCTTCTCCGATCACTGCTTTCGCCATTGCTGATTGTTCAATTGTTACTGTCACTAACAAGTACAATACTTCATAAATCTGAAACACATAAATCACCAGTTCTATGCTTCAAATTCCGGTCACTTCAGTCCTTGAACCCTAACCGGGTTGCCTTGTTTATGCAATGCAGGTTCAGACAATGTTTTCCTCTTTTGGTAAACCCTCATATCAATTTCTAACGTTATCTATTTAACTAAGGTATAATACTTGTTTTTGTCCCAATTTTGGTTCGGAATGTTTGAAATGGTTCTAATATTTTTTTGTTGTTTGATGTAGTACTAAAGAATGTAATTTGTATTCAATTTGGTCCTTTTTGCAAAGGTCTTTTAAATCGCTAATGGCTAGATGTCCAAATGTGCAATTACAGAGTGAAATGTCATGTATTGGCTTACGTGGAGTCTTTTGTGACGTTGTAAGTTGGATTTATTATTTTTTAAATTTTATTTTATGAAACCAAATTAGGGTTTTTACTTTTGTTCTTTGAAAGCCACAATGACGTTGGATGTTATCCAATCTTCTTCCCAATCTTGGTGGTTAATGAGCCATGTCTGCTTCCCAATCTTCTTTTTCTTGTTGCAATAGTTTGGGACACCGAAGTTATCATTGTTCACATGGTGGTGGTTCAATGGGGCTAGGGATAATCCCCATTTGCAATTGTGGTGAGATGACAGTAGTAAAAATGGCTAGAACTTCAAAGAATGCGGGAATATATTTTTGGGGTTGTCGTAACTACAAGGTAATATGAATAACCCCTATGTTGTTTATGTGATAGTAATTAACATTGTGTTTAAAGTTTTTGTTGTTCATGAATAACAGAGTGGAGCTAGTAATGTGATGTGTTGCAACTATTTCAAGTGGTGCAATGAAGAAAATGTTGATGAAAGGGATGTTATTATTGGGAGGCAAAGGAGAAAGATTTATGATCTGGAAAACACAGTCAAAGCTTTGAAGAAAAGGATCCAATTATTAGTAGCAGTGGTTGGTATTGTTAGAACATAGCTATGTTCTGTGTGTTTTTAGGATGATATGTTGTGTGTATTTTGGTTCAACTGATGTTATGTTTTAGGTGGTCCCAATCTGGTTGAATGTAGTGTTTTTAGGTCAATGGAGTTGAACTGTTGTGATGTTAAGGTTGTGCCTATGTCTTTTGTAATGAATGAAGGAATGAAATTTGTGTTAGTAATTAATTGTTCAATTTAGTCCCCATTTCCGTTAATTATTTGCAAATATGGTCCCTACGATGATGATTGATGTGTCCATAAAGCAATAAACAACAATATCTTTGCAATTAAATAAAGCATAAAAACGATATCTTTGCATAAAATAAACAAAGGTCATGGTTACATGTAAGGATTTAAATTGTAAAGTACATCAAAACATATCTAGTGCCATTTCCAAATGTTTAGCACACAAGTAACCAATTCGAACAAAACAAAAGTACAACAACATTATAACATTATAAAGCACATGGTTTTTTAATTGGTAACTTGTCCCTTCTTCTTGTATGAGTTTGTTCTTCTCTGGATTCCTTGTTGGTTGTGGAGGTGCTTCAGATTGTTGTGTCATTTCCTCAGTTGGTGGTTAGGGTGGTGGTTGAGATGCCTCTGGTAGGTCTACTTCATGTTGAGGACGTAATGGGAAATTATTTCTGTTATGTCCAAGTTGACGACAAATTGCATATGCCAGAGGTAACATCTGGTCATTAGGATCTCTACCAATAGTTGTTAATAACTCTCCCTTATACTTTCCTTTCAAAAAACATCCATCCAAACCAATAAATGGCCTACAAGAGAGGAAGTTAACCTTGCAAGCTTTCAAACAAACGTAGAACCTCTGAAATGTTGTCTCACCATTGTCACTATCTACTTTAACTTTTACTGTTGATCCAGGGTTACATCTCAATAATTCATGTGCATAGTCATATATTCTTTTGAACTGATTTTTATAACTACCTTCAATTTTGCAAGATGCAATTATCTTTGCCTTACGAGCTTTAGAAATTGTGACATTAGTATTCCATTTCCTCAAAGCTTTTGAGCGTATTTCATTTATCTTCAAATTCGGATTTTCATGTAGTGAATTATCTAATGTCTCACTCAACCACTTAGAATTCATCATTTTAATGTTGAATTGCCTACTGCAAGTATGATTATCCAAAAAAATTTCTCAATTGCCATGTCCTACATCCTTCCAAATACCCACAATAAGCCATCCATGGACAACTTTTTTGGGCACCCAAACATCTCACTCGTACCCTTCTGTTATCATTCTTAATAAACTTCAAATTCCTCCCACCATGGACTGCATAACTTCTAACAACATCCATAAACTCATTTTTATCCCTAAACTTTGTTCCCACTTCCCACTTGTATTCATACATACTCTTTTGCATAACAAATGTCCCAAATGGACCACAACTTTGTCTTTCATCACCTGCATCCTCACTTCCACTTTCTTCTGGAGTGGCCAAAAAATCTGAGTCCCACTCATCATCAGACAACTCCTTGTTATATGGATTTTTCTGGCTATGTGCAATATCATCTGCATCCTCACTTCCACTTTCTTCATTTTCATTAACTTCCAATGATATAGCCTCTTCTATATCGTCCAAAAGTACTTCATCAACATTTACATCAACATCCACTAGTCCTTCATCCCCTTCTCCTTCATCAACATCTGTTGTCCTTCATGCCCTTGTCCTTCATCACCATGCACCTCCCCTGCATCATTATACACACTTGAAGTAAAATCTTCAACGTGTACTTCTTCCTCCACATGCATGTGCTGTTCATCCATGTCCTCCGCCTCTATTTCTTCCTCCCTCTGCACCTGTTGTTCATCCTCCACCTTTACTTCCTCCTCCTTTCCCTGTACTTCATCATCCAAACCATGCACCTCCACTTCATCATCCAAACCCCGTACCTCCACTTCATCCAAACCCTCCACTTCATCCAAACCATGCACCTCCACTTCATTCAAACCTTGCACCTCCACTTCATTCAAACCCTGCACCTCCACTTCATCCTCATCCCCACCTACATGGCTATCTTCTCCACTGTCTAAACTTCCATGACAGAGCAAAAGAACTTGTTCACTTACTTCATTTTCAACCACCTCTGGCTCATCATCCACATCGTGGACCACAAACAGGTGAACTTCCCCAAAATACTTAGCAACGTTTACCATGTTCATTGCACCTCTGTCATCAATCAACTTATGCAGAATATTTTTAACGCAATAAAATATGTGAGTCACTTTAATATACCCCAATTCCTTAATAGCATCTACCACTTCGAAATAACTTCATTTGTCAGGGTCCACACTCCAATATGTCATTTCCCCACCAATATATTCAAAAGGAAAATCATTTACTAGGGTCCCACTATGGTGGACCACAACATTAAACCTCTCCTCAGACATCCCAAACGCAAGCCTACAAAATGAACTTTATGGGCATGGGACCACTATATAAACACTAAAAGTAGCTGCTAACAGGTATGGGAAACCAAAACCAAAGACAAAAAAGCGATAATGACCTCCACACAACCAATTATAATTCGTTACACGCAATAATGCCCTAAACAATTTACACAAATGTTAAAAAAAAATTAACTTTTCCAAAATCTAACACTCACAAACCAAGAATTTTCCAGCTTTTACAGTGTTGAACAAAAATGATAGATATGAATGCCAAAAAGCAAAGATTACGAACGCAAACCTGATTTTCCCAAAGATGAATGCTTCCAATTCGAACAACACATAACTGGTATTCTCTCCCAAACCTGTTCTTCCCAAAATCGCAGATTTCCCTCCCAAACCACGACCAAAACTTTACAACTAAATACCTTTAATTTATTTTTCAAAAGAACAACCCTGATAAAAGAAATACAATTTAGAAAATAATAAATCAAACTCACAACTCCACAAAGCACTCCACGTAAGCCAATACATGACATTTCACTCTGTAATTGCACATCTGGACATCTGGTCGTTAACGATTTAAACGGCGTTTGCAAAAAAGACCAAATTGAACACAAATTACATTCTTTAGAACTACATTAAACAGCAAAACAAAATTGTGACCATTTCGAACATTCCCAACCAAAATTGGGACCAAAATAAGTATTATACCTTTTAAGAACTACTGTACACTACGACAAATACAATTTTTAATCTATAAATTATATTTTTAAATTACAATATTCAACTTAAAATATAATGTTGACAAAATGATCATTTGACCCGGTTGATGTAAGTTAAATGGATTGACTCACTTGATTATAAGTTTTTTTTAAATCCAAAAAATTACAATTTTTTTTAATTCAAATTTAAATAATTTCACTCTAAAATAATGTTAAACTCTAAAAACAATTCAAAATAACAAATTAACATACAACTTAAATATAATTCAAAAGCAAACCCAAAAAATGAATAAATAATTTTATAATATTAATAATTTGTGTCACTTATCCATTTATATGATTAATAAATTTATAATATTTTGCGCTCTTTAAACATTTTTTCTTTATTCTCATTTACAATACAATAAAAAAATGCTAACTAATAATATTAAAACACAAAATAATAAATAATTAAATTAAACTAAATGGGTTGGTGATTCAACCCAGTTCACCTCGGGTTCAATCATGGTGAACCGTGTTCTAAATGAGCTGGGTTAAAAATTGACTCGTATAAAAAAATTTCAGTTTTTTCAAACCCAACCCTGCTTAAACTCGTGATGAGCCAAGTTGACCTGTGAGTTCTAACCCATTTTGACAGCACTGTAATATAGTATACAAATAACATTTATTTTTTCGAAAAAATTATTGAATTTAATTTTAGAGATTGAGATGTGATAAAAATTAAATAAACAAGAAAAAAAAATGTATTATGACAATGTGTTCCTTTGTGAGCATATATAAAAAAAATCCTAAAAGTTAATATTTGTTTTCAAATTTATTTTTCATTATATTTTTAAAAAAAGTTTAAGAGTGTAATAATTTTTTACATATTTTAATTTTTTTCACAAACTTTGATTTTACATGAGTTAGTTTCTATTAACTTTTTTTCTTTTACCGAGCATTCGTTAACTATAAGGTTGTATTCGTTTACATGAAATGTATTATTTATGCTAATTGGTGATGAGCGATTTGTGAGATTTATCACCTTCATTTTTGTGATTAAAAGCGAGTAATCAAGATGAGGAATTACAACATATGTGCATCCCTGAATCTTAACTTGGATTTGCAATGATTGTCAATGAAATAATTAAATGCCTCTCATATCTATGTTCATTTACTTAACAAATGCAAATAATAATAATATAATTTTTGTCTATCCATTAAATTACATTTTTTATCTGTTATATAGATTAAATTTTACATTAATTTTTATAAACTTTTCTTTCAAATAAACTTTTATTCACTTTTAAATCCCTTAAAAACTACACCAATCAATTTATTCTCAAATATTCTTAAATTTGTCCACTTTCTCTTTCCCAAATTCATCTTTCAAAACCAACACACCCTAAAGGAAATTGATTTATTATAATATTAAGGATTAAATATCAAGCATTAAAGTAAATTTGTTCACTGGTTTTGGCATAAAATTTGTAAGCGAACGAGTTAATGAAAGATTTATTTATTTACGTTTAAGTCTTTCAAGAATGTTTGATATAATAAATTTTGTTATTAATTATGATAGTAAAACTGAAATGCCTTAAATTTAAAAAACTTTGATAAATTTTAGTTATTAAACTTTGATTTGAAATAGTTCTGACTATAGTCTCTGATAAACATTTTCAACCTAACATGAGCTTGGCAGCTCGACATCATCAGAATGTAAAAATAAAAAAATTTCAATGACGGTAGAAAAAAAAAAATACAAACCACAAACCCTCGAGCCAGACCAGTCCCTTTTTAGCGAATTAATATCAAATTGGCTTAAACGAGCCAAATTGATCCTTTAGACAAGAATATATATTCACGTTTCTTAAAAATAAAGTAGAAAACGGGATTATTTTTCATAAACTAAATGCAAACATTATTGTAATAAAAAGAAAGTTTAATGTTTTGATAGGTTTCTTCCTTTCCTTCAGAATTTCAACTAGATCCTTTATTTGTTATTTATTAAAGAAATTAAGAAAAAATAATTAAATTGAATTGTTTATGTAGGGATTAGAGATTTTTCTCGAGAATTGTAAGGTTAATCAAACGTTCATTAATGGTGAAAGAGGAAGTTGATGCTCGCGGTAAGAGTTCATTGGCGGTGGACTGGCGTTGACGGCGGTGCTGGCAACGGACATTGGCGGCGGTGTTGCCTCTTCCCATACGGTGGTGCTGCCTTCTCGAGTAGAAAAATATCGAGATTTTATCTCAAAACAAATCATATTGGATAAACTTACATATAATTCCAATAAAAATATCAAACTTTTCTTCCAAAATACTCATGATTTCAATCTATTTAAATTTAGGTATATCAGAACATATGTAAGATTAATACTAATTTATCTTTCATGTAAGATACAACTAATAACAGTGCTAGAATTTGAGGCCTCACAGTTTCAAGAGAATCAACACCTAAATCTGAAAATTTAGTTTGTAGAGTCAAAGTGGTTTCGTCAATAGAAAGTTGCTTTGCAATTGTGCATTCAACAATTTGCAGAGTTTTTGGATGAGCCTTCGGCTAGTAAAGGGAACACATAAAAGAAGCCATTGTTGATAGTTTCTTCAAGCACATGTCGCTAGTCACCGTCAACTCACTCCTTCCCGTCAATGAAACCCCCAAAAAGGTTCCAAACCAATTTCACTCAAATTTCTTTTCAATAAATGAAAATAAAAACGAAGGATATGGATGATGAGAAGAGATCCAGTAGCATCTGTCGTCAGTGAGCGGATCCCGGTGTCTTCTCCGAGAGCGAACGGTCAAATAACGGTAACTCTCGCGGCGTCGGTACTGGCGTCGTCGAATAGTTTGGCATTAGCGCTTCCGATTCAACAGTCGTCGAAGGGTAACAGTGGGGGACGAGACGGCGGAGGAAGGGAGGATTGTTGGAACGAAGGCACGACGGCGGTAGTGATCCACTTGTGGGATCTGGACGAACTCAGATTCCAAAAGAACCTTAATTTGAGAAAGTATTCATATTTCTTTAATCCCTAATTTTCATAAACAATTCATTTTAATTAACTTTTCTCAATTTTTTTTATTTATAAAAAACAAAAATCAATGTTAGATTAACTTAATCCTTGCCACGTCATTCAAAACTGCAATATAACGATGTTTATTCAATTTAATGACTTTGTTTCAATTTTTGAAAAATAAAAATTTAATTGAAACATCCAATAAGTAGAGGACCTGATTGATATTTTTGAGGAAAAAAAGACACCATTAAACCTAAAAGAACGTCTAAGTAAGTTGGCAATTCAAATTGCAATTCCCACTCGAGTGTGTGACGTCACTTGCAAAGAAACGATGAACTGTGTGAACGAGCCGAAAAACTAGGTTTAGTGCCGGTAACCACACTTAATAATTGGACGAGGTGGGGTAATCACCTACACCCGTGTCTACGGAAACTGCTCCCCAAAATACTTTATTCGGCAATTCTTTCATTTTCCATCGTCCGCGCCACACACAATCATTCCCTCTCACCCTTTTGCTTACTCACCGCTTTGTCATAAGTCCACCATGCTTTCTCCGTCTCTAATCACAAACAAAAATTTAAAAAAAAAATTCAAACATTTTTTCACTTCTTTTCAAATTTCCTTCTTCATTTTCTCTTTCCACACACTAATTTTCTTTTCTCCTATTTCCATTTGAGAAAAATCTCCGATTTCCCGAAACGACTACCCTTTTTATGACCAACCAACCAATAAACCTTCCTTCATTGTCATACTCTCTTTCCGTTTCTATTTACTTTTTGTTTAATTTCAAAGAGTGAGGTTGGTCTCTTTCAGTATTTCTAATTTCTTGCTAAGAAGGAACTTAATAAAGTAATAAATATTAAGTTAAAAATTGGAAAAGTGCGAAGCTTGTGATTAACGTTTGATTCGTGAAACGCTTTTGGGGTTTGAAGAGTGTGCAATGCAAAAGCTGAGATTGGTGCAGTGAGAAAGAGAGAGAGATGGTGCTGAGGAAAGTGGGGAAGTATGAGATTGGGAGGACGATTGGGGAGGGAACTTTTGCGAAGGTGAAATTCGCTCAGAACACAGAAACTGGAGAGAGCGTGGCCATGAAAGTGCTCGACCGCAGCGCCATCATCAAGCACAAGATGGTCGACCAGGTACCACTCTCGATTAATTTATAAGCTTAACTTTCCTTTCGCTGAAAAATGTTTCATTATCGGTTTGTTTCTATTATTGTGCAGATCAAGAGGGAGATTTCCATTATGAAGCTTGTTAGGCATCCTTATGTTGTTCGCCTGTACGAGGCATGTGATAATTCCTTTCTGTTTTTGTAATTAAGGGTCTGTTTCGGTTCTTTTCAAAGTTGTCATCCAATTTGGAATCATGATTGAATTATGGAATCTGGTGTCAATTAAGGTTTCAGAAGTATTTTCGAGCAAGTAAAAAGAAAACCTGAGTCACGGATTTATGTTTTATTTGTTATTGTTTGGAAATTGGAGTGAGGAACAGTTGTGGAAGTATATTTTGAGAATCTTACTTACGTTAATGAGAGCTTTTCTAAAAGAATAGACATGCTAACTCAATATTTTCTCTGATAAGCCATTGTTGATGTTTTTCTTGTTTTGTCGCCACTCTCAGGCACTTTGTTATGCTGAAAAATATGGTTTTCTTCAGGTTCTTGCGACCCGTACTAAGATTTACATCATACTGGAGTTCATCACGGGTGGTGAATTGTTCGATAAAATTGTGAGTATCTCAAGATGAAACCTTTTATTGTAGGTTTTACTAATCACCATTCAAGATATTAGCGATGTTCATGATGAATAATATAATTGTGCAGATACACCATGGTCGTCTTAGTGAAGCTGATTCTAGAAAATATTTTCAACAGCTTATTGATGGTGTAGATTATTGCCACAGTAAGGGAGTTTATCACAGAGATTTAAAGGTTTGCATTGAGTGAGATATGAAAATTTGTCTGTTATCCTTATCACGACTTCTTCTAATTTTATTCTTTGCCTTGTGCAGCCTGAAAATCTCTTACTTGATTCTCTGGGAAATATAAAGATTTCCGATTTTGGTTTGAGTGCATTGCCTGAACAGGTGAGCTTGTTGCAAAAGTAGTTTTTTATATATGATTTTGATTCATGTAAGATACAACGATACCGAAGGGCCTCAAACTTATTGAACATTCTCACAGGGAGTGAGTATCCTTCGAACTACTTGTGGGACCCCAAACTATGTAGCTCCTGAGGTAAATACTAGTTTTCATTGATCCGCAAATGCAAAATACTGACTATTCTAATGCTGACATCTTCATTTTTTCTTTTGACTTTGTGGATTTAGGTACTCAGTCATAAGGGTTACAACGGTGCTGTGGCAGATGTTTGGTCCTGTGGGGTTATCCTCTATGTCCTACTGGCTGGATATCTTCCCTTTGATGAGCTTGATCTAACCACCTTATATAGTAAGGCATGAATTTAAGCATGTCAAATAAATAGTTACTGTATTATATATTGCATTGCAAATAAAAATATTTATCTTGCATATATAGAAATGCATCAATTATTATTTATGAGCCATTTGACATGATAATAAGTAGTAAAAAAATTGCAGTTATGGGGTCAAAATTTATCCATTTTTTTGTGAAAGAGTGTCCAAAGTAGCAAATTGACTCGGAATGACAGAGAATTGGAAATGGAAGTTTTCATCAGTAGTCTCTTGCATCTCTCAATAGATGCAGGTTGTTGTTCTGGCAAGCTATGAGTTCTCGTGTTAGCACTCCTCTATTCTGTGTTGAAAGGCTCAAGAAATATTGCATTATCTGAGGGTTGCGTTGCTAGTGTAGATTGTTTTCATCAAAGTGGAATTTGGATTGTTATTAATGTTGATAATTTTTCATTGTTATTTTTTTGTTTCTTTCTTTCAGATTGAGAGAGCAGAATTTTCATGCCCTCCATGGTTTCCTGTGGGAGCAAAAATCTTGATAAATAGAATTTTGGACCCAAATCCTGAAACTGTAAGTATTTGCATTACACAACAGGAGTTGAGGCACAACCTTTTTCAGCCAATTTAAAATTAATGCTCTATGGCCATAGAATCAGAAAATGACTTGGGTCTTTTGATGATATGTTGTGATACAAAGATATCTAAAAAAACTTAAGAGTGTGTGATGGCATATAGTTCTGGTTCATGATTGGGAACTATGTGAACATTTTTGCTTTAGAATTTACGTATTAAATACAAGAATTTAGCAGGTGTATCAATAACTGCCATCGAAACTGCAAAAGAAACTTGAAATATTTGTTTCGATATCGAAATGGAGAAAAATAATAAGAGCAAAACATGCTACAACTGAATATTAAATTCTTTATATATATATTTGTTTCGATATCGAAATGGAGAAAAATAATAAGAGCAAAACATGCTACAACTGATATTGATACACCTGCTAAATTCTTGTATTTAATACGTAAATTGAGTTGCCTGCTGTAAAAGATTTTGTACTTCATACAGAAGTGGTTGGAGAGTCTAGTCCCATAACATGTCCCCTAACAGAATGAGCCCTTTAGGCTGGACATGCATAGCTGGTTTGCTTTGTGCTGAAATTTAATTTAATTTGGAAAATGGGAGTGCCAGATACCAACTTCCCTCAATACTTAAGTTTTTATGCTGAGCTCGTTAATGGTTTTATTTCTCTATCAAGATCAATAAAATAAAATAATATAGCACATTCTTTTGATGTGGTATGACAAATCTTAATGAAACTTACGGAAAAATATCCTTCACACTTGAATTACTTATAAAATGTTGATAGTTATTATCGTACCTAAATTGTACCTGTGGAGCACATATGTTCTGTATTTCATCCTGCTAAACTTGAATTAAACTGTGCTTCATCCTGTAGTTCTTGATCATTGTTTCCAATACTGGCTCCACATTTATGGACGAAGAATTTAACTAGCACGAATTATATTTGAAGCTCAGGGATTTTTTCCATTATATGAATTGGACCTCATTTTTGTTCATGTGTAATGATGTACTGATACCAGTTTTTTTTATAGATTTAAATATTACTTCTTCATCCTCATTCTTTCTGACTAGTTTCCTTCTCTTGTTTGGATGCATGTTTGCAGCGTATAACCATTGAACAGATAAGAAATGATGAATGGTTTCAGAGGAGCTACGTTCCTGTCAGTCTTCTTGAGTATGAAGATGTAAATCTTGATGATATAAATGCTGCTTTTGATGAAACCGAGGTATTTTACATCTGAGTGTGTGTGCTCACACGGTTATCAGCTATATGTGTGTGTAAAAAATATCTGGTGTTTGAGCTAATCTGCCTCCATTTTCTGGTCTACCTATTCAATTTCATATTGTTAGAATGAATCTGAGATAGATTGAACACACTGTTTCAGGATTTTAATTTTAAAATTAGGGTTTTGACTTTGAAGTATTTGTTATCATTATTAGGCAGGGGACTTTATTCTTTTTTTGGATTATTCATTCTAAATTAGAATAGGATAATCTTATCCGAGTTTTGGTTATACTCGGTATGTGGATATATTCTCAGATTTGACATTTGTGATGCTTTTGATAACTGTAGTGAACTTAATATTTCCTTTATTTGGAGAATATTTAAAACATGAGACGGAGTAGCACTTTAGGATTGTTTATCAGGCGAGTAATTTGCCAAGAAAAGCACTTCTGGTTCCTGCCCTACATCAGAATCATATATAATGAGTGCCGTGTTGATCACTCCACAATTCTATTTGATAAACAAGCATATCAAAGAACCATAAACAATACTAATATTAGTAAAAGATATTTTGAATTATCTTATTCCTGGAAAAGCCATTTCATTACTGGTATAATTGAGTTCAATATAGTTGAACATAATGCAAATTAAGTTGTCATTTTATACAATTGGTGTCCCTTCTCTTCAGTGAAATAGGCCTGTTATCTCTTGTGGCATTCGTCTACTAATTATCTTCCATGTTTTGCTTGCTTACTGATTATTTTATCGCTGAAGGAACAGAGGGCTGATCAACAATGTGATAACGAGGACATGGGTCCCTTAATTCTTAATGCATTTGATTTGATAATTCTCTCTCAAGGTTTAAATCTTGGAACAATCTTTGATCGTGGACAGGTATTTAATTCTTACATTGCGTCGCGATGTGGCTCGGTCAGTAATCATATCTAAATGGTCAAATAACAGCCCCATGTACTATCCTGAAGTAAACTATATATGTAATCTTTACCATGTACAGGGGTCCCTGTGATATAAAATATATGACAACACTCACTTACAATGTTCTGTCATTTAAAGGTCTAATTTTCTTAAATATTTTCCATGATTAGCTTTAAGATATTTGATTTGTCGCTCTAATATCCTTGCAGGACTCTGTAAAGTACCAAACCCGCTTTGTCACTCAAAAGCCAGCAAAGGTGGTTTTATCAAGTATGGAAGTCGTGGCACAATCAATGGGATTTAAAACACATATTCGCAACTACAAGGTCTATTTACAGTTACATGTTTGATTTACTTGCTTTCACTGCTTTTGTTACTCTGGTTTCTTTTGCATCATAATTTTCTCCATTCACATACAGTTTTCAAATCTTTTTATCATCCGATGTCATTTTTTACATGAGACAAAGTTGGTCATCATCTGAAGTGATATTTGTATGAATTTTCAGATGAGGGTAGAGGGTGTTTCAGCAAATAAAACATCGTATTTTTCGGTCATCATGGAAGTAAGTTTCTATCCCTCTCCCAGAATTTCGACTGCTCCATGATATTATGGCTAAAAGAATAATTCTTATTTATCTACTTGAAGATTTTCGAAGTGGCTCCCACATTTTACATGGTGGACATTCAGAAAGCAGCTGGAGATACTGGTGAATACCTCAAGGTATGTTTTTGAAAACCCCAGTTTTACCCATGTCGATTGCTTTTACTTTTGATTTATGACGAAAGATGCACTCCATATTGTTGCAGTTTTATAAGAACTTTTGTAGCAATCTTGAGGATATAATCTGGAAACCCCCTCATGAAGCAACCAAATCAAGGATCTCCAAGACCAAAAGCAAAAGGCGATAGATTCATTACTCGTGATATGTGACTTGGTTGAAATAAAAAAAGGAAAAAAAAAAGAAGCAAAACAGAAGAAAACAATGTGGAAGACAAAATTGAAGACATGACCCAGCATGTCAAGGTTTTATAAATACGGTTTGTCTAGGTTTTTTCTTTTTTCTTACACTAATACTGTTTTTTTCTTTTTTATAAATTCTGCAAATACCACATCGGAAGGTACTAATTTTAGGCACTATGAAAGTCGATTTCTCCCTTCTCGACTTTCCAATGAGAGTTTTTTTTAACGAGATTGGTAATTCCAAAGTCTCACCATGTTACCTTATTACCATTATTATTTTGTTATTGTCAAAAGTTAGTTAATGTGAAAACGTGTCTCAATTAAATTGTTATTGTCAATATGTTTTTCTTAAGTTTATGATATTTAAATTTTCTTTCAAGCATTTTTTTTAAACAGTATATTTAATCAAATTTAAATATATAAACCAATTTATAGTATTCGTATTTAAAAAATATGATGTGACTATAAATTTTATTTCACTAATATTATAATTAGAATTGCGTAAGAAACTAATTATCAAGGATGGTGGTGGCTTATTGCTACGTATAGGATGATCGATTCGTTATGATGTTTCGTTTGTTGTCCACGGTATTAGTAATTCATTCTATGGACGAATAAAGTATACTAATATTATATTTAAAAAGAAAAACAATATGTAGTGACAGATTTAAAATCTTTTTGAAATAAAGTTGTGTGTGGGTTAATGTGATTGACTATAACTAGATATGATTAGGTATGAAAAAAATATACGGGTATATGTATTTGTGAATAAAATTGAATTGATAGATTGATAGTTAGTATTCGTTAGTATTTATTATATTTATTATATGTGAATAGTAAATAAGATGTATTTTAATATCGGTTTATAAATAGGTGAGTGTGAGTATTACATTATTTGTCTGTTCATAAAAAATAAAAATAAAAATTTAATTTATATTTTATTAAATTTAATTTAATTATAATTAAAATTAATTTATATTTTATCAGGTTAAATTTAATTAAAATTAAATTTTAATTTATATTTAGTTCAATTTATATTATATTTACATATATTTTTGTAAGTTTATTTAAATTTTATTTTAAAATTTATAGAATATATTTTTTTAAATATTTGTAACCTGTGAATTTTAAAATACTCTTGAGTATTTTTTAAATAAGTACCCATGCGAATAGTAGATGAATAACGAATAAATTTTTTTGTCACGCGAATCAGGTAACGAGTAGACACTATCAGTGTCTAACCTAATTCGTTGTCATCTGAATAATTTTAGTTAAGAATAGTGTTATAAGCTAATTACGAATCTCTTTAAATTTAACTTTTTGTACCAATTTATTTATTTTTGAACTTTCTTCCGTTTTGAAATGATTTTCTTAAAATGTAAAAGAAAAAAGATTTAAGAAATCATTCTAGAACGAATGAGGGGTGATTCAAAAAATACGTGGATTTTTTAAAGAATCTTCTTACATATAAAGTACTCATATGTACAGGACATTATCGTTTTTAGATATTTTTAGGGTTTAAAAATAATCTATACTGTATATTGTACTATATGTATAAATGGATCATACTTATCAAAATGAAATAATCGATGGTCCAAACATGGAAGAGATTAATCAATCTCAATCAAAATCAAGTAATCATTTAATTAATTTAAACAAATCAATAATTAAATTTGAACGGAATTGAATCGTGACTATGATTATGGTCGTTTTGGTCAATTTTATATAATAGAAAGAGAAAATTGTTTTGAGAGAATAATGATCACTTTAGTTAATGTTAGACAAGAGAAAGAGGAGCCCTTGCCCCCAATGCTCTTTTTTCTTCATTTGGGTAAGCTATTTTTTAACCAATTGGAAATATCTATTAAAGATGTTGTGAAGTTAAAGTTAATTTGAATTTAATGGGTTAAACAATAAATGATGTAATAAATGCGTACTAAAAGTTTAAATAATCATATTTTTAACATGTATTTCTCTATAAACTTTTAATTAAGGCTTAATAGCTTATTTTGTCTCTAGTTTTTCTGGATTGTGTCAATTAGGTCTCTCTTTTTAAAAGAGTGTCGAATTGGTCTTCATTTAGTAAATTTTGCATCAACGTCGTCCCTTCCGTTAAATAGAAGCAAACAGAGTTAAGGATTGATGATCTGACAGAAGACGTGTTATTTTGTAGATATATTTATACTATCGTGTTAGTGAATGTGTGCAAAGATGGAATTTAGGGGTGCACTTGGTATTTTCTAGGCTAGGCCCAAACCCTCTTTTATCTAAGGTTTATTTTTTTCTTTTTCAGAAACGAATGTCTCTTCTCCACCTTCATTAGCGGCAACTCTGCCCTCCGCATGACCAACGCCACCGTGCCTCCCTCTGCCCGGCCAAATTTGTCGTCGGCGGCACCGATCGTTGCCAAAGACACTGTCAGCCACTACGACGTTCCTCCTTCGTATTGGGCATTGTGAGGGTTGTAGGACGAAACAACGTCGTGTGGATGGAAGGTGTTTTGAGTGTGTTGTGATTGGTGTGGCATGTGAGTGTGGGGGAGAGAGGGTTTGGTTCCGTGATCGCGAATGAGCTATAACATGCGTTGGTCGTCAGAGAAATTGACAAGGTGGGTGTTGTTTTTGTGGATTCGGAGTCTCAAGAAATTATGAAAATTAGGGTTGGCGGGGGTGTAAGAAAGATGGGTTTTGTGGGGGTGGTGATAGGGTGGGGAAGGCGGAGTGGGACAGAAGGGGAAGGCGGAGCAGGGCAGAAGGGGAAGTGGGAGAGGGAGTAAGTGAGGCAGATATTCGGTGGAGGAGTGGGACGCCATTGCTGATTATCCATTGCTAACTACAACAATGTGTTTTAGAAGAAGAAGAAGATTTTATCTGAGGCTTCCTTCCTTTCTCTTCTCTGCCAATGTGAAAAATCAGAGACTAACCCTTTAGTAAAACCCACAATTTATGCTCCCTGCCCTTCTTCTGCCTCGCGACGGGGGAGAACGGCGCGACAAAGTGAAAGGTGTAGAGGTAGGGGATGGTTATTTCTGGGATGTTGACGAATGTCACATTGCTCCAGTTCCCGGTGGACAAGTACGAAATTGTGTCATTAAAGACGAGCTCAAACTGGCCGTAGAAGGTTCGCAGGGTGGAAAGCCCAGGGGAACACAATACTTTCCACGTCAACCTTTACTTTCACAGTCAACTTCTAATTCACTAACACGTCAGCACAATACATCTATAAAATCACTGTCTTCTGTCAGATCATCAATCCATTAACTTCGTTGTTTTTATTTAACGAAAGGGACGACGTTGACACAAAATTTACTAAACGAGAACCAATTTAACACTCTTTTAAAAGAAGGGACCTAATTGACACAATCCAACAAAACTTGAGACAAAATAAGCTATTAAGCTTTTAATTAAAGTCGAACTAATCACAGTTTAATTTACTAACAAAAATACCATTTAAACTTAATTACTAATATGTTTAAATTAACTAAATGATTAGTTGATTTTGATAAAGATCGGTCGGTCTCTTCCATATTTAGACAATCAATATATCATTTCAATATGTATATGTTCTATTCGATGCATATACTATATATATATATTTTAGTATTACTTTTGAAAACCTTTATGAATTTTTGAAATCCATGAATTTTCAATTTCTATTTGAACTTCCTTATTTTGTAAAATTGCTAATTAAAGTTTAATAACTAAATAATTATGATATCATAATTCACTCAAAGTTAATCTTAAACTAATATATCTGGGTTGGCATCACAAGCCTCAACCTCGTTACTATCAAAGTTCTTGCTACTAAAGAATTAACAAAGATGTTATTTTGAATAATAAAATGCATGTATATGGAATTCAATAAGATTTCATTTGTTTGGAACATGACGTTACAAACAATAAATGAATGTGATGTTGAAATTTCATTTGTTGCAAACACTGTTTCAAAAATATAGGTCAGACCGAAAGGAGGAGTTGCGATTACAAATAATTCTGATCCTTGTCATTAAGGAACAAAACGTGCCTCCAAAAAATTTTCAAACAAGAGAAAAAGGATATATTAAAATTGTAGAGAGAACAAAAGAAGAGAAAAAATTAGTCTTGGTTTGAACCTTTTTTTTCTTTTTCTTATTTGTATTTTATCTTCTTGTTGGATACAAAAAAAGTCCCTACATCAAATAAAATAAGAGATGAATATGATTTTATATACACATAAGATACCTGCATTGGCAAGAGGCCTTTTGGAGTGGTATCAAAAGCAAATCCGTGAGTACTTAGTCCAAAACGGACAATATATTATTAGTATGGAGATCTATGTGTGTGTTGAACCTTCATACATTTCTTTATCCAACCAACCATTATGATTTACCTGGTTAATAATGCAATTAGAAAACATGAATCTAAATCTGTTTAGACAATAGTGAATATGTTTGGACAACTTAATTGTTTCTGTTATTAAAAATGTCATTGAATATATTGTATTGGAAGTCATTGTCATGTTAAAATTAAATATTTATCCTCTCTAATAAATACCAATTAAGCTCAATATCTATTAAATGTTTACATGAAATCTCATGATTTTCGCAGCTTAAATTTAACAATTTAATTATCTAGTATTATTACAGTTACAGTTAAAGTCAACCATATTTTAAATTGTTTTTCCTTTGAAATTTTTTTTCCAATAAAATAAATAATTTAATTTAAATATATTCAATAAAAACATTGTTATAAATTTTGAAGTCAAAAAATCATTTGATCCACTCTACATTCTAATTAATATTAGTATTTTTAATACTCGTAACATTTTAGGTTGCATCGAAAATTAAAAAACACACTCAAATTAATAAACTAGGAATTGTGTTTGAATAAGATGTATAAAAGACGGTGTGCTGATTTAACATTTATAAAAAAAACATCCATAACTTAAAATAATGATATTTTAGTTATATTTATTTTATTTTTAATATAAATTCGAATACACATTATTATATTATTAACTTAAGTAATGTTATTTTTACGACGTGAAACTATTATTTTTGTAAAAAAACTCAACAAGCAAGAGTGAGTATAAAAAGTGATTCAAATATACAAGTGTTTTAGAAACATGTATCTATTTTGTTCCTAATTATAAAATATCATTTTTAAATTTTATTATTATTATTTAATTACTCTTTGTGTGTGCTTTATTTTTTATCAGATTTAATTAGAGCATTTGAGTTACTGAAACAGTGAATGTTATGATTTGTCTCTTTCTCTTTATATATTAATTATTTAATAAATCCTTAACCCGCCATTACGTTATTTGCACTGTTAACCAACGATGTGGATATAAATCCTTAGAATCACGGCCAAAAAAACAAATCTATTGGTGGTTCAAATGCACCAGCCGTAATACGTGTAAGGATCTTCCCGTTTCAAACTTTCTTCTGATCAATTTTAACACCAGTGAGCGACTCAGAGGGCGGCGCGTGAGTTTATCAGTATGGCCACCGTGGAGATAGAACGCGAGCGGGCGGAGAGTCCGAAAGAAGCAAAAGGCGACGATGACGTTTCGCCGATAGAGGAGGTTCGGATGGTTGTGTCGAACGAAGACAATCCGAACGAGCCGGTCTGGACGTTCCGCATGTGGTTCCTGGGGATCATGGCGGTGGTGTTGCTCTCGTTCCTGAACACATTTTTCGGTTACCGTAGCCAGCCGCTGACGGTGACGATGATATCGGTTCAGGTGGCGACGCTTCCCATCGGGCGCTTCATGGCGAAGGTTCTCCCGAGAAGGAAGGTTCGGATAAGAGGGAGAGAATTTTCACTGAATCCTGGCCCCTTCAACAGAAAGGAGCACGTGCTGATATCCATATTCGCGAATGCGGGTGCCGCTTTTGGAAGCGGTTCTGCTTATGCTGTTGGCATTGTGGATATAATACGCGCGTTTTATGGGAGGAAGATTACCTTCTTGGCTAGCTGGCTCCTGGTCTTGACCACACAGGTAATGTTAAACGTGTAAGAGCTGAGTGTGTGAGAGTAGTTTGAAGATTGAAACGAATTGCGTTATTTCGTTGAAATGGTGAAGGATTAGCTATGGTGATGGACGCAGGTGTTAGGGTATGGATGGGCGGGGATAATGAAGAAGTACGTGGTGGAGCCCGCACAGATGTGGTGGCCCGGTACTCTGGTCCAAGTCTCTCTCTTCAGGTAAACTAATCGTCTTCCCCATAATTTTCACTTTTGCTTTTTCATCCATTTCCATTCTATATTCTATTATTTTAATATTACAATTTCAGTTAAATCTTATGAATATTGTTAGTAACACCTTTAACGTTTTTTATGATATTTATTATTGGCGTTGTATATGAATGTCATGATTTTTCCAAAATTCACTTCCTACTATTGTTGATTTATTGAATGTACATCACTTTAATTACATTGATTATATATAGCTTATCATTTTTAATTATATTTTTAGTATCGTGCCTGATATAGCTTACATTTGATGTTAAATAGAAGAATCTTTCGTCCGTTGGGCATAACATTAAGGAGCAAATTCTTATTACAGGATTATATTAAAATCTTGTCTTCTCCTATTCGTTAACTTATTGCGTGTCTTTACCAAATACTGAATTATATAGTATTTAATTAATATTTCAAAATAAAAAAATAAAAAAATTAAACATCGAGAACGCCGAGATATAAAGATTTTTTTCTTCTTCTCTATTTCTACTTAAAAGGGTGTTGATCGTGCTTTTATATTTATTTTTTAAATAACGTGTTGTTTTAGTATCTCAATTATTTTGTTCTCTATATTTAAATATAATTAAGTCATTTCATTGTTTTTATTTGCATAAACCATCAACTTCTTGTTTTATTTAGGTTAAATTGTAGAAAAATAGAGTGATTGGGATTCAATTAAGGGAAAATGTGATTGTTTTGGAATATTTTTACGGTATATTTAAATGTTTTCTAACATTTATAAACATTTTTTAAATTTTTTAGTAGAAGAATAAAAAATAATTATCTGAATTCCCTCAAAAATAAACTTTTTAATTTTTTTTTCCATTTTAATCTTTTCCTTTTTTTTAATTACTTCTCCTTTAGCTTATTTACCCAATTATTATCATTCTTCTATTTCGAATGAATATTTTTACATTTATAAATAGTTCTTTTCGTGATATATATTTGAAAAGAAAAGAAAATTAGAGTTTTATTGAAAGATTTGATTCTAATATTTTTTAAAATATAAAATTTTATATTTTAACAATTAAGACCAAATTTTATATTAAATATATCTGTGAGGTAGTCTTATTTGTCTTAAATTTGTAGGTACTACATCATTTTTTAAAAAATTATAAAAAAAACAATCTACTTAATTTAATTCTTTTTTTTGTTGTTTTTCTTTACTGAAATACATTATTATTGACAAATATAGTTAAGTAACTAGACTTTTTTTTTCTTTAATAACAGTCCTATTTAAGCAACTTACAAGCAAAGATTGCAAATATACTTATAAATTAGGATTATGATATGTTAATATTTTTAACAATGTGATAATATTTTATTGGTTCGTATATTTAAAATGGACTAATCATAAACCATCACATAAATATTATAAAAAAGTTGTTAAAAAAACATTTTTCTTATACATTATTGGAACATATCAACATAGTATAATTATTAAATTATTAAAGTTGCTATATAGGAGCAAAGGTACATGCATATGTAATTATTATATCATTGGAATAACATTTCTCTTTCGAGAAATGTATTTTGAGAGCAAAATTTGATATATTTTTATATGCATTTATGTAAAATAAAACGAACCATATAAAATGTCATGTATTTAGTTATGACGATGAAACTCTTCCTCTTTTGAATGTGTACATTCGGCAGAGCTTTGCATGAGAAAGAAGGGAAGCGCATGTCAAAAGAGAAATTTTTTATCATCGCACTTACTTGCAGCTTCGCGTGGTACGTGGTCCCTGGCTACCTATTTCCGACGTTGTCGATTATTTCGTGGGTGTGCTGGATATTTCCACACTCAGTTACTGCTCATCAACTTGGGTCCGGCAAGAATGGACTTGGTTTGGGTTCTTTTTCTCTTGACTGGACCACCATTGCTTCATTCCTTGGCAATCCCCTTGTCACTCCTTTCTTTGCAATAGCAAACGTCTTAGCGGGTTACATTTTATTCATCTACCTCATCATACCCATTGCATATTGGGGACTTAATCTTTACAGTGCCAACAACTTTCCCATATACTCTTCTAATCTATTCACTTCCCATGGAGACGATTATAATGTTACGGTCATTGTCAATCAAAAGTTTGAGATAGACATGCAAGCATACCAGAAACAAGGTCTAGTCAACTTGAGTGTCTTCTTTGCTGTTAGTTATGGCTTTGGTTTTGCTGCCATTGCCGCATCCCTCACTCATGTTGCCATATTTAACGGAAGGTACGTAGGTAACTACTACTCTAAAACCACTACTCAGTTTTATTTGTGTATCTTCACAAGATACTTGGGATTATCAATATTTATTTTATATAAACACAAAAATTTGTAAAGTGTCAAAATATATTAAAATTAAAAGTTAAACTTTTATTTATATGCAATGGCTCATTTTGTACTTCTTGATTATATAAAACGTTAAAACTAAATTAATATTGTCGGGTTAAACAGGGAGATATATGAACAATTCCGATCTTCACGATCTGGAAAGGAAGACATTCACACAAGACTGATGAAGAAATACAAGCCAATACCTAATTGGTGGTTTCATGTGACGCTTTTAATTTCCTTTGTACTTGCACTTTTACTGTGTACTGTCATGAAAGATCAGGTACAAATGCCATGGTGGGGTCTCATCTTTGCAGCTGGCCTTGCACTTACTTTTACTCTCCCCATTAGCATCATAACGGCCACCACGAATCAGGTTTCAAGAAACTACTACTACTTGGACCATCTGTTTCTCCCGAGTGGGAAATTGCAATTCTTCTTTTTTAATTCAACTAATTAAGAGATACTTCACATTTTTTTCATTCATTAAATGGAGAGATATAGTAAGTATGCTATTTGCCCTCCTATATATTGTTTTTACTGTATTCTTTACTCTTTCATTTTCAGAGTCCAGGATTGAATATCATTACTGAGTACATCATGGGTGTGATCTTACCGGGAGAACCAATAGCAAACGTTTGTTTTAAGACATATGGGTACATAAGTATGTCACAGGCTGTTTCCTTTCTATCTGATTTCAAACTAGGACATTATATGAAGATTCCGCCTCGGTCCATGTTCATCGTTCAGGTATATGTTCTGTTACGCATATAGGTTTTTAGTGAGAAAAATAAAAATTGTCTTGAGAGAATATACACATCTAATTCAATGTTTCTATTCATAGATTATAGGGACTCTGATAGCAGGAACCGTGGATGTTGGTGTGGCTTGGTGGTTGCTAGGTTCAATAAAGAATATATGCAAACAAGATTTACTGCCCGAAAACAGTCCATGGACGTGCCCTGGTGATCATGTTTTCTTTGATGCATCTGTGATCTGGGGTTTGGTTGGTCCAAGGAGGATTTTCGGTACTCTAGGGAAATACCAAAAGCTGAATTGGTTCTTCTTTATAGGAGCAGTGGGACCAGTTGTTATATGGGCACTCCGGAAAGTGTTTCCCAAACAACATTGGATATCCTTAATTCACCTCCCTGTACTTCTTGGAGCAACTGCAAACATGCCACCGGCTAGCACAGTGAACTTCAATTCATGGATTATTGTTGGCACAATCTTTAATTATTTTGTGTTCAAATATAGGAAGAATTGGTGGGAGCGGTATAATTATGTGCTAGCTGCAGCTTTGGATGCCGGATTGGCTTTCATGACAGTTCTTATATACTTTGCAGTTACGATGGAGGGTAAAGGCATTCAATGGTGGGGAACTGATGAGCACTGTCCACTGGCGGAATGTCCAACAGCAAAAGGTCTAATTGCTGAAGGCTGTCCTGTCTTTTGATTTCCAATTACCTGTTAATTGTTGGTTAAGATGACGAAGGAGGAAATTTATATTCATGGATTAATATTTCTTCTGTAAATACAAGGTGAATTAGATGCTTAACCTTTCGGATTGCTTGCCGTGCCAATGAATAATAAGTTTCCTTCTCTTACTTGTTTACAGGAAAATGATTCTTTTATTAGTTGTTCTAAATAACACTGATAACCTCTTTAATAATAAATTTTTACAATGATATAATTTTTTTAAAAAGTAAAATGATAATATAAATACTTTTCCTCATTATATACAAATATAAATTATAAAATTATTTTTCTCTTTATTTTTATTGTCTTTCCATCTTATTATTAAAAAATACTAATACAATACAGTGAGTGTATAACGTCATGCTTTTAACGTTTAATCACTGAATAATCAACTTTAGAAATGACGGGTAGTATTTTTGTAAATAAATGCAATTATTAGACTTCGTTTAGAATTGTAATCCGACGTCGAATAATATTGAGAAGTCCGACGTCCTATTGGGTAAATTTTACGAAATTGCTTGGCGTGAAGGTGAAAATGTACTTACATTAAACGTTGAAAGATTATAAAACGTTGAATGCCCTAGAGTTAGACGTCAAAAGATTAATGAATTCAATAAAAATTTGAGCGGGAGGTTGAAAATTCATTCACTTTGTCCTAGCAAGACCCTCTTCTCTGCTCAAACTTTTTTTAAACGAAATTTTACGATCATCACATATAATCTTTCTTTCATTTGATACAAATGCATGTTGATTAACTACTTTAGGTATGATTTTCGTTTGTTTTGACCGATTATTTTCGTATTCTTGTCCTTCATAGGCACATTCTGCTTTATATCTCATTGGTGGCAACACTTTATTCTGACGAAACCACCTTTTGAATGTTAATTTTGGTTTTTATTTTGAAGAACTTATTTGTTAAATTGTTTGTTCTTGTCGTTTGGTTGAACTTGTTTATTATTGTTGTTTGGTTAAACTTGTTTGTTGTTTCTTGTTGTTGTTTGTTGTTGATAGTACACTACACATTCATAGTTCATGCTTTATAAAACTAAAATTTGTTTTCGACGTCAATTAAGGTTAATTGACGTCGAACATAAACCAATGTTCCGACGTCAATTTACTTTATTGGGGACATCGGATTGTTCTTTGTCTAACTTTAATTAACATAAATTAACGTTAAATTTTTTGAATTCAACATCAATTTAACATCTTTCTGTATGACGTTAGCCTCATATTTGACATAAAAGATTGAAAAACACAAATATTATACGATGTTTTTGTACCAATAAAATATAAAATATAAATTATAAAAATACTTTTATCTTTAATTTTTTCTACTTCCCTTTCATTCGAGTTTGGAAAATAATATTAAAGAAATATAAGTATTCTCGTATAATATCTTGTAATAAATATGAGACTATAATGCCATGAATATCACTAAGCTATATGAAGATATTAAATTATTCTACCAATTAATTTTATCTGAATAATTAATTACTTCTTTATTATATTATTCTACCAATTAATTTTATCTAACAATAACTTTTACATTTTTCCATTATGGTATACACTTAATTTTTCTCATACTCATTTTATAAATTGATATATTTTATATTGTTGTATTTAATTTTTTCTTTTGTTCAATATGTGATCAATTTTTTACTTCATCTATTATTATAGGACCACATAGTTTTACATTTTTCCACTTTTATTATCTAAAAAATTAAAATAATTAGGAAATGACAAATATAATATTCATATTCTATTGCAATTAATAATTTAAAAACAATTAAAAATACATTTAGGTGTAATTATCAAAGAAAAAAAAAATTTAAGTATAACTAAAAAATTTATAAAAGATAACAAAAGAAAACAATGTTTATTTAAAGAAAAAAAATACATTTACGTATAATTTCTATCTTTTTAATAAAAGTAAAAAAATTAAGAAACTATTTCGGAATTTGATTTTCCAACATCTGAATTCCTATTTCGGTAATCATATACCAAAACGACAGGTAGAATTTGGCTTCATAATAACTGATTTTTGATCTGTAACTAAAATCGTACTATTCGTGTAAATATGACATAGAATAAGTTATCTACATAGATTTAAACACACATGTAAAGTAAAAAATCATCGATGGTTGCAAACTGTTTTATATAATTGAAAAACTAAGTCATTAGATTCTGCTGGAACAGAGGAATACATAGGCTGATCAACCAGCATCAAAGTTAGGAATTGTTTACCTAACTTGGAAACTTAAATGTATAAAATAGATTATTCAAGTGTTATGTACTATTATATTAGTTTTTGAAAATTAAAAAAAATAAATAAAAAGTTTTAAGATATAAATAAGTGTTTAAACTTGATTGCTATTATTTTAATCTTTGAACACAGTATATAATATTAAAGTATGTTATATCCTTTTTATTTTACAACATCAGTAAACAATTCCAATACTAGTATTAAATTCACAGAAGAGCTTGAAGATACTAATTTCCTTTCATGTAACCAACAATATCTATGAGTGTTGAATACAAACTGATAACACACATGTACAGTGCAGTCTGTTCTATTTGCTGCATCAGACATGATAAATGATTGTACATACCTATGTGTATTTAAAGGCTTTAGAACCTTAAATATCATTGCTTGAGCAATTTATGCGAGGAAGGTGCTGCATATCTAGCAGAAAATCCACGATGCAACGATTCTTCATCGTCCTCCACCAATCCGTCGTCAAAGTTCTGAGCATAGCTTAAAGGGTCATACTTAAAACCACCAACTGGTTTACAAGAGCTTGTTCTCTTCGTCCATGGAAGCTTTATTTTAAGACAACCCCAGCATGAAAGCCACCCTCCGTTTGATTTGCTTCTAGAAAATGAACTTTTTTCCATCACTTCGTCAACCAAACTTCACTCTAGCTTCCAGTGTTTGTGCCTTTTGGGGTGCTATTATCTTGTTCTGGATTTTAAGTGTGTGGTAGAGAATAATAATAATAATAATAATAATAATTTAAGAGAAATAAAAAAAAGCCTTTTTGGGTTTGTAATAGATAACGTAAGAATCGAAGAATCTAGTTTTGTCCTTTTTATATCGACTGTGTGCTGATATGAAGAGAATATCAGAATGGCAGTGGTGCGTTTAGATTTTTATTCTCCTAGTAAAATCGAGAGTGGAAGACAATTTCTTCATTTATCTGAAAGTAGAAACAACATAATTCAGTAGCCCTAGGTCAGTAATTTAGTGGAGAATCATAATTCCCATCACAGTCTGCTTTTGAATTTTCTTTCTATCTAATCATCATAAAGTGAAAAGTCATACTACTGTTTAAATGGAACTTGGCACAATGGTTATCACTATATTAGCTTAATGTTGGGAATCCTCTTATAAGGTTATCAAATCCTTTTATAATTTATCTTTAAAATAAAAGTTGTATCAAAAAATTTTAAAAAAAGTATATATATTTAAATTATTTTATTTCTAAATGATATAAAACTGTTGAATGTAAGAATATATATTTTTCTAATCATTCCAAAACCTAAATCTTTTGTCTTATAGAAAGCTTGTGAGTTTAAATTATTTTTGGTGAAAGTTACTTATAAAAATATAAAAATAATATTTTAATATATATAAATATTTTACGTTCATATGATATTATTACTTTTTGTTTTTTTTAAATATAAAAGATCGTTTTTTTATGATATTTTACTGTTACAATATATATTAAATAAATATAAATGCATTTCACCTTATCATTACTGATAAAAATTTTTTGTTAATCATAATTACTAATCATGATTAATTCGATAATTCTAAGGTTTATTTAACTGGGACCCGCATTTTTTACAACAAATTAAAAAAAGCCCATTTAGACCAAGATTCTTTAGATACATAGTCTTTTTAACAAAAAGAGGAAGAAGACGATAACATCTTAGGAATCATGACATTCTCTTTTAACTTTTTTGGTTAGATGTGATGTGTTTGGTAAAATTACGTAAGATTTCAATCACGAACGTTCAAATGAAACGATGTGTTTGGTAAAATATATTAGTTGTTTCGTGTCAGATGAAACGATGGAAGAATCAAATCTCACCATTATTTCCTTTTCCTTATAACTTCTTCTATCGTATACATACCCAACCAAACAAAGCATTATATAGAGAAAGGAAAATGTATTATTGAATAAAATCATGCATCTAGCTAGAATTCTTCTTACGAATAATAACATTTCTTGTCATAATTGATTATTTTTCTTGTTGATGTGTTATTCTTAATTTAGTAAACGTGTTTTAATATTTACATCAAATTTAAAAAAGAAAACAATGATTACTATCGATGGCTTCTATCTCTACACAAATCCATTCAAGCAAGCAGGGTTGATATACAATCAAAGATGGTTAAATAAATGAGATATTCTTTGTTATGCTTTGAATAATGTAAAAAACAACCTTGAATTATGTATAGTTTCAATTTAATTGTTCATGAATAAACTCCATACACTCATATATATTTTATATTATTAAATTCATATAGTCATTTTTTAACTAATTTCCAATTTTACAAAATAAATAAATGAACAAACAAAAACATGTTAAATAATTAGGATCTTATACCGCATCATGTTAAATTTAAAATTAAATAATGTTTTATCGAGTCGAGTCCTGTAAACAAGAAGTTAGCAAGTCTTAAAAATACTAACATGTGTTTACCAGTCTGTTTAATGTTTATTGAAAACTTATTCAGATTCAAGGTTCTGAAATTTATATGATTTTATAAATTGTACCAGGTTTCCGTGATAATAAACGCTATGATAGAATTTAATTGCTATTAGAAAAGCTATTTCAACAATAGTTAATTCGATTATATTACAAAATGGTAAGGCAGTTTCTTTTTTTATATTCCATAAGCTTGATTTAATAAACTACATTTTTTTTCAAACAGAAATGGATTGAAAAGCAGCAATGTTGTGGAACATTCGTGAAGGAATTTTTTGTGCTGATTTTCTTGCCAGAGGAAGGAAAAGTCAGCTGAGGAGTTTATGAGCATTGCAGAGCCACCTGTGTGGAGTTGATTGTTCTGCCCCACGCGGATGAGGCTGAAATGTCTTTTGTTAGGCATTAGTTTGTGTTTTATTCTCTTTTTTTTTTGTTTTTTTTTGCTCTTTTCTACAAAAAAAAAAAGTTTCTCTTATGCATCACTGTCAAAGCAAATGCATTGGAAAGAATATTAAAAGAGTATCAATAAAGGGCGTGGCAATAACAGTGGTCTATTTTATAAGAATTGAAAAACAAAATTAAGGATAGAGATTAAATATTCTATCTCCTTCCAACTGCAGGTCATCTTCATCCATGGCCTATCCTTTCTAATCACTTGATATAAAAACAAAAAAACCATAACGGGGTTGTCATGTTTGATTTTGCCACAGTGAAAAGCAACAGCTGGCACAATAATGTTCAAATTAATGGTCAGATTGGCAACCTTGCTCCCACCCATTTCGTAAATGTAATATTATAAGTGGTGCATGACAGATGAAAGATCCAAAAAAAGAATCTGCTCTAATCCAAGGAAATACACTGAATACAACTATACTAATAATATCTGCAGGTAAAGAGAAACATATTATACACACTCACCATTGGTGCATGGTTTAGACTGGCTTGGAGTGACTTCTGAGCAAGAGCCAACTTCAAGGAGTTCACACTCTTCAGAAGCCTCCTTCAAAGGTATGGTGAAAACTTTGATGGGTACTTGATATATTTTGTATTTGTGTGTGTGAGCAATATAAATCCGTCAAAGGTAGGGCAGCCAACAAAGGAACGGTCAATCATGGACATTGTTCGAAAGGATTAAGAAAGGGGAGAAAGAAGCACCCCTGATATTGTTTGAATTGTCTTTACTTTTGAGTGACCATCGATAATCGATGAATCAATCACCCAATGCCATGAGAAAGTCACACCCAATGCCTCTAGTGGCCTAGGGTTAATCAAAGAGCTACAATAATTGTAAAAATACCACGCAAATAGTCTCCCTGCCACTGGTATTTCTCTTGTATCATTCAGTACAGCAAGCAGAAAAATAACTGTCCAATTTTTCTATTAATTCTGGTCCAGTTTCATTTTATGAAATATTAAGACGCCAATTATGTTGGCTTGTATCAATTTGGTTGGTAACACTAATACACTGATGAAACTCAGACCCATTGATAAAGCACGTTACTTCATTTTGCAATCGACTATACTCGTATCCATATGCTGAAAAAGAAATTGCTCTAGGAAAAATAAGATATAGAAATTGATCTTTAAATCAATCATATCACAATCTTCAGCCAAGGAATTACCATTCTAGTCAAATATCTTGCATGATGAGATTAAAAAACTGTCACCATGGATGCTGTAGCAGGATGGGGAAACAATATTAGTCTATATTAATTCCCAGGCAGTACATAAATAATATAACTTCGAATTAAATATGTCTGGACTGAATTACAATGACCTGCTAACAAAATTGACACGCATTTCGCCAGCCCCTCTCCCTCTTCAAAATAAAAATCCAAAATCCAGAACAAGTAACTTACATGAGGGGTTTAACAAAATCTATGTGCACAAAAATGTTACTTAGCCATCTGAGTTACGACGTAAAAATGCATTTTATCCTACATCTTGACTGCTACCTGTTCAGCAGAACTTTTCTTCACAAATCCTCTGGAGCACAACACATTTAACAACTCCAAAGCTTCCTCAGCTAATCCTTCATCAGCAATGCCTTCTATAAGAATGGTATATGTTACTTCGGTAGGTCTGCATCCTTGCTCTACCATATAAGCCAGAAAATCAATAGCACGACTAGTTTGCTGAGCCTTACAAAGTCCAAACATAATAGAATTGTAAGTGATAGCATTGGGCTTAATATTTAATCCTTCCATGTCACGGAAAATTTTTATAGCCTTATCAACCTTTCCTTCACGGCCAAGTCCACGGAGCAGTGAAGAGTACGTAATTATATCAGGTTTAAGACCCTTTCTGCGCATCTCTTCCAAGAGTTCCACAGCAGACTCTGTTTTTCCCACCTTTGCAAGACCATCAATAACTGTATTATAAGTAACTAAGACAGGAGAGCATCCCTTGCTACTCAGTTGATTCAGTATTTCAATTGCAGCATCCACCTTCCCGTCCTTGCATAGTGCTGTAAGCAAAGTGTTATAGGTCACTATATCCGGGTAACAACCCCTTGACACCATTATTTCCAAATACTCAATTGCTCTATCCATCTTTTTCTCTTGACAAAACCCATGAAGCAATGGATTGTAACTCAAGGAATTTGGCACACAACCATGCTTTGGCATTTTTTCCAAGACATCAATAGCTCTTCCCAATAACCGTTTCCGGCACAAGAAGTTAATCAAGATATTGAAAGTAACAACACTAGGGGAACAACCCTTCCTCAGCATGTCAGCTAACAGCCTCTCAGCATCCATCCATCTCCCAGTGCTACACATGCTACGCAGAATAATGTTATGAGTTATCACATTCGGTTGACAACCGTATGAAGTCATGTTATTCAGAAACTTGATAGCCTCATCCAACCGACCCTCCTTGCAAATACCATTGATAAGAACATTGTATGTGACCACATCAGGTTTGCATCCTTTCTTCCTCATCTCATCCAACAGCTTCATCGCCTGACCAACGCCACTTTCATTACAAGTCGCTTCAATCAAAATCGTGTAAGTAATCACATCAGGATAACACTCCCTCTGCAGCTGCCTGTCGAGAACCTCCATTGCCTCCTTCAGTTTCCCACTGCTACACAAACTACGCAAAATGGTGTTATACGTAACAACATCCGGAGCAACACTCATTCTTTCCAAAACCTGCAGGGCTTTATCTATATCTCCTGATTTGCAATAACCACCAATCAAAACATTGTAAGTTATGACATCAGGAACAGCACCCGAATTCTCCAAAATTTCCATCACTCTCGTTGCCTTTTTAGTCCGTCCACCCTTGCAAAACCCGCGAATTAAGCTGGTGCAAGCAATGACATCAGGGATATCCCCCTGGTAAATCATGCGCTCCAGAAACTTAAGCCCTTCCTCCAATTCCCCGTTTCTAACCAACTTCCGCAGATGAATGTTGCTCGCAAACTCCTCAAAATTCCGGGAACCGTTCACCCCGCTGGCCGAAGATTCCATAGCTATGCCATTCAAGTCCCCGTTTGGGGTGCTCACAATTTGTTGCAGTCTACCGTTCAAACCAGAGGATTCGAATTTCGAAACAGCGAAAAGGCGACTGTCTGAACGCTTTCTAGACCTAGCGACTTTCAATTTTGTAAAGTGACTAACAGTATCAGCAGATAGAATAAAAGGGCGCGAAACGGTGTTATCCGAAACCCTAGCTCTGATCACATGGAAGCGGTGAAATGAACAAAATTGTTCGGGTGGTACCACTAAATCCATTGCTTTCTCCACACTTGCAAAAGCGTTGCCACTGAAACTGTAATGATAGGTAGAAAAAGAGAATTAGAGGAATGAGAAGTGATTTTTGTTTACCTCTAAAGTTGAGAGGTTCCACAGCAATGGTGAGAAGGCGCGGTGGCTGATATGTTAGGGACGAGAAAACCAGGTACTTATCCTCTACTTCTTGCTTCTCCTTCTTACAAAACGCAGATTTATGCTTTTGTCCTCACAGTAAATGTGGCTGGGTTGGGCTTTCATTTTTCTCACAACCTCTTGATCATTGGCCCATCAAATTACTCTTTGCAACTTCATTTTATATCTTTTGAAAATTTAAATAATTGTTAAATTCACACTTATTAATTTTAAAAAAGAAATAAAATTTTATTTTTATCCTCTAATTTTTATAAAAAAATTAATTTGATCTTTAATTTTTATTTGGTTCAATTTAACTTTTTAGTTTTAAAAGAGATTCAATTAGGTCAATTTCATATTAAATTTTTATTAGAATCTATACATTAAATTTATAACTTTTTGGTTAGATCATTTGAAGGTTTTTTCTTTCTTTTTCTATCCTTACAATTTATTTGCCCTACCCTCAACTTTTAAAGTGATTTTTTTTATATCTTTTGTGAAAGTGATTCTTAAATTACTTATTTTAAAAAATTTCTAAAACAATTTTCTTGAATTTTTTACTACATGATTTCTAAAACAAAATGTTAGAAATACGATTTCTAGAAATAGAAATTTCAGAACGAGATTAATAGAACGCATAAAATATATTTGACGACTCATCCTCTCTCTCTTATTCTTTCTACCTACATAAGTTTATTATTATCTATTTGTGTGGAGATGCATTTAGTAATGAGGGGTGCATAAAGCAAAAGGCTGATTTAAATTGTACTGACCAACAAGCCCATACGGCCCAACACGATGAAAAGGGTAGGTTGTTGATGGCTCCCTTGTCTTAATGGCGCGTAAGGTAAATGGCAGCTACTTTCTCAGTCATCATCTATTTTAATGGCCGATGGTTCCGAAAAGTCTCCCCAAATAAGAGTGGTTCAACAAGAGCAATTCTCCATTTTGTTTATTTTGCCCAAATTTTCCTTAATAATAACCTAACCCTCTTCTTCCTTCCGCCCTATTCTATATCTCTACTTTTGTAATCTCTCTCCCTCACATGTATTTAATTTAATTTGGTTTCTATTTTTGTTTTCTTGTTTCTTATACTTATTAAATGTCTTTCCTTTTTAATTCCTTCGTTAAGATCTGGTCCTAGAACGAGGTTGCTTGTTTCGACGACATGGCAGCGGTGTCCGATCAGACCACTAGTATATGCACTCACTGGTAAACACTTCCCTCCCAATTTATGAATGGTGTACGATGAAATGATCGATTTTTTTAATATTTGTTAAATTCGGGAACTAGGTTCAGTGATTTACTCTCCTGACAGTTCTAAGCTTAAAATTGTGGATAATCGGCCTTATTTGTTTCGTGGGTAAAATGAATTTTACTCGTTGTTACTGGTATCGCATTTGACTCAGAACTGCTTCAAGGCGATGAAAACCGGGATGATGTGATTTTTTTTTTTTTTTTTTTGCCATTTAGGGTGATACTTTGTTCATATTGAATTCCTAAATCACGTGTTTATGATTTAGCGTCAGGAGCTTTGATCATGATTCTTTCTCGTCATGTTTTTCTTTCTTTTCTTAGTGATCGGGCTATCCCTTCTGCAAATATTGATTTGCATTATGCTCATTGCTCTCGGAACCTTGAAAGATGCAAAATTTGTTGCGATATGGTTCCGAAAACGCTTGCCGAGGAGCACTATTTGAACACACATGCCCCGGTATGGAAACTTTTGTCTTGTTTTGTTTGATAAACAGACTACTTGAGAAGTTCTGTACTTGATGATAAAGAAAATTAGAGAATAAATACAAAATATTATGAGTTTATTTTGAATATTTTTTAGGGTCTAAATTGATGTTTCAGTGACAATTGGTTTGACAATTTTAGTGGTGGAAAATGATATCATTCAATCAAACTCATCAAGTTATGACAATAGATATTATGAGTGGAATTGTTTAGATCTTTTGGATCAATAGTGGTAATTGGTCTAACTAGGATATATTAGACGCAGGTTGAGTCAGTGAGAGAATTGCGTAACTGAATCTTGAGATTGTCCCATGAGTCACTCGGTGCCTCTTGCTAGCTGTAATCATATGGCTGCAGATATTTTGGACTAATTGAATCTGCGAGCTCTGAAAACTGAAACTCAATCAACATTGTCAATCTTCTTGCTCTTGTTACCCCTTATCTATCTCTAAAAGTTACCTTATAATGGGTCCTCATGTTAGAATTTTATCACTTGCGTCTTGTTTTCGTTATATTTAGTTCATTTATATATTCCGTCAGCTTTGTTTTTGAAACCTGTTATAAAAAAAATGTTCAAATCAATATAACAAAAAATTATTTATAATTTAATTAAATAACTACTTTATGATTTCTGGTTTTCAAATTTACATATTAATAAAAGTATAATTTACATATTGTAGCTTTGAGAAAATAGTTTCCATTTTCTTTTTCCCTCAAATTTCTCCCATGCTTTCCAACTGAAAATGACAACATTGAACTGAACATTGACTAAATATAAATTTGAAAAAACCTAATAGAAACACAAGTCAATTTAAATTTGAACAAAAATGATTACTCAACCGTCTCTGTAATTTTTAAGTTACAAATAGTAATTTTGTGTATCCTGAATTGTTAAACAGGAGAACGGCAGAGTTATAATCCCATAGATATATTGAAATTAGAAAACAAAATAATAGATGGATTGGATATACATCAAATTTTATGGATGGGTTGGAGTTGGTTTGATTGATATCTTTCTTAGCATGGCTTTTGATCATTGTTGCTTTAGTTCTTATATTTGGGACTTATGGATGGAGTGTTGGTTCTATATTAATGGTGCTTTCATAAAAAAAAGAAGATAATGGTTCTTAAGAGGGAATACATATTGGATGGTGAGGGTTTACTTTCTTAAAGGATTTTTCGTACTTTGATATAGATATTACTTAGTTAAGCAGCTCTTTCAATTTGATATACTCAGTTGGCTTTAATATTTTAGCAATCACGAATGGAAAGGGGAAGCAGTAACAGGTGCAATTTTTTTTGAACCAGTCCTAGTTTTACTATGTCCAGTATGTGATATGGAAGTGCCTGTCATGTCATAGAGTGTGGAAACTTGGAGTGTCAACTCCATATGCTAAAGGAGGCTAGCTGGCTACATGGCCATCGGTTCTTTGCTGTGGCCCTCCCTTCCCCTTTTCCCAAAGGCTGCTTCTTAGCATATTAATAACAGAGTTCATGAAATCAGATTTAAAATTCACTTTTGCTATGGTTATTCAAAAGAAAATGGTAATTTGTGCAGGTTGCCTGTTCGCTGTGCAGTGAAACTATGGAACGTGATATTTTAGATATTCATAGAGATGAAAATTGTCCTAGAAGGATGGTCACCTGTGAGTTCTGTGAGTTTCCCTTGCCAGCCATTGATCTGGTTGAGCATCAGGTAGTGTTTGTAAAGGACTTTTTGTATTTGAGAAGTTTACATCAATCAATGTACTCGGGTACTAATTTCAGTTTGATTTTTAAACAGGAAGTATGCGGGAATCGAACAGAACTTTGTCACCTTTGTAACAAGTATGTTAGACTGCGTGAAAGATACAACCATGAAGATAGTTGCAACAGAATTCAAGAGAATTCTTCAAGGCCTTCAAGGTAGGAAATGCTATCATTTGATTGCATTATGCATTTCAATTAGATTATTTTGTTCTTGAAACAGCTTCAATCCATATCTTCAGAGTTTTGGGAGGAAAAAAAATGTGTTTATTTTCCACAAAATATAAAAAACAATTATATTTTTTAGCAAGTGTTAGTTGTTAGTTTTTGTTAGTGGGGGGAGTTGAACTCAACCTCTCCCACTCTCCCTTCCAAACCCTTCAAATCAACCTTATATAAAAAGCAAAATGCATTTGCCAAAGATTATTTCTTGATGCAACTTATAGATGTCACGAGATTTTGGGATGGATTTGTTTCTTAGAATTTTTTCTCATCCTGTGCTAGTCTTGAATGCATTTTTGTGCTCTCTTTCTAAGATGCTTGGTGCCTGTTAGCTGTAAACGGTGTGACTTCCCTATAAGTAGCACGAATATTTATGGTTGCTTCATATATTTTTATAATTTTTTTTGTGCTGAATTGTACATTCTGCAGGAGAGTGGCAAAGAACTGTTATTTAAAAAATATATAACAATTATTAGAATGTAGGTGGTATGAGAATCGTTGGCAGATCGTACATTAGGTGTAGATGGTAAAATAACAATTCACATACTGTTAACCACAGGCAAGTTCCATGAAATTTTGAACAATGAATTATCTTGAGCAGTATCTCCTGTTTTTCTAAAGTTATTTAATTGTTGAAGGTATTGTTTGGCTTAGTTTGTTTTTGTTCCACTTAAAAGAAGTTCCTTCCAATTGTCTCTTATTGAAGCTCTTTTTCTGTGACTTGCTTCATAAAACGGTTTTAAGAGATGCCATAAAGTGGCCCTTTTTCCTAGCTACATATGACATCAACATGGAATTATTCTGATGTTTACATTAAATCTTAAGAGGACTGGTTCATTTTATCTTGGAAGACCAAACTGATGTCAAGAGTTTCTTCATAGCACTTCAACGATAGTTTAATCAATTTATATGTATATATTTTTATTTACAAAAAATGTCTTAACTTATTAGGGTAAACCTAACTGTCTCACACCACACACTCACACAATAGCACCCAAATGGTAAGAAAAGAATGAAAATATGTATTCACATCAACCAATGTCATGTACAACCAGTAACTGGGAGCATAATCCCCCTCCACAGGATCAAGGTTCCTGTCTATACAATTGATATCAAAAACTCCCCTCTACCAGACCCCCCCTTGCCTTCTTATAAAGGCAGCCCACTTCTAACTACCCAACAACAATTAATTCCTAAACTGAACAATTAATTCTTCAACTGTTTTCTCTCTCCTGCACACCTATTACCCATTATAACCTATCATATTAAATCCTATCATTACACCCTGCTGCAAAACAACCTTGTCCTCAAGGTTGGTACAGTAATGCTTGTTCTCATGGCTCATCTTCATCATAGGAAGGGAACCCACTGGCTGCTGCCTCCAATTCAGGTCTGGAGGCCTGGGTGGTGGTCTATATGAAAGAATTGTTGACTCCTTTAAGAGTTGCTTTTTTTCCAGAATTCCCATGGACCCTATGATTCTTCTATATTGCCTTCTGACCTGGTGACCACTTACATGGGCCTGGATTTTAACTCTTTTCTGATGAATGATCAAGAATTCTTTTCTCTTCTTCCACCCCCAAAACCTTTTTTGTATTTTTATAGCAGCAGTACTGGCGAAGCCCTCTCCTTGCCCAAATTTGTTCATCCTAGAAGCTAAAAAGGAAAGAACTTGTTGATCTGACCATCCAATTCCTTAATCATCATCATGTTGAGCTAACTGTTTCCTCTGAATGTTAAATTGCAGCCCTGCAAAGAAATATCTCTGCCATTGGTCTTCTAGTGTTTTATATGTTTCTGACAACCATATTTTTTCCCCACTCAAGACAGCTGCATCTTCTACTTTATTTCCAGCCATCATAGTCACCCTGTTCCCACCATATTCTGCTTTCTTTCCTCTGTCTTCACCCTTCTTCACTGTTTTATCATACACATCACAACCTACCCCACTATCTCTCCTAGAAACGGCAGCTTCTGCCACTTCCTGGGCAGCAACACAAACAATGCCTCCATCACAGTTTTTGTCTTCTGCACTGATATCTCTTTCTCTTTCCTTCCCAGAAAGAGCAGCTTTTGCCACTCCCTGGGTAGCAACACCAACAACTTTCTCATCAGCAGCTTCAGTGATTTTTGCAGTTTGGCCTAACTTTTCAAAAACAAAACCTCTATCTCTTTCTCCGAACCCCATTATCAATGCCTCTTTCAGCCCTTTCCAAGAAAGGTTCTTGGTTTTATTTTTCCAGGCCCTGAACCAATAAATTGTGCCTCCCTCCATGCAGCTGTAAGCCAACCTGAGCCTCTCCTTCTCTGTGATATTTTGGGTGTCAAAAAACTTCTCAACTTGAGAGATCCATCCCAACGGGTCCAACCCCTCAAACCTGGGCAATTCTACCCGCTGCCTCCAATTCTGCTGCCCTTTGCCCCTGTCTTCCTCCAGCTCTTCCTCTGAACCATCTTTCTTTCCTCTCATGATAGCTTTCTCACTTCTTTCTGAGCCCATTATGTGAATCTTGATTTCCTGCAACATTTCTTTTATTTCTTGGATATCTCTCCTCCATTCTGCCATCCCCATTTTCTGTTCACTGACCCTTCTCTCCAAGGTATTGTCTCTTCCTTCCATGCTTCCACCCTTTCTTGATCACTTCTTAATCCCTTCTTGATCCGGCAGTCCCCTCCTAAGCGGAGCAGCTTCTTGATCCTTCACCCCCACTTTGATCCGGCATGTCGGACCAAATTGTTAGGTTTCTGGGTATGAAACCTAACTGTCTCACAGCACACACTCACACAATAGCATCCAAATGGTAAGAAAAGAATGAAAATATGTATTCACATCAACCAATGTCATGTACAACCAGTAACTGGGAGCATAATCCCCCTCCACAGGATCAAGGTTCCTGTCTATACAATTGATATCAAAAACTCCCCTCTACCAGACCCTCCCTTGCCTTCTTATAAAGGCAGTCCACTTCTAACTACCCAACAACAATTAATTCCTAAACTGAACAATTAATTCTTCAACTGTTTTCTCTCTCCTGCACACCTATTATCCATTATAACCTATCATATTAAATCCTATCATTAACCCTGTTGGTCATTATATGCATTTGTTATTTTTCGTGATTGAATATTTACTTTTAATTTTCTTGTGAAGGTACGTGAGACCAGTTGAAAGAGACGAAGGTCCTCGAAGAAGGCCGCAGAATGATTTCCCAAGAAAGCGTGTTTTTTTCACAATAGCAATCACCGGTATTGCTGTTATTCTCGGGTCTATTTTTTTCCAGAGAAAGACAGATCTCAGCAATTTGCAATAACAGGGGAGAGAATACGTGTTACTGTAAATTTGCTTGATCTGTATAATTTATTTGCATATAACAGAAGCTCGAATGAGATAATTATGGGATATCCTTCACCTGCTGATAAAACAGATTGTCATTGTCATTGAATTATTATTGTGGTATTCTATTTGATAGTGAAAACTGCCAAGTAGCAAGAGATAAATGAGTCATTCGTTACCAATATTGCTATTTGTTTGTTATTCGTCTGTTATCTGAGAACTGCAATATCGTTTCTGGATAAAATTTGTGGATTTTTTGTTTGGTTTTGTGAGACATTTGGGATTTGTGATTCTGTGTGACCACTCAAGTTACTTTTAATAAATTTTAGCTAATATTAAGCAAATTTTGATATATAATAACGTATACAGATGAAGGTGAGTATTTTGCAGATTTTGAAATGCTTTTTTTTGTCCTGATAAAGAGAACCCCTGATATTACTCTTTTTTAACAGGGATTACTCAATTCAAAATTTTCCTGTGTCTATTTAAGGAAAAAGCATCTCGTAAAGTGGTAGATGAATTTAAGTTCAGATAAATAGACAAATCCATACCTAATCGTTACACCTGATGTTTGGCTGATGATACCTAAGTGCACTATGCGATGGACAGAGGATCTTTCGAAAATACAATATTAATAATAAAATACTAATAAAATCTGAACTTATTATATAAAGAATTGACACTATTTTTAATTAAAAAGTAAATTTTTAAGTTCTTATCTTTATATAATATTTAATTTTTAGATTAAAATCACTTATCTTTTAATAAGAATAATTTGGGTGAGTAAATCCAACCTTAGATGATACAAGGATTCCGATGGACTATTCAAAACAGTGATCTTATTGATCTTCCTCTTGAAGGATACCGGTATATCTGGTTATAAAAGCAAGGAACGATGAAGACAAATTAATTACTTGAATGACACTGTCTATGTGTTAGTCACCAAATGTTTTGGAATGTTCCATCCTGTATCCGCACGTGCTTACTATTTTTCATCTCTTTTCTTTTTTCTGTAAATTTGACTAATGTCCTCCCAGTATGTAGAGATCATTAAAATAAATTTTATTTTCAAAAATTAATATAATGTATAATTAGAGAATCAAATTCTTGTCAATATGCTTAAGAAAATCAATTCCCTACCAACTGTTGAATTCTATTAGTCCTTTTCATGAGTTAGAGGTTTTCAAATAAAATATTGAAATTCTTTTTTATTTGATTCATAAATATTTGTTTACATTTCCCTTCCCTTCTCTCGTTTTTGTGAGCATTTTAAGTTGGTTTATACTATTTATATAATATTTTTCCTATCACAACTTATCTTGAAGATTATAACGTAGATTAATAAAACATGATATAAATAAAATTTATAAGGTTTAAACCCTCGGTTAGTCCTCGTATTTATATGGAAATCTCAAATGGATCATTGTTTTTTTTTCCGGTCTCAATTGGGTCATATTTTTTGTAAAAATGAGCAAATTTTACCCTAACCGTTAAGTTGTTCCAAACGGCGTTAAATTAGGTTGAGCTGTATTTTTTGCATTGATGGCGTGACATTATGTATTTAATTGAATTTAATTGAATGGGTGATGTGTTTTAAAATCATCAAATCTCCGTGGCTACCGTGCTTCTTCTTCCTCCAACCACTGATCACCTTTCACCTCTTCCGCTCCTCTGCCCAAGCTGCTTCATTCCCACTCCTACCTTCAAACCCTCATTGAGGTGCTTCGACTAAACTTGAGGTGACATCCAGCTATCTTCACGCACCCAGCAGCAGCGTCAACCCACGCGGACAGCAAGTGTCACGGTCTTGGTCCAAGGCAGCAACAACGGAGGGTAGCGTCAAAAAGAAAAAAAAGGGGCTTTTGGCTGGAAAAAAACGAGCACGCAGCAGACGCCAGGAAAAAAAAACAATTCATTTCTCCATTTATGAAGAGCACACGGACGAGGTGATGAGTGAGCAGTCCAGCAAGGATTGAGGAAAGAAAGGGGTAATTGAAAGAGAAGGGTCCAGCCGCCACTGGGGGGCTTCACGGGTGTTTTCATTTTTTTTGGAGAAAAACATGGATTGAGTAGAAGAGTGCACGATGCCTGGGAGGCATCTTCTTCATTTTAAGGGTTGCTCCAGCTGCCACGGATAAGAGGATTACATTCGGAAGAAAGACAGATACATCATAGAAACTGCATCAGTTGACAGCCTAGAGCATCCCCGACCAACATCGAAGGCAGAAGTAGAAGGCCAGACATCGGCGATGGCGGCGGAATCCTTGTGCGTCCACGGGAGGAGTCTCTTGGAGGAATCCTTGTCCGAACAACGGCGTTTCTGTTCCAGATTGGGGTTTCTGTTCTCCCATGACGACAACGTTTTTGAGAGGAAGAAAGGGTGTGTCTGGGGAGTGAGGGTTAGAGGGTGGGAGTGGGAAGAAAACAACTTGGGCGGAGGAGCGAAAAAGATGAAAGGTGATCAGTGATTGGAGGAAGAAGAAGCACTGTAGCCACGGAGATCTGATGATTTTAAAACACATCACCCATTCAATTAAATTCAATTAAATGCATAATGCCACGTCATCAAAGCAAAAAATACAACTCAACCTAATTTAACGCTGTTTGGAACAACTTAACGGTTAGGGTAAAATTGGCTCATTTTTACAAAAAATATGACCCACTTGAGACCGAAAAAAAAACGATGACCCATTTGAGATTCCCATATAAATACGAGGACCAACCGAGGGTTTAAACCAATTTATAACCAATTTACTATATTTCGTACAGGGTTAAATATGTTTTTAGTCCCTAAACTATCAAGCGATTTTGGTTTTAGTCCCTCTTTCAAAGTAAGGTACATTTTAGTCCTCCTCCTTAAGGAAACTTTGATTTTAGTCCTCCAAACCCAACGGCGTTAAAAAAAGGCCGAGGTGGCTAACGGTGAAATTGCACGATTTTTTTTTTCTGACATTGAGTCAGTCTTTCTCAGCTTTTCTCTCTCCCTCTCCCTCGTCTCCTTCCATCTTCCACTCCCTTCATCATCTTCACCAAATCCTTCGAGATGGCCGCCAAATTTTGTTACGGCGTCAAGATCGACCTCTCCCCATCCAATGTGGCCTTGCTCCGATGTGTCGGCGAGTTTCTCGAAATGACCGAAGATTTCTCCGAAGACAACCTCGTTTCCAAGACCGAGAGGTTCCTCTCGCAGCATGTGCTCAAGAGCCTCAAGGACTCCGTCAAAACCCTAAAATCTTGTGACTCCTTGATGCCTATGTCTGAAACGCTCGGAATCACGCAGAGGTGCGTTGATTATGTGGTTTCCAGAGCTTCGTCCGCGGATCCTGCATTGTTCGGATGGCCGGTGAGTGACGCCACTACTGCTTCCGAACAAGTCCTTTGGGATGGAATTGATGGTGCAGGAAGAAGAAAGGTCGGCGCCGGTCACATCGATTATTGGTTTGAAGATCTGGCGCTGAGAAGGAGCTTCTAGAGGGTTTTTGATATGTAGGGTACCATGCTACAGACATCCAACTAACTGGCAATAAATCACAACTTCTCAATGACTTGAGGTTAGGATAGTGCTGTGCAAGATCAAGTATCTTGTCAGTCAATGGTTCACGACTATAAGGAGGATCGTGATCAAAATACTCAAAAAGAAGATCTTGAGAATTCCCAGTTTCACTGTCATTGCTAGAAAATCCCTCTTGCACTTTATTGTGCTTATCGTGTACATATAGCCTGCTCATTTGAAGCGAAATGTCACCTTTATAATATTGACCATTTCCTTGCGCTATAAACAGTTCAGTCCTTTTTTCCAAATTCACTGTCACTGCTTCCATCACTACTTGAATCTCTGTAATAATCACCATCGTTGTCTTCACTGGTGTACCTTGACTTAGTATTTGACTTCCTGTTTGATTGACCATATAGCTGAATAGCCGACAAATAAGGAACATAGTATTGGACAACAGATTGTCTTTGATCAAGTACCAGAGGGACTCCTGCTCCATATGCACTCCACTCCTTAAACGATTCCTAGAGATCATTTAGGGCAAAGTAAGATTGATACTCTACGTCACAAGTGTTCCAACCTCTCATTGTTGTCTTAGCTAAATATTGAGCTAGGACTAAAGGAGTTGTGGACCCCAGAAACCGATCAATGTTGCTAGCAGGCTCTACAAAAGAGCAAGAAGATGGTTTGCTCAACAAGTATGAAGACTCGTTGGGATTCCCATTCTTAGAAGATATAAGTTCCCTCTCTGAAATTGAATCAACACTCTCAGTTTCACCACCCTTCTCTCTTTGAACTAGTTTACGTTGATTCTGGTTCTTCCTTGGAAACGAGGTTGTCTTCGGAGAAATCTTCGGTCATTTCGAGAAACTCGCCGACACATCGGAGCACGACCACATTGGACGGGGAGAGGTCGATCTTGACGCCGTAACAGAATTTGGCGGCCATTTCGAAGGATTTGGTGAAGATGATGAAAGGAGTGGAAGAGGGAAGGAGACGAGGGAGAGGGAGAGAGAAAAGCTGAGAAAGACTGACTCAATGTGAGAAAAAAAAAAATCGTGCAATTTCACCGTTACTCACCTCGGCCTTTTTTTAACGTCGTTGGATTTGGATGACTAAAATTAAAGTTTCCTTAAGGAAGAAGACTAAAATGTACTTTACTTTCAAAGAGGGACTAAAATCAAAATCGCTTGATAATTTAGGGACTAAAAATATATTTAACCATTTCGTATAATTTGTAAAAATATTAAAATAGTTCAAAACATACACTTATTATTTGGTGACACTTGGATCAACCCAATTGCTGCAATTACAATGTATAGTGTTCTGTTCTAAAACCAAAACTCTGTTTCCCATTATGCACTTTCGATACAGTTGTTGTTCATGATAAGGCGATTTTCACACTCTGGAGGTATGCGATCCGTGTCTCTTGATCCGTCGTATTCCATCGTCGTCCACCGATATAATACGTCTCCCCGGTTACCCCACCATTCATCCTCGTCGATTGCAATTCATGAAATATATGATTTCTCGATATATATTTTTATTTTAAATATATTCTTGAAATTTCCCTCACTGTGTATATTTGGTTGTGAATCACCCTATTTGATCGCTTCTGAAGAAGCTAAACGATTATTTCATTTTCATCAATTTGTCTTGTTTGTAATTAAGATGTTTACTTTTTTGTTGACACAGGAAACTAAGGTATCGGAAATGTAGACCTAATTAGAAGTTCAAGCATTATAACTGGTTGCAACTGTTTTTACATTTCATAGAAATGTAAAGTAATTGAAAATTTGAAATTGATACGATCAGGTTCTGTTTCCCTAAGTCATTCCATTTCTTTTAAACTTTGTTGATGGAATTCTTAACTAGATTCCTCTGTTATCTGCAAGCTAGCTAAAACAAAAACAAGGGTTCACCATGTCCGGCCCAGGGGTACGGTTGCACATCCAAGATCACCATGTAAGTTTGACGCATGTGCATTTTTTTCTGCCTATTTCTCTTAGTTGTGCTTCTACCACAAAGCCGTGAAAAGACTTTTTATGTTTGAGTTTGTGCAACGTGCCTAGACTTCAGCATCTAAGTTAAATTACTGTATGTTTCTCTTTTCTTGTAGCTTAAGTTTGAATGTAGGATGTGCATTAGTGAAACTTTGACAGCGTTACGTATAGCCACACTCTCAGTTAAGTTTTAGTTTCTTGTTATTGTTTAATGTCTTGGCATGTGCAGGTGGTGATGGATAATGGCATAGTCCAGGTTACGCTATCAAATCCAGGTGGGATTGTCACCGGGATACGATATAATGGTGTTGACAATTTGCTTGAAGTTCTAAACAAGGAGTCTAATAGAGGGTATGCGCCCCTAGCGATGAATAATTCTTATCTTTCTCTTCCTCACATCCACACACACTTCGGTTGACAGATTTGTCTTGGGGAGAACCGTATGTTTTACACCTTATTATTAAGAAAGACAAAAATATTCTTCTTACTCATTGTGGAGAAATCTTAGGAAGCTCTTATTTTTTGAAGCCGTGAGCTGATTCTGTCTTTCAATTGAATGTTTAGGTACTGGGACCTTGTTTGGAGTCCTCCAGGAAGCAAAGGGATCTTTGATGTGTATGACAATACTACTTTCTTTTGTAAATTCATGGTGTCTTTAATATTATTCCAACAATTCAATTTCTCAATAAAGATTTATTCAAATGCATTCCCTGATTTGAGTTTGATATTATATTAGGAGTGGTTGAGTCACACTTGATCAGAAATAAACTGGTTGTCAACGAATTTGCAATTAAACTAGGAGAGGTTTTTTATGTCACACAAGCATAAGTAAAACAGTTGTCGAACCCTCTATTTTGGTTACATGGTCTACTTGCAATCTTACCATTTCCACTTGTTAGTAGTGGGTTTTAAGCCTAACTCAACCTCACAAAACCGGCTTATCTCTAGTCGATGTGGGACTTCCAACACACCCCCTTCACGCCGAGGTATAGACATCTCGTGCGTGATAGTAGAAATTGGGTGGTCCGATAGTGGCCCGATTGCGGGTGGAAGAGAAGAATAGAATGCCCACTTAGAACTCGCTAGGATAGGCTCTAACCATGGCTCTGATACCATGTTAGTAGTGGGTTTTAAGCCTAACTCAACCCCACAAAACCGGCTTGTAAGGTGAGGTTTGCACCTCACTTGTATATTATCATTTGGCCTTATCTCTAGTCGATGTGGGACTTCCAACACCACTATTGTTCGAAGGATAATATTTTAAGCACATGCAAACTCAAGCTGTTATGGTTCAGGATTCAAGGAACTTGTTTTAAAGTTATAGTTCAAAATGAGGAACAGGTGGAGCTTTCTTTCACAAGAATGTGGGATCCTTCTCTAGAGGGAAAATTTGTCCCCTTAAATATTGACAAAAGGTCCTTGGCTCTAATTTTGCGTATCAGTTGGCTTCTTTTACTGATAGCTATAGGATTAATATTTGTGGATTGTCAATTTCAGATTTATAATGCTCCGCGGTTCATCTGGCTTCTACTCTTACGGAATTTATGAGCACTTAAATGGATGGCCAGATTTTGATCTCGGTGAAACGAGGATTACTTTCAAGCTAAGAAAAGACAAGTAAATTTTATCATTTTGACAAAAAAGTTTGATTACGTTTGTCATTCTTTTGTACTTGTTAATTGTATTTGCATATTTAACACGAAATTTGTAGAACCCTTTTGGGTGAAAATGATAATTACTAAATAATTTGATAGGACTTACATATAATTTTGTTATATCCCAAATGTCAGTTTCTTTCACAAATATAGCCATATCAGTTGAGATTATAAATAGGAACGGTTAATTCTTTTTAGGATTTTCATCCTCTTTAACAATGAAGTATGTAGGTTTCAATACATGGCTATGGCAGACAACAGGCGAAGAATTCTTCCTTATCCAGAAGATCGGTTACCTGGAAGATGCCAAACCTTGGGCTACGCAGAAGCTGTCCTACTAACCAATCCCAAAGACCCACATTTGCAAGGAGAGGTATCTGTTGCAAATGTTTCCTGAAATTGTTTTTATTTTTTTCAAAGCTTCCAGTTGTATTTTACCGTAGTAGTCTTTGCTTCTTCAGATGGCTTCAATGTTACTTCCCGCTCATATGGTACAAAAGTTTACAATATATCCCTACTTGCGTAATTAAATATTATTTTACATTATGGTTAAACTTAATTTCCCTCATGTGGTTTGGCAAGTGTTACTTCACCAACATGTGGTTTACACTGTCACTGTGATTTCCTATGCATGCATTTTGTATGAACTCTTTCACTGGGTTTTTATTTGAATTCAATCTAATCCACAGGTGGATGACAAGTATCAGTATTCATGTGCAAACAAGGATAATCGAGTTCATGGGTGGATATCTTTCAGTCCACCAGTAGGCTTCTGGCAGATCACACCTAGTGATGAGTTTCGTTCTGGTGGACCCCTCAAACAAAATTTGACCTCACACGTAGGCCCCACCACACTTGCAGTAAGTGAATGAATTTAAATTTTAGACCAAGATAAGAATTTCCTACAAGGCTATCATAATATGTTATCTTGTTGACATGGTTATTAAATTGGCATCATCAGATGTTTCTTAGTGCTCACTATGCGGGACAAGATTTGGTGCCTAAAATTAGAGGTGGTGAATCATGGAAGAAGGTTTTCGGTCCTGTATATATTTATCTCAATTCTGCACCAGTTGGTGACGACCCACTTTGGTTATGGGAGGATGCAAAAATACAGGTTTGCCCATGCTTCTCATGTGCTTTTGTAAAGAGGAATTTAGTATAGACAGTTGGATCTAGTAATTATCACATAAAGGCTAATTCGAATTGATAATCAGATGATGAATGAAGTTCAAAGTTGGCCATATCATTTCCCAGCTTCAGAGGATTTTTTAAAATCGGATCAGCGGGGCAATGTCAGTGGCAGATTACTTGTCTTAGACAAGTAAGCATGCAAGAAATTCCTAGTTTATTCTTGAGGGTTATATGTTGCATTTTGCGATTTGCGTCTTACAGTGTTTGGAGTACAAGCAAAGTTTCCTACTCTATTCTTGCATTGGCAAATTTTATGAAACTGTTCAAATTGTAGGTACATCTGCACAGACTTAATATCAACAAATGGTGCTTATGTTGGCCTGGCCCCACCTGGAGATGCAGGCTCATGGCAAAGAGAATGCAAGGTGCTCTTCTCACAGTTGTGGATAACTAGCATATTAGTTGCATGAGCAGTTTGTAGTTTGTACCTCAAATAATTTCTTTTTGTAATTTTTATCTCCTTTGGTGCGTGGATGGATCTGTAATTTTGATCAAAGGGATCTTGCTGACTACGTGAGACATAATCTTATTTTCCTTTTATTTTGAAAAGCACAAATTATGAAAATCAATATAATTACAAGAATGCTATTGTGCATGCCCAAAATAACTCCTTACCAGAATATTACTTAACTTTTACACCTAACAGGACTATCAATTCTGGACCAGAGCGAATGAGAATGGATTTTTTACCATTAGAAATGTACGTCCAGGCGACTATAACCTTTTTGCTTGGGTGCCTGGTTTTGTTGGGGACTACAAATTTGTAGATTCTATGAAGATAACGCCAGGTTCCTAAGCTTCGTCAAAGTTAAGTTTGTTTGCCATCTTGCAAAATAAAGTTGAGTTATGTGCTTAATAAATTTGCGATGCAGGTTCTTACACTGAATTGGGTGAACTTGTATATGAGCCTCCAAGAGATGGTCCCACATTGTGGGAAATAGGTATTCCTGATAGATCTGCTGCAGAATTTTATGCTCCTGATCCCAATCCCCAATACATTAATAGGCTTTTTATCAACCACCCAGACAGGTTAGCTCTATTCTGTATTATTAGGAGCATATTACTCTGATCATTCTTAGCTGGTTGATCAGTTTTTCTTTTTGTTTTTCCATATAATGCTTAAACGGATCTTGCTTAATTGTGAAACTATGTTATATCATGGCACGAAATGGTGAAAACGCTAAAATCTTTACCCAACGGTGCATTTTATCCTTGTACGGTAATGAAAATATTTCATTGAGATGTCTGTTTGTCTGTTCTTAGATTTCCCTTTTCTTTGCTCAACTTGTAGGTTCAGGCAGTATGGATTGTGGGAAAGGTATACAGAATTGTATCCTGATGCAGATTTGGTTTACACAGTTGGTGTTAGTGACTATACGAAGAACTGGTTTTATGCGCAGGCTCCGAGGTCTGATTTATGGATTATTGATCATTTTTATAAGATGGGTATGTTACTAAATTTTCAAGCATGTGAAAATGCAGGAAAAAAGAGGATAACACTCTTCAAGGGACCACCTGGCAAATCAAGTTCGAAGTCAGAAGCGTGGTTAAGGGAAGTACATACAAACTGAGAGTTGCAATTGCATCTGCAACATTAGCTGAATTGCAGGTAAACCTCCCTTGCTTTTTTTCTCACATACACATCGTCACTGGTTGTAATAAGTACTTTGTAGAATGTGGTGCTGACATTATGCCTTGTGGTGAAGATTAGAGTAAATGATCCCGATTCTGCGCGACCCCTATTTACCACTGGATTAATAGGAAGGGACAACTCAATTGCAAGACTTGGAATTCATGGAATCTATTGGCTTTACAATGTGAATATACCAGGTTCTCTTCTTATTGATGGCACAAATACCATATATTTTACGCAACCAAGATGCACCAGTCCCTTCCAAGGAATCATGTATGATTATATTCGTTTGGAAGGCCCACCTTCTGAAGGAATTTAAGTTAACCTTGGGACGTAAATGATACAAAATGTTTACTATATAGTTGTAAACATTGTATGCGTTCTACTATCTTATATATATATATATATATATATATTTTTTTTTTTCTGTAATCTTCTGTTGTCGTTGTGTATTTGTTTGGATTTTGTTTGATATTCACGAGCATTCTGAAAGCACACATGATGTTTTTGTTTGACTAAATCATCCGCCTTTCAAGTGCACGGGTAGATTGCCAAGGATAAATAGCCACTGTAAGCTATATAGAGTTAGTTGTATGAGAGAATGAATAATTAGTTACTAACATTAACAAGGGCATCTAATTCGAATGATAGTCCTCAGATTTTTATTTCTTCTACTCATTATATCGACTCTTATGTTTTCAATAAGATAATTTGATTGATTTGTATAAAAATCTTAATTAAATTTTAAGTGTTTTATAAATTTAAATATTTTTAATTTAATCTCAGTTGAAATATTTTGTTGTAATGGCTGTTCAAGATATTTTTTTATTTTATTTAAATATCTATTAGTTTATTTTTGTTGTCTTCAACTAACCGATGAATTTATCAACCTTTATCAAATTCATCGACAATCTTTTTCAACTTTATCAAATAAAAAAAATGTCATTTCAATTGATAATAAAATCAAACAAAAATATACTTAGATAAAATTAAAAAATATTAAGAATTCAATAATTTTTTCTAGAATTCAGTTGAATTGAAGATACTCGGTTTAAATTTAATTTAATTAAGCTTAAAAAGAAATATTAACTTTATCAATTTAGCTTTAGGAGTGGTGGTTATAGAGGCTGATGTAATTTCTTAATCAGTCCAACCTATTAAAATCTTAAATGGAAGATCCATTGTAATGAATGTCCTAAATGGTAAAGAATTACATCTCAAAGAAAATTAGTGACACAATTTAAAATATTTTATTTTATTATTTAATATTTAATGAAAGAAATTTAGCAAAGAAAAATATTTTTTAAACGGTGGTGGACGGATATTAGTATATATTTCCACATTTACCTGTCACGCGAGCAAAAACTTTTGCATGTTTAAAGACCAAATAGGTGTATCAAATTTCTTTCATTTTTAAAAACACAAATAAAAGGAATAAGTAAAACAATTCAAATTTATTTCATTAATTAAAATCAATTTATACAGCAATTTTTTCAAAAATACAAATCACTTTTTAGTTTTTAAGTTGATTTTAATGTGTATAAAGTTTGTTTACTTTCACAATTCATTATTGGTTTATCTTATAAATGTTTGTTTAAAAGTGTACCTAAAATAACTTACAATTAAGCATTCGGTTAAATATTATTTTAGATCTCCAAGATTAATAGTCAAAACTAGTTTTTGTTTCCAAAATTTTTATACAGCATTTTCTTCCTACGTCTTAAACACAATGTTTTAGACCTCATTTAATGGATTTCACGTGATGACCACATTCATTAAATTAAAGAAAACGGCAGAATCAAAACCATCTTTTTAAATTGACAAATCTTGAGACACATAAACCATATTCTATCATTATTTAGCTTGTATTTGAATAAAAAAAAAAGACAATTGAATATTGTTTGATATTTCCAAAAAGAATACTTGTTATAAATAAACTTTCGTACTTGGCCACAATATAAAATAAAATTTAAACCGATGTAAAATTTCTTGAGTTTTTCAGCTTTGACAAAAACTAACCACACATGGTGTTTTGTATATATATTATTTAATTATTTAAAACCTGAACAAAAGTGCGTGGTAAAGGGAGAATGCTGTTCAAAACAACATTCAATCACCTAATAAAAAATGAAGGAAACCAAAACAAGAAATTGATAGAACACTATATTTTTTTATCCTTCTATATGGTTGTAATTGACTGTTTCTTCACTCGTACGCCATTATCTAAAAACCGTATACACCAAACTGTGGCGACCAAGTAAAGAGATTCAAAAGAATGCTTTCTCTGTAGGTCAAGGAAGCTATCTATTCCAATTCATTTCAGCCCTCACACTCTCCATTTTTCTGTTGGCACATTGCTGAGTAGTACAACATAAGCACACACTGTTTTTCTCCAAACTCTGCATAAAACCAGCCATTCTACCATATATATATATATATATATATATATATATATATATATATATATATATATATATACAAAGGCCACTCTTTCTTTGCATTATGACATAAATATTCTCATCCATTCTCTTAAACCACTCTCAATCTGTCAGATTTTCATTGCTCACTTGTTCACTGCAAATACCACACCATGCCGTTATTGGGGGTGCAACTTACTGTTCAAGATAATCATGTATTTAAAACTTTGCCCTTTTGTCTTTCCTTATAAATTTTCGGAGCAGTCTTAGAAGTAACGAAAATTCATGTGCAGGTGGTGATGGAAAATGGCATACTAAAAGTCACTTTATCAAATCCTGGGGGAATTGTGACTGGAATACAGTACAATAACATCGACAACTTGCTTGAAGTTTTGAATGACGAATCTAACAGAGGGTATATATGTATTGTTTAGAAAGTTGTGTTCAATTTTACAGATTAAGGAACTTCATTTGGTGTTCCTAGTAATACAGTAATATGTTTTCTACCTCATGTAGCTACTGGGACCTTGTCTGGAGCTCGCCGACAAGCACAGGAACCAGTGGTACATTTGATGTGTATGTCTTTCTTTCTTTTACTCGTACGACAAATTATAGCTTAACGTTTCCTTCATTTCTTCTTTCCACTGTAACCGTGTTTGTTCAAGAAGTTAAAGTCACACATTGTCATACGTGACTGCAGCATCAAAGGAACAAAGTTCCAAGTTATGGTTGAAAATGAGGACCAAGTTGAGGTATCCTTCACCAGGACGTGGGACGTCTCTCTCGAGGGCAAGCTGGTTCCTTTAAACATTGACAAAAGGTAATTAGTTAATAATCAGTGACACCAACAACATTGTCCATGGTTAATACATAATCTAAAGTTAATTAATGAAGTAATGTGTGATTCTAGGTTCATAATGCTTCGTGGTTGTTCGGGCTTCTACTCCTATGCAATTTATGAGCACTTACAAGAGTGGCCTGCTTTCAATCTTGACGAAACAAGAATCGCTTTCAAGCTTAGAAAAGACAAGTAAAAGCTCAACATTTGTATTAATGCTTCCAGTTATAATATTATTGTTGTTCCTTAATCTCAAAGAATATATATGGGTGGTGTGCAGGTTCCATTATATGGCAATGGCTGACAATAGACAAAGAAACATGCCTCTTCCAGATGACAGATTACCACCTAAGGGCAAAGCCCTTGCCTACCCAGAAGCAGTTCTACTTGTCAATCCCATCGAACCAGAACTTAAGGGAGAGGTAACCAAATTTAGGTTGGGATATATACTGATCCATCATTAAGTAGTTCACCATTTTCAATTACTGCACTCATTTTTCATGAGCATCATCAAATGAAAAGTGAAATGGTATTATATATAATGTGGTTGTATAATTTATTAATGGTGTGCATCTCAAACGACTAAAATGGAAGTTGAAAATGGCATAGGGTTAGGTAAAGTAAAAATGGTTGGTGGAACTTATGTGTGTATAGGTGGATGACAAGTACCAATATTCATGCGACAACAAAGACAACAAAGTTCATGGATGGATCTGCATGGATCCTGTAGTGGGATTCTGGGTTATTACGCCAACGGATGAGTTTCGATCTGGTGGGCCCCTCAAACAAAACTTAACTTCTCATGTTGGCCCCACCACGCTTGCCGTAAGTGCTCCCAACAAGATAACATATTCTGCAATGTTTCATAATTCCATGTGACAGTTTCTTGTGTCTCAAACATTTTCTTTGCTACAAAATAACGTAATCAGATGTTTCTGAGTGCACATTATTCTGGAGAGGATTTGGTGCCTAAGTTTAATGCTGGTGAGGCATGGAAGAAAGTTTTTGGTCCTGTTTTCATTTATTTGAATTCTTCCTATGATGGAGGTGACCCCCTTAAGCTATGGGACGAGGCTAAACAACAGGTTTAATATTTGCTTTTTGTATCTAATATTAAACTATATATAGCTTGATTTTATGGCATAGTTAGTGACAGCACCACATGCCTATGCAAACTTACAGATGTTGGTGGAAGTTCAAAGCTGGCCCTACAGTTTCCCTGAATCAGAGGATTTTGCGAAGTGGGACGAACGTGGTAATGTTAGTGGCAGGCTTTTGGTTAGAGAGAGGTGTGTTCTGATAAAATTTATTTGAGATTAGTTACAGTACCTGGTAATTTTTTACCATTCTAATAATATTGAAAATCGAGTATGAAGAGAATCACAACATTGATACAATGAAAGTGCAAAAAGCAATCAGATTTTCTTGTGTTGCAGGCCATTGAAAGCACATGTAATAACTTGTGTTCATCTAATTAACCCCATTCTATATATAGGTGTATAAACGATGACTATATCTCAGCAAAAGGTGCTTATGTTGGCTTGGCTCCTCCAGGCGATGTGGGATCATGGCAAAGAGAATGCAAGGTGACTTGAAAAGGAGGAAAAATATGTTCACCAAATATGAGTTTCCATGTTCTTATTAGTATGCTTATTTAAGTTTTGTCTCTTATTAACTTTTAAGCCTATTGAAAGACCATTAGCTAACAGATGCATTACATTTTGATTGTTATCAGAATTATCAGTTTTGGGCTAAAGCAGACGATGATGGCTACTTTTCCATCACCAATGTACGTGCAGGAGATTACAATGTTTACGCCTGGGTGCCTGGTTTTATTGGTGACTATAAATATGACGTAGCTATGACCATAACAGAAGGTATAAAGCAAGACATTTTTTTGTTTTTCTTTTTAAACTACTGAGTTTTTCTATTTGGTTTACGTGAAAATAGGCTGTGAAATCGACCTTGGTGAGCTTGTGTATGAACCCCCTAGAGATGGTCCAACATTGTGGGAAATTGGCATTCCTGATCGAACAGCTGCTGAGTTCTATGTTCCTGACCCAAATCCCAAATATGTCAACAAACTTTTTGTTAATCATCCTGACAAGTAAGTCACCTTTGTGCTCATGCATTTGACTGTTTTGAAAATTAATGAAGACTATTTATGTATAACTCTTACAGTGGATCTTAATCGGCAGGTTTAGACAATATGGATTATGGGAGAGATATGCAGAACTCTACCCTGACAAAGACCTGATCTACACAATTGGTATCAGTGACTACACCAAAGATTGGTTCTTTGCTCAAGTTACCAGGTACCAAAAATGGATTCTTCTTCAAAAAGTATTATTAACGTGTTGCAATGTCTAACAATGCATTGTCGACTTTTACATTTTGCTCCCATTTTCAGGAAGAAAGATGACAACACATTTCAAGGAACCACTTGGCAGATCAAGTTTCAACTTGATCAGGTGAACAAAACCAGTAGCTATAAACTTCGGGTGGCTTTGGCATCTGCAACATTATCTGAACTTCAGGTAAATTTCTTAACTTCATTAGTCTAAGTTTTATAGTCTTAACCTATATTAATTAATGTTTACTACAATTTTAGGTTCGAGTTAATAATCCAAAGAACCCTCGTCCTCTATTTTCAAGTGGGTTGATAGGAAGGGATAACTCGATCGCAAGGCATGGAATTCATGGACTTTATTGGCTTTACAATGTAGACATTGCAGGAACTCAATTTGTTGAAGGAGATAATACCATCTTTTTGACACAGAGCAGAGGAAATAGTCCATTTCAGGCAATTATGTATGATTATATTCGTCTGGAAGCTCCACCATCGTCTACCTTCAGTAACACAAAGTGATAAATTTTCTGTTTTAGTTAGTAACCATATTTAATCAAATCTGAAGAATAAATACTGGGAATAAAGAATGGAGCTTCTGAAATAATGAAAAGTTGAGTTTCTTTGTAGCTTGTACTTGTTTGAAGTTTCTCAAGTAATGAAATATGTACAAGAACATTATGTTTAACTTGAATTATAAAGGATTAGGACTGTTATCGTCTTTCGTTCATCTATTTCACTAACACAAAAAGGGGTTACAACGATGCAACGTCTGTCTAAGAAAAAAACCATCGACCGATAGTGTTTTTGTAAATAAAATGATAAGTTTGACGTCGTTCGCCACTAAACAGATGTCTACTCTTGGTGCCCTTCCACACTGCACCTGTTATCTCGTCGCGTTTTCTTAAATGGATCCTACATTTAGATTAATTATCACGTCTTAAGGATGGAAATGGAGTTAGAATAGAATGATAGGTGAAAGCAGCAGAGCACAGAGAATGTAAAAGTGTTTGATATCATGCAATGTTGCTACAAAATTATTGCTTTGCGGATGTTACAGAGAGGAACCCAGAGTCTTGATACCTCTATAATATCCAGGTTTGTCATGGAATTTCCCAATCAGAAGCATCTAACTAACCATTTCCACCGAATTCAACAATCGGAACAGAAATATGTTTATCGGATTAATTGATCTGAGTACCACCGGATTACACAGTCCAAAACATATTATTGTATTTTGAAATGATCAATCCAAAATACATTATATAATCAGGAAATATATTACGGAATGCCAAATCCGAAACAGGGAGATGCAAGGATTTAGCGACTCACTGATGCACGCAAAAAAAGCAATGGAGGTGCAACAACTCACTGTTGGTTGAAGAGAGGAGGAGAGCACGCCTTCGTTTCAAAAAAAAAAAGCAATGGAATTGCAGAAAACCACTACAGCGGGAGGGAGGTGTAGAGGGAGAGTCAAGGAAGGGAGCTGCGGCGGCGGAAGGTAAAAGATAGGGTTGTAAAATTAAGGTTTCATTTTACTATTTACTATTTAGATAGGGGTAGAAATGGATATTCCAAAAGTAAGGGAGGTGCAGGAGAAAAATAAAGGGAGTTCAGGAAGTAAGAGCCGAGGGGGCTTTTCACTCTGATCCCATTTTAGAATCTTCTGTCTAATCCGCCGAAAAAGAGTACAAGAAGTTGGGATGAAATTATTCTTTCAATTAAAAATTTAACTAGAAATAATTTAAAATATTAATGTTTTTATTACATTATTTAAGTGGTACAAATTTGTTTTAATATTGTAACTTAAATTACTAAAATTTATTAATTAAATTTTAACTATTAAATATAAATGAATAATTTAATATATAAATATAATAATAGATATTAATCAACTAATTAATTAAAAAATAAAAAATATTTATATGAATAAATTATTTTTAATATATATATATATATATATATATATATATATATATATATATATGTATGTGTGTGTAAATAAAAAATATCTTTTATTAAATTGATTGTAGAATAATAATCAAGTTAAATTGATTTCTAAATTGATCCATTTGACCACTTTTAATTAAAATTATTTATTTATTATTTTAAGTTTCTCGTTCTTATTAAATTTTTTGTCTATTCAATACTCAAAAGTTTTGTATTTTTCAGTTGATTTAATTTTTCAGTCAACTTATTAATATGATTCTTATATTATTTTGCTATCTTGTTTATTTATTTTCACTTGAAAGACTGTAATTAATAAAAACTCAATTTAAAAATGTTAAAATTTATGTAAAAGTTAAAGTTAAATTAAGCCTAAATTAATTAACTAGTATAAAAAAAAGTCTTTAATATATATATATATATAACTAGAATCTAAAATAAATAAAATTACATATAAATAGAAGAAATGTAGAGACATATATATATTATATATGAGTAGAGACATATATATAGAAGAAATGTAGTGTTGAGAGTAGTGTACTGGATAGAGATGAATATTTTGAAAGGCTTGAAATTACATAGTAGAGGCCAATGTTAATTATATCCCTACTTTCTAAAAGAAATAGAGAATAAGGATATCTAAAATTTGATTGTACTTAAGAATCCTATTTAATTTTCTAGTTTAAGTCAACTGTAATTCTACATTTCGTTTATAGTTTTATTCTTGGGCCACAGGAAGTTATTACTATACCTATACCTAGGACATGGACAAGTGAAAATAAACCTATTAAGAAGGGTGAGCAATTGAAGTTATAATAATAATGTAAGTCGATTCGTTAACATGTCATATTATGTAACTCTATGGATTTGGATTGTTTACCAATATTGGTTCGTTGGATAGAACCTAATCATACACTACAAGTTTCCAACTACCCACCATCATTTTCCATCTTTTTCCATTACTCAAATCATTATTTGTACGAAAATGCTCAAGAGCCACCATGATTAGTGCACCACCGTCAAATTAGCACCATAGAAATAAATTACCATGGTTTTCTCATTGCATTGCTGAATGTAAAAGCACCACCTTCTCATTATAACTCTCACTTAACAGAAAGTTTAAATACATGTTAACAGTTTTTTTAACAAACTTTTTATAATGAATTACATGTCATTATTTTATTGATTGATATATATTTAAAATGAATCAATTACAAATTATCATATAAATTATTAAAAAAAATTGTTAAAAAAATATTTTTCATTAAATATATCTCCATAGTTACCTTTCTTAGGTGGTTTCAAAAGTTCATATAACTATTTAAATTTATTATTTTTTCCGTTTTTAATTCTATATTATATGACTATATGATGAGCAATCCAACTTTAATTCTTTAATTCTATATTATATGATTATCCCATCAATCAAATGACTATCTGAACAGCAGTTGAGGGAATTGCTAACTCTCATCTTTAATTAACAAATTTTAATTTTGCTTAATTTTAATGTTTAAAAACAAAAAATAAATTTAATATTTTTGTTAAAAAAGACTAATAAATTGTGTCAGTTAACAAATCTTTTTCATTCTTCATAGCCGTTACAGGAAAAATAAGTGGTTGAAGAAACAAAGTGGAACAAGATTGTTGGAAGCATTTTTTTTTTCACATGACTATAGTTTCTATTTTTACGTTACCTAACTGACAAGTTTAGGAGCGACTTGATTAGCCTAAAATTGTTAATTTATATGGAGACCCTTCTGCTTTTTAACTGTCACATGTTTTCTCTTGTCGACCAACTACTAGATTCCTATACGCCACCGTCCTCATCACGCAGTCAACCTAAATCACTATTAGTTGTTAAAATGCAAATTACCTACTCATGCTTTATACTTTATAGGTTTGGGAAAGAATGATGTTATGCATTTTAATACAGCCCTTCGTATGATTTTTTTTACTAAGTACACCATATTTATCTTCATTGCCAATTATTAGTTTCATACTTTCTATTGTAATGATTCAATTAAATTGTCAATGGAAATGCATTAATGATAAAGTTGTTTCCATTTATAGTTTAAGAAATTTGTGTATTAAAAATATAATGCAATCAAATTGTGTCTATTAAAAGAATCTAATCATAATTTTTTCTTATAATATTAATGATTATATATATATATATATATATATATATATATATATATATATATATATATATATATTAGAGCTGTCAAAACGGGTAACCCGATCCGACCCAACCCGACCCACCACGGGTTGGTCACTTAGTGAGTCAACCCAACCCGGCTCATTTATTAGCGAGCTGAAAAAATTTGAACTCGACCCGACCCACCACGGGTTGGTGGGTTAAACGGGTTGGCTCATTGGCTCACTTAATTAACTTTTTTTTTTCACCCTCTTCTTCTCAGATTCTTATAACGTGTTACTTTGATCGATCAAATTGAAACACTAATAATTGGACCAATTGATATAAAAGAGAATGAAACAAAAGAAATATATTGTTATATATATTTTAAGTTATCAAGCATAAAATTTTGCCAATTTAGTTTAACGAGACATACATAACTATTTGACCAAGAAACTACATATAGCCGTTAACAAAAATATATAGGACAAGATAAAACTGTCATGCTTGTAGATAGGTCTAAAAACAAGATAAAACAAATAATATATTCCTAAATTATCCATCTATTAAATTGGAGTCTTGAATGCATAAATTCACAGTATTATGCTCTCTTGAAGCATCTTCTTCTATCTCCATCTATAATATTATCATAATATTATCCAATCTATAATCTTAGGATTTTATTTCCAGGGGAACTTTTGGAAAGACAAAAGCGCGAAAGGCTCTATTGCTAAGTAAGGTTGTGTATTTTGAATAATTAGTTTAATTAATTTGATTTCAATAAAAAAATAGGATTTGAATAATTAATTTAATTAAAAAGAAATAGGTGGGTTGGTGAGCCAACCCGACCCACCACGGGTTCAACCCGTGTGAGCCGAGTTCTTAGTGAGCCGGGTCAAATTGGCTCGCATCAAAATTTTTGCATTTTTTTCCAACCCAACCCGGCTCAAACCCGTGATGAGCCGGGTTGGCTCACGGATTTCAACCCATTTTGACAAATGTTTCTTTTACCTATATGAATTAAATATATTAACGATAATATTATTTTTATTTAAAATAATTTTTTTAAAAGTTTATGATAAGTCACACATTTAATTCTTTAAAGACTTAAAAGATTTTATTTTGATCCACTTTTATCATAAGACTATTTAGAAAGGAGTATCATTTTGACTAATTGATCAGATCCAATTTTACTTAAAAATACAAAAATGTGTTTGTTGTCAACTAGTACAACACTAAGCGGTATCCAAGTATCTTTGAGAACCAGTTTGTGTTGCAGGCTTGGGACATGTAGGACACTAAGCGATAGACCATATCATTGAGCGTCACTCTTTGTGAATGGTTTGGTGTTGAGTAATGTCAAGATGTCGTTGAGTGTCAACTTTGCACGACAAGTTCAAAGCAATTTAGTTCCAGACAACAGAAAGTGTCTTTGAACGCAAGATTTTGCAACAAGTATGACATCGAGCGCCATTTTTTGTGAGGCATTGACCGTCAGTTTGTATGTTAAATTTGTTTTCTTTTTTGGCTATTTAAGATAAATTTATATTATACTTTATATATGTTTATGATTATTATTATGTTTGATTAAAGTGATAATATGATTGTGGACATGTATGATGATCGTATTGAAGGAGTTTTCAAAGAGAAAGTTCTTGTGATAATAACTTAAGTGTATGTCTTAAAATATGAGATTCCATAAGAGATTATTTTGGCGTTCTAATAATCACTCACACTTAAATGGAATAAAATGTATTATGTCGTGAAGAGTAATAGAAAGTTTATAGACAATGTTTGGACCTAAGCGTGAAGGAAATTAACCTTGTGTAGTGGTTGGGTGATAACTCCTTGAGGCTAGGTTCTCTAAAGCCTAGAAACCACCACATGTATGTGTCTCCGGTGAGTTACAATGTTAAGGGCATGTATTAAGATAATTGAATATAGTGTCAACCATTTATATGTATGTATATGATTTATTATATTTATTTTACGTTTAAATTATATTTGATATAATTTAATTGTCTTAGGATAATTTTTTTGTACCCTAGCTTATCTTGTCATCTCTTTTATATTTATTTGTCGTTTTTGTGATGATCACTTCAGGTGTGAACAAATGAAGATTAAGTTTGATACATCTATGGTAAAAGACAATGATAACTTAGAGTAGTTTTTTTCATGTTATAGCAGTTATTCTTTTCTAAAACTTTAAGTCATCTTTAATTGTTTTATATATATTTTAGTTTTACAATTATTTATTTTAATCATAATTGTATTATATATATATATATATATATATATATAATTTTTTTGTTTTATTAATCTTATAATATCTTATTTTTATGAGTTATAAACTACTAATAGAATGTTACAAATCCTACTAATTTTGATTTATGGTTCATAATTTTTGTTTTTGGTAAAGAAATGATTTAATTCACAAATTATTATATTACTCAATATTTTGTAAATGTCTACTTATACGATGCATTAAGTGATAATGTTTTTAATGTGTAGTTTTATAAAACAATTTACGTGTCAGTAAAACTAATTAGCAACATTTAACATTCTCATTATATCCGTGGAGTATAACGTGTTTGTTTATTTAAGGAAATGTTACTAGCACATTCTTTAATATTCTTTGTAATACACACTTTTATACAATTAATGATAGTAAATAATATATGATACTTGCACAATATTATAATTTTTAATTAAGAAACTTTAACGTGTATATTTCTAAATTCTTGTGTTGACGGTATTAATAACTATTTGTGCGAGACATAACTTCTGATATTTTATTAATTAATAGTATTAAAAATTCATAATATCAATTTATTAAAATTAAACTCATAATAAAATAAAGGTTGACAAAAGTTATATGCTTTTGAATGTTCTGATTACATGACTGATTATATTATTAATCTTTTCTCTGACCTTGCTTAGAATTAAGTTTCATACTCTAACAGAAGAACCTCCCTCTTGTAGCTTTTTTTCTTAAGCCTTTTTATGCAGATATAAAGGAGTTATGCAGATCCCATTGATGAAAAGAATTTGAAAACTACGTTTGTCATCATACAGAAAAGCCCAAAGAGCTCAAAACCTAAGAAAAAGACGATGGACTTCACTAAGCACTTACTGTTCTTGATGCTGCAATTCCTCGTGGTTCTGGGAGGTGATACCAAACCAGGTTTCTGAGCTTCATCTCACCCTTTTTCGATTTTAGCCTTTTTACTGAAGGCAATTCTGCCACAACTATGTTTTTATCGAGTCCAACAAATTTAATGCAGAAGAGTAAAAAAGTGCACCAGGATTTGTATTAATGAAAATAATAGCTATTTGCTAAGATATCTGAAATTTTTCAAAGGACTAATTCACTGTGTGTCATCCCCAGGAGTACGATTGGATATTCAAGATAAACATGTAATCCACTTCTGCAATGAATTCAAGATATACATTTTATTTATTGTTTAACTATGGCTTTTTGCAGAGGCTTTAGCCATTGGTTTTGTCTGTATATAACTCTGTTTGTTCTGACCAGGTGATAATGGATAATGGCATAGTCCAGGTCAACTTATCAAATCCTGAAGGAATTGTCACCGGAATTCGATATAATGGCATCGAAAATTTGCTGGAAGTTCTCAACGAAGAATACGACAGAGGGTATACCAGTTTAATTTCAAATTAATAAATTAATAACGGCAGAAAGCTCTCTTCTAGGACAATTCACAAACACTGAACACGCAAAGAATAATCTCCAATGAGAATCAGCTAGCTATTTTATTGCTTGTCAGCATCCCGAATCTGAAATCGTATCCTAATTTTACTTTTTACATTTGTCTTGTTCATTTGATGTATGCGTGTAGGTACTGGGACATCGTTTGGGACGAAGGTGGAGAAAATAGAACAAAAAAAGGAGCAAAGGGAAAGGGTAGATTTGACAGGTTTGGTTCGTGGACCTTGTAATTTTTTCAAAAAAGAAAAAGAAAGACAGAATTGGAAAAAGAAAAATATTTAGGAAAGAGAAAAAAATATTTTATAAAAACATTTTACAAATAATATAAGTATTAGTTAATTGAATATATACAGAATGGAAGCCACAAATTTAACGGTGATAGTAGAAAAGGAGGAACAAGTAGAGCTATCTTTCACCAGAACATGGAATGCATCTTTTCAGGGGAAGCTTCCGCCACTCAACATTGACAAAAGGTTCTTCTACTTTCAACCCACTCCCTCTTTGTTTCTGGGGTTCCGTTTCGGAAGCAACATTGAGTTAATTACATGACTGTGATGATATATGATAACGAGGAAGATGATTATGTGCAGGTTTATATTGCTTCGTGGTTCCTCTGGGTTCTACACCTATGCCATTTACGAGCATTTGAAGGAATGGCCAGCTTTCGATATCGACAATACAAGGATCGCATTCAAACCTAGGAAAGACAAGTGGGTAACAATTGCTTTACTTTGCGGTTCCTCAGAAAAGAATAAAAAGCGAAGCACGTGTTTTGTTTTGTTTATCTCGTAGGTTGTTCTTTTATTGGACAGGTTCCATTACATGTCTATAGCGGACAACAGACAGAGATTTATGCCTCTGCCCGATGACCGGATACCCCCAAGAGGTCAAGTGCTTGCCTACCCTGAGGCTGTGCGTCTCGTTGACCCCGTGGAGCCCGAATTCAAAGGCGAGGTATGCTTTTGGTTCATCTATCACCAAACTTACAAAATAGTCAAAATTAGGTCATTTAGGTATCTATCTAATCTCCTTTTCAGTTACTTACTAAAAACATATGATTTTGAATAAGATTATTAGTCCAAAATATATGATTCCGACAAGATAATCTCAAAGTTGGTCTGTGTTTAAAAACAGGTGGATGATAAATATGAGTATTCATGCGAGAGTCGATACAATCGTGTTCACGGCTGGATGAGCATTGATCCATTGAATTCCACCGGATTCTGGCTAATTACGCCAAGCTATGAGTTCCGATCTGCTGGACCCCTCAAGCAATACCTTACTTCTCACGATGGCCCCACCACACTCTCTGTAAGACTTTTTGCTAACTTTTTTTTTTTTATCACTGGATTGTACTTTCTCGTATTGTTTTTTTGGTTCAACTCAGAACAACACTCAATTCTATTTAAAGGTGTAAAAATCCACATTTGGGAAACTACATGAATCAGGTATTTCATAGCACGCATTATTCAGGTGCGGATCTGATAATGAAATTTGGGCCTAATGAGCCGTGGAAGAAAGTCTATGGGCCCATATTCTTATACCTTAATTCTCTATCCAACGGTGTTAGCCCAAACAAACTCTGGGAGGACGCCAAACAACAGGTATGCCACTATTATAATTTTTTCTTAACTGATTAAACGTTAAGGATAATTCGTTGTTTTCAGAAATCATTTTTCAATCAATATCATTGTCGTTGTTACAGTGTTAAATGTTTGCCACTTTTAGTTTACAAAAGAAACATAAAACTGCAGATGGTCAATGAAGTTGAGAGCTGGCCCTATACATTTCCAGCTTCCAAGGACTTTCTCTCATCTCAGCAACGAGGTAAAGTCCAAGGTAGATTGCTTGTCCGAGACAGGTAGGTCACTTATTTAACTTTCATCTTCAGAAATCTCCAGACAGCTAAGGTTTATCTCATTGATTCTAACGTAGTAAAAGTTATTCAAGAAACGTGTAAAATATTTTTCTAGTATTTTTGTCTTATCACACTCACAATCTCAAATAAAAATTCAAATGCTTATATCAGAACTACGAGTTATTCCTGCAGAATATTATGTCATAAACATAGACACATCATTCATTTTTTTGAAAAGGAAATCATCCAGCCTTAACAGTGTGTTAAGGTTGTAAATCAGTATAAGGAAGAATGACCAAATGATGTTTAATGGTGTTTAAAACAATTAACACTTAATTTCTTATGGTGTCACCATTTACTAAATCTAGATATTTCGGTGTATTTATTTCTTCTTCACCTTCATTTTTATACCACGATGGTATATTTATTCTATAGCTAAATCTGTTTAGGAAGGTCAGTGATGCTTTCATCCCAGTTTGTGGTGCTTATGTGGGACTAGCAGCCGTAGGAGATGTTGGATCTTGGCAACGAGAATGTAAGGTAACATTTAAACTAATTCCTTTTACCATTTATATAAACAACAGCAACACGTTGAGCCACTGGTGAAAAAAAAATGACAAGTGTAATTATTTCCTTACAGGGTTATCAATTTTGGACCATTACTGATGATAAAGGCTATTTCTCAATTATTAACTTACGCCCTGGGGACTATAATCTCTACTCCTGGGTCACTGGATACATTGGTGATTATAAATTCGATAAAATCATCAACGTAACTTCAGGTATGAAGTTTTTTGGAAGTTCCACAATATATTTTGTTTAAAACTCATTAGGCCAATGTTTAAACAGGTTGTGAACTTAATGTGCATGAGCTTGTTTATGAGCCACCTAGAGATGGTCCTACGTTGTGGGAAATAGGTATCCCTGATCGTTCAGCTGCTGAGTTCTATGTTCCTGACCCAAATCCCACGTACATTAACAAACTCTATGTCAACCATACAGACAGGTTCCTTTCCTTTTACCCACTTGAACATATTTTGTCCTGTAAAAGTTATGACAAGTTCAATATATGTTGCTCCCTAGGTTTTTGTTTTTTCATCCAGATATTAATTATATCATTGAACTTTCAATTTAGAGAAAAAGGAAACTGTGTCCCAATTGCTTGCAGGTTTAGGCAATATGGTTTGTGGGAAAGATATGCTGATTTGTATCCAAATAAAGACCTAGTTTACACTGTTGGCGTTAGTGACTACAGAAAAGATTGGTTCTTTGCTCAGGTTAATAGGTGTGTTTTTTTTTTTTTGCTTTTCTTTTGCAATGCCAATGTCTTATTTTCATATCTATTTTAAACCCAAGCCCCACCTCATGAAAGCGCACATATTATCATTTGGAAAATTTTATTTTAGGAGAGTTTAGGTTCTGTACTTGTTCTTACAGCCTAGGTTTTCTCAAAAGATGTCCTGTCTCTCTCCCTCTCTGATTACTTTTCTTTACTGTTCCGCAGGAAGAAAGATAATGGCACTTATCAAGGAACCACATGGCAAATTAACTTCAACCTTGATCGTGTGAATACCAATGGAAGCTACACATTGCGAGTGGCTCTGGCATCTGTGCATAATGCAGAATTACAGGTCTAAAACTCTGTTCAATAATTTTGATATTCATCATGAAAAATTTCTGCAATGAACAAGGTTTTCTTTTTTGAAATTTTGGGAGGTAGATTCGGATAAACAAATTAGAAGCAGATCCAGTTTTATTTTCAAGTGGAGTGATTGGAAAGGAGAATACAATAGCTAGACATGGAATTCACGGTCTCTATTGGCTATTCAGCGTTGATGTAGACGGCACTCTTCTTGTGCAGGGGAACAATACCATCTTTCTAACGCAACCGATGAACACAAGTCCTTTTATAGGAATTATGTACGACTATATTCGTTTAGAATATAAACGCTGAAAATCAAATTAACGATTGTTCTCATTCTTCTTTTCCTCTTTTCATTCTGTTTACATTTACAAACACTTATTTCCTCTTTAAAACAAATTTCATGAAATAGCAAATAAATGGTAGATGTGAAGAGACGTCACTCTCAATCAACCCTGTTTTCAGCAAATAGTTTTTATTGGTTAAGGATTTTATTTTTATTCGTTATCAAAAAATTTCTTTTATATCATGTACGTACAACTCGTGTAATGCACCAGCGCGGAGTTTATATAGTATACAATTTTTATTATATTTTTAATATTTATTTTAAATTTATAAAAGCATATTAGTGAATACGTGTGTAAATATTTTAAAAGTAATAATATATATTTATATTTATATCGTCGGTGTCTATTGGTATTTGGTGGAAGTGCTTATCTTCAATAAAGGCAATACAGATAGCGCCAAGGACAAAACTCATACCATTTTTTTGGGTATTCTTTTTATTTTGTTTTTTAGTTAGAATTGGAATTTTAGTTCAGTGACCTTTATATCTAAATTCAATGATTCCGGCAAGAGTTACAAGGTCCTTGAACAAATATATTCCATCATCAAGTCATTCCGTCAATTCTATTAGTAAGGACAAAAAATCTAAAAAGAAGAACAGTGAAATACCTAAAGGCTCTGCTTTCCTAGTTATTTTAAAATTAAGGCTGGGTTATCCAATTTGGAATGATGATAAGTTCAAAAAAGAAGATCGCACTAAATATATTTGTTTAATTATATTTGTATTGCATGATGATATTATGTAAATATTTATAGTAAAGCGTCATTTGTCCATCTTGGACTTTTGAGTAAATTATTTACATTGAATTATTTAGTAACATTAATTTGTTTCTTTTACCTTGCTCACTAGCAAATTTTATTGTGTTAATGATTAGATATTGTATGTTCACACCTTTTAAAAATAATTAGGGAGATACATGTGTTTCATTATCAGTGTGTGAAATATCGTCCAATCAACATAATTCATGTCATGAGAAATGTCAGCTCAATTAACTACTAACTATTTTATTTTTCATTGAACTATTATATCATAGATGAATAATACTACGATTACACATATTAACATTCTTTACACACCTATTATAGAAATAAAATAGTTATAAAAAAGGAAAATAATAATAAAAAATAATGTCGAATAAATATAAAATATTTGTATATGTTATTAACTTATGTATATTTGTTGGAGACTTGTCTTTTGTACACCCTAATCATAATTATATTGGATAACTGTCGCTTAAAAAATTGATTTTAAAAAATAGTTGGATCAACCATGTTAGATAGAACCTTCCCTTTTTTCCGTGATTCTGAGTTGTGTATAGTAATCAGTTTCCCACCTGCTTCACTTCAGGTTGTGGGGCTCCCTGCAGAAACAGGTTTTTCTTTTTATTTAGAAAGACAAAGAATTGATGAAAATCCGGAAAGAATATGACCGTTAAGTGAAATGGCAGCCGGCAGTGAGTGTTTCAGTCGCACTGCGAGTATCTTTTACATTCAAAATTGACAAAGAAAAGAAGATATACAAAGTCGTACAAGAATCACACTACACTGCCGCAATGACTTCCGAGAAGAAGGATCACAAATTCTTTCACTTGGCAGCATAACTTAAATCATTTATTATATTTAATCGATAGCAGAACAGGTATTTTTTAATAGAAAGAAAATGTTTTGAAGTTTGGTGGGGAGAAATGTTAGCATTATTTAAACTTTGAAGACTGGGAAGAAACGACAAAGTGAGGCAATTTAATATGAGATGTGTTTGATATTTACAGACGAAAGGATATAAAAAGAAAAAGCATAGTTAAAAAGTAAGTGTGTGTGTGTGAGTGCATGGAGAGTGAGAAGAAATAATTGAGGAAGTGCGTAAGAGAAGAGAGAAGGGATCTCTCTCCGTATCCGTATCCCATTCATGCACACTGGTGCAGGATCATGTCCCTTCCATCCACGTGCCTCCTTTATCAGTTGCACTTTGTTCAATTGTTGCACAAAGTTAAAGAAAGAGAGAAATAAAAAGAGCTGAAAAAGAAAAAAAACGAAGAAAGTGAGTTAATATTTTTGTGTTGTGTTGGGAGTGACAAATCCTATGTTAAACTAGGCTAAGATACAAAGGAATGCAGTGGTTTGTCTGTTTGTTTGTGAAGGAGTGAGAGAGTGGTGATGGAAGAGAAAACCACCCCGAAGTTCCTACCGTACCGATGGTTGGGTTTGGGAATGTGTGTGAGACTTGGAAATCCAACCCAACCACCTTCTCACCAGACCCTCTTCTCTTTCTCTCTCTCCATGTCCTTGTCCTTGTTGCTCCCACTCTCTGTCTCTCTGTCTCTCTGTGTCCTCCTCGTTATTATTATTGCCATTGCTGGAGAACCTGCTCAATCCCGTGATCTCAGACACACTTCTCGAATTTATTATCCCTCTGCCACTCCAACTGTCCTCAACCTCATCATCATTGGTACGGCGCGTCCCCCTTCGTCTTCCACCTCGGCGCGTGTTCCATTGCGCCTCGCTCATTATCATCTCCGACGTCAGATACAGCAGGTCCGAAGCTTGCACGTCGCTCCATCTCTGCTGGACCCCATTCATATTCATATTCATATTCATTTTCATTTTCATTTTCCCTGGGCCTGGCTCCGGGCCAGGGGAGACAATGATCCGGTGTTCCAACCTCCGTTCCGCGCTTGTCCTGTCTCCCTCTCTCTCCGTTTCTTGCGTCAACAACATCCCGTCTTTTCTGCCACGTACAAACCAACCAAACCCAACAACACCAACGCTCTCGTTCTTTTTCCTCGATGTGGCGCTATCCAACGACCTCCTGAACGACGTCGTCCACCTCCGACTCTGCTCCTCCGTTCCCCTCTCCCCCACCGACGAATGCCTCCGCCCAATCTCCTGCTTCTCCACGTCCATATTCAACCGCGCGCGTTCCTGGTTCGTGTTGTTGTTCTGGCTGTTGCGCTGGGGCTGAGTTTGGCAGCGGAAAGGCTTTGTGTCCTCCACCAGAAGAATGTCCTCCGGATCCACGCGGTACCGGCACAGAGGACACGTGGAATGCGCGTCCAGCCACGTGTCCACGCACTCGACGTGGAACGCGTGCTTGCATTTCGGCAACAGCCGGAGAACCTCCGCCGCCTCGAACTTCGTCAGGCACACCGCGCAGTCCAGCCCTTCCTTTTGTCCCCGCAGCGCTCCGAATCTGAAAACGGGAAGCGATTCCACTACGGTCCGGTCAATGCCGGAGTTCTTTCTCCCGGAGAACGGCGCCACCGTCCACGGAATCGAGCTCCCGCCGCTATGGATGGCGCCGCCGTTGCAGTGTTTGATGTAAAGAAGGAGGAGTGATGTGAGGGAGATTATGGTGGTCAAAACGCATACGACCACCGCTATGCCTGGTCTGAAAGGCGGCGAGGTGTCATTGTCGGTGTCGGGCGGCGGTGGTGCAATGATTCGTTGGGGAGTGGGAGGTGGACTTTCTCTGGTGTGTGCTGCGTATGTGAGGAGTAGAAGGAGAGCGAGCAGGAGGAAGTGGGAGGGTGCAGGAGCCATGTGGGGGCGCTGGTGGTGGTTAGCTGAGGAGGGTGAAGCGCAGCATTAATTTTTAATCATGTGGAGTGGACAGGGGAAGCTATTTTGGTAGAGATTCTATGGTAAGGATTCAGGGGAAAAACATACAAAAAGACAAAGACAAATACGTATATAACTTCTCATCTTTTTATTAATTATTAATTAAATACATCACCTACTCTTCTTTCCAAATATCACTTCTACTTGTACTGCTTGTCTTCATTTATTTTAATTTAACACTATTTTTTAAATATTTAATGCCTTAATATCAACATATTTCTCCGATTCTTCTTTCTTTAAACCTCTTCTGGACTAATTAATTCATTTCTCTTCAAACCAATTTTATTTCTCTTTTTTATTTTAAGAGAATCAATTCCAGATCTTCAGAAATCAATATATATATATATATATCCCCAATTCAGTTTCTACCATTCTACTCTTCTCTCTCTATGGTAAAGCTATATTTTCTTTTCTTTGAGAATAATGTTCATATGATATCCATCATGTAATACAGTAATAAATTAAATTTTTCTAGAAATGTATAGAAAAGTTCTGTCAATACACTCTGACGTGGTGTTTACCAATTTATTATATATAGAAAGTTATAATTTCGAAAACTATTTAATATAGTAATTTATGATTAGTTAATACTTGAATAAATATGAGTGGCAGTGAGATTTTGATGGAAGGAAAAAAAAAAGAGATGTGATGAGAAGTTAGAGAGGGGACCACCTTAGACAATAAGCAAACAAGAAGATAAAAAGGGTGGCGGTTCTTGAATGGATCTAATGGCTCCTTTTGAAACAGCATCGGGAAAGGAACCTATAATACTGAGGCTACGAGATAGGAAGAAGCGCAACATTGTAAATCTCTGCTGAGGTAAAAAAAACAGGGTAGCACAACTACCATGCTGGTATGAATTTCATTGTCATGCTGCTTCCATTTTTGTTTTTGCTCCAATTAGTCATGTGTTGTTTACATGTGAAGTCTCATCAAGAATATCGATCTCTATAACAACATTTCTGATTGCTCAAAAGTTCATTGCAGACTGCACCAGACACTAGTCACGGGACCACTGCCTCTTATCACAACTCTCACCCATGTGCTTCTGCTCATTAATTTTATTCTTCACGCTAATTAGTCTACGTAGTTTGGCCATGACATAAATTAAGCTCCAACATTATGGAACCTCGTGAAGCCAATTTCTTGTCTGTTTTCAATTCTTTTCGCAACCTAAGTTTAGGCAAATTATTGTCCTTTTACCACCCAACCATCTACAATTAGTGCTTTTTTGCATGTTAGTTTAATATAATTACTAAACTAGCAAGCTTTTTCTATATACTCTAATATGCAGAAGAAAAACACAACTTGCCTGGTTGTTATTTGTCAGACCATCAATACAATAACTATGACTCCGTATTTATATGGTGTACTTGTTAAAATGGGGATCTGGACCACAGTATTCGATTACATGGCTAAGCCTAATTGAATATGCACCTCAAGATATACACATCACAGATTAGAATGCTGCGGTGTTATTGATTGTATTTTTATCCTGTTCTGCATGAAAAATGAATGAGTAGTGCCATACTCTTGAAAGAAAACGCCTGCAAGATTGAGACTTGTACTTATTTCTTGTACTCCAGAAATCATTTGCCCTCAGCAGCTCCAATTGTGCCACACTAACTTGTGTTATCATTTTGGCTATGGTTCCTTTAATCTTTTCCGACCTTCAAAGTTCATGAATTCATGTTTGTTTTTCTTATGCTACTAACAAAAGTTTTGTGTGTCTGATATTTATGAGAAACTCAAAATTCTGCATGAGTGTTTTTAAAGTGTGTACGTGGACCTGCAAGGCATTTCCGTGATGAAAAATAGTTTTTTAAAATAAGATGTTTTTGGAGTGATTGATGGATTTAGATAATGCATGATTCTTGAATTTCACTCACAAGGAATCAGCATCTGTGGACTGGGGCTAGTTTGGAGGAGTATCTCTGCTGACTGTATTGGTGCCATTTTTATCTGCTGATGATGATATAGTGAATATTGAATGCAGACCTTTTTGGTTGATTTAACACTGACTCAATGATTTGAAATTCTAACAGGTTCTGAAGCAGACATGCACTGGTCACCCCAATCAAATTATATATTTTCTACTTCATAACTTCCCACAGAAATTCATATATTAATTAAACTTAAATATAAAAAACAAAACATGATCATTTAGATAATCTTGAAATTAGGGTGAGGATTTGAGAGGAAAAAAGTAGATGAATTTGATAGGATGGAGAAGAGATTAGTGTTGTTTGGATCAAGGGCATATTCGCTTCTGCAGATTTATTGCGGAAACAGATTTAGTTGAATAGATTTACGAGAATGGACATTGTTCGCTTTCAAGATTTGTGAGCAAGTGAGGAAGAGGATTTGAGAAATGACCATCTCACTAAAATCAAGATATGTGTGAAGATAAATTAGTCTTTCATCGTAATATTTCTCATATTCCATATTTGTTTACTTCAATAAATCGTTCCTTCTCCTTCCCCTACGCCATATAATATAATAACAATATTAAATAATAATAAATAATAGTGGTGATAATTATAATAATATTAAATAATATATAATTATAGTGATAACAATACACATATTAAATAATAATAATATTATTATTAAATAACAAAAAATAATAGTGATGATAAAATAAATATTAAATAATAATATATAGTAATATTAAATATTATTATTATTATTAAATAATATTATTATTATTATTAAATAATATTGTTATTATTAAATATTAAGAATAACAAATAATAATATATTAATTTTAACTACAAGAGTAAAATAATAATTTTATATTTTAATCTATTAAAAAAACTGTTTATCATATCAATCAAATCACTTAGAAATTTCATCTTTTATATTTTAATCTATTAAAAGAATTAACGTTCATTAATAAAATTAATTTGAAAATATAGAAATTTAATTTAGAAAAATAATTTTTTTTTTACATTTATTATTTTATAATATAAGTATGATTTGATAACTATTAATATTATATATAATTGTAAAAATTATTATAAGAAAAAAAAATTAATTTTTAACATAAAAATAAATTGTATTATTATTATTATTATATGTTTATTATTATTACTATTGTTGTTATGTTTATTGTTGTTATATGTTTATTATTATTATTATTGTTGTTATGTTTATTATTAACTATTCCTCCTTCCTCCCAACGCATCACCACACATATATTCTCACACCAACAAGTTCTTCTCCAATCTCACTCTCACTCCATCCCCAACCACCCTTCTTATATCACACATCTTTCAAATAAATGTTTCATGATGCCCCTTGTTAGTGTTGCCCTTCAATACATGTTGCAACATCATCATCACTTTTCAATCCCAATGGAACAATCGTTCAATGTGGAAACCCAACATTGAGTTCGCACCCAATTGCCCTCGTTGCGCAACGTCCCCATCGACGGCTGCTGCTGAAAAGGTGATGACATTTTATAAAATTATTGAGGGTAAGAGAGACATTTGAGACTAAATCAGCTCAAATCTTCACAAAACAGCGAAACACAAAAAAACCCCATATATCGCAAATCTTCACAAATAGTTCCTCGTCATCCCGCCATGTGAACACGTTTTAATCTAATTTCGTCGCTCTCAAACCCCTGTGAACAGTAATTTCTGTTCAAGTGAACACATTACCTTCAAACTCCTTTTCACTTCAGCAGATTGCACTGTTCACACGTATTTGCGAGCAACGATGAGTGATGAATTTTGTGTTCACTTAACACAAAATGCGAAGAAGGAATTGGTGCGGTTTGCGGGATGTAAGAATTTCTTATCACCAGCTAGAACGAAGAGATTTGGAGGGATTTACGGTGCAATCTCTCATTTACCCTTGTACTATTATAGAATTGCAGCTTCAGTCGTCCAAAAGCTTAAATACATAATCGATTTGCAGTACGAAATTTGGTTGGAACAGTGGCTGGAATAGAAGCTTAAGTACATATGAAGATGATGGTTGAAGATGAAAAGGAGTGAAGGTGCAGAAGATGAATAATAGTGGCTATAACGAAATTTGTTGGAAGTGTATTCGGTTCCTCCACCTGTATTCGACTCCATAGGTGTGAAGATTTTATATGGAACCATGTATTCGGTTCCAGTTGGGGTTATTCGGTTCTTGTGCAGAAGAAGGGTGTATTCGGTTCCCAACGTTGGTATTCGGTTCCTTCTGTGTTTTGGGTTGTGTTTCATGTTAGCATTATTTTAAATATAAAATAAATATTATAGTATTTTCAGTTCCTATTTTTAAGGAACATAAAGTAGACGCAAGTAGTCCGAAATACTTCATCGCCTTTATAGATGACTACTCACGTTATATGTATCTCTACTTACTTCGTTCTAAGGATGAAGCTTTGGATGCCTTTAAAAATTTTAGGGCTGAAGTTGAGCTACAATGCGGAAAGAAAATCAAGATTGTGAGATCAGATAAAGGTGGAGAGTATTATGGTAGATACACAGAGAATGGACAAGCACTTGGTCCGTTTGTGAAGTTTCTTCAAGAACATGGAATTGTTGCCCAATACACTATGCATGGTTCTCCAGATCAGAATGGTGTGGCAGAAAGAAGGAACATAACTTTAATGGACATGGTGAGATGTATGAGGAGTAATTCAAAACTTCCTCAATTCTTGTGGACTAAAGCATTAAAGATGGCTATGTATATATTAAATCGAGTCCCAACCAAGGCCGTCTTAAAGACACCGTTTGAGTTATTCAATTGTTGGAAACCAAGTTTGCGACATATACGCGTTTGGGGTTGTCCGTCTGAAGTGAGAATTTATAATCCACAAGAGAAGAAACTAGACCCAAGGACTATTAGTGGGTATTTCATTGGATACACTGAAAAGTCTAAGGGATATAGATTCTATTGTCCATCGCATAACACTAGGATTGTGGAGTCAAAATGCAAAATTTCTTGAGAATGACTTAGTTAGTGGGAGTGATCGGTTTCCAAACATTGGGAATGAAAGGGATCACTATGAAGCTCAACCCTCTAGCTCAAGTGATAGATTGGTTGTCATTCACACCCCTCAAACACAAATGGGTGTTAGAAAACAATAATTGAAGCTTCACAACCTGCTAAAAATGACCTTACAGATCAAGTTGCTAATGAGGAACAACAAGATGATGTTGAATAACCTACTGAATAGTTGCTTGAGCAACAATTTCCTCAAGAAAATGATGAGGCAACATTAAGAAGATCTAATAGAGTTAAAAGGCCAGTAATTCCTAGTGATTATGTAGTGTATTTGCAAGAAGTTGACTACAATATTGGAGCTGCAAATGATCCTGAAGCGTTTTCACAAGCCATGAGTTCTAAAGAATCAGACATATGGTATGATGCCATGAAAGATGAGATGGATTCTATGGCATCCAACAAAGTCTGGGATCTCGTTTAGTTTCCTAATGGTGTAAAATCCATTGGATGTAGATGGGTCTTTAAAACCAAGAAAGACTCAAAAGGCAACATTGAAAGACATAAGGCAAGACTTGTTGCCAAAGGGTTCACTCAGAGAGAAGGAATTGACTACACATAGACCTTTTCTCCTGTATCTAAGAAAGATTCTTTCCGAGTAATTATGACATTAGTAGCTCATTTTGATTTTGAGTTACATCAAATGGATGTGAAAACAACATTCCTTAATGGTCATCTGGAGGAAGAGGTTTACATGAAATAACTTGAAGGATTCTCTTCTAAAGACAATGAGCACTTAGTTTGCAAGCTTAATAAATCCATCTATGGATTAAAACAAGCCTCCCGCCAATGGTATCTAAAATTTCATGATGTTATCACTTCATTCGGTTTTGAAGAAAACGTCATGGATCAATGTATATACCAAAAGGTCAGTAGGAGTAAGATTTGTTTCCTTTTATTATATGTGGATGATATTTTGCTTGCAACCAACGATAAGGGTTTGCTATATGAAGTGAAACAATTCCTCTCAAAGAACTTTGACATGAAGGATATGGGAGAGGCATCTTATGTCATTGGCATTAAGATCCATAGGGAAAGATCTCGAGGTATTTTGGGTTTGTCTCAAGAGACTTATATCAACAAAGTTTTAGAGAGGTTTAACATGAAGGATTTTCACCAAGTGTAGCTCCCATCGTGAAGGGTGATAAACTCAATTTGAATCAATGTCCGAAAAATGGTTTTGAGCGGGAACACATGAAGAATATTCCATATGCTTCAGCTATCGGAAGCCTTATGTATGCTCAGGTTTGACATTACATATGTTGTTGGAGTTTTGGGAAGATATAAGAGTAATCCAGGTGTTGACCACTGGAAAGCTGCAAAGAAGGTAATGAGATATCTTCAAGGGAAAAAAGATTACATGCTTATATATAGACGAACTGAATGTTTGGAAGTGATTGACTACTCCGATTCAGACTATGCTGGCTGCGTTGATTCACGAAAATCAACATCTGGTTATATTTTTATGTTAGCTGGTGGAGTTGTATCTTGGAGAAGTGCCAAGCAGACATTAACTGCTACTTCTACTATGGAAGCTGAGTTCGTTTCTTGTTTTGAGGCTACCTCGCATGATGTATGGTTAAAGAGTTTCATTTCTAGGCTTAGAGTTGTGGACTCTATTTCTAGGCCATTAAAGTTGTACTATGACAACTATGTTGCGGTGTTTATGGCTAAGAACAATAAAAGTGGATGTCGAAGTAAGCACATTGACATCAAATACTTAGTCATCAGAGAACGTGTTAAGGAAAAGAAAGTGGTCATTGAACACATAAGCACTGAGTTAATGATTGTTGATCCTTTAATTAAAGGCATGCTGTCAACACCCAATTTCGTCCGGATTGATTTTTGGCTTTATCGTATTCTATTGTTTTATGTTTTATTTTTTACCCATTTTCATTTACACTATTATTTTCATTTCTTTTCTTTTATTTTATTCTTATTTTCTTTTTAGTATTCTTTTTTTATTTTACTTTTCCTTTCGTAATTTCCATTTTTAAACTTTGTTTTTACTTCTTATATTTATTTTTAGTTTTGTTCTAATATAATTAATGTGGTTAAATGTAATTAATATAAAAAAAAAGGTTTGGAACATTCTATTTTGTCTTTTGTAAAAAAAAAACAATGTTTTGTCGAGGGAAGGACAACGCGTGTGTTGGAGGGGGAGGGGGCAGAAAATGGCTTCTGCAGGTAAGGATTTGGAGATTTGGTAAGGATTTGGAGATTTTGGTCAGGGCATCAACAGAAAAAGCAGAGAAGAAGGATTAAGAGGGGGAGAGATATTTTTTTCGAGGGATCATAAAAAGGAAACAAAACTTTGCTTCATCGGAGGCGGGAGGCGAGCTATCTGGGCATCATCACTGCCGGCACCAACTCCATTCCTTGCAGCCGTCGCTGGAGACACCAAGCAATAACACAGGAGCTCCAAGAGGTAAGCAACTCCTTCACTGGTTCATACTATCATGTATAATGGAATAAGCATTGGAGATATATACTTGCTATGACATTTTTATGCTTAATAATAATGTGTACGAACCTTCACCATCGTCTCCTATAGTAACCTACGTTCTTACCGAATGCCATCATCCTACATTCCCCTGCTAAAGAAATCCTAGCAAGTCATAAATTAATTTCTCATAATCCTCACCCGCAATCACAACAAAAAACAATAGAGCCAGTATCATCTTCACAGGAACCACTCCATTCACCCATTAGAACCTCCATCTCAACTCACGCATAACACCATCATCCTCAACCTGCATTGCATAAAGCCACAGCCAAGAACAATGACCAATTTCCAGCACCCACATACAAGCCCATACTTTACCTTCACTGAACCAAAGCGGGAATTGGCCACTGTGCCATTCACCATCGCCTTCAACCACGCAACACCAATCTCCACTTCCATTCATTCTTGTCCAATCTAAGAAGAGGACACACAGCCACCTTCAGGCTCACCATCATGTTGTAGAACACTAGATTAAGGTAGTAGTGCGCGGGGGAGAAGAGAAACAGAGAAGGAGAAAAAGGCTTGGAGCTGTGGCCGGCGACGATCTCGGCGGTGCGCAGTGTACTCGCAACGCTTTGGACCATGGCATACGGCGGCTGGCTAAGACCGCGGTGGCGACCCGCATCGCCGGCAGCACCTCAGGCAGAGCAAGAAGGTCGCCGTGGCAGCGAGGACCAGGCGGAGGGCCTCTTCGCGGTAGCAGGTTCGCGCGCGAGGAGAAGAGGAAAAGGGGAACCCAGTGCCGTGGCTAACGGTGGCTCTGGTGACGAATGGGGGTGAGCGGGAGTGCTTGCGACGTTTCAGCCGCGACTCGCAGTGGGCGGTTTCGACTAAGGCGGCGGCCCATGTGCGTAAGCTGGCGGAGACGAACCCCTCCCTGGGTTACCATTTTCGAAGGGAAGCGGGAGAGAGAAGGTAGTGGCGCTGCGGTCGGCAGTGGTTCCGGTGGCGCCTGAGGTCGCCGTCGACGCCGAGACCGGTAGAGGGTGGTGGCGCGGTGGCTGGTTCTGAGAAGCAGTGGCGCGGTGGCCGTCTGGGCGGAGGTGAGCGCCTCTGGTTTTCCTCACTCAGAGAGAAAGAGACCCTCATTTGAGTGAAGTGGCGCAGAGAATGGGAGAACCCCTAAGGGTTCCTGGGCTGCTGAAGAACGAAAAGGCCTTGGGCCTATTTCTGACCCAGCTTTCAAAAAAATATAATAATAAATAAAAAAACAAAATAAAAATATAATAGAAAAGCTTTTTCCTTCGCGCAGCCCCGCTTCTCACCCGCGCACCCCCGTACATCCTCGGGCCAGTGCTAGGCCTAGCCCAAGTAAACAAAAACTCTTTTCTCCTTCGCGCAGCCCCTGTTTCTCACTTCCGCACCTCCTTTCAGCTTGGGTTTTGGCCCAGTTCATTTACAAAAGGAAAATTAGTTTAGACACCTTTTTTTCATTTAGACACCCCCTATTATTTACATTATGTTTATTATTTATTTATTTATTTGCTTTGTATTTATTTCATTTATTTTGTTCCCTTATTTTTCTTATTTCATTTGTTTTTATTATTGTTTTATTTTATTTTATTTATTTATTCTAAATATCTACTTATTTTAAAATATATATTTAATAATACATAAAAAATAAAATTTACAAAAAATATATATTTTAAAGGTTAAAACACATGTGAGACCGCTCGCGTCGTCCTTGTGCTAAAAACCTTTTCTTCTTTCTTAAATAAAATTACAAAAAATACGTTTTGAAGGTTAAGCACACGTGTGACCGCTCGCGTCGTCCTTGTGCTAAAAACCTTTTCTTCTTTCTTAAATAAAATTACAAAAATACGTTTTGAAGGTGAAGCACACGTGTGACCGCTCGCGTCGTCCTTGTGCTAAAAACCTTTTCTCCGTTTTTAAATAAAATTACAAAAAATACGTTTAAAGGTTAAGCACACGTGTGACCGCTCGCGTCGTCCTTGTGCTAAAAACCTTTTCTTATTTTTTAAATAAAATTACAAAAAATACGTTTAAAGGTTAAGCACACGTGTGACCGCTCGCGTCGTCCTTGTGCTAAAAACCTCTTCTTCTTTCTTAAATAAAATTACAAAAATATGTTTTAAAGGTCAAACACTCGTGAGATCATCTGCATCGTCCTTGTGTTTAATACCTTTCTCTCTTATTTAAATAATTAAATAATGATACAAGTACTCGTGCGATCGTCCGCATCATCCTAGTACTTAATATCTTCAATCTAAAAAATTAAATAATGGTATGAGTGCTTGTGCAATCGTCCGCATCAGCCTAGCACTCAATAATCTTAAGTCTTCCTAAATAAGTAGATAACGGTATGAGTTCTCGTGTGATCGTTCGCATCGTCCTAGTGCTTAATATCGTTATTTCTCTTTTAAAAAAATAATTAAAAATATTTAAATACCATTCTAAAGGTATGAGTACTCGTGTGAACGTTCGCGTCGGCCTAGTACTCATTACCTTCTTTTTCTTGAAAATGTCAAAAACAAATATATAAAATCTTCAAAAACTAAAAACATCAACACTTTCAAACAAACAAACAATCTTTTCCCCAGAACTACGTGATCCTTGATTCTCCATCAAAAGTGGAGATACGTAGGAGCAAGGTTAGCCCTTGTCAGGTTCACTTCCCAAAAATCCAAAATCATTTCCAAACAAAATTCTCAAACAATTTCCTAAACAAAATTTCCAACACAGTTTCAAAAAGAACTACGTAACCCTGATTTTTCATTTTGAATGAGAATACGTAGGAGCAAGGTCAATCCTTGTCGGGCCCAAAAAACTAAAAAATATATTTTGTTTCTTTAGAGTTTTATTTTAGGGGATAGTTAAACATTTTGAAAACCATATCACATTCGCATATTTAATTAAAGGTACTGCCTCAGGGCAGGCGTTGTAGGGTGCTAATACCTTCCCTTCACGTAACCGACTCCCGAACCCAGAATCTGGTTTTCGTGGACCGTGTCTTATCGTTTTATGGTTTTTCCGTAGTTTTCCAGAATAAACTATGGTGGCGACTCCAAATCTCTTTTTCAAATCTCTATTTCTTTGGATCGTCGTCCCGTCGCGATTTCCGGTTGCGACAAATGGCGACTTCACTGGGGACCGTAGAGAGTCAGGCCATTTAATTAGATGCGCAAATTTAATGTGGTTTTGCTTTATATTTTTGTCCCCTTTCTTTTTCATATTTGTATTATTCTCGTGTGTTTTATAGTTGTCGGATATTGAACCCTAGGGTAAGAAACGTGTTTATATCTGCCTGGGATTTTTCTGGTTTTATTGCAGGTGAGGGTTTGGGTATGCATTGTGTTCTCCCTTCACACACACACTTTATGCATATCATGAGTGAGGCCCTATACCCGGGTCTGAGTGTAGCTTAGAAATAGAGGGGTTGTGTAGCGGTGCCATTTGGGACATACTTCCTGTTTGGCTATCGTGAGAACCCCAGCTAGAGTTTGTTCTCTTCATTTGTGTTTTCACATCTAGTTGATTACTCGACTGTTGTGGAGATGCTGTGAAGGGGGCCAGAGCTCTAGTGACCTTTGATCTTTAGGCTCAGGGAACCATCCTTGTGAGTTTGCATGTACCTAACCTTGAATCTTAACCATTGAACCTTCCTAGGGCACAAAGGGAGATGTGTGTCGTCTTATAACCGTTATTTTTTACTTAATAAAATTAAACACTTTGTACATATCACTATATCATTATGCGTTTTTCTCATGCATTTTTATGGTCTTGCTGTTGGTTCTAGGTAGGAAGTTATAAATTTGTGACTAAGCCCTTGAGGTAAAATGGAAATTAACATGAGATTTGAAGTTGACCGGCCTTCAAGTTCAAACGTTTTAAAGGAAAGGTTAGCCATTGAAGTAGAGGAGGGTAATATGGATGGCCCGAGAGAACTGCTGAAGAAAATGAAGACAACCCAAAAGGATGCATTCAGGAAGGAGTATGAGAATTTGTTGAGCCTGTTAGAGGTGGAAGTTCAAACATCGGCCATTACTGTTTTAGCCCAGTACTATGAACCACCACTGAGATGTTTCACTTTCCGGGATCTCCAATTGGTGCCTATGGTAGAAGAATTCGAGTAAATCTTAGATATACCTCTTGAAGGAAAAATTCCCTACAACTACCTTAGGCAGTATATCCCTATCTTACAGATAGCGAGGATAATGAAAGTTCACCCTATGCAGTTGGAAAGTGAGGTCACAATCAAGGGTAAAGTGAGGGGCGTTCCTGAGGGATACCTAGAGGGATACATGCATCATTTGGATGAAGAGGAAAAGTAGGAAACATTTATGGATGTATTGGCTCTTGTCCTCTATGGTGTCATGCTTTTTCCAAACGTCAAGAATTTCATCGACTACGCCGCCATGAATGCATTTGTGGGATACAAAGTTCGCTCTAAGAATCCAGTCAGTATTGTCCTAACTGAAGTTTCCAAGACCCTTAGTCAAGGTTATGAGCCATGCAGAAAGAAGATCTCTCGCATGAGTAAGGTCATTTTGAATGTCACATGTCACGTGGAGGAGTTATTGCGGTGTAAACCGAAGATGAAAGAGGCAAATGAATGAGCGCAACTCTGTGCAACCTCAGAGGAGGAAAGGTTTTAATGATGTGCTTTCTTGGCAGCGAAGACCGCATATCATATATCATTGCGGGAAGTTCCCTAATGTACCCCTCATGGGTATTCGATGTTGTACTAATCACAATACCGTGTTAGCACAAAAGCAATATGGGTAACGCCCACACCTACATCTCTTGCCATATCGTAGACCTTCAAAGGAAGGAACCTTTGCTGAAATGCTTCATCAAGTTAAGGACGCTTGGGGCAATGTTCTTCGCTTCGAGAGAGGCCCAAAATCATGGATTGTTAATGAAAGATTCCCTCAGCCAGTTGATCGTAGAAAGAGTTAAGATAATCCAGTTGTCATTCAAGTTAATCTTCCCTGACCCAAATTGTGAAAAGCAATTTCGTAGTGATGAACCGTGTGAAAGCAGCAGTGGCAAAACTGGAGAAGAAATGTCATTGAGCTAAAAGGGGACATCAAGCATTGATGATTCAGGTGAAAGAGTATGTCGTTGAAGAAGGGCAAGTTACAAAGGAACTGAAGTAGGAGTCTCTCACAGCTATCTTCCCTCGCTAATGGAGCCCTTGAAGACGTTATGAAGTTATTGGCTGATGCTGAGTCTGCAATGCCGATATTTAACCCGCCTAAGGGGATTGAAAATTTCCTCAATTGTTGCAAGAACTGATCGTACAAATGAAGAATCTGATGGATGAGGCCCGAGGTAGTTGACCAAGATTGCCTATGCCTCACATTTTGGGAACTTCTGAGTGATGAACTACCCTATTGACTTTGTTTCATGTTAATTTCCAAACTACCGGAGCGATGTTTTCACAGCTTCATAATTTCTGACTAGAGTATTTGAACTACATTGTCTCTTCTTTTTCTTTTCATTTTCATTTTCATTTTCTTAAATTGTTTCATCTATAAAAAAAATATAACTAAACATCCAAGATACCCTAAAGGACTCGAACCAGTTAATAAATCTTGGAGAACCAAGGAGAAGTTCAAGAAGGGATGAAAGTCGATATCCAACAACTGAAGGGATAAATGAGCCAAATCCTAGAGGCTCTGAATGCCTTACAAAGCCCTGGAGATTCGTGTGCACCACGACTACAATGCAGAGTTCGAGAGGCCTAAATTTTCTCCTCATATGGTCTTCCCCTACATTACACTTCACCCTTGGGAGTGGAATTGAGGCATGTTCACACTCAAAAGGCAGAAAATAACGCAGTTGAAGGAAGAAACAAACTTGGGGCAACCACTTTCATGGTCCCCTAGGAAATGATTCAGCCACGCCTTGTGAGCAAGATAATGACGAAGCAACCCGAATTGAAATCTTTCCCTCATGTCGTTGCACCAGTGGATGTTGATGCTGACAAGCTTAAATTTGAAATACTGGAAAAAGGATAAGAGTCATGGAAGGGGGAGGAAGCTCTAAGTTTGCAAATGTTGTAGGGTTATGCTTAGTCTCAGATGATATGCTGATACCTCCCAAATTTTAAATTACCCGGAGGCACCACTTGTCCAAGAGCCATCTCATGATGTACAGAAAGAAAATGGTTGTGCGTTCCTATGATGAAAAGTGGTCAATTCATTTCTTCTAAGGTAGATTAGCTGGCATGACACCAAACTGGGGCACTCATCTTGAATCTTCGTGCATCCGGTCTTGGGGAGATTTGGTGGATGCTCTCTTGAGGTAGTACAAATACCACATGGATGTGGCATCTCATTGATTACAACTACGAAGCATGGTGAAGAAGGAGTATGAATTATACAAAGGATACACCCAAAGGTGGAAAGAGATTGTTGTTCAAGGAAAGTCTCTTATGAGTGATAACGAGATGGTTGACACATTCCTAAATACTCTGCAATCACCCTTCTGTGAGACCATGATGAGCAGTGTTTCCCTAAACTTCTCAAACTTGGTGATAATCCAAGAAAGAATTGAAATTGGTGTGAAGACTGAAAAGATCGCACAAGGTTCTACTATGACAACAAATGTGAACAAGTCTGGTCTAAGCCTGGGATAAGGAGAGAAGAAAGAGCTCAATCACATCCCACTGCTCAAATACCGTTGGCCTACCCTTTGAAACTGCTTTGAGACAAAATTGGACTCAACCCAAACTCAACTTCCCACCAAACTGTTAGGCAAACATGTTGATCAAGACATAGGGCTTATGAGTTTCACTCTTAACCTTCTGACTTATGCAACGTTTCTTCCAAGTCTCCTGCATAAAAAGCTTGGTCTTTACTTGTTACATGAAGCCTGTAAAGCCTCATTTCCGCAAGACTCGTGATGCATCATATACAAAAGGTGATTATCATGAAGGGGCTATCGGTCATTCCACCAAAAGTGCTGGTGGTTCAAGCGCAAAGGCAAACTTTGATTCATTCAAGATGATTAAAGTATGAAGAAAGTCAACTAGACACTAAGGCAAGGCTTGTGAATGCCTCTACAAATGTCATGAAGAAATGAAGTGGGCTTTAAGATCGCATAAGAAAGCATAAGTCATTGTACAAGTGAATTCGATGTTGTGAAGTGTCTTGCTATGGAGAAGTATGCTCATTGGTATCACATCTTCGTCCATGACTTGCAATGCGAACATTCACTATAAGGTTTCTCCAAGGAGTGTTGGAAATCGAGTCCTCAAAGGGTATTACAAAAAAAAAAACGAAATTGAAAAAACGAAAAATGAAGGAAATCTTGAGTCACTTGTCTTTCTTGTGAATCGTCAAACTCTTGTTTTTCGAAAATAGAAAAAAGGAAAAATGTTGAATAATCAAAAAGAAAATTGGAATGTTAAGTTTTTCTGAGGTCAAGTGTTTAAAAATAACAATTTGATGTTTCCTTTCGAGATGTTTGTGCACGTGTTGCTTGAAAGCCTTCACCCTTCACTCTCTCTAAAATAAAGGATTTTCCCCAACAAACATTGTCACTGCCCTCAGTAACAAAAACCTTTACACTAGGGCAGATTGGCCTGGCCAAAATTTTCCTCGCTTGCGCTAGTTGGGTGATCCCTAAATCCATTGAGACAAACAGAAGAACTTTCAAAAAGAGAATAAGCCCACTAGATTGAAAACCCGAAAGGGTAGTCTAGAAAGGAAAAGAAAGGAAAAAAAGAACTCATGTTGAGGTCATCTAGTCGTAGAATTAATCTTTTGAAAATAAAGCAATTAGAATTTGAAATGATGTGTGGCCATCTTTTCTTTATCTAAAAAGCAAAAAATATATATCCATTGTCACCCCGTTTGAGCCAAAAATAAACTCTTTTTCAAAATTATCCCCAAGCAAGGGTTGTCATCAGGTAGGAGTCAACTCATGATGCAAATGAAGAGCACTCAATGATCAAACAAAGAAATTTCATCAAGAAGAGTGAACAAAGAAAAAGCAAAAAGAACAAAAAAAATCACAAAGTGATGATGAAAAAAAATGAAAAATGGAGTTCAAGAAAAACAAAGTGCTCAAAAGGTCAAATAGTTGACACAATGCTAGATGACAACCCTTGTTTCAAAAAATGTATCCGACAAGCATTCATTTTTAACCCTTTCTTTCAATACCTTCTAGCCCTAGCCACATTACAAGCCTAATAAAGTCCACACAGATTGAATAAAATTTGCTTAAATTTTCATAAAGCTTAATTTTGCAATAAGGCGAAATGACTTTTAGTGTGTTGTAAAAAAAAGGAAGTTGAGAATGAATGAAAAAAAAGAGAAAAAAAAAAGTAATGTCTCAGGAATAGGGGATCTCCCTACCAACCAACCAGAAGCATACAAAGGAAAATCAAACCAATTTGGGCCATCCTTTTAGCCGATCCTTTCATGCTCACTACCTCTTCCAAACGAAACCTCATGACAAAAAAAAAACAACAACAAAACTGGGGCAGCTTGGTAGATCTCACCATGCGTCTTTTCCTCGAAATTCATCAACCCAAAATCTCAAGACTGGGGCAGCTTTACGGATCTCACTTGAATTTTCCACCTGAATTATCATGGATTCATCACGATACTCATTACACCAAACCGGGGCAGCTTTTAAGTACCTCGTGTTTCAGTTTGGCACTCATCTCCTTTAAGGAGCATATGAGGTGACATGCCCGCATGGTTATCCCATTCTCTTCCAAACCATTCTAAACAGCTCTAATTTCTTCACTTGCCAGTAAATTCAAGCATGTGTGCATTGAGGTCTCGAAAGAAAAAGTCAAAATGTAATAATCTCAAAGTTAGATCTCGGATGTATGACATTCCTCACTTTTAGAAGCATTGAAAATAATGACCAGTTTGATGATTGCAAGTAAGACAATTGACTCAAAAAAAAAAAAGAAAAAAAAACACAAAACACAAAACAAAACAAATGTTTTCATATGTGCATAACATAAGTTGCCATCAATCCACTCAAAAAGAAAGTCTTTCTGATCGAAACCATCTTCATTCATATGAATGGTTATTGAATCCTTCTTCAAAAAAAAAAACAAAACAAAAAAACAAAAAAAAACACAAAAAAGAATAACATTCAGATTTTCTCTTTCGAGCCATACTATTTCATGTCGATCAAGCTTTTTCTCTCATTATAAGGTCTTGACATCCTGATCTTGCATCAAGGTTTTAATACTTTGTAATGAAAGGTTTCAATGCCTTGATGTCTTTTCAAAAATCGAATTTCTGTCAAAATTAGAAAACATTTCACAAATTACAAGTTTCAAGAATTTCGAAATTCGAAAGCCCAGTTCCCACACTGGCCCACAAAGTCCAGCTTGCCTGGCCCCAAAGCCCAGTTTCCACACTGGCCCACAAAAGCCCAATTTTCACATTAGCCCCAAAGCCCAGTTTCCATATTGGCCCAAAGCCCAGCTTGCCTGGCCCTAAAGCCCAGCTTACTTGGCCCCAAAGCCCAGTTTCCACACTGGCCCAAAAAAGCCCAATTTTCACATTGGCCCCAAAGCCCAGTTTCCACACTGGCCCAAAGCCCAGCTTGCCTGGCCCTAAAGCCCAGTTTCTACACTGGCCCCCAAAGCCTAGTTTCCACACTGGCCACCAAGCCCAGTCTCCATACTGGCCCACAAAGCCCAGCTCGTCTGGCCCCAAAGCCCAGTTTTCACACTGGCCCCCGAAGCCCAGTTTTCACACTGGCCCCCAAGCCCAATTTTCACACTGGCCCCCAAGCCCAATTTTCACACTGGCCCCCAAAGTCCAGTTTCTACACTGGCCCATAAAGCCCAGTTTCCACACTGGCCCCCAAAGCCCAGTTTTCACACTGGCCCCAAAGCCCAGTTTTCACGCTGGCCCCCAAAGCCCAGTTTTCACGCTAGCCCTCAAAGCCCAGTTTCACATTGGCCCCAAAGCCCAGTTTTCACACTGGCCCCAAAGTCCAGTTTTCACGCTGGCCCACAAAGCCCAGTTTTCAACACCCAATTTTGTCCGGATTGATTTTTGGCTTTATCGTATTCTATTGTTTTATGTTTTATTTTTTACCCATTTTCATTTACACTATTATTTTCATTTCTTTTCTTTTATTTTATTCTTATTTTCTTTTTAGTATTCTTTTTTTATTTTACTTTTCCTTTCGTAATTTCCATTTTTAAACTTTGTTTTTACTTCTTATATTTATTTTTAGTTTTGTTCTAATATAATTAATGTGGTTAAATGTAATTAATACAAAAAAAAAGGTTTGGAACATTCTATTTTGTCTTTAGTAAAAAAAAAACAATGTTTTGTCGAGGGAAGGACAACGCGTGTGTTGGAGGGGGAGGGGAGAGAAAACGGCTTCTGCAGGTAAGGATTTGGAGATTTGGTAAGGATTTGGAGATTTTGGTCAGGGCATCAACAGAAAAAGCAGAGAAGAAGGATTAGGAGGGGGAGAGACATTTTTTTCAAGGGATCATAAAAAGGAAACAAAACTTTGCTTCATCGGAGGCGGGAGGCGAGCTATCTGGGCATCATCACTGCCGGCACCAACTTCATTCCTTGCAGTCGTCGCTGGAGACACCAAGCAATAACACAGGAGCTTCAAGAGGTAAGCAACTCCTTCACTGGTTCATACTATCATGTATAATGGAATAAGCATTGGAGATATATACTTGCTATGGCATTTTTATGCTTAATAATACTGTGTACGAACCTTCACCATCGTCTCCTATAGTAACCTACGTTCTTACCGAATGTCATCATCCTGCATTCCCTTGCTAAAGAAATCCTAGCAAGTCATAAATTAATTTCTCATAATCCTCACCCGCAATCACAACAAAAAACAATAGAGCCAGTATCATCTTCACAGGAACCACTCCATTCACCCATTAGAACCTCCATCTCAACTCACGCATAACACCATCATCCTCAACCTGCATTGCACAAAGCCACAGCCAAGAACAATGACCAATTTCCAGCACCCACATACAAGCCCATACTTTACCTTCACTGAACCAAAGCGGGAATTGGCCACTGTGTCATTCACCATCGCCTTCAACCACTCAACACCAATCTCCACTTCCATTCATTCTTGTCCAATCTAAGAAGAGGACACACAGCCACCTTCAGGCTCACCATCACGTTGTAGAACACTAGATTAAGGTAGTAGTGCACGGGGGAGAAGAGAAACAGAGAAGGAAAGAAAGGCTTGGAGCTGTGGCCGGCGACGATCTCGGCGGTGCGCAGTGTACTCGCAACGCTTTGGACCATGGCATACGGCGGCTGGCTAAGACCGCGGTGGCGACCCGCATCGCCGGCAGCACCTCAGGCAGAGCAAGAAGGTCGTCGTGGCAGCGAGGACCAGGCGGAGGGCCTCTTCGCGGTAGCCAGTTTGGCGGAGGCGGCTGTACGCGCGCGAGGAGAAGAGGAAAAGGGGAACCCAGTGTCGTGGCTGACGGTGGCTCCGGTGACGAATGGGGGTGAGCGGGAGTGCTTGCGACGTTTCAGTCGCGACTCGCAGTGGGCGGTTTCGACTGAGGCGGCAACCCATGTGCGTAAGCTGGAGGAGACGAACCCCTCCCTGGGTTACCATTTTCGAAGGGAAGCGGGAGAGAGAAGGTAGTGGCGCTGCGGTCGGCAGTGGTTCCGGTGGCGCCTAAGGTCGCCGTCCACGCCGAGACCGGTAGAGGGTGATGGCGCGGTGGCTGGTTCTGAGAAGCAGTGGCGCGGTGGCCGTCTGGGCGGAGGTGAGCGCCTCTGCTTTTCCTCACTCAGAGAGAAAGAGACCCTCATTTGAGTGAAGTGGCGCAGAGAATGGGAGAACCCCTAAGGGTTCCTGGGCTGCTGAAGAACGAAAAGGCCTTGGGCCTGTTTCTGACCCAGCTTTCAAAAAAATATAATAATAAATAAAAAACAAAATAAAAATATAATAGAAAAGTTTTTTCCTTCGCGCACCCCCGTACATCCTCGGGCCAGTGCTGGGCCTAGCCCAAGTAAACAAAAACTCTTTTCTCCTTCGCGCAACCCCTGTTTCTCACTTCCGCACCTCCTTTCAGCTTGGGTTTTGGCCCAGTTCATTTACAAAAGGAAAATTAGTTTAGACACCCTTTTTTCATTTAGACACCCCCTATTATTTACATTATGTTTATTATTTATTTATTTATTTGCTTTGTATTTATTTCATTTATTTTGTTCCCTTATTTTTCTTATTTCATTTGTTTTTATTATTGTTTTATTTTATTTTATTTATTTATTCTAAATATCTACTTATTTTAAAATATATATTTAATAATACATAAAAAATAAAATTTACAAAAAATATATATTTTAAAGGTTAAAACACATGTGAGACCGCTCGCGTCGTCCTTGTGCTAAAAACCTTTTCTTCTTTCTTAAATAAAATTACAAAAAATACGTTTTGAAGGTTAAGCACACGTGTGACCGCTCGCGTCGTCCTTGTGCTAAAAACCTTTTCTTCTTTCTTAAATAAAATTAAAAAAATGTTTTGAAGGTGAAGCACACGTGTGACCGCTCGCGTCGTCCTTGTGCTAAAAACCTTTTCTTCTTTTTTAAATAAAATTACAAAAAATACGTTTAAAGGTTAAGCACACGTGTGACCGCTCGCGTCGTCCTTGTGCTAAAAACCTCTTCTTCTTTCTTAAATAAAATTACAAAAATATGTTTTAAAGGTCAAACACTCGTGAGATCATCCGCATCGTCCTTGTGTTCAATACATTTCTCTCTTATTTAAATAATTAAATAATGATATAAGTACTCGTGCGATCGTCCGCATCAGCCTAGTACTTAATATCTTCAATCTAAAAAATTAAATAATGGTATGAGTGCTCGTGCGATCGTCCGCATCAGCCTAGCACTCAATACTCTTAAGTCTTCCTAAATAAGTAGATAACAGTATGAGTGCTCGTGTGATCGTTCGCATCGTCCTAGTGCTTAATATCGTTATTTCTCTTTTAAAAAACAATTAAAAATATTTAAATACCATTCTAAAGGTATGAGTACTCGTGTGACCGTTCGCGTCGGCCTAGTACTCATTACCTTCTTTTTCTTGAAAATGTCAAAAACAAAAATATATAAAATCTTCAAAAACTAAAAACATCAACACTTTCAAACAAACAAACAATCTTTTCCCCAGAACTACGTGATCCTTGATTCTCCATCAAAAGTGGAGATACGTAGGAGCAAGGTTAGCCCTTGTCAGGTTCACTTCCCAAAAATCCAAAATCATTTCCAAACAAAATTCTCAAACAATTTCCTAAACAAAATTTCCAACACAGTTTCAAAAAGAACTACGTAACCCTGATTTCTCATTTTGAATGAGAATACGTAGGAGCAAGGTCAATCCTTGTCGGGCCCAAAAAACTAAAAAATATATTTTGTTTCTTTAGAGTTTTATTTTAGGGGATAGTTAAACATTTTGAAAACCATATCACATTCGCGTATTTAATTAAAGGTACTGCCTCAGGGCAGGCGTTGTAGGGTGCTAATACCTTCCCTACACATAACCGATTCCCGAACCCAGAATTTGGTTTTCGTGGACCGTGTCTTATCGTTTTATGGTTTTTCCGTAGTTTTCCAGAATAAACTATGGTGGCGACTCCAAATCTCTTTTTCAAAACTCGTTTTCTTTGGATCGTCGTCCCGTCGCGATTTCCGGTTGCGACACATGCCACCAAAGAATTTTAAGGATCATGTAGTGCAAATGGGACTTGGTTCCATGATGTAATTTCATTATCAGTACATTTATTATTTTCAATGAAACTCTTATTCAGTTTGATGTTTTTCTCATATGTTTTTGTGCACATTTATTTTGAGAAGATATCATTTAGTTTTGATCTAGCATAAACATATGGTTTATGCATTAAGTTGAGAGCTAATGTTGAGAGAAATATATATTGTGGTACATGGAAGATAACACTCACTATCAGAGGACCTATCGCCATGACTCGTATATATTCTGTCACTTGATGTGGTTAATAATTGGATAAATGGACCAAGTGGGAGAATGTTAGCATTATTTTAAATATAAAATAAATATTATAGCATTTTCAGTTCCTATTTTTAAGGAACATAAAGTTGTCCATTAAAACATTATTTTTATCCTTTTAACTGCATAGAGGTTATGGAGCAGTTATTAATTTTGTTTAAACATAAAGCCCATTTATTTTGAACCTGTGATGACCAGACTTTATATAAGGGAATGTGTTACTCTTAGTTTTGATCACTAAGTCTACTCCTCTATTCAAAAAACACACCATCGAGTTTCATTGAGTTAAGGTTTAGGAAAACAAAAACAAAACTGTCTGTGTTTGGATTACAAAAGTTGCATTGACAGGAGGTACGCACATTATTCTTTCATTTTGCTTCCGCTCTTTTTGATTTGAATGTGTTAGTGTGATGTTAATATAACATGTCTAGGTCAATTTTATACTCTCATTTAATCATTTCACACTAAACTTGCCATTAATGTCACCGGCAGTGGCAGCAGCGCCACCCCTCTTTCCCCCTTTTCTCCCTCCACCAATCCTTCCTTCCCTTCTCCATCAGGCTCTCTCGCCCCTCCCCCACAGAACTCTGGAGCTGCATCTCTCGGACTCGTTGGAGTTTCTGCCACCCTTCTTTCACTTGCAGCGACTTTCTCCTATTAAAAGTTGAAAAGGCGAAGCTTGCAGTTCAGGAAATGATCTTTAGGGGGACTGATATAGTGGCCATACTCTAGAGTGGATTCTTGTGAAGGAGGAGGTGCAGATGATGGGGTCTGATATGAGGTTGGCACCTTTCGGGTCTAGAAGAAGGGTTTGCCCTAAGAAAGCCATGGGTGTGGCGAGCGTTGAGCTTTAGGTTGTTATGTTGCCCTGAGAAAGCCCTGTGAAACTGTTTTAGTTGTTTATAGTGAAAGGAAGGGAAAATAAATGTTGCTATCTCTGAAAAGCAACTTTTCGTATCTAGAAGAAGGGACAAAGATTTTCATCCATTAAAATATGTTAGTGTCTTTGTTTGCTTTTATATTAAAACATGGTGCCTTCCTCCGTTAAAATTCTTATATCTCTTTCTATTTCAAAACATACTGAATGCAGCTTATAATCATTTGTTTGTATGACGAAAATAACAAATAAATTGAATAAAATAAAACCAATTTTTTTATAATTTAAAAAAAATAAACTTTTAACAATTAAAAAATATTACAATTAAAAATAAATTACAATATTAAAATTAATTTTAATAATTTTTAATGTTAATCTTTTACTCTTTATAAACATTTTTACAATTAAATATAACGTTAACAATTATCATTTTACATTACTTTAATAACTAGGAGCATTTTGGTAATCTTCAATTTCTACCAATTAAACAATTTTTTTTTGTCACATCAATCAAATCCTACACTAATTCTCACAAACTTTACTTCCAAATTCGCTCTCAATTACCTCCAAATTCACTCAAACAAACAACAAAAGATTTACCCTCAAATCCATTCAATCACTCTCCCCAAAATCATCTCCTCCAAAGATCCTTACGTTGTGTTCGTTTGAAGGGAAATGACTGTTCACGGTGATTGGCGACGATGGATTTGGAAAACAAGCTTGTTCTCTTGCGACGATTTGCGATGATGGAACAACGATGATTTGCGAGATAACACTCTTGAAGTGATCTCGCTAATTTGCGAGGATTTGCGCTGATTTAGTACACAAAGACTCATATGCCTTGTACGGATATTAAAGAGGAAGACAGTCGTTAATGGAGGACCAAGAACATTGTTGATGATGATGAGAGAGTGGATGAAGATGACCAAACGTGGAAGCAGCAGGGGTTGAAGAAGTGATGTTCATGACTAGGTATTCTGTTCGAAGAAGAGGGTATCCGGTTTGAGTTTTTGAAAGGAGTTTGACGTATTCGGTTACAAGGTTGGCGTATCCGGTTACACGTTCTCGAACAACTTCCATGGGAGGCGTATTCGGTTACACATCCCGTATCCGATTACAGCTTGTCCAAGAAGTTCTAAGCGAATACACAGTCTGCTATCCGGTTCCAGCTTGTCCAACAACAGTCCGGTATCTGATTCCAAGCAAGGTGTGCGCGTGTTTAATCGGTTGTTCTGCTTCCACGTTGGTTGGTCCTCCTCCTCCGAATTCTTGTCGTTGGCGTATTCTTGTCGCTGGTTGGGGGTTGCGGCATACGATGTTTGGGGCTGCTGGGACTAGGATGCGGTCGGTTGAGCGATACGAGGTGGGAGGGACCGGTGGGTGGCGATGGATCCGCTGCCCGGGTTTCGGGTTGGGTGTGTGGGGTTTGTTGGCGGGGAGGGGAGGGAGTTCTAGGTGGTGAGAGGGTACGGGCGTCGCAAACCATATCCGGGGTTTTTTCGGTGGATGAGTATTACAGGGATGCAGTGGTGATGGAAGTTGTGGATGGGGGTGGCGGGAGGTTGGGGATGTGTGGGGGCATGGGGAGAGAGTGAGAGTTGGGAAGATTGTGGTGGTGGATGCTGATGGATGTCCCACCCTTTTCAAGCTTGATGGGAACGAGATTTTGAGGCCCCTAAATTGGACCGTGTTGCATCGTTTAACTGGAAGTTTTTATTAGATGCTCTGTTATATCATTATAAACCTATAAATTCTAATATGATGGTTAATGTAAATTCCATCGTGATTCAATTATGAGTCTTTTCCAACTGATTTCCGAGAATAGATCTTCATCATGTTGAGCACATTGGTCATGTGGCGAATTGCAACCTTAATACTAGTTGCTTCTCGACATATGATATACATATTTATCCAAAGGTTCGATGAAGACAAGTTTTTTATTGGTGCTTCTGTTATCAACAACGAAGATTCGTGTGTGTTGATTGCAAATTAATGCAGAAATTGATGTTGTAATAAATGTTGTTTGCAAATTACTTCTAAGCATTATAATTTGTTTACTAAATTCATTTTACTTCTAAAAATTGTAATTTTTTTAATAAATTCATTTTACTAAATTATAATTTTTTACTTTTAAAAAATTAATTTTAATTATTATTTTTAATTTTGTACTCTTTATAAACATTTTTACAATTAAATATAACATTAACAAATAACATTTTATATTACTAGGGGCATTTTGGTAATCTTAAATTTCTACCAATTAAACAAATTTTTTAAATATGTCACATCAATCAAATCCTACACTAATTCTCACAAACTTTACTTCCAAATCTACTCTCAATTACCCACAAATTCACTAAAAAAATAACAAAAATATTACCCTCAAATCCATTCAAATCATCTCCCCCAAATTACCTCAAAAGAACAAAGCCTTAAAGATGAATACACTCAAAGATTGTGTTTGCTTTTATCAATATATTCTGAAAATTTGAAGGTAACTGCTCACAATGATTTGTGATATAAGATGAGATTTTCATTTTTAGATATCCAATGTGATTTATTTGTTCATGCGGAATGAGAAGATCATATTATCCTCGCATATGGATTAGGTTATGGATAAAAAAAAAGGAATGTGAAAAAATCAATTTATTCCCTCATGAAATCAATTCTAGTGCAACAAGGCTTGAATGGATTATGTTACACTTAAAGATTGAAATTGATTTTGAATGTATTTTCAAAATATTACAATCAATATATATATATATATATATATATATATATATATATATATATATGGGTTTGCTAATGTGCGTACGCCTATTTTTCAGTTGGTATATTTTAGTAATGTGTACTAGGTTTTAGTAGACAAAAATATCCTTATATATCATGGATTCTAAGATTTAAGGTTAAGGGTATTTTAATAATTTTCATTCTCAAAACTAAAAAAAACTCAAACCTTTATTCACATCTCTCATTCCTCTCAACCTTTTCTCTTTCATGTCTCTCACTCCAACATTTCTCTGTCATCCCTACTATAGCCCCAATTGAAAAAATCAGAAACACTTGGTTAACCCTAATCCACTTTCCTCACTTATTCAATTTGTTTCTCTCTCATCTCCATACTCTCTCTCACTCACACACAACAACCCACGACACCGCAATTTGTTGCTCTTGCTCTGTTCGTTTATTTCTTTTCCACTTTAATAACAAAATAATTGATGATGTTGATGTTGATTTTTGATTGGAGGACTGTGTTATATATTTTTCCTTCTTATTATTATTAAATTTCATTTTTAAATTAAGTTACGGTTGGGATGATAGAGAAAATGTTGGAGTGAGAGAGATGAAAGAGAAACGATTGAGAGGAATGAGAGAGGTGAGTAAAGGTCTAAGGAGTTTCTCTTTTTTTTTCTTTTTAGTTTTGATAATGAAAATTATTAAAATACCTTTAACCTTAAAACTTAGAATCCATGATATATAAGGGTGATTTGGTCTACTAAAACCGGATACAATTGCTAGAATGTACCAACTGAAAAACTGACGTACGTGCATTAACAAACCCATATATATATATATATATATATATATATATATATATAACCGTAATCGACTCAATGGATAATCGATAGAGAGTTTCTCCTCTATTCCCATACGTCATATAATATAATAATATTATTAAATAATAATAATATTAAATAATAGTGATAATTGTAGAAATATTAAATAATAATAGTAATATTAAATATTAAGAATAATAAATAAATATATTTTCAAAATTATATAATCAATTATATGTTACTAAAATTATACATAAATGAAAAAATTGGAATCGGTTTTGAATATGTTTTATATACGTGGATGTATATAATTTTCGGAATCATATTATCTAAAAAAAACCTATTTTTCATTTTATTTCACTATCTTATTTTGATGATCTCCATTGTAAAAAAATATTTTTTTTTTATAAAATTAGAAAAAGTAAAGTGATCAATAAAATAAAATACACTATTCTTCTTATAGGATTTACATGGTTCAAGTGTAATAATAATTAATCGAATTTGAGTGATATCATCAATACTAAAATATTAAAGTTGAAATTTAAAATTAGTATTCTATATTTTCTTAAAATTCAAAGAATAAATTTTGTTCATAAAAATACATATACGGTGAATGTTAAAAGTAATTTTTTTTATATAATTGAATTGATTTTGAATTGAAAAGAAAAATTAACTTTAATAAAAGAAAATTTAGGATAATTAAGTAAAAATTTAAAATCTACAATGAAAAATACATAATAATTATTTCTTTCATTTGCTCTTAAAACAATCAATATACAAGAAAGACTCATGAAAAAAGTACCATAATCTATAAACTAATATTTCACAAACAAAAAAAAGTTGCTTTTGTTTTTTCAAAAATCAAATAAGAACACATGAAATAAAAGTAAAAGTAATGAATATGTTTTTATTTATTTTTTAAATACAAAAATGTATAAGTGTGAGAGATAAGTTAAGAGAAATAATAAGTAACTTAAAAGACAAGAGAGAAAAATAAAAATATTTTAATTATTTTTTTAAAATTATTTAATTTTATGTTTTACTATTTATTAATATTAAATTTCATACTTTATTAACGATTAAAAAAATACTTAATTTAATTTTATCAATTATGTTGATATTTATACAGAATTTTAAAAATTTGAGGTTGTTAAACATAATTTATATTTAATTATGTAGTTAAATACATAACATCTTTTTATCGAGTTTCCATTTCATATTAAATATAAATTAAGATAAACATGTTTAACAAATATTTTAAAAGTAGAACTACTAAAAGTTCAACATGTAACATTCCAAAAATTATAGTATGAACTAAGTTAATGAAACATCACATAATAATAAAATAGAACAGGTACTGGAAAAATAAAAGTTACTTACAGTTATCCTAAAATAACCATAAATTTAAAACTTTACAAAATATAATTAATTCAGATACAAAACATAAGAACAAACCGAACGGTCATACAAGTAATATATAAACCGAACGGTCCTAAACTAAGAGGTTGGAGGTTCCTCGCTCAACACCTGCTCCCGACAACACTCTTCATACTCTGCTCACACCCACAGGGTGATCATTGCAAAGGAAAACCGACAGACAAACAAGATAAGACAGAAAAGAATGGTAAGGTAGTGTAATTTAATTAATCATGTTAACATGCAATTCAGACAAACATATAATACAATTATACACATACAAATATCATATGAGCATGTTATGACCGACCATTTTACTTTGACCGTCCGGACAAGTATGAATATGAGCTCTGGTCGTTCGTGCACTCGTGGGAGGTAACCTGGAAACCTCATGATTACCATAGTTGGAAACCCAAGCTGCCACACGAGGTTAGCCTTTCATCCCTCACTGTAGCTGGAAACCCAAGCTACCACATGAGTTTAGTCCGTGAGCTGGAAACCCAAGCTACCACGCGACCACGCCTCCTGCTATTCTCACCACATGCCTCACCATTCTCTACTTGAGACTCGATGACCATTAGAATGTCAGGATGAATGCCAAGACTAAGTTTCCCTTATTCATACTTTTACCACATTGAAACCAACCACCGAGACATTCCTCCTTGGAATTCTCTTTCACATCCATATTATAAATATCACATCATACTTTCACTTTGACACCATTATGTTAATGTGTACATAAGCCATTAAAGCAACTGAAATAAATATAAATATATGCCGAACAGAAATCACCAAACATATATAAACAATACCGAACACCCTGTGAATGTTGGAGACCGAATGATCTCTCACTACCTAAAGAACAGGACCGAACGGTCCATAACATGTACGACTGAAGAGATGGCCGAACGCTATTTTAAAAAAATCGACCACTATAAGATACCGAGTACACAACATGACCGAATACTACAACCAGGCCAAGAACTAAGTTAGATCTAACGCTTATGGCTTAGACCGAACACCTATAGTTTAAGCCGAACACCTATATCTTAGGTCGAACACCCATAGCTTAGGCTGAACACTAAGATATAACCGAACGGTCATTAACGGGTAAGACCCATAAGAGGTCGAACATAGTTAAGACCGATTACCAATACGAGACCGAGTATTACGAAGAGACCGAGTGCGAGTATAAGACCGAACACCACTGAGACTGAGTGGTAGTATAACCTAGCACTATTGAGACTGAGTGATAGTACATGACCGAGCGATCATTAACAGGTAAGGCTTATAACAGACCGAACGCAGTTAAGACCGAAGGCTATGACTAGACTAGGCGCTAAATTCAATTGAATATTGGCACAATACCGATCGGTCATTAACTGAAGATCTACAATAGCAAAACTTAGTTAAAACTGAGCACCAGAGAAAACCGAAAGGTCAATGAAGGACCCTCAACAAATGCTCAATTTTCTGCATAATTCTGCAGAACTTCTGCAGAATTATGAATAAGCTAGATTTTACCAAAACTAAACAATTTCCCTAACTTCTAATCCTCCAAACATGAATCCTATACACCTATCCAAGGTTACCTAAATCTTTCTAACATCTTTCCAAAGAGTCTCATACCAGATTTCACTCCAAAATCTGCATAATCAACAACTCAAGGACCGAAAATCAGATTTCTTACTTTTGGTACATATTTGAGTGACTTAAGGGTTCTAACAACTCTTAAACAACTTAACCATATTCTCCATACATACCACACTCACACCTAACACCAATTTCCCATTTTCACTGCCACACTTCCTCACAATTCACTCGGCCATGAACCAGAATTCCGCAGAAAAGCATTTGACATGAACATAGCACACAACAACAATGCCGAATACCAAATCATTCAATTTTTCACACATGTATAATCATCAAACAACATTTTCATACATAGTAAATCATAATTAAATTAACTAGCTTCTCTTACCTCTTTGACCGAACAGAACAACGTTTATCTTCTCCAGAAATTGCTTTCACACCAGAAAATCCTAGAAACACCTATAGATCATCGTTTGGTGAGGAAAGACCAAACATAGGACCGAAATTGAAGTCAGAAACAAGAAAAGAAAGTTGATGAACACATGCAACTCGAGACTTAGCTTGCATGTGACAACAACCAGAATTTCTGAGAGGAAGATGAACTTACCAATTTAAAGATTGTTTTTGATCGGTGAAGAAGGAAGCTTTTGACACCAGGAAAGCTTAGGCATGGCCTGATTGATGATCCGATGAAGAAAACGTGAGAATTTGTAGAGAGAAGGAAGAGAAAAGAGAATTCAAAAATTTGAAAAGAAGAAATGCATGCAGAAATAAATGAAAATTTTGAACTTTTTGCTTATATACTACCACCGAAACCGTGCGGTCAAATCAGCTGCATAGACCTGACTTCTAGTTTCTCTGAATTTTTCAATCCTTACACAACATACTTTAGAAGATAAGATGAAGTGATGTCAATTTGAAAGAAATTTGTGTGAATTATGTATTAAATTACACTATATTCTCTTTCATGCTTCTTTGTTTTTACTAATTACAAATATAAAGATATATTTGATTTTTAACGTTTTTTTTTAAATTTATTATCTCAACTCAATTTTAATTTAAATCAATATTTTGAGAAGGAATTACGAAATATTTAAATAATCTTTCATCAGGACATAATTTGATTTATCACATAGTTAAAATATAATTTATACGTTAAAATAAGCTTTGTTACAATTTTTTTTTACTAACTGAATTACTGTATTTTTTTTTCATTTTATACTTTAATAATGTTTTATTGATATACAATGGTTCACTTTGTTCTTCATATAGGAATGTACAACTTGCTCAAAATCACACATTCTCACTTATCAAATTGATCATTAGTATAATTAACACCTCAGATGCAAAAGTGTAATATGCTTACCTCTAAAGTATTTTCTTATTACAATTTTTTTTTTTCTTTTTAACCATAATATCATTTGTAGAATGAATTTTTTTTTATAAAAGTATTTATTTGAAAAAGTATTTATCATTTACATTATATCAACTAATATTTTTAACAATGATTATTTTAATTAAAGTTATAGGAGGTTAGAAAAAGAAAAGGGAGATACGAGATCATTATATATTTCATCACCATCTATTTATTGTTCTTTAATATATTTTTGTGTGTGTTTATTACAATAATAAATATTTAAATTATATTAATACATACTTATTTTATAATAAATATAGAATGATTTAATTTTTTGACTCATTAGCGTACTCTTTTTTCAGTGGAAAAAAATGCATTACATAAAAAATGTAGAAAATATAATTTATGAATCACAATAGAAGTACCATTACTATAACACACACACACACACACATATATATATATAATAAAATAATAACAAATAATTGAATTAAAGACTTAAAATAAAATAGGTGGAAATTCTATGAACATTTTTTGTATTTTGTTTTTTAAATTTCAGATACCCATTAAAATTTAATAATTTAACCCGAAATCTCTCTCTCTATATATAAACACATCACTGTAATAGATAGTTTCATAATAGAGCAAATCTGGAAAACAAGGATTGTGGAGTTCTGTGACAGAGGGTAATCTCCTAGACGGTGAAGCCAGTGGGGTTTGTAATTTCCTCACACTTTTTTCTTCCTTACTTCTTGCCTTTCACATTTTTCTTAGGTGATTTATGTACTTTCCTGCCAAACATGCCTTAGACTGTATGTTTTTTTTTTCTTAGGTGATTTAATCATTCTTGCATGTCCCTGAGTTGATTCCCGAACACTATAGTCAACAATTTTTAGTTTTTGTTCTTTTTCTTTGGTGCTTTATATGACAATTGAATTCTTTGGCTAAGTAAGAACGGTGTAACAATTTTGTTATCTGGTAGGTTTAGTGTATTATTTTGCAGTGAAAAGACCAAGTTGAGACCTTTAGGTTTTCGTAGTGCTGAGATTTAAACTATGAATGGTTGTGGGGGTGAGAGCGGGAAAAGTGAAACAAGTGAAGGCTATGCCAATAACTCAGTGACTTTCGGAGATGTGATATTTATCAAGCTTCGCCGTAGCTCATGGTGGCCTGCGCAGGTAGATGAATTTTCATGGTTACTGGTTTCTATGCTGGTTAACTGATTGATGTTTGAATTACATTATTCTTATGGATGAAATCTACTTTAGGTTGTTATTGTTTTGCTCTAATGCATTTTTGGTCACTGCAAAAAGTTTAATAGCCCCTTTGGTCATTCAATTTTTCAAAATTAAAGAATTTTAATGCAACATTAGTATATCATCAAATTACTAATATAAAATGCTAATGTGCTTTAGAACTCATTGTTAAACATTGGTATTACTTATTGTTAAACTTTGGTATTAACAAACATTCTGATATTAACAGTGAACCAGAATGGCTTGATTTTGAAAAATTGAATGACTAAATGTATAATTAGACTTTTACAATGACCAAAAGTAAATTTAAGCTTTTTTCTAAAATAATTGGCTTTGTTGTAGGTAGTTGATGAAAATAGTGTTAACAAGAGTGTTAAGCCAAGCAAACGGAGCAAGCGATCACCCACTGACATCCTTGTTAGGCATTATGGAAGTTACATATAGTTAGTACTTTTACTTATATTAATGTTCTTTACGATTCAATAAAATGCATGCTTATATATCCGTTTTGCATGTCCTTCTGGGGGCTGAATGCACTTTAGGATAAAAATGCTTCATGTATCTTTTATTTAGAACATACTTTTAAAAGGGGTGCAATGGCTAACCAGGCACCTGTTTGCACATTTAATTCCTTGTGAAAGTCTTTCTTTGCTTCTGCAGCTCATATGTAGATCCTATTAAATGCCGTGCTGAGTTTAAGAAGGTAAGATGATATTTGGTAACCATTTGATATGTATTTACTTAGTTACATTTTGTCTCTGTAATTATCATGGCATTTACATTTTGTCTCTGTAATTATCATGGCATTGGCATGATTTTCTCTGCGCTTACATGTCTGAGCTTTCAGATAATTGAGCATAACGATGGTTCTCTCAGGAAAATACTTTTGCAAACTCTTGAACAGGTATTCATACCTTCTTTGTTAGGATTCCTAATGATAAAGTTAGGAGTGTGATCTTCAACAGTTTTTTGCTTAAGCAGCAAGTTGTCTTCAACACTTTGATTTAACCATAATTCCTTTGGTGTCATTTTCTTTATGGGCAAAGGACCTTCCTAGCACGAAATCTGGTAGGTCAAAGCGGTCTTCATTAAAGCCTAAAGGTTAGCCAATTTTCTTGTGACTCTAATGGTTTTACTTTACCAAAATACAAATATCATAGCTATTTTGAATTTTCTCTATCCAGAGAAAAGAAAACGAAAAAGAAAAAAGGAGAAAAAGAGATGAGTGTAATCAAAGTAGTGATTTGTACCATCATTTGGTGGTATCTCTTTTCCATTTGTTGTTGTTGGCTGTAGTTTATTTTGAATAATTATCAAATGCAATATTCTTATATTTTTTATGTTATTTTCGATTCGCTAGATATCTCTAACTGTATTAGGTTAATACCTTAGTTTAGAGAGATGTTTTTTTCCTGCATTATCCCTTATATCATAAGTGTATATAATCAGTCCTAGCTGAGGGTCTCTTTTGCAAGAGATCAATAAAGCATTCTGTTTAAAATTCAAGTTGGTATCAAAGCTCCTCTGATTTGTTCTTGGTCTTTGTCAACCATTGTCCAAGATGATCCTCCCTATTTGTTTTTGGCCATGATTGGTCTATGGGTCTCCCTTTTGTTGAGGACCTATTGTTTTTGGCTAGCCTAGCTTTTCCTCACTTTGCTTATATGGGTGCTGCATTTTTGTCTTTCCTGCCTTTTCTCTATTGGGGTCTGTTATTATGATTTAGTTGTTTTTTGAATGACTTGTTTGAAAGTTGAAAAATTGGTTGATTCCCCTAAGACTGATTATAAAGGTGAAAATAAAATGTTTGGTTTTCCCAGGTACTGTAGGAAAATTCAATGACAGGTATTTCTTAGATTTGTTTACTACTATTGAAGCTTGGTTTCTCAATTAGGGTCCTTTCGATCACCCCACTATGAAGGTAGAGGATATTACTGTTTTTGAGAGAGAAGAACAACTCGTGGATTATCATTATTCTCAAGCTAAGGGTACACATTTGTGCCCATAAAAGACTTGTTACGATGTTTTTGGAGAAAGATTGATATAATTATGCCAATGATATGCAGTGGTTGTATTTAGGGATATCAAATGAACTCGTTCAATAGCAAATGAACTCGTCTCTGTGGGCATTTTCTGAATTCATTTTGATTTTGACTAGAAAGCTCCACATTGACTGAGTGTGGGTATAAGTATGGATAATATTTGATTTTTTAAATTGGATATGGGGCCTTGATGGGTATGCACATTAAGCTCATTGGTTTGACTCCTTACGATAGCACAATGAGTTTTGAAGTATGATTTCTTTCTATAGCTTCAATTGCTTTTGACATTGCTTCTCTCCAGTGTTTATCATCAGAGCTTAGACTGGGTCATTTTCAATCATCATCATCATTACATTTAGATTTTCTTCAAAATAACCTTCCCTAACTTCATAATTTGCCATCCTATGGTGCTCTTCTTGTTCGTTCTCCCCTCCCTTGAGATGAAGCAAATGAAATGCTATCCAGATTGGTTTCATCGCTGTCTTCTTCATTTTTGCCAACTTCTTGATTGCTCTCTCCTTCAACTTCATGTTCATCTTCACAATTTAGTTCATCTCGTTGGATTTCAATCTCATTTCTGCCCAAGTCCCAACTTTTTTCTTCTTCAAACACCATGTCTCTATTGGAAGTGATAGTTTTTTAGATTGGATCATATAATCTCCATGCCTTGTATTCATCATCGTCTCCTAGGAAGACATACTTTCTGCTCTTATCTAGTTTAGTCTTCTTCTGATCTTCCATATGCACATTATTGAATTTAATAAAACTAGGTATATAATTAATCTTCCTTGTGTAGAAAATACTCATAGGGTAATGTATTTATAATAATGAGAATGTAGGCTAAGTCCAAATACAAATAAATATGTAAAGATAACATAATTAATATTTTTTCTATTATAAATAGAGGACCCCATATGTATATTCAACACAAGGGAGATTAATCCCATAAATAGTTTTTACTATATTCAACATGGTATATAGAGCCTAAGGTTCTTTTGAGGAAAAACTTTTTTTGTTGCCTCTGCCACCACACCTGCAGTTGCCGGTGGTGGCACCATCTATCGCTGCCGGCGGCGCCATCGTCTACTGCTGTCACTACTGGAATTTTAGTTTCAACCGACGATCACTTGGTTTTGATCGTCTTGGCCAGGCGACCATCATGCCATTAACGACACCTTCATCGGAGCTCCTACGCACTCTCAACGCCTTTTGAAGTTGTGGATTTTCTCCCTTTTCTATCGTGCATGGTGGCATGTCTAGTAGCAATTATGAGTGTCAAGATCGCTCGTTTTCCTCTTTCAGGTTCATCATGTCCCGTCTCCTCTCAGGCAGCTATTCAGAGCATCGAGGTTGCTCTTTTTCCTTTCTCAGGTGCCTTAATTGGAGAATCTTGGATGTTTATGGTTTCTCTCTCCTATTCATCCATGGCTTCTTCCACTGTCGTCTCTTCTTACCTCCCTTTTGTTACCATTGCGTTTGACTCGTCCATATATGCTTTTTCTCCCATGGAAAAGATGGCTTTGTTAGTTTATTTATAGTCGTGGTGGCTCTTCAACAATGACCTCTTTATCCACTGGATTCAACAATGCATTCTTCAACGACAATTTGTAAGAAGAGATTTACATTGAACAACCTCCCAGATTTGTTGCTCAGGGGAGTCTTCTGGATTGATATTTTGTCTTCTATGTTGTCTTGCACATCATTGGCAATTTGGTGTCACTCGAGTATAGAAGCAAATATTTTAATCAAGTCTTTATGGATTATATTAGTAACAAGTTTGGTACACACAATTTGTATGCACTAGCTTGAGGAGGAGTGTTAGATATATTATCTTTATTTTATATTTATCTTTTATCTTTAGTTAGTTTGTTATTATTTCTTATTTGTATTTTGGGCTTAGCCCATATTTCTTATAAATAGAGGACCGTATGTGTATATTCAACACCAAGCTTCACTGTTTTGCACTGTTCTTCCAACTTCAAAAACCATGCCTTATTTCTTGTCATGTGGTTGCTGCAACCTAAGTCAAAATACCACATTTCTTCTACACTTGCTTGTTGTGCCTTCTCATAAGACATCAACAAGTTCTCTTCTTCTTTATGTAATTCAGCATAATTTGCTTTCTTTTCCCAGTCAGAACAATCATACTGGAAATTCCCAGTTTATGACATTTGAAACGCTCAATACTGGAAAGCATAATTTGCTTTCTTTTCCATTGTCACGGACCAAATATCATAATGGCCATCAAACTAAGGAATACCGAGTTGCACAAATTTTTCAGAAGTTGACATCGTTTTTCCTTCATTTGCCTTTCTTCAAATTATATGGAATCACACACACTCTCTCACTTAGTTATCAGACTTCTTGCAAAGTTCTGATATCAATTGTTAGTTTTTTACGAATATTTTAGAGTATATGTTGATAGAGGAAATTTAGGGCATAGAAGAAAATTGCACATTCACTCTTATTCAATCTTTTAAAACTCAAGGCAATATAAAGCAGTTTTACAGAAATATAAAACTGCACCAAATCACATTTACATGCCTAGGATATGATCCCTAAATTTTAGAAGCTAAGACTTATTCTTCCTACAAATTAGGAACACAACTGCAAAATGGAAACAAAGTAAACAAGCAGAACAGAATAAAAAGCCTTTTAATCCAAACCTGACATTTTTGTGAATTTGAGATTTAAATTGCCTTATAAGATGGATTTTCTTCCTTTTATAATGGAGGTAAAGTTATTTGCTATTATATCTTATCCTTGACCATTTATGTTAAAGTTACTTTTAATGAACATTTGAAGAAATGCATTCATATTCTTGACATCGAACAAACATGTGGGTAGCAGGATACTTACGACTTCAAAGTGTTGGTTTAACCCCGGGATATCCATTTCTCTTTTTTTTTTTTTCCATTTACAGTAGCAGAAATAAATAGTTAGTATTTCTTATCTAACACCAAAAGTCTGTTCTGCACTGGTAGAGGAATTTAAAGGACCAACTATCTACCTGTTTCTTTTTCGAGGGAGGACTAAATTATAAGTGTTATCAATATAAGGATGACAGGTTTTGAAATCCGGATGCATCTGTGCTTTCTCTGTGGTGGTGAGGGGTAAAACTTATTTCCTTTGCCTTAATTCTTTGTTGCAACTAAATATATTTATACATTAAATATAAGAATATAAGTTTCTAATGACAAGAAGTCCAATTGATAACAGATTGAGGTTCAAGATGGTTATGAACTAGATGCATCATGAAGAAAATGTTTGATAGAGCGAATCTGGGGAAAATGTGATGGTGCTGAAGAACCTTGAATTAAAGTGAATGACTCAAACTGAGGGGAAAGCAATAATTAGAGCTTTATAAAACTGTTATAATACTAACATATATATGTTAGAATATCAGCATTTATGTTGATTGTATTAGAGCAATTAGTAATTGATTTTAGGATAAGGTTATTTTAACTTAGATAAATCCCTGGTTATAGTACAAATACAATCATTAAATGTCATAACATTTGCGTTGCTTACCACTCATTTTATCTCGATTACTACTTGACATGGTGTTACGGCCATGCCGTGTAATTCTCTCTTTATTCCACTGTGGACCCCTTGAAACTCCTTCGTTTTACGTTTTACCCTGTTTCATAAGCCAACGCTCTAGATATTACTTTACACTGTTGTGTGCTTGTTCCTGCTGCATGTTGCACTTGTATATTCTGGCTGCTGTCCTTTTATCTCTTCCCTCTGTCTAGGTGTGGAAGTTACTTCTCATTCCATTCCCTGATGGTTCATCACACTCCGGTCAGTACACTGGATGTCCACCTTGGTTTTTGATCATTCATTTGTAGGCTTCTGGTGGCATCTGTTCATGTTAGTCATTTACCAGTCGAATCCATTCCTTTTGCAGAAGTTGTACAACTCCAAGTAGCTCTATGGGCATTTATACATTAATGTTCTAGTGCTGTTTGTATCCTCAATTGTCTTATTCATACATAGTTGCTATATTTGGATGTGTTCCATTAGTTTGACCACGCCTGGTTCCGTTTGGTTGGATGTATTTGTATGAAAGTGGAGAACATAGTAGCTCCAGAATCAGATGGTCCAGGGTTGTTAAAGTATTACCATGTTTGTTATACAAATCATTTACTGAATATTAAGTCAGAAGAAATTACTCTCCGTGATTGCAAATCAATGTATAAGGTCCAAAACGTATGAATAGCCCAACGCAACTTCTCTTTGTTCTCTTCTAACAGGATCATCGAGCAAAGATTCTGCAGGCAAGAAAAAATCCAATGGACAAGATGAGGAGCAGAACAAAATTAAGCACAAAAAGCAAAAAGATATGTCAAACGATGATAACGCTGGCCAAAGTCATGTACGTACTTGTTGAATTATTTTATATGTTGTTTATTCCATTTGTTCCTCTGGTTTAATAATTTAACATTTATATACTCAGGAAACAAGCTCCTTAGGAAAGTCCCCAGAGTTGAGTTCCAGGAGAATTAGAGTGATGGAAAACCTTGGTCTTATTGCTCCAGCTGGGTCACCATTCCAAAAAGGTGCTCATAAAGATAACCAAGCCTCGTGAATATGGATATGAAGGAGTTGGTGTAGAGAACAGCATGCAAAAACATCCTCTTCTAACATCACATGTTCGTTTAATTAGTTTAGGATAATCTTAGTCAAAAGCGGAACATTATCATGCATGCAAACTTTTGGCAACAGTTGTGTTAGGTGGTGTGATTCTTTGTGGTGAAAGAATCTAGGGAATGGTTCTTGCATCTTACTTTTAACTCTCTTTTTTCAACTATGGAGAACTCTATGTGTGTTTGTTTTAACCATTGTAATTTTTGAAATATGTGTGATCATAACTAAGATATTTCATTTAAGTAAAATATTTGTTGACTATAACTATAAAAAGATGCTTATTTTGCCTGATAAGTATAATTATATATTTTAGTATCTATTTAAAAATCAAACATCCATTTTTAAATTTGAATTAATTGGGACCTATGATACGATGTTTTGGTAATTGTGTATTTTTTTTTTCTTTTTTCCTATCATTGGGTATACTCTTTTTTTTTCTTTTCTTGTTTTCTTAATAGGGTTTTCTTAACAAAGGAAGACAAAGTTATTTATAATTTATATATCCCTTTTGTTTCATCAATTTATCTTTACTCCTATAAGAGAAAAACAATCGAAACATAAATTGCATTAAAAATAATAACAAAATGTTAAGTAATTGTCATACGAAAAAATAGCTTTGAAAGGCGTACAAATACTTTTGTGTTATAAAAAATAATGTTATATGTTATCACAATTTTAAAAATATTAAAAAGTTAAAAAATGTAAAACTGACATGTTTTTCAAAATGATAAAAGCAAAGAACTGGAAAATGATCATTCAGGAGGCGATAAAATTTTATAGTACTCAATACATTAAGATATTAGGATATCTTTTGAAAAATAGAAAAATTAAGAATAGGAAGAAACTACACAACGTTTAAGAAAGATAATAATTAAAAACAATTGAAGTACACTATAATATTAAAATTCTACTATTTAATGCAATATGGAATAAAATATTAAAAAAAATTGTTTATAAGGAAAAGGTATTTCAAAAGAATGAACTAAATGGTCATGTTTTGATCTCTTATTTAAGAAATTTTGTTGTCTGTGATTTTTTTTACAAAAAAGAAAACTGTCGCGTCTTTCAATTTTGTATATGACACATTACTATAATGTATGGACTGTTAAAAATATCAGTCTAGGAATTAAAAATGTATTAATTTTAAAATAATGTAAAATAAGAAATAGCATTATAACATTTAATTCAAAAACTTGAAAATTATTGATGTAAAATCCCAAAAATACAGTATAAAAACTATATCAGGGAATAATCACATATTAATAATATTCCAGATCAGTCTTACAAAAGATGAGACATACGCTTATGGCCGAACGACCTTACAAGATAATGGAAAAATTAAAATTGTACAATTATGCAATCTAGACCGAACGGTTTACAGAAGACGTACCGAACAGTCATACAAAAGAAGAAAACAACAGATGACCGAACGGTTATCACACAAAGAAACTAACTACTGACCGAATGGCTCTACTGTTCGGTCTTAACTTCTACCTCGACCAAACTTTCTTTTTCCAGCGCCTCTTCCAGCAAAGCTTCTCCTTCTGCTCACATCCACACGGATGATCATTGCAACAGAAGGACAACCACTGAACGTACAAAACGGACAAGACAGGAAATAGGGTAAGCTTATGTAATTTAATTCAATTATCAACATATACCTCACTCAATCAATTTAAACAAGATAACTCATTAACTCTTTCATGCAAAGCCTAATACTAGATTCTGACTGTCCGGACTGTATGAATTCTGTGTAGCTATGACGTTCGTGCACCCGGGTGATGTAGTAACTGGGATACCCTCAACAGCTGCCACCCGAGGTTAGTCCGTTCCGTCCAAATTAACCATAAGGACTAGGACCTCCTGCCATTCCCACACATGAGTTACCATTCTCTACGTGAGAAACGAGTAATCACGGAATATCAGGATGAACCGTCAGCTTAGCGTGCCCACATTCATACTTTACCATTCCAATATCAAATCATGAGATATTCCTCCCCGGAACACTCTTCCATAACCAAAGTCATTTCATCCATATCGTATTCTATCATCTTTCATTATTAAAACCTCAACTGAACCAATTTGAATAATGATCCCTTAGGATACCAAATACCGCACGTTAGTTTTTAATCAAGAACAAGACCGAACACTTGGAGTGAGACCGAGATGTCTCCAACTCAAACATAATCAAATTGAGAGAGTTACTCACTAGTTGTGAAAAGGACCGAATATAATAATACTTCTCAAAGACTAATATAATCGAATGTTGTTTACCAAGTGAGCCAATTTAATGAACTAACTCTTGAGAGTTCAAACCGAACACCGTAAAGCCTAGGCCGAGTACTAGGACTCTAGGCCGAAACCAATTGAGACAGGTACTGTAGGACACAAAATAATAATACTTGACGGAATCATATGAAGAAACCGATCGCCAATAAATACTTAGCTTCTTAATGAGCTAAACCTCAAGGAAACCGAATGTCAGTTGAAGACTGATCACTGTAGAGAGCGAACTCTATGGAGTTTGGACGAACGCTCTTATTATAAAGATAGATTACGGAAACGAGAACGAGCGCCTGGTGTAAGACCGAGCACTTACTTAGTACGAGCGCTTGGTGTAAGACCGAGCAATACTAAACTTATAGAAGAAAGACTTGATAAATATAATAAGATACCATTTAAATAGTGTTCAAGAACGAACGAAATATACAAATACATATAGATATACTTGAGTTTATAACCAAATACCAAGGAACGACTACCCTTGGCCAAACGCTCATGTACAAATATTACAAAATGAAGACATTCGTCCTCGACTAGAATTCTTTCCAAATGAAAGAATCCCATTTCAACCGAGTCCACAAGAAAACCCAACGGTCAAAGACCTTCAGTGACAAACATCAATTTTTACATAAAACTCCAGACTTAGAATTCATACTCTTATCAATACATTTCTCAACATCTATCTTCATACATTCATACATCCATATCATAGTAAATATTCATACTTCATACAGTCAAAACATATCAACAATCATACTTCATATTCATTCAGAAATCAACAAACATACATCCATTCAAGACAAGAATCTTAATCAAATTATATAAGCTTCCCTTACCTCTTACGTGATCGAACGCTTCCAGATATGGTTACTGGTTCACCTCTATAAGTCCTTCTACCCTCAACACTCAACAATTTCCAAAACTAAACCAAGTAAAAACCAAAACACTATCAGAACCACTCATTTTAGAAGAGTGATCAACACATGAAACCAGAACTTGGTTTGCACGTCCAGGAAACCGCACGACTGAGTGAAGAGAAGAACTTACCAGCTCAGATTCACAAACCGGTCGGTTCAATCGAAAGCCCTTGACACCGGAAGAGTGGAAATGGTGCCTGAGTGATGATCGGAGAAACAAAAGATGAGAATTTCTTAGAGAGAAGATGAAGGTTTTTTAGAGAGAAAGAGGAGAAAATGGGTTCAGAGATTTAGAGGAAAAGGTAAGCATGCATAGAAGTGGCACAACATTTGAAATTTGGCATTAACTACTGCCGTCACATAAAACGAACGTCCACTCTCCTGCAGCCACCTGCTTTCCACTTTCTGATTTCCAGATCCCCTTCCTTGACACTTGTTTTCAACTACTTGGGGTTTTTAGTGGGTTTTAAATGGGTTCTGACAATTGATTACATAAAATAAAGCAATATAAATTTAATAATAATAAAACCTATATATTTTAATTAAAAGAAATTAAAATAAATGTTAACATATTATGAAACAATAATCATTGTACAAAACAGCCTGTAATATTGAAAATTAAGAAATAGCATTAAAACATATTAAAAAGGCAAAGCACAATTAAAAGATAATGAACATTATTCAAGCCATACATTAAATGAAGTTGGTTTTAAGAGTTCGTTACAAAATGTTACTTAAAAAATATTGAAAATATATAAGTCATATTAAAATGATTTAAAACTTAAAAAAAAATCGAAATAAGACCATGTCATTTTAATTAGGTTTAAACCCTCGAATGGTCCTCGTATTTATATGGGAATCTCAAATGGGTCATCGTTTTTTTTTTCGGTCTCAATTGGGTCATATTTTTTGTAAAAATGAGATAATTTTACCCTAACCGTTAAGTGCTCTCAGACGGCGTTAAGTTTAACAGAGTTGTATTTTATATTTTGATGGCGTGGTACAACTGCAAAAGTTGGAGAGAAGAAAGAAGAAAAAGCGAGATGCAGAAGGATGAAGGAGGTTAGCTCATCTGGTATTGGAATGGCCACAAGGGAAGCTTATTCGCAAAGCCCCAAGAAGAAAGTTCCTCTCTTTCCTCTTCTCTCTCTTCTCTGCTTCACTTCCATCTTCCTCCTTCTCTCCCAATTCAGAACCACCTCCTCCCCTTCCATAGCCCACTCTCTTCCCACCTTCCACAAACACACCCAAGATTCCTGCAATTTCTCCAACGAAAAATGGATCACTCATCCTCCCAGAATTCTAACCTACGACCACACCTGCAAGGAGATCTTCAAGGGCTGGAACTGCCTCTCCGCCAACAAATCCAACGCCCCTCTTCTCCCACCTCATCATCTTGTCAATTCTCTCTCTCTCTCTCTCTCTCTCTCTCTCTCTCTCTCTCTCTCTCTCTCTCTCTCTCTCTCTCTCTCTCTCTCTCTCTCTCTCTCTCTCTCTCTCTCTCTCTCTCTCTCTCTCTCTCTCTCTCTCTCTCTCTCTCTCTCTCTCTCTCTCTCTCTCTCTCTCTCTCTCTCTCTCTCTCTCTCTCTCTCTCTCTCTCTCTCTCTCTCTCTCTCTCTCTCTCTCTCTCTCTCTCTCTCTCTCTCTCTCTCTCTCTCTCTCTCTCTCTCTCTCTCTCTCTCTCTCTCTCTCTCTCTCTCTCTCTCTCTCTCTCTCTCTCTCTCTCTCTCTCTCTCTCTCTCTCTCTCTCTCTCTCTCTCTCTCTCTCTCTCTCTCTCTCTCTCTCTCTCTCTCTCTCTCTCTCTCTCTCTCTCTCTCTCTCTCTCTCTCTCTCTCTCTCTCTCTCTCTCTCTCTCTCTCTCTCTCTCTCTCTCTCTCAAATGCAACATGAACACATCAATGTTTGTGAACTATAATGGTGAAGCATCGACGCCGTGGAAGGTGATTTAAAACACATCAGTCATTCAATTTTAATGAACAATGTCACGCCATCAAAATATAAAATACAGCTCAGCTAAACTTAACGCCGTCTGAGACCACTTAACGGTTAGGGTAAAATTGACTCATTTCTACAAAAAATATAACCCAATTGAGACCGAAAAAAAACGATGACCCGTTTGAGATTCCCATATAAATACAAGAACCATCCGAGGGTTTAAACCTTTTAATTAAAAACAATGCCATACACATGTTTTTACGTTAAAATAAAAGAGAGTAAAAAAAATATTATTTTTATTTTTCTAAATAAGACATTAAACATAAATATCAATTAATTATAACATCCCAAAATTTATATCATTATTTTTATTTTAAAGAAATAATAAAGCAATTTTTTAACACAATTTCTAAATTATACTTTTTATTTAAAATTTATAATGAAATGTCAAACTCATCTCCTGTTTAACAGTTCTTGTGGGAGACTGGTTAACTAACAAGATTAGGAATCAAAGCAATTAAAACAAAAAGTCAACTCTCGTAAAAATGAAAGCAATTTAAAATGTAAAATGTAGGATTCTAAAAAATAAAAATAATTATAAATATACTTTCATATCTTAGAGATAAGAACAATATATTTATTTTTATTTTCACATTTCCCAAATTAAAAAAAATTAAAAAAAATAGAAGCTTAATAAATTCACATGTTTCACAAATAAAATATAATTGGAATGATGTCAATTTTTGTGTATTACATGTTCTATGCATTGTTAATGTGAAAAGAAAATTGGGGGAATTTAATAGTATATTTCCACAAAAAAGTTAGCTAGACCTTTGTTCCTAGTCAAAAAGGATGGATTCATAGTCTTATAGGTTTGGTTCAAAAGTGGAGACTTTCATCTTCAAACACAATTAAAAAAGAAAAACTAATAATAGTTTGGATGCATTTTTACCTTCTTTAAAATGTGAAAATTATACACATTAATATAAAGTATATTCTTTAACTAATGAGCATTATATAGTATTTTCTAAAGCAACTTTCTTTCACTAAAAAAAAGCAATTCTTTATTTGGGTGCATTTAAATAACATGTTTTCGCCTGGGAGAGAAAAGAAAGTTTATATTAGGTTTGGATGTTAGGATAAAATTAAAGAGAGTAGAAAAAAAAAAATGAGTAATACAAAAAAATTGAAATTATTTATTAGAAGTAAATTAGAACGAAAAGAAAGAAAGAAAATATAATTCTTAGCTGGGTAAAAAAAAAGTATTTGATCGTATGACCAAATTATGTATTGGATAAGGCTGATTTCAGTTTGTCATATATATGAAAGAAAAATGTGGATAAAAGTACAAATAAATTAATCTTAAACATAATGTTTTAATCACAATTACAAAAATAATTTGGATGCTGATACTCTTTTATTTGGATGCAAATAAAAGATATGCTAAAATCTTAGTTTACTTATCTGAATTTCATAAAAAAAATTCATTTAGATTCTTTTTTCATATTAAAATTAGATTTGTGTTAAAATTTATACATTAAATTATTTTACTTTAAAATTTTAATATTTAAATTAATTTTATTTATTAATTGAGTGATCTAATATATAAATTTTTGACAGAAATAAAAAAACTTAATTAAATTATTTAAAAAATTAAAGAAGTAAACTGAACCAAATAAAAATTAAAATCTAATTAATTTTTTTATAAAAGTTAGAGAACGAAAATAAAATTTTAATCTTAAAAAAACCATAGAATTTAAAAAACATGGTATATTATAAAATAATATTTAACCAAAACACCCAGGAGGTTCAATCCAATAAGTCAAATCGACATGCTCTGTTATATATTGATTAAATGACTCAACTGTGTGGTCCGTTTAGATAATAGCTTATGTGAATCAAATTGTAATAATTTTATCACCAATAACACTAAATTAAAAAAAATCTTCAAATAAAATCAATGAAAAATATTTATTTGAAAATATATTTTCACTTTTCAAATCAGAAATCATCTAACCACTGAACCTAACTTGATTTTTTTACTTCTGAAAGTATTTTGAGAAAAAAGTTTATTTTCAAAATATTTATTTTAAAAATGCATATAAATTATTGTTGGAAGTCCCACATCGACTAGAGATAAGGTCTTATAAGTGAATGCAAACCTCACCCTAAAAGCCGGTTTTGTGGGGTTGAGTTAGGCTTAAAACCCACTACTAATATGGTATGAAGGGGGTGTGTTGAGTTAGGCTTAAAACCCACTACTAACAATTATTAATCTAAACATATAAATATTAGTTAAAAAATGAATAGATATTTTTATTGTTAATAACATTATGAATTAAATTTTTTAACTATTAATATTATTAATAATTAGTATTAGTAATTAAAGGTATTTAAATATAGATTACTAAATTTAATATAAATTAATATTATGTACATTTATTTCATTTTATTTGAAATAAAAATCATTAATACTAATAATCATTTATTTAAAAATTTAATTTATTATAAAATATATTTTTAAGTATCTTTAATATTAATTATGTATTTAAAACAATAAAATGAATTTTGTTTTTATTGAGTATCTCTTTTGTAAAATCCCATTTTTACTTTCTTGTAGTTCTTCTCTATGACAAATAATATATCTTTCTCTTTCATTCTTTAAGTTTTTTTTTCAATTTTCTAAATTTCGCAGTCATCTAGATTTTATCCTGTAATAGTTTATGAGTTAATAATCATTTTAATTTGAACAAAATTCAAATGTATTTTTTTATGTGAAAATTTGTTGATTTTTTTTTCATATGTTTTGGTCTCGATCTTGGTTTAATCAATTGAAAAAAAAAGTTTTTTTTTTCAATTAGTTTAGTCTTTAATTGAATATTACTTGTTTTTGTTGTGAAGTTTTAGATCTTAAGAATATTGATGCTTCTTCAATTCGTCTGTGTTTTCATGCCGTGTGCATTGTTTATAGGTAAGGAAAACAACTCTCATAATTATTGGAAATTAAGTTATCTTAAATGAACTGGATGGTAGATAACTAAACTCGTGCATGTGATTTGTGGAAATTAAAATATGAGAGGGTTTGAGAACAAAAGATAGGCTCAATCTAGAATTTTTGAATGTAGGAATTGATTGAGTAAATGTAAGTTCGAGTATAATTTTACTTTAAGTTGAGTTTGAAAACGAATAAATAGTTCGATGATAAATTATGACAGTGTGATATGTGTTGAAGTATGAATTTAAATATGTAGTGTTGTCTTTTAGACCTTGAGTATGGATGATTATTGATTATCTGCTAGAGAAATTCTATTATGATTTTGCATTGACTTTTAAGTTGGTTTTATTCCTAAAAAACAATGTTGATGTTATGTTGATAATAGGATTTCATGTTGGTAGAGTAATATCGTTATAGTTAATAACTCTATTTGATATATTCTCTGTTTTGAAATTTGAAATTATGTTATGATTTTGTTTTTAAAAGACAACTCAAAGGATTAAAGAAGGAAGTGATATTAATAGGTGTATCCGAACAAGTCTTTAGTTGAGGGTTATGAAAGTTTTTGTTTACAAATACAACTCCAATATTCTAATTCAAAATCCATCCAGTGACATCTTAAGATCAATTACCACATTCGAGATATTGTCCGCTTTGAAGTTTGAAACTTTGTTGTCATGGTTTTATCATTAAAAGACGTCTCAGGAGGTTAAAAGAGAAAAAATATTTAAACTTTTCTTAGTCTCGACTTCTAAGCGACCTTTAACTATTGGGTGTATCAAAATAATTATGTTTAAGCATTTTGATCTAATTAGAAATGCTGAAAGTATTAAATAATTATTTTTTGCAAGATATGAAGTTGTTGTTTTAATGTCAAAATGTTATTGCTTAAGCAAAAATGTGACCTAAAGACTTTTTCTCCCTTAAACAACAAAGTATTTGCTTAATAGAAAATAAACCAAAAATAAAAATATTTCTCATAGGATTGGTGCTTGCTGAAGCATTACCTACTTTTTAACTTCAATTTTCATGAATGAGTTAATTCATCAATGAAAAGTAACTTATTTATGATTCATTTAAACGATCTTGAAAATGATAATAAAGTATGTAAATGTATGAAATGTATTCAATTAGTTATAAATGGGATGATATATGTGAACTCTTGTTTGATACGTGTTATATCGTAAATATATCATACTTTCATTGAGTATTTCATATAGATAAAAATCTCGTGTAGTGAGAAGTTGAGAGGTAATTTATTAGACATATGTAACATTGCGAGTTTTCGATATTGGATACTTTAAGTTTATCTTGATTTCACGAAATTGAGGTTAATAGAGCTAAGTCATTAAGAATTTCACAACAATTAATTTCTCATCTACTATCATGAAGAAAATTTCTGGACCTTAATCACAACTTAATAATCAACCAAAAATTGTTGGAATAATACATGTGCATTTACCATGTTACCTAACTCAACAAATCTTTATTGGATTCTAAATGCAATCAATTCTCTCAAAGAAATGCAAATTCATTTTTGTCTTCCTCTGCAACTTTAACATTCTCTTATTAGAATATCCTCTTGATAGATATCTTTTCCATATAGAAACATCAATTACAGTGAAATGAAGGCAGTGTGTCTCATGCAATCTTGTTAATTCACCTTAAATTTTCTTTTTACAATTATGCCTCTTCCTACACCCATGTGAGCAAATTCATATGGTGTTGCTATTTCATTTTATGTAGGTGTATTGTAAACCATAGGATCTTTGGACATATTTATGAATAATCTCAATGAAAAATCTGATTTAGCTAGAAAATTATCTTCATCAATTATCTTCATCAAATCAACAACCAATGATTTGTCAAACATAAATTGTTCTTCTAAAAAGAAATTAACAAAATAAATATGAGAATAATTAATGAGAAGAAACATATGAATTTAAATAAATCAAAAAGACACTTACCCAAAAATTGAGAGGGATTGAGTATAATTATCCTAACTCTACTAGTATTAAACTCATACAAATGAAAATATTTAGTGGTGCTAGTATAAGGATCTTGGCATCTAGAGTTTAAGTAGAAAATAAGATTGAAACTAGTAGACGTAGAGAATTTACTTTAGTCATACTTAATAGCGATTGGTGTCCTGATATGAATCTATAGCTATGACTTTTGAGAGGGGAGTTACGACAGATGCAAAATCTCTTAATTATCTCAATACACTGATCTCGAACTCGAAAATATAGTTAAATGTATGTATGGAATCCTGAGTGCTATGCTGTGATGGTTAAGCCATGATGGTTAATTGTTTGATAAATATGTAATTCTTATTCTTAACTATTGATTTAAAGTTGATGATAAACTTTTGCAAAGTTGATTTTTGTTATTAAATCAAATTTTATGACAGAGATGAAGAGACTGTAATAAAGGATCGAATCGAAGATGAACTTCTATGATTGAACTATTAGGTTCTAGCTTGGAGATAATGTTTTACGTAGCATTATTAATTCTCATTAACTTACCCTTTGTTTTTACTTTTGTGATGGTGAAATCTACATCCAATAACTGTATATTATATACTGAACAAATGATCATACAAGTGATAGAAGAAATAATAGTGAAACTGCAAAATTGATGTATATATATTATTATATTTTATAGTTTCTTCTAGGATTGTAATATTTATGTTACTCATTAAAAATTTATGAAATACTCTGTGATGTTATTAACTGTTATTAATAATGAACAAATCAATAATATAATATGTTAATTTTAATAGTTATATATATATATATATATATATATATATTTATTTATTTATTTATTTGTATATTTGTATATGTATGAGTTTTGCATATAGACAAATTTTTCAGTGTTTTTGAATAAAATCAATGCGACCACCTCAATTGTTTGAAATTCGTACAAAATTGAACATGAAGAAATAAGCTTCTTTTATTTATTTTTGTTGACAACAGTTCATTATTCACAAATCAAAATTAATATATAATTTTGATTTCGTCGATGGTTACTTTTTAATAGAAAAATTGACTCATCACTCTTAATTATTTTCTATTTACATATTTTTCAGATAAAAATGAACTCTAAATCTTATATAAAAATATAAAATCAATTCTATTATATCCAGTATTTTTAACATTTATTATTATATTTTTATATTTTAAAACCTTAGCATTTGTTTTCTAAATAAAAAGATTCTTCAGTTTTGAAGGGTTTTGGAAAAAAATGGATTTTATCCTTTGTTTGACAAGTATTGCTTATATTACTTTAGGAAGCTTTGAAGTAAATTAAGACAAGTAAAGTTAGTGAAATATTGATTTTCTTTTAGCTACCTAATTGAATGAGTTTAAAATTAAATCATTGATATATTAACTAGAGAATAGAAAGATAATGTGTAGCTTTTGAAACACAAGATTCAATAACTAGCTGAGCGCCCATGCATTAAGAAAATTACTTTCTCTTCACTTTTACAGATTATACAAAATTAATGATAATTTGATTACTAAATATCAACTATCACATATACATAATACATGCCATACCATATCTATTTACTGGAAAAAAATTGTTTACTTTCAGGTTTTGACAAGACATGATGTGTTATTAATTAGACAGATTGTGTCATGTTTCTGATTATTTTGTTCTGTTTCACTCATCTTTTTAATTTTTTTGTTTCCAAGATATCCTATTTGTTTAGAAATGTTCAGATAACACTTATAGAATGTACTCTAATACTAAAGTCACAAATCAGATAATAATTAATACAGTGATACATGTTATGTACATGTATATGAAAGTCATATCTTAGACTTTTATATATAGTAGTTATTATGACCTTTTATCTTTTTGTCAACTTAACCATGACTCAATCATACCTTAATAAGAAATTAACGGGTTGATTCGTGATTACCATTCTTATTAATAACCTTCTATAACTGATTGGTCATGTCATTCGGTTAGGGTACTTGTCCAAGGGTGATATCTCTAAGAGGTCGGTCAAAGGATGGAGGATTGGATCAACCCAGAGTGGTCAGTTAGGATGATCGGTCAAAGGAGCTCAGCCTAGAGTGATCGGTCCAGAGGACCTCGGCCGAGAAGAACTCAATCTAGAAGAGTTTGATCCAGAGGAACTTGACCTAGAGGAACTTAATCCAGAAGAACTCAACCAAAATAATTGATTCAGAAAAACTTGGTCCAGAAAGTCATATTGGTTATTCATTCGATATTCACCAAACAAATACAATACAGTACTTATTTATAAACCCTAAACAAATTATATGTGAATATTTGTAATTTTAATTCAAATTTTGAAGAATTTTAATATATATATATATATATATAGATTAATAAGTATATTAGATTACATATTCATTTATATCTCACCAGAATTATGTAAGAATTAATCTATCTGAATTAGCCAAATGTTTTCGTGAAGGGTGACAATATATTGCCAAATGTAGTAACTTATAAAACTATCATGAAACATCACAAACTCAAACTTATATTTCTAACATCACCTACCTCAAGACAGTAACACAAACATAAGAGTTTATACGTACGCTGTGAAATATAAATAGATCATACAATACCGAATGTTGTGAGTTAAAGGAAATGATCATTATTTCGTTATTGTATCGAGAATTTTATATGAATGATTGAATGACTTAACAAAATAAAATAACAGGGACAGATTGTTTTGACAGGGAGAATTTGTAGAAACAGAAGGATGAAAGTTTGGCGTTTTTATTAAATGATTGGATTGTTGTATGTGAATTTGGTAAGAGGAACAGTGTTGTTTAGATGGACTATTATAAGAAATTGGAAAAAGCATTCAATTGGAAAGGTGGAAACGTAATTGAAGAAGTCAAAAATAGTGTGGGAGAATGAGTTAAGGAGAAGAAGTGATTTATTAGTGAGAGAGGTGAGGTGATTACAGAGAGAATGAAATGATAGTGGTTTGAAAATGCAAGTAACGTAAAGATGGTGATAGAAGGAAGCAATGGCGAAGATGAAAACCAAAGCCATCAAAGAGAAAGTACTAGACGGTGTGGTATGAAGGAAGAAAAAGGAAAGGCGGTGGAAGATTGAGGCACCCAATAATGCTCAATTTGCATTCGACATATATCTATCTCTATCTGTCTCATGTGTCTTGTGGACCCACCTTTGTTCCAACCAGCGGCGCCATTAGTCTTTACTTAGTTTCAAAGCTCACCCACCTCTCTCTCTCTCTCTTCTTCTTCTCAAATCCCATTCTCCATATATACCGTAATAAACAATTCTAAACACCTCTCTTTCTTTCTCCTTCTCTTCCCAAACCTCACATCTTTCTCTCCAGCTTCTGCTATTATTTTAATACAATAACCATCCAAAACCCAATCATACACTCGCTCGGGATTGGTTATTCTACCAGATAATCGAAAAGAAAAAACCCAAAAAACAAAAGCAATGAAAGGAGAATACGTAGACCAACAACAACATCCTAAGACCGAAACACCACCTCCTATGTTCTCCAAGCTTCAACCTCAACACCATCCTTTCCAACACCACCCCTTCCAACTCTCCGCCGAGGACGACAACCGTGCCCTCGTCGCCACACCCCCTACTGCACAGAAGCCCAACTCCTCCGGCGGCGACGGTGCCACCATCGAGGTGGTACGGCGTCCCAGGGGCCGTCCTCCCGGCTCCAAGAACAAGCCCAAGCCACCCGTCATCATAACCCGAGACCCTGAACCTGCTATGAGCCCCTACATTTTAGAAGTTTCCGGAGGCAACGACGTCGTCGAGGCCATCGCGCAGTTCAGTCGCCGCAAGAATATGGGCATATGTGTCCTCACTGGTTCCGGGACTGTAGCGAGCGTCACGCTCCGTCAACCTTCCACCACACCCGGCGCCACAGTTACTTTTCAGGGCCGTTTCGATATCCTCTCCGTCTCCGCCACCTTCCTTCCGCAGCAATCCGGCGTGTCTCCGGCGGTTCCCAACGGGTTCGCCATCTCGCTCTCTGGACCGCAAGGGCAGATCGTAGGGGGAATGGTCGCCGGCGGGTTGATGGCTGCGGGAACGGTGTTCGTGATCGCGGCTTCTTTCAACAACCCGGCGTATCATAGGCTGCCGCCGGAGGATGAGGGCGCATCCGCCGGCGATGGACATTCGCCACCAATCTCTGGCGGCGGAGAAAGCGGGCATGGGCATGGGCAGGCGGAGTCGTGTGGAATGTCCATGTACAGCTGTCACTTGCCTTCCGATGTGATTTGGGCTCCGACGGCCAGAGCACCACCGCCACCACCACCTTACTGATCAATCACACGTTACGTTTCTGTTTATTTTTTCTTTTTCCGGATTAATTAACTTGGTGGCTATTGTAATCAATTCTATATGTTGGTCTGTTTAATTTGATTTAGCCGGTTTAGTTGAAATCCTTGGTATTAGTTTGATTTTTATTACTTAGTTATAGTTAGATTTTAAGTTCATTATAAATGGAAACAGAAGTATTAATTAGTGGGTACTATTTGGAGTGATGTAGCTATAGGGTTGTTTGTTTGCGGCGCTAACTATATGCATGGCAGTCCACCTCCTTGAAGAGTTTCTGTTTATGAATTATGATTATAATACTACTACTACTAGGATTGAGGATGTTGGATGGATGTTGGGTATGATTTTGTTTAGAAGTTTTGATATAAATAATTTGACGAAATGGTGAAAAGCTGCAAGGTTATGCTTGTAAGAAAAGGAAAGTCAGAAATGGGTTGTGCTGGTTAGGCTTTCTCTGTCAACGTAGGGAGTAGAGCATTATCTGGCATTACATTGGAGTGATGGGTGATGTGGAGCGTGGTGTTCACATCTGGTCAGAATGTGGGGAGGTTTGGTTAGAGTAGATTTTCCAAAGTGGGTTTTTGGTTTGGTTGGAGTGGTGTGGGGTTGGGGTGGGATGGGGCGTTGCTTTGAAGTTTGGGAGTCTGAGAATATCTGAGGAGTGACGCAGATGCTGTGTACTGTGTGGTGTGGAAGAGGTTATTGGTTATTGGATGGGTTGATGGGTGATGATGTTGTGTGTGGTGTGACTTTTGTTCAATTTTGGATAAAGCGAGTTTGATGGCAGAGGAGAACGTGGCTAGGGTTGTGGCTTGCAGTTTCTTTTGAGCAGAAGCGGTCATCTGCTGCAGCAGCAGCAGCTGCAACAGCAGCAGTTTTGCTTTGCTTTGCTTGCTTTATGGAATAAGTTCTTGATATCACTTCAGAACAACCTCCCACACCCTCTTCTCAACTTTATCTCTCCATCTCATTACTTTATATCTGATCTATCTGTACTTTCTTTTGTCTCTTTCTCATGGCCCCCTCTTATTTGCAATTAAAGAGAAAGAGAAAACTTCAAAAAGTAAAAGACCCCAATTGCCACAACTCTCTACTGTGCCTTCCACTTTATTGCATCACCCACAGATCTATCACGCCTGTTATTGCCACTCTAAATTCCATCACACTTTTCCTTACCATCAAGTTTATGTCCAGTTCTGTTCCAATGTCATTTCACTTTTAACTCCTAATTAATTCATATATTCAACACTTCACTCTTTTTCTGTTTATCCTCTTCATCACCAAAACAGATCAACTTTCATGCCCAAACTTACCACAACAGATTTAATCCAACCACCACGGTATTTCACCGTTGCATGTTTCCTTCCTATTATCACGTTACGTACATTATATTACACAAATATAATATTTCTACATGCAAAACGGTAGTTGCTGAGGAAAATATCAATGCTAAAATGTTTTTGAATTTGGAAGTATACTTTTATGAGTAAATTGCATAACTAATATTTGGTATTAATTGTCTTTTTGATTAAGTATTTCAATATTAGGCTGTAAGGTTGTGCCTATTATTCACAAACTTTAAATAAAGACTTTCTCAAACAAATTTAAATTACTTTTTTTTTTAAGAAAGTACTGTTAGTACATTTTGTATAATGTAAACCCAGACTTTAGAATTTGACGTGGGAATCAATAAATTATCCGCATAAAGTTATTTATTCATTTTTCATACCATAGAGTTTAGATTTGACGTGGGAATATCATCATTCCTACACCATATAATAGAAGCACACACTCATGCACAGTGATTTCTTTCTTCATTTTTATTATCAAAGTCACATTATTCTCTTTTAAAAGAAGGTTCTTAAGGGGAGAAGGTAAAGTAGTCTACCTGATAATGCACACACATTTCACTCATCAAAAGGTTACACACCCACAAAAATATAAACTCCATCGCACAAATCCTACATTTTCAATTCAGCTAAGCAATCAACCAAGAAATAAAAAAAGAAGAGAATTTCATAGTTTTAAAAAAATTAAATATATGAAATTTGAATTAATTTCACTTTGAATCATTAAAAAGGATAATTATGATAATTTTATTAAGCAATCAAATTATTTTCATACATTTTTATAATTTCAATTCTTTAATTTTTTTATCAAGCAATATCTTTTTATAGTATCATTTCACATCTTCTATTAAAAGAATACCTTATAAAAAATTTCCATCAATATTTGTTTCACAGATTTCATATCGTCCCATTTCCTTCCGAAACACCGGAGAAAGAAACAATGAAAAAGCACAAAAAATATAAAACAGAAAATAAAATGATAAAACACATATAAATTTTCACACATAATCAGTTATACTTTTAACATAACGAATTATATGGTACGGCTGCATATTTAGTTATGTCAAAATATTTTATTAATATTTATATTATATTATTAATATTTATGTTTTTATTAAAAATATAAATAATTAAAAATAATATTACACTAACAAAAAAATAAAATAATAAATTATATATATATATACATATATATATATATATATACATATATATATATATATATACATATATATAACTTTTTATTATTTTTCATGTTAAAAATATTATTATATTTTTTATCTCATTTTCACTACTCATTTTTCATTATTCATAAAGTATTACCAAGGGTGACAACAAAGTAACTACACTACTTTTAGAAGCTAAATCTTTGCAGTTTGCATTAATTATTCCATGTATAAGAAAAGATAAGTATATTTCTAATAAGTTTTTTAAGTAAAAAATTACACCTTTACTTTTGATTATTTTTTTGACTTATTATAAAAGTTGGATCCAATATTTTTTTAAAAAATATATCATAATGTACCCAAAATACTCATAGGAAAAAATAATCATGAAAAGACAAAATTATACTTACATAGTCAATTCTTTAGCTGGAGGCTGATTATATCATAGTAAGCAAAATTATAATTTATTTATGCTGCTTTCAACCAGCATTGATTTGGTAACTTTGATGTTTTCCAAGTGCCAGGCAAATTATGAAATAAACGAATCAGCCATATGAGTAAATATATATTAAATTCTTAAAACTTTAAATTAATACATGCATCAATGTTGGCGATAATATATTTATATTTACTTTCAGTGTTTTTTTGTGCTTTTGAAATGACAAACTTATTATGGACTGAAAGAATAATGAACGAGAAATTTGTAAAAGCTTTAAATTAATATATACATCAATGTCGGTGGTAATTTTATTTAAAAAATAATTGGGAAGGGAAGTCTTTTGTATTGGTAAAATAGTATTTTCTCTCATGTTTTTGTTTTAATTTCTTATATAGTTGTTCTTGTTTTAAAAAGTTTTGTGAATATATGTAAAATAATTATTCTATTAGTTTTATATTAATATTATTGGAAATAATTAATTTAACAAGTGGTGTCATAAAAAAAGTTAATTATAACTTTTCGATTTCACCCATTATAAACATATAATAAATCAATTGATTGAAATAAGTCTTAAACAATGATTAAGATTGTGATTATTAACTTAAGTTAAAATATTAATATTATTTATTGCAATTAGGTTGATATTAATGCAAAATCTATTTTAAAAATCTATAAATATATATTTGTGATATTATGATAGGTTGGTTACATTTTATAGGTATTTATTGTTAAAACTATTAAATCTTTACTAACTTTAAATAACTTTCCGAAAGTATAAATTATAAAATTTAAAAAACTAAACTTCAAATCCACAAGTAGAAGATATATGTATTGAAATGTTAGAACCAATTAATGCAGTTGATTTTTAATTTTTTTCTTATCCATTGTCTTCATGTATTTTTCATGAGTACGTATATGCATAACTAAGTGTTGAATATGTAACATAACATCATGAGACATTCCGACTCTTTAGTTTAAATAAAAATGTTTTAATATAAATAAAACATAAAAATAGAAAAAAAGTGAGTACGATCAACCAAAACTTAAATATTTAAAAATAATGTATAATGTTTCTGCAAATATTTTCGGGATCGAGAGACTATTTTATCATTCGTTGGATACTTGGTCCAATAAGCCCAATTGTGGCCCGGATCGATTGCTCTTGTTGACTATAGTGGTGATCGAACGGTGATGATCGTTCAGTAAGTATAACTGACGAGCGGTGTCGCCCCAGCTTTAATAAAAACGATCGTCTTTATTGACTATAGTAGTGACCGAACGATGATGACCGTTCGGTAAGTACAACTAACTGGCGCTGTAACGGTTTGAGCTGAATGACGAGTGTTGTTGTTGATGAACATTGCTACAGTAGATAGAGCGATCGGTCTTAGATGTTAACCGGTCGGCCTAGATATCATACTATACATATACTATTTTATTTGGTAATTAATATATTATAAAGAAGAGCGATTAAGAAAGAGAAAGACAAAGTATGTTGCAAATGTATAGTCTGAAGACAAATATTCCAAGTTTGACGATTGAGTTTTGACTAGTATAAACTAATCAACTACAAAATTCTCACACTTACTTCATACGCATTTGAGCTTCTTTTCTTGACCATTTTAAACTCCTATTTCTCCCATTTTACAATTCTAATCCTCCTCAAGTCAAATACTCTCAGCTGAATATGAATATCTTTTCATAACATATAAAATAAAAAAAGTAAATAAATTTATATGGGTACAGAATCTTGAGGTGTCTCCAATAAAATTAAAATACTAAAAGCTAACCAGTCTTTTGTCAAATAAATAAAATAAACTTTTCGATTTGTTTGTAGATTGAATCTCAGTATCTTAATTAACAAAAAAATGGTTATGAAGTATAAATTATAGAGATAAAATCAGAACTCCATGCTCTAATAATGATCTTAAAAAGTATGGGATCCTCCCAAATCGTCGCCACCACGGTACTAAATCAAACAGTTGGAATCCTTTTGGGAGGAATAATAATAGTAATACCACTAGACGTAATGATTCATGTTCATGTTTTGTGTTGACCAAGGTGCTTCTGTGTCGGCTAATGATCATTCATAGAATTTCTGAAACAAGATCGCTCATCTTTTGCATTTGGAAGGACGTGTCCACACGTAGCTAAAGGATTTCCTCATTTTCCAATCCACATTACTTTCATTCTATTCCGGTGCTATTCAAAGGTTTGAATCGTTTGTGTAGTTTTTGAAGAAATTTAGATTATGAACATAATTGATTAATCATGCAATTTGTGTATATCTATATTTTTTTTTTCTGAGCGGTTTTGATTAGGTAGTATATAAGGTGATGGTCCAATACCGGGATAGGCTTATATACTTTAAGGTAGAAAGAGAGTAAGAAAGGGAAAAAAAAAAGAAGGAAGAGAAGCTTTTTTTTTTTTTTTTTTATCGTGGGTGGGTGATAGCGATATGAATATTATCCAATTTGGAAGCCGAAATATTATATAATATTTTAATTATAGGTGTCGAGCACCAAAAATCCAAATTCTCCCATAATTTTTGCACATGCATAATCTTATCGATTATTATGGCCTCCATCTTTGGCTTTGCACTTTGCCGACCTTATTTATTTTCTGATACTATCATTTCTTTGTCTTCTAATAATGATCACTCTTTGTTTTTGTCACCCATGCATGCATGTAATGTAATCCTCCATCTCCATCTCCATCTCCATCTCCATCTCCATGCTGCACATTCACATACAAAAACTAAACAATGCATGGATTTGGCTGCTCAAAATCCCTCAACACACATCCACATTGGGAATATATCTATATTTATTTATATCTTTAAAAAACAAACAAATATGTGTGCATAATTTCAAGGTATATATGGATAAGTTTTTTCTTTTCTTTTTCTCTTTTCCATGATTGTGATTTTTTTATTGTAAGGAAAAAATGATTTATGGGTGGATTAAGAAATATAGTAGGAATTAATCAAGTAGGCTTGGATATTTATTTGACGAGTCTTTTTCATATGAAAGATTCTCATCCATGGCATGTGTTATGGATTAATTCAAGAAATTGAATTGATGGGTTTGATGAAGAATTGAATTGTTTACTATTCAATGAATAGTTGAACACCGTTTCGTTTTATTGTCTTGGGGGCTTTATTGTAGTTTTTGTGTCTCCCCTCAGTAAGCATACATTTTACTTAATGACTATTTATAACATGTTTATAACTAATGATATTAAAAGATTAAATAAAAAAGTAATTTTTTATTAAGAGAAGTAAGACGACTCTTTGATTTAAAGAAAGGAGAATAATCGTTGAAATTGAAGAAATTAAGTATCGAAGGAAATAAATAGATTTTGAAAATTGAGTTAATATTGAGAGGTTCATTGAATCGAGTTGATTGACCTGTGGAATAAATAAATATTATGGGGACACTGATCGCGGTGACTGCACTGCTCAGGCAGACCTTATCTTCCCATGACTAGACAATACGTGCCACTAGTTTTTCTTTCTCTTTTTTTTCCTAAATAAATTATAAAAAAAACATTTTTTAAGAAATGGACCACTTAGACAAGTCAAAGGAAGGTTGAACGTCTATAATATATATACGGAAAAATTATATAAAATTATTATTTATTGGAAATATATGAATTTAAAATCAAAATCAAAATTTTAATTAATATAAAAAAAATTTATAAATTATTTGTTCACGGGATCCTTTCAAAATGTCCCGGTATTATCAATAAATAGATAAAGTTAATCTCATCAAATCTTAATTTTGTAAAAGAAGAAAAATAATTTAATTAGAGAAGTATAATTAAAATAATAATAACAATACATTTAAATTATAGTTAGGTTCAAATTAGGATGCGAGGATGTAATAATGATTCCCTCTCTTTTTCATAAATCCGCACATCACTTGATATGCTTCATGCATATATTGTCTTTGAAATTGTTTATGGATTTATGGTGCTGTTAAGACTTTTATTTTGGAGATTAGTTCTTTATTATAATGTTGTTTTTAAATTTGAACTGTGGAATTACCCTATCTTGAACTGTATTCTTTGTTTCATATTATTATTTTATTATGATAACAATTTTATATTTGGATTAATTTTTTATTTATATTATAATACATAATATTTCTATTTTATTTTTTTAGCATATATATAGTCAACAAACAAATTAGTAATCCAGCGATCCCATGTTGACCGAATGTCTCAATAAAGTCAATAATGAGATTGGTTTTCACAATTATAATTTAAACAATGAGATTTAATAAAAAATATGTACCATTAAAATTCCATAAAACTAATTGATTCTATGTAAACATATATGCTCCATATCATGCCAAAAATAATAAACTTAGTTCACAATGATTTTAACGACTAATTTGAATAAACTAATGTATCTTATTATTTTATCAATATTCGTATAAAACTACAAAAACATATAAATGCATGTAACCAATCATAATCCAACAATCATCAAAAATTCAAAATTCATCAATATAGACCAATTTCTCAAATTATATTTAGTGATAATGTCATTCCTACATCCATATCATCTAACCTAGTATTATGGGACAACGAACTAGTTTTTCTTAATTAAATTTCTTGATTGTAAAAGAACTCCAAAAAATTTTACCCTCACATAATACAATTTTTTATCATAGAAAATTCAAATCAACAATATAAATATATCATAACAATCATTAAAAATTGAATATTAATCTTAAATTCAATTGAGTCACATGCAATAAAAAATTTCTCATGCCAACAAAACATTTAAAAATATGAATCATGAAGAAGAAAAAAACAAAGAAAAACATATTCAAATAAAACTTCTAATAATTAGACAAAATTGCTTGTCAAGATTTTTATAACAGTATATGATTTTCAAAAAAATAAAAAAATCTCTTAAAACTCTAAAAAGAAGTTAGAAGATGAAAACAAAATTAGAGAAATAATAATAATTTAAAATACAACTTGAACAATTAGTTTTTATTTATAAACTTTACATTTTATTAATAAAATTATCAAATTTCATCTTAAATACACTACTAAATTTTAACTATTTTTTTAAAATTGTAACCAAACACCATATAAAACTTTAAATTGATTGGATATATTAGGAGTAAATATTTTATTCTAAATAATTTTTTCAGTTAGTTTATTAATATTCTTTTTCAGTAAATATGGGAATGAATATTTTTGTTAGTTTTTGAAATAGTCACTCACTGTTATTTTAATATGTATTTTATTGAAAATTAAAAATAGTTTCTGAAACTAATCTCCCACCATCATTAAATTTAGTTTAATTATTAAGTGATATCCACTTTATTTAATGAAATTGTTTAGACATGTGTCATATAAGAGTGTGCCACGTAAGTCACTGAAATTGAAACGTGACGTGACTTTAGGCAATTGACACCACAATTATCCTTCTACGTCAATACGAACAGAGTAAATAATAATATTATATTAAATAAAGTTATTTAATTAAATATAAAAAATAATAAATAGGAGTAAAAGATATGTGGAGTCTCCAAAGATCAAGTCCTTTACAAAACACATATTCAATGACACCGCACCTTTTGGTAATTACATTCACAAAGTATACATTTTCTTTTTACTATCGAGTAATATAAAAATTATATAAAAAATGTATTTGTTAGGAATATAAATTTAAGTTAGGTCGAAATAAAAAATAAAATATTATATAAGAATAAAGATATATGAATTTATTATCTTAAAATTTTATATCAAGAGTAATGTTAATTCTTTTGTGATTAATTCAGATTTTTTATTAAATTTAGATTTTATTGATATTGTGTGTTAATAAATATTTTTTTAATAAATCTAATATTTTCGACGAAAATTAAATCAAAATGAAAATTTTTCAACTGTCTGAAATTTGAATATGTTTGTGTTGCTGAGTAGCTCACAAACTTTGTTACATTATCGTAATATCTTAAAATATGTTTTTCAGGGCATAAAGTTAAAAACAAAACTAAAAATTATTTGCACTCAACAAAACAATTAATTTATCCAATGCAAGCCGAAATTGAAATGTGAACTCCCTTAGCCGCAGCAAAACATAACAAAAACATGTTTGAGCCGAAAAGATAAAGTGCAAACTATGGCATAATTAAGTGTAGTTAATTTTAAGGTTTTATTATTTCAACCAGTCACCTCTGTTGCTGCTTTATTCGACAAAAAATCTAAAATAAAGAAAAATAAGTGGCAGAAGTAATAACGTACACAACATATACACTTACATACAATATTAAGAAGAAAGGAAAAAAAATCTTTTGTATGTCACACTACAAAATAGACTATCGCATTTTGTTGACATAGTAATTCATATAAATGATATATTTGAAATGTTAATATAATATATATCGTTTCTCAATTGGAAAAATATTTACTATAAAGTTTCCATTTTTATTTTCCACTTTCTGCACTCGTGCTCAAGAGATTGATGGCATGCATGTCTTTTTGGTATGTTGTTATGTAGTGTGATTTTTTTTTTTTGACAATAATAAGTAGGGGTGTTTTTTTGTCTTTTTTTATTTTTCGGCAAGAAGGAAAAGAAGTTGGAGAGCAAAAGTAATGCACGCCTAAGAAAAGAGAGACAGAAAAAAACTAGATGGAAGCATGAAATTACTGAGCATTTATTTGACTTTATATGAGCCACCATTATTGAGTTTTCTTTGTACCAAACAAATGAAGATGCAATAATGTGAATGGATGCAATTCTGAAACCTAAAACAGGAAAAGGAAATAAACAGGGACACGCTCCAATTCCTGTCTCCTTCTTGCTGCCCCTTTCAACTTTCAACAGACTTCCCTTTCAAGTTTTCTTCTCTCTTTATTGCCAAATTAGGTCGCAAGTAAAACAGGACAACATTACGCTTAAATTCAATATATTTACATCATTCTACCACACATACACATTGCTCAAATGGAACCTCTTTCATCATATCACCCATAACATTCCTCCTCATTTATGAGCTTTCTATTTTATTTTTGTCTTCAAATATAATATCAATATCAGTCCTGCAAATTGCTAATTTGTTTGATAGTGTTAAACCATATAGTGTTATGTAGTTTCTATCATATTTGTTAAATGATATCTAACCGTTTGGCTATCAAAGAATAAAAGACATCGTAAAACATTCGCTTTATGAGATTGAAGTCAATTTTTCTTCCTAATCTACTTTTCAAACTTTAAGAATAAATCAACAATTTTCCATCACTTCACGCTAACATTGTTCGGTTAAATCAAGGAGTTACTTACCAACGATACTCTCGTATTAAGATCAGTAAAAATTTGATAGTATTAACAACATAATAATGTAACCAATCTACCATAATATCTAAAACTTGTATTTATAAATAGATTTTATAATGAACTTCACATTAACATCGACTTAATTACGATCTAATTAATATAATTTTGGTTTAAACCTTCTTTTGATTCTCATATTTGTTGGTGAATCTTAAGTGAGTTCTCGTTTTTTAAACTATCAAAATTGAGTCTATGTACTTGTACAATTGAGCCAATTTTGCCCCCTCCGTTAAGTTTTGACAAACGACACTAAAAGATGCTGAGCTGTATTTTTTTTTAAAATGGCGTGGCATTGTGTATTAAATTAATGGGTTATGTGTTCTAGAATCAACAATTCCACGTGGAAAAGTAAATTCTCTATGGTCTTGGGTCTCCGACTTCTTCTCTGTATCCTGTATCCGATGTCAATTTCATCATCGACTTGCGTCCGTCGATTGCGAGTCGGACTTTGTTGCCTGCCGGGACGAGCACTGGACGCGTCGGGGTCGGCAACTGTGAAGTTCATGGATCGAATTCTGGGTGAGCCCGACATTGCAAACCCAGCACTCAAAACCCCTTCTTCTCGAACTCACTCTCAAGTCAATGCCAAATTCGAAATTCAAATTTTAAACCTTTTCAAACAGAATAAAAAAAGCTATTTGTTTTTCGATGAGTAAAATCTTGGGATTTTGAAATTTTATGTAGTTGGTTTGCAGGTTCGAAGATTGGTGATGATTTTTCATGGTGGCTATTGAGACGTGGATTGTTTGGATGAAGCGGTCGATGTCGTGGAGAAGGTGATCCTTGATGATGAGGAGTTGGCGAAGCTCATGGTGAGCGAGTGCATTCTCTTGTGCAGAGTGCCTTTCATCAAGAGAAGAGAGTGTTTTCCGAGCAGGTTCGATATGGAACCGAGGTAACTGCAATCCAACAGCTTCCCTTCGTTCTGCAGAATGAACAGGTTCAGCTCCGGGTCCGCCGAGAACACCGTCGTCTCGCCGAATACGTGTGTCATGAAGATCGACCCGTAGCGCCTCACGTGCTCGTCCATGAACAACTCCGGATTGACACTCTTGTAAGCAGATATCAGCTGTAGCGTCTTGCCGATGAACAGCAGGCCGTAGCTCCCCGGCGGCAGCCGAAACTTCCACCGGTTTTTATGATGATTTTTTTGGTAATGCATACTTCAAGGAGTTACTGGTTTTATGAATTACTCTGGATTTTATGAATTCTTCATCCTGATGAAAGTATTTATATTCTTGAACTTAATATGGAATGATCAAGTACACAATAGAAGGAGGTGCAAGAAAAAAAGTAATCTTTTTTTCTGGTTGGGTCAAAAGAAGTTGTGGCTTAACGGTGTTGATGGTTGTGTAGCACGGTGGTGGTTCTGGCGAGGATGGTGGCGACGCATGGCTAACGACGGCTAGGGTTTCTATGGAGAAGACGAAGTTAATGGGTGGGAGAATTTTTTTTTTTTGTGAATGGAAATTTCTGATGGTAAGAATTTACTTTTCCATGTGGAATTAACACATGACCCATTAATTTAATACACAATGTCACTTCATTTTAAAAAAATATAGATCAGCATCTCTTAACGCTGTTTGTCAAAACTTAATGGAGGCGACAAAATTGACTTAATTTTACAAGTATATGGACCCAATTTTGACAGTTTAAAAAACGAGGATCCACTTGAGATTCACACACAAATATGACCAAATAATCATACTATTCAATCAAGTATAATAACTATTATATTATGTAATATGAAATAATGTCTCGTATTTTTTTTGTTAGAAGCATTTTACATGTATCCGTTATAATACTATTTGTTTTATAAATAGGATCCATACTTTTAATAGAAGCTAACGTTTAAGTTGTATTTGTGATTGAGAATATGTCAATAGAGAAACAATAAGTTTTAATATCTTTCATTGAATTATGTATGTTCAAGTTTTTACACTTAAATTGAACTACATTAATTTTTTTATTTTTTTATATTGTTTTTTTTTACCTTCTACTGTCTAATGTAGCGAATTTATTTATTATCATTTCTACCTCTTTTATTATTGTTTACCTCCTACGTTCTATGATGAGTTTATTTATGCTAATTGCTAATATATAAGTATTGCAAAAATTAGTCACTTATACAAATTTGGCACAAAACTTACTTTTTTGTCATATTCATTTAAGAAAATTATTATAGACAAAGAATTGGTGACAATAAGTGATATCGATAATGCTAATGATAATAACGAAAAAATGATGAGTGGTAAAAATTGTATTTGATAGTTATTTTGATAAAAATTATTGAGATGTTAATTATGGTGGATTACTGAAAAAAAATTGTATTTTTCATTGACAAATAAAATCAATTTTGATGTACCCATTATAAACAAAAACACAATGACAATTTAATAATAAATGTGGGCACATAATACATCGATTTAGCAAATAATTAATGTAAAATATGTAAAATCGATCCTATACCTATTACATTAGTTATTTTTAGGTTTAATTGCTTCCTTTGTCCCCAGTTTGGTTGAATTGTGTCAAATTCATCCTTATTTTTAAAAAAGTTTCATTGTCGTCCTCACGTGGTGTAAAAGTTTCATTGTCGTCCTCACGTGGTGTAAAAGTGTCAATTGAATCCAAACATAGAAAAAATTTGTGTCAAAGTAGTCATTTTTCCTATATCTCTGTGTCTTCCTTTCATACAATCAAGTACAGATATTCATTTTACCTTATCCAATTTAAGGCTTTTCATAGCTCCAGAGAAGTGACATATGAAAGGAAGACACAGAGATATAGGAAAAATGACTACTTTGACACAAATTTTTTCTATGTTTGGATTCAATTGACACTTTTATACCACGTGAGGACGACAATGAAACTTTTTTAAAAGTAAGGATGAATTTGACACAATTCAACCAAATTGGGGACAAATGAAGCAATTAAACCTTATTTTTAAGAATAGATGTAACTTATGTACTAAATATATATAAATATTACATGTAATATTACGTGATTAACCAATGTAAAATGTGCATAATTACTATATTACATTGGTTCAATGTGAGAATTAATGTAATTACTTTTTTAATTAAATTTGTACATCAATTGTTTATAACAACAATTGTATATCTTTTTAAAACCTTTATACAAATTTGTGTTATTGTTTTTTCTATTTATAAAAGGAAAATGTTTTTTTTAACAATTTCTTTTACAACTATTTTATAACTATTTATGTGATAATTTATTATTAGTCTGTTTCAAATATACGAACCAACAAAACCGACACATACTCTATTATAATTTTTTTTTAGAAAAAAAATTATTAATATATCATAGTGTTTTATAAAAATTTAATTTTTTTTGTGTTTTTACTCTATAGGAACTTCCATTTTCGTCCAAAGTTTCTCTCTTGGAATAAGTTACATAGCTCCACCACTAAGTAAGTCGTTGAAAGTTCTATGTTCTTCCATTGTGTGACATGCCTACAAGTGTCACCATATTTTATGCCACAAGAAAGTTCCAGCCAGCACCACCACCACACTCATAAATGTGAGATCTTTGTTAGGTCACTTATCTTATCTATACTATCATCGTTGTCTACTGTAAAGTAATCACTGCAACATGTTAGTTATATTTAAATATTTATGTATTTTTAATTTTGTATGTATTAAAAATTAGTATTAGTTATGTTTGAAATGTTGTGTTATTTAGGGATTTTGTTTTTATCTAATTAGTTTAGTTTTCATTAGTAGTTATGCTTAATTAGATATAAATTGGTCTATGACAACTTTGATGTACTTATGTAAACGTTAATGTTTAAACATAATTTCAATATTTATTTGGCTAGATCAATATCGAATTTTAATTTTTCACAATTTAGTATAATTAGTTGTTATATATTTTCCACACACATAATCATATTTTCATTAAAAAAATAACATACTACATGAATTATTAAAAATAATCTATGTAATATTTTTCAACAAAAAATTAATTGATTTGTAGGACGTATATTGCATCTGTTTTTATTATAATTGATATAATATTTCTAATTCTACATCAGTTTAATAATTGATGTCAAAACTATTAAATGACTAATGGTCAACACACAATGTGTTTGTTTCAAGAGATTTCCTCTTTATGTGAGAGAGTGAGAGTAAGTGATTTGTTTATCTGCTTCCACTTATTTCAGCTTATTTGAGATGAGTGAAGGGATTAGAAGAGAAAAACAACTCTAACATAAATTTTTACGAAAATACGTAAATTTCTTCACCAATCAATAGTAATAATATTAATTATAAATTAAAAACTATTGAAAAAATTAATAATAATAATATTTTATTTTATATGAATTTTAACTATAAGGATAAAATTATAATATAATACTTTTACCTTTTAAAACATTTTTTTATCTATCACATGCATAAAATCTTTCACCAAGTTTTACAAATTTTAATTTCAAATCTCTTTACTATCATCTCTACCTCCCTTAAAACAAACAATCAATTTTTATTTTATCTCTTTAAATTTATTCATTCAATCTCGTTGAGGTTTATCTTAGAAAACAAAGACATCGAAATTAGAACATTTTGGTGTATATTGTTATGAATTTGGATGACTACATGGATACAAGCATAGTAATATGTGATGAAAAATGAATTCGTTAGTCATAAATGATTTCGTGGAGTTGCATAGTACGTGCTAGAACGAAGAGGAAGTACAAGTGGGTTGGTATTGCATCCATTATAGAATATAAATAGAAGTGAATTGATAAGAAATATCTAAAAATTGAAAGAATAGATTTTCCGCCATGAAAGTCGAAAATGATGATGTTCATGTTGGTGGGGCTCAGAAAATGATGTGTATTGGTCAAGTTTGATCTGCAAAGTACAAAGTGAGAAACCCATGTTGGATTTATTGCAAGACAAAATCAAATTGTCTACAAGAGAATACACATTCCTTCTCTTTTATCATCCATTAACTACTCCCTTTATTATCCTCTACCATCACAAAACCTAACACATTCTACCATTTCTTTCCCACCCTCTTCTTTTATAATTCAAATATATACTTAAATACAAAAAATTAGACTCTTTTTCAGTAAGATTAAATATGTTTTTAATTTTTAGAGTATAATTTTAATATTAAAGATGTTTGATACAATAAAAAATAATTTAGTGAAGTAAATTAGAATATTAAAACTTTAAAAATAAAAACTACCATGTTTCAACCTACAAGCTTAATATCATTTAAATGAAAAGTGTAAAGTAAAAGAATATTATGGTTAAATAGTAAAATTTCAATGAAAATTATAAATGCAAAGAAAAGGAGATTGATTCTAATAAAATACAAAACAATAAATCATAAAGCTTTTATTTCTAAATCGGTAGAAAACGCGAACATCTTAAGTTTTCATTTCTTCCTAGTTGCATGGTTTATTTATATAACTTAACGCAGAACTTCGAATATGTGCATATAAATGCTAGTTTAACCATCGTAGTAGAGAAAAATAAACATTTAACTAGTAATGAATTTAAGTTCATTTCCTTATAAAACATTTTTTATTTCATTATATATTATACATAATTGAGGATTAGCATGATATAAAGGATTAGAGGCACTAAATGCTCAAATAATAATGACATTAAAAAAATAAGAAATGATTGACACATAATGTATTCAATAATTTGTTAAGATATCACATCGGTGTCACGTCGATTTTCAAATTAGAAACCTCTCGATATCTTCATGCAAATTTCTTATTAAAATTGTCGTGTGAGAAAGAAAAATGATTAAGGAAAAGCACACACATTTCTTATCAAGTTTCTCACAATACTTTCTATTATTAGGGAAGAAACTGGAAGATAATGAAATGCTTCGAGAGATATTAAAGTAATATATAAGTATAAAAGTTTCTTATATTTCATGAAACGAAAATAAAAGAATATTCATTTAAAACGATGGTAGAAATACCCGTTTATGGTTATTAAAATTAACCATAATAATCAAACACATTATTTGTAGAAATTTTGAATATTGACTTATTTCATTGTGTGTGTTAATTTAAAAATCTCACTCAAAAAGGTAATTTATTTGGTGAGATAATTGAACTTTCAAGGATTTTAAAGATCACATGAGTATTGAAGACTGCTTACTAGGATAAAAGTTTTTATTTTTTCTGGATCTAAAATTAGGAAGCTATGTTTATCATGCTTGTTTATATTTTTTAAAGACCAAGATTTCCCTTAAATAAGGTTTTTTACAATGATTTTGGTTAAATTTCCCATTTTCGATTAATTGAAATAAAAACGATAATATTACCTTCTTAAATTATTTAATATGACAATGAATTCAATATTTTAATAAAAATATTATAGTATTATTTCAGTTTAGAAGATTTATGTGATATTATCATGTTTTTATTAACTAATTGAATTTGTCATTTCCTAATAAAAATCATGATTAACTGACACCATGGTTATTTATACTAATTTTCTATTATACATTTTTTTTTTCAATTTCATCCTTAATATCCGTTTTATGTTTTTTTTAAATAATATTGTTTTTTAAAATTTAATCATTTTTGAAGCAAAAACAACCTTTTATAATAAAAAAAAATTACCTACAAAATAAATAAAAATTATCTACAACAAAATTATAAAATTTATTTATATTTAATTTCATAACTATAATAGTAGTAATCTTATTATTCTTTGTAATTATAGAAAATATGATAAAATAATTAAACTAAAAATACATAAAATAGCGCGAAAGTCATAAGAAGGGATTTTTCTTTTTGCACCCATTATTATTGACTGCACTCCGTACTAATAAAAAGAATATAAACTACTTTTGCCTCCGTTGTTGCTTCTGCTTCCCTCACTGCACCATCTCCGCTGCATCTTCATTTTCTACTCTAGAGCAAGAAGGAAACAAGAATACTCGTTCTAGAAGAAAACTCATTCTGAAAAGTTCATTTTAATTCTGGGAAGTTAGTTCTGAAAAGCTCATTTTAAAAGATACTATATATGTTCTGAAAATCTTTTTCTAAAAGTTTTGTTCATTCTCATATATTTTAGTAAATTTGTTTTAGAAATTATGCTCTAGAAGATTTCCGAAACAAATAATCAAGAAGTCACTTTTACAAAGGTTAATAGTTATGTTAGAAATTATAGGGTATAGATATGGTGTTCAGGAAGAAAAGGTCCGTTAGAAGTGTGAAGAGTTGCAGAGGGTTGAAGGGTTTAACTTAAAAATGTCATCCCTTTTTGCCTCTAAAAACATCCAAAAAAAGAAAGTATAAAACTTGGTGAATTGTGAGTGATTTAGATTTGGTGATTTGCTGTATAAAACAGGTATAATACAATTATAAAAAAAATGCAAGTATAACAAGACAAACAATATGTTACTTTCCTTTATTTAAAGTATCCCTATTTAAAATAACAGAATAGAGTCCAGTAAAGTTTTATAACAAAGTTGGAGGTATGCATATCTACAGCTGGTTAAGTTATTGGCAAAGTGATGTGGCTAATTTTCCTTTCTGAAAACGACGCCGCCTCAAAGTTGGTACATTATACATTGAGCATCCCCTCACTCATTATTTAGTGCTCCAAACTCCAGAGCTCCTGGTTTTACTAAATTTTAATCCGTTCTATACTTTTTCTACGTAATACACCACATTCTGTATCATTACAAAGGTTAGATCCTACTTTCACAAAAGAGTCAGTCTCCCTACTACTACTAATCTTGCTACTAATCCTACCACTACCTAACCCTCTATGCTGTGAAGTTGTGTTAGAATGCAAACAAGAAACACCCACCCCTCTCTTTTCAACATTCACTGCTCCATTTCTGTATACATGATTGTCTTTCTCCACACTTGAACCTATGGAAATGCACAAACCAGATGCAGCAGGAGAAACTGAATCGTATCTGTCCATATCAGAGAGTGGGGAATGTCGACAGTTTAAGGGGGAAGATGAGGAGGACGAGGACGTGTCAGAATCAGAATTCCTCCACACACTACTCCACCCATTTCCCGAATCACCAAAAAGATAATCTGTGAAGTCATCTGTACTGGCTGAATCACAGGTGCTATCAGTACTGCAAGAACCTTCATCAGAATTGCTGCTAATGAGGGATGAATTATCACTGGACGAGTCTTCCTCTAAAATCTTTTTCAGGTGGTGAAACTTTGAATAGAAAGACTCCAATGCAGGTGAGCCATCCGGAGAGATGGAACTGTTGACATGTTCAGGAACACCAGAATTTGTAGATATATATCTTGCTTTCGTTGCAAAAGTCTTTCCGCTGACTTTACATTTTGAATCCGAGGATAGTATTCTGTTCCTGATTAATCTTGGAGCCCTAGGCGAGCACCTACAACGCGATTCAGATAGTCAGAGAAGCCAACAAGAGAAAATGTAGTTAGAAGGATCATTGAAGCCACCCATCAATGTGTTAAACACTGTCTCCCTCCCCTTGTCAGACTTGAGCAAAAAAGCTAAGTTACCTTGCATATAAAAGCATGTATGCTCCTACAGTCAAGACTCTCTCCAATTCAACAGCAGTCACCTGCAAGACATACATACAGCAGATTGTTAAACCAAGTAAAATACAAGTAAAAACCGCAACAAATGTTCTGTAAATTTCCTTCTATTTAGTAATACAACAGTGATTTGAGGACACATTCATCCACTGAACTTGACTTTACTTTCATCCCAGAACAAAACGATTTTGGAACAAAATTGGCTTACAGAGCTTTCAATTCTGAACCTCTTGCACCACCTTTGTCATTCGTCTACCTTTGCCTGATATTCTTTCTTTCAGTTTAATTGTGCCAATAAGGTGGCTCACCAGAGGTAAAACAGTATAAAAGGGCGGCACTCACCAGAGGCGGCACTTGCCAAAGACAAAAGAGACCAGACACAGTTGCCAGAGAAGACAGAGGCAACAGCAACATCAAAACATAAGAGAGGCAGAGAGAGGTTTGAGAAGAGACAAGAGAAACATGGGGATATCTCAGTTCATTGGGCTTTTCTGGAATAGCCTCTGCCTCACAGCACTACTATGGCATCCACAACAGCTGGCTACACTTTATGAATTTGGGACAGCTGTGCGAATTGGATTATTTTGATAATCGATTATTTAGATTATAATCAGAATCAGTTTTGTTTGAAGTTTGGGAATTACACCTTTAAAAGAAAACAACTGGACTCCAAAGATGCAACAAAGTATATTACCTTTCAGAAGAAAAAAACCATTTTGGACTTTAAGTTGTGTTTGAAATCCCATTTCAACTATAAATATGTGCAAATTAATAATATATAAACAAACCTAAATCTTACTTTTTAAGCCAATTTTGTAAGGTTAAATTCTAGAATAACATCAAATCCCAACAAAGATTGTTAGGTCTATCGTGTCATCCATTGTTGAACCATCCATAAATATTTATTCACATTCAAGATGTTCAGTTTTCAGCACAAGGTGTATTAAAAATTCCTTATTAACTAGAGTTATAATTAAATTATAATTTATGCGTAAGTGCAAACCTCATCTTTCAAGTTGGTTTTGAAAGGTTAAGTTTTTTAAGATGTTGATTGTCCCAAACAAGATTTTTTTTAATAAACAGCTGAAATATATAGGTAGACCACTGAAATGGGGAAATTCAATGTTTCCCAAATACACTCTTAACCTCCCTACTACAGCATCCCCTGTAGTAGCTAGGGGATGCTCTGCAGCTGTAGTGGCGCTATAGCATCCTACTTAAATCTCTGACCTTTAACTATATTTGTAATTTGTAAAGCATTCTTGATAAATTTTGGTTCTACATTGTTCACTTCCCAGTGGACTTGAATCAATTAGCAATATAAATAACAGTATGTTGTGCTTAGAATATTAGAAAAATGAACTTAGTTAGTCCAACAGTTAGACTGTCAATTAGTGAGTTAAAGAACTCAAAGGATAATAGGGTATAACTAGGACGAAAAGGGAGAGTAGAAATCATATTCAGTTTTTAACTGTAGTTGGGAGGTAGAGTCCAGATCTCTCCGGCACCTGGAGGAATCTTTATTGACATCTCACCTCTGCTCTAGTATCTCTAGTCTTCAAATTAGGTCAAGATGCAGCAGATGTTTCTATCAAATGCTTTCAATTCTTAATCCCATATTCTGACCCAGTTTTACCATATATTCAGTTTATCAAAAGGACCATGGACTACAAATTAAGAAAATCATATCTAGAAAAGTACATCTGAGAACCAAAAGTTGCTCTTAATATTGGGAACAAACGCAAGAGTAAGGGACTTACCACACTGTCATCAACCTTGAACCACCTGTTTTGTATATTCTTCACATAGCACACGTAATGACCCGAAAAGGCAGCATTCATGGTATCTAAGTGGACAACTACCCCATACAATCTGTATATGGGTGATTTATCACTAGTCCCACTCATGAAAGGCGCCAAGTTAAGTATTTCAGGAAATTGAATAGGTTTGTTGAGCTTCCCAAATTTCCCAGACTGCAATACGATGTAACAAATAAGGAAAATCTGCATATAGTGCAGGTAAAATAACATTGTCTTGGAATTGAATTCATGAAATACCTGAAATCTCTTTAATGCAACAGTAAGAACATTGGGTGCCTCTGAAACTGTCAGCTTCTTCTTGGCCTTCTCATAAGATTTACATCTTCAAATGGAAATAGTTTATTAACACAAGGAAAAGCATTTGAGTACAAGTACTCCAAACAAAATTCCAACAACTAAAATCGAAGATAAGGAAACATTTGCACAACATTAAAAGACCAAATAGGAGAGACGATAACATTTTTATGGATGCTATAAATCATAATTTTGTAAAAGGCTAGAGTCATAACTTGGCCACTATAAAATAAGTTTTACAAGGTTGATTTGACAGATTATCTTTCATGTCAATTATTATGGCACAGGCTTTGTAAACTTGTGACATTAGGACTGTGGAATGCTTTCTTCTATGTACAGCCAAGCCAAAATCAAAGAAAAATAATGCAGTAATTAGTGAATCCGTCAGAGAAAAGATTTGAACCAAAAATCACAAGCGTTAATTTTCAAATTCTAATTTAACTGAAGATCAAAAGGACTTGCCCACTGCTAATGGCCTAGGATCCATATAATATAGGCTCAATGAAGGTAGGCCATGTGCAAACCATTATAACAATTTCCATTTGGCACATGCCTAAACATTTTCCCTACTTATGCAACATCTGTTTTAATACCAAGGTGATTACTAAGAGGAAACAGACATAACTTACAAAACTTTACTCATAATGGCACATAAAAAGATGATAAAATTAAGAGGCGTTTTTATGGGTTGGGGCTGTTCTTCCCTTGACAGGAGACGTCCCAGACTTAACTTCCCTTAACCAATTTAAGGGGCCTGATAGGATAAATGCATAAGCTACTTTTAAGATAGCGTAACTTATTTCATTTTTTCACCTGAAAGTGTTTATGATAAAAATCATCAAAACAGGCAGAACTTCACAGCAACAAATCTGTTAAGTTTCTTGGTGACAAGAAACCAAAACTCTCTTTCAGATTAAGAAAAATGCACACAAATGTTACACCAACTTTGTAAAATGATGTTTATATTACCCAACCTCCCTCAGACATGTTTTCCCCCTTAAGAGATAACCGACAGTAGGCGTTATAACCGCCTCCTAACTTCTAACATAACCCCTCTTAACCCTCTGTTAACTGTCTAACCCCCTCATAATTGACTCTTAACTTCTATCTGTCCTTTTTCCTAACATAAACCTTGAGAGTTCTATCAAAATCTACATAATCCTATTATGCTAACAGTTTAATTTTAAAATTTTGTATTTAATCTACACTAAAAAATCTGTAGTAACTTAACTCTCCCTATGAAGATAATGATCAAAAGGCACCCAAAAAATCAACCAACCTGACACAGTGGTACTTGTTTTCCCCATCCAGAGTCTCAGTGCTTGTAAATCGTTGAAGAGCCTCCACCAGGGTTGTTATATCCCCTTCTATCTCAACAGTCAGATCCATCATCCTTTCTTGACGCTCAGACTTCCCTCCACATTTCATGCATTTTATCTGTCAAATGAGGAGAATGTTCATTTGTTCCTTTTACTTCCAATCAGCAAATTATAATGACAATAATAATATCATTATCTATTTCATAAACATGTTCAGACTTCGCTCCACATTTCATGCATTTTATCTGCCAAATGAGGAGAATGTTCATTTATTCTTTTTACCTACAAAAAGCATATGTTACGATGACAACAATGATAAAATTATCTATTACATAAATGTTGTAATTTGAGATAATATCTTTAGAATCTTCCTAATTAGAGGAAATAGATATATAATCTTTTATTTTATTTTGCTTTCCTAGTTTTCCTATTTCCCTTTTTAGGAGAATTAGATTATTACAAATAGAGAGTATCAGAATGTATTTTTTATGATTAAAAATAATAAATCAGTCTTATTTTCCACATGGTATCAGAACTTGTCTGATCTGCTTCCGTTGTCTTTGTTGTCAGCTGACGGCCAGCCGCCGACAGCCCCCTAAAAGTCTCTTCCTTAACATATGTTTTTAATGGGCTCCAATTGCCCTAGTCAAGTTCTGCTTAGAATTTTGGCCTTTCTCCAATATTACCAAATACATTTGTTTTTTTTATAACAGCTACACACAGTTGTGTTGTACTTCCAGTTAAAATCTGACCTAGCTATAAGCTATACTTCTAGTTAAAATTTGACCTAGCTATAAGCTATACTTCCAGATTTTAATCTGATCTAGCTATAAGCTATACTTCCAGATTTTAATCTGACCTAGCTATAAGCTATGCTTCCAGAGTTCAATCTGACCTAGCTATAAGCTATACTTCCAGAGAGTTGAATCTGACCTAGCTATAAGCTATACTTCTAGAGTTCAATCTGACCTAGCCATAAGGGGTTTCAGATTTGACCCCAAGTACGAATCGGTTCTCACTTGTTCTTTCACCTTCACGTCATTGACATGTGTTCAATCGTGAGGGGAAGAAAAGTTTCAGCCGCTGTAGGGTGGTTAAGTCCTTATAGGTTTGTTGCTGTTAGCCGCTGCAGGGCAGTTCAGTTCTTGCAGGTTTGTTGCTATTCAGGACAGTAAAGTCCTTGAAGGCTCGTTGTTGTTAGGGCAGTTAAGTCCCTAAAGGTTAGGACAGTGAAGTCCTTGAAGGTTGGTTGTTGTTAGGGCAGTTAAGTCCCTAAAGGTTAGGACAGTGAAGTCCTAGAAGGTTCGTTGTTGTTAGGGCAGTTAAGTCCCTAAAGGTTAGGACAGTGAAGTCCTAGAAGGTTCGTTGTTGTTAGGGCAGTTAAGTCCCTAAAGGTTCGTTGTTGTTAGGGCAATTAAGTCCCTAAAGATTCATTATTGTTCAGGGTGGTTAAGTCCCTACATGTTTGTGGTTGTTAGCCTTTGAAGGCCTCCCATATGTTACTCATGGAAATCATGTTCTTGAAGTTTTGTAGTTGTTTGCCACTGTTGATGGCAATCCAGTCCTTATAATTTGTTGTTGTTTGCTACTGCAAGTCATCATCCATTTTTTATGGAAATTTCCCTCGTCCATTGCTATCCAAGTTGAAGTTTCATGGTGCTAGTCGCCCTCGTCCATTGTTGTCCAAGTTGAAGTTTCATGGTGCTAGTTCGTCCTCGTCCATTGCTGTCAAATTTGGTTTATTGACGTTCTCTACAATTGAGTTTGACTATTTCAAGCTTGGTTCATACAATCTTGTATGATCCAGCTTGAGGGGAAGTGTTGTAATTTGAGATAATATCTTTAGAATCTTCCTAATTAGAGGAAATAGATATATAATCTTTTATTTTATTTTACTTTCCTAGTTTCACTATTTTCCTTTTTAGGATAATTAGATTATTACAAATAGAGAGTATCAGAATGTATTTTTTATGATTAAGAATAATAAATCAGTCTTATTTTCCACAATAAACATGCCAACACTGCATTACAGTTATGACAGGAGAAAAGGAAAAACAAAGAAAATCGTGAATTACTTTTCTAGATAGAAATAAAAATTACCTTTGATCGAAGGTAACCACCAAATGTTAGACCCATTAAAGTAGTGTCCTCTTCTAAGGAGCCTGATGCATTAACCCCAGCTTCCATAAGGCAAACAGATTGCATTGTGTCAATAACATGCCTGTCAAGTGTCAAGTGTCAAGTGTCAAGTGTGTCATGTTCATTTAAAATGAAATACAAAACAATACTCAGGTTATTTTACATGGATTCAAAGGTGTAAAAAATACCTAAGAAATTCATGTGCATCTTCTTCTCTCCCATTACTAAGCTGACTTCCAATATTCTGTAAATGAGAGATTATGCTCATAGGAGACACGGAAGATTTTGTGTCCTTTGACTTCAAAATCAATCTTTCAAATTCACAGGTGAAACACCATTTTTTATGTGCACCTAAAATTTGCATAGGAGATATTTAAGCTACAAAAATTGTTACAAATAACAACACAATATTCAATAAACAACGTTGGTGAGATTCCATAATGAAACCTCTGATAGTATACATACATGATTTAGAATGTAATCCTTGAAGCAAATAAGCAGTCAGAGGCGGTGTAAATGCCAAGCACTGAAGTATAGCATTAGCATAACAACTGCAAAGTTGAAAAGAAAAGCATGAATCTTTCACAACGCATGGTGGAGGAGTAATTGATTACAACCTAACTATTCAAATCAATCATTTAATGATAATGTAAAATATGTGATCTTTATGAGCAAAGCAAGTAGATAATAATACACACCACAAAGCGATATTGCAATCCTAAAATCCACATATAAGATGGAACCAATTATATTTTTAATGTTTTAAATCATTTGAAATTACCTGTTTCCACAATTTATAAGGCCAAATGGGCATAACTCCACCTTGTTTGAGTTATAAAGCTTGACAAACATTTCATAAGAAAAAAAAACCTGCAACAACTTTAAATGTAAGGTAACAATATTTTAAAGCACAAAAATAATGCAAAAAGAAAAAAAATATGTTATAGAAGAACCTTGTCATTGTGTCTTTCACCAACCTCACTCCCAACAGAGAATGGAAAGTGCTTTGACATATTTGATCCTCTAAACTGATCAACAACTTTCAAAACAGAAGTTTTTATACCACTTCCAGAATTTGCAGAACAGCTAGCAACATGAGAGGAAGTGACAGGCCGGGTGTCATATTCATCATCATTATTCCTGTGTTTTGTACTGGCATGAGAATTTTCTTTAGTTTCAGAAGCTAAACTAGAATCAGCATGGTTATGCTTCAGGCATCCAATCCCAGTGGACCTGACGGTGCTGTGGCGGTTTTCCACAACATGATTTGTTACCTCAGTGCCAGTTGCTTGCAAGTTATGGATGTTTAAAGCATCTGCACAAACTGAACCTTTGCCAACACAGGAGGATTGATGGGAGAAAGATGATAAAGGTGGTCTGGAGCTGTCTTTAGATTCCAAATGATCAGATTCAGAACCACTTAGAGTAACATAACTCCTAATATTGGAAGCTTTGCTGTTGGAGAATGAGAAATTCCTCTCCTTTGAAGAGTTCATGTTGTCATTCTCGGACCCAATACAATTTGGAAATGCATTATCAGATTCAGAACCCTTGGTCCTGGTATCTCGTATGTGTGCAGGAGGAATGGTACTGGTATCTCGTACGTGTGCAGGAGGAATGGTACTGAATGAAAAGTGAAAGGAAGATTCAGAAACAGTCCTTTTACCTGTCGATTCATCAGAATAAGATGTATGAGTATCATTCTTAGAATCATCTTTAGTCCCATCAAGTGTTTTATCCCAGAATCCAGAAAACACTTCAGAAGGATCAATTGTTTTCCCCTTATAGACATTTGAACCTGAATTACCATTTGATCCAAACATACTCTCTTCTTTACTAAAACCAGGTCCGATATGATTTAATTTATGCATTGTAGAAAAATCATCCACTGAATCAACCAAAGCAGCAAACTTAGGTGAAGATGACATGGTTACCCCCTCACTATTGTCAGTAGTTTTGTCACCAATGTCAAAGGTGGAATCAACAAAAATATGTCCCTCCGATCTGTCATGCTCATTAGAAATGACACTCTCACAGACAGAGGAATCATCAGATGAATCACTGGAGCCTATGGAAGCTGAGAATCCAGAAAATGAATTACTGGACAATTCCCAATTAGAATCTGTTATATTCCCCTCTGCAAGGGACTCAAATCTGAGTTTTTCATCCTTCCAAGATGAAACTTTTGGAGAAAAGCAGCTATCAGAAATTGAAGACTTTTCAAAAGATGATTTACATTCTGTTCTCTCACTTTCTGACTTCTCATCATATATTCCAGAGTAGCCTTGTTTTACCACCTTGCTGCCAAGATCACTTGTTACATCATAACTCCGGTGGCTTGTGCTGGAAGGACTGCATTCTAACTTGTGACCTTGCCGCCAATGAACAGTTTGGCACTGAAAAGAACTGAAACACCACAAACCAAGCATGCAATATTATAAATTGGAACACTGTAAAATATGCAGACCCAAAACAATTAATTGGAACCACGGTAATACATAATGTCAGTCAGCTAGATCATTCAACTAAGTGCATAAATGGGGTCGTGACAACGGCATAATATTCTTCCAACTAAAAAAGATATCTAAAAAAAAGTGTTCTTCGGAAAGGTTTCTACATAAACATGTAAAAATACAATCTAAAGCACCTAGCAATTTTATTTCTCATGATCTCACTGTCGTTAACTATGTCCAAGAATGAGCTAAACTTGTACAAGAGCTCCTCTAGGATAGTACTTAACTAAAAGCAAGATATTTTGTGTATTTATCTTGGTGGCATGTAACAACAAGTAAACACAGATTTAACATAATGTAGAGTTTGTTTTAGAAACCACAAAAGACGGAATTCCAGAAAACGAGATCAAAAATAGTATTCCCAGTTTCCAACAATAATTAATAAAAGCACTGCTAACCAACTTGTCGGATTCTGAATAAATGAACTTCACAACCCATGCCACTTAAAAATAATACTCTTAATTAAACTATTCAACACAATTTCAAAACCCACCAGTAACGAACCGATTTGCACTGAGCGCAGCGCGCGGTGGCGGGAAAATAGCACACGGCGCATTGATTGCTTGGAGGAGCAGTAACAGCCGTGCCGTATGCTTCTTTCTCGGCCCTGGCAGTTTCCTCCACTGCCAAAACCAAAAGTCTCCTGATCTCCTCTTTCTTATCCTCCGAAACCTGCCATCTACGGCTAATTACGAGGCCGATCACCGGCACCACCAGACAAACCACCAAAAGGACCAGGCTCGAAAACCCTAGATCCCCGGTGACACGCATTTATCCTGCTCCCCACACACATCCAGCACCAATAACACACCCTAAGCAGCTACCACGAGGACCACACATAGATTGGTCCAACAGCTGCGCGGAAAACCCCGAGAAAGCCTCCACCAAACCCCAACGTCTGGACAGTGAGGAATACTCCGCAACCCGTGACGGCTCAATTCACGAGGAAATTGGAGTCCATGAGTTGGAAATGTATGTGGATCGTAGTCCCAAACAAAGTGGGTATAGCACTGGAAATTGAAAACGGATCCAAACTCAGTTTGGTGGTAGTTTTGTTGTTTTGTTAGGTTGGGATGAGGAAAAAGTTTGCAGGAAGAAGGAAGGAAGAGACGAAAGAAAACGCGGTAAATGTAAATAAAGATGGTTTCCTTTAATTTAATTTAGTTTAATTAATTAATTAATTATTGATACCGGTAGTTTGTCGAGGGAAAGGAATTTGGTCGTTGGAAAGCGTGAATTCTCTGCATTGTTTCGCTGAATTCGTCGTCATCTCAAATACTATTCCTTGGTTTGGTTCTCGAATCTCGAAACGGGTCGGGTTTGGGTTGGTGTAATAGATGCATGGCACGTGAATGTGGGGGCTTGGATTGATGGTTGTGATTTGAGATTGGAGAACGAGACGGTGCGGGTGGGCCCAGATGATGGTCGTAAAAATGACTTCATTCTAATTCTTACTTTTGGTGGAAGAGATTCCACGGAATTAACCATTTCGCAAGTAATTATCAGTGTAGGTGTGGGTCGGTGCTACTGCCCAAACATGCCTTTTCATTGTAAGCAAAGGATACTTGACTTTATTCATAAGAAATTTTACAATTTATAAAACCTTAAACCATCAACTCATCACTCAAAACTGTCTCTTCTATTTTCATTAAAAATGTAGTATTTGTAATGGATTTAAATGTTCAATATTTTTCATCGCTGTTTTTTTGACTTTGAATTGTCTATTTTGCAGGTTTGAAATTGTATAAAGTATATTGTCTAACTTTGAATTTAATTCCCTCATAGATATCAAGAAAATTGATTGAATAAGATGCACCAGTTATTGTAAAGACCCACTCGATGTAGTAACCAATAATGTTTTTTATTACACATCGACATGTATCATAATGGAAAGGTAAATGGTAATGAACATTGATGATATATCAATTAAAAAATTATTCGTATTGATATTATTATTATTATATTTTTTATATGATTTGGATGCATTCTGAATGTATTTTAATCGATATTTTAATTATTAATTTCGTAAATAATGTCTTTAAAGACATTACTTAGTAGAATAAAAATTAATAATTGTATAGGTTTTCCAACATGTTAATTATGTAGCGTCATTATGCATGCCTTTCCAACTTTTAGGTTCACTGACAAAGAGAACTTAACAGGGAAATGCTAATTAATTAGTCAATTAGGCAGAAAAGTAATTCAAGTTGTTACCATATTTATTGGTTGTATTTAACAAGTAGTGTTGTATGGGTATAAATAAATAAATAAATTTTAGAGACTAAATTGTGACTTTTTTTTCTTTTGGTATAGAATTGAGATTCTTTAAATAAGATTTTAAATTCAAAATTTATAAATTAGATTATATAAATTCTATTCAAATTTTATAAATTTTTAAATTAGATTTTATAATTTCTTTTTATTTAGTTTTTCTGCCTTTTGGACTTGAAATAGACAAATCAGTACAGTAAAGTGCAATCAAACATCTTTTTGACGGTCTAGTACAGTCAAATAGTTAGAAAATGATAAAAACAGGTTTAAATATTTGACTTTTTCTTTTCTTTTTATAATGTTGATCTGATTTACACATAAACAATATTAAACACCTATAACTATCATGTTTTAAAAGTAAATATTGATTTTAATAATGTTAGTTTTAATTAAAAAACATATTTAACATTTGTGACGTGACTCTTGGTCTTTTAAATTCTTTTAATTGTATCAAAAATATTTAAAATATATATATATTAATTTTTCACGCTCATTATTTAATGAAATTCAAGTTGGTTTCATATAAGTGTTCATTGTAATAAATGTTGATTGAGAACATAAATAAAATTAATTTTTTTGATATATGGGTGACTATTGTTTAAGTGTTATGTAAATTTTCAAGATATAACAAACAAAAAAATAAGTAATGCAGGAAAACTAATAATTACCAAGTAAGGTATAATAAGAATAAATATTTCAGGATAAAAGAATATAGGAAAAAAGAAAAGAATGATTGAATATGTGATTTGAAGAGAGGAAAGATACTTATTTATAGATGGAGGATACTTGACATAGAGAGTAGAGAAAAATAAAGCCAACATCTACTATATGTGAATTGTAAAAAATGAGGGACATGTCGTGAATTAGTTACATATATTTTGTCAGTACTTTGTTTTCATAACACTCTTGCTTACACTTTTTCTAGGTTAATTGTTGAAATATTGTTAATAACAAGTTTTATTGATTTTTTTTATTTTCAAATGAATTTTTTAAGGTTTGTAGTTAACGATCATGTTGATTTAATAATATATTTGATTTTTGTTAGATATGAACTTTCAATTATATCAAAAAGACTAAAATTGTGACTAACACATTTTGACTCACTCAAGTTAAGTAAGAGGATTGCTAAGTCCTATTAGAAAAAAAAAAAGGGGGAAAAAAATTGTAGAATTTTTTCCTGTGTAGTCTCAATAAAGCTACATGATGAAAGATCTATAATTTTTTTTTTTAAATATCGTGATAATGTTGTGAAAGAACTATAATTTTCTTATCATCGTACCAATTTGAATTTCTAAAACCAACAACTTTGTCCTTGAATTAGATGTGATAATATATTAAAAAAAATGTACCTGTGTTGAGATTTTTGTACTTACACTCATGTTTTATTAATTTTTCTTAAACATTTTAACTAAGTCTGTAACATATGAAATATTTAGTTTATTGATATAGGGATGCCACATTCTACAAATTGTTTAAAGGTTGTAAGTTAACATACTCTTATTTCACATGTTTTACAAGATGAATTTCAAAATTTGTTAGTTTTAAGTGTATTGTAGTTATGTAAGTCAAATCTATTTAATATACCACATGTATAATATATATATATATATATATATATATATATATATATATATATATATATATATATATATATATATATTACCAAGAAACAATCCTTTATGTAAAATTTTCAAAACAAAAAAAGTATAAGTACTTATTTTCATCCCAATTTTTTTTTTCATTTACCTTTCAAAATTTGCATTCAATTACTTATTTTCTCTCATTGTTAACAAATTATCCATATGTACACATACCAAGAAAGTTATTATATTTATTACTTCTTTGATATATATTGCACTCATTAGTACATTTTACAAATCCATTTTTAATAGAAGAGCGAATTGGTCATTCTATATCACACTCACAATGCTTGTTTTAACTCACAAAGAATCTTTCTTAATTTGCACTCCTTCACCTTTTGACTTTTCATCATCATCTATTCTTTGTTTTCCCCATTGTTTTTTATCATTACCTTAAACTTTATAAACACATTCAACAACATTATTCATGTATTTTTCTACTATACTTATCCAATAAAACAAAATGTTTGTTTCCTGTTGTAACATTCACTACCACACACATTAAAGTTTGCCTATTCAAATGGATAATAAAAAAAAATCTGAATTGAACTTTTGAATTGAAGGATCTTATAAATATTTGAATTAAATATATATTTTGTAGTTTTTGACAAGCATTTGTATTTGGGATATCAATCTTAAAAGTTCCTCCATATACAAATTTTCGAAATTAATTGAGATTAAATGACATCAAATTTTCATGTTCTAACCTCATCGACTAATCCTTTTCTAAAAATTAATCCAAACTTAAAAAATTGTTATTCATATTTGAAACATAAAGAATATTATGAATATAAATTTTCTAAGTTATTTTCTCTAACCCTTATGCAAAAATAAAGATATCATCTATAAAAATTTCACCTTACCAATTGATACTTTAAACTAGTTTAACAATCAATCTCTTATTTTAATCACTAAGTTTGAGCATCTTGAAACAAGATATAAAAACTAACATTTGATTTATTAATTGGTGTTGCAATCATGAGTAGTAACTTTATTTGAAAACACTTTCCAGTAAACTCAACTTCTCCATCAATATTTTTGGAACCTTTATTGTATATATCAACACTCATATGCAAAATAACCATAACTGTTGCATGCAAAATATTTTTTTTCTTTGGTCAAATTTTCCTTCTCACCTCTTCCACCTTTTGTCCCTCTTCTAAAGTTGTTGTCTTCAAAATTCTGATTGGAATTATTCATTTTCTAATCATAATTTTAAATTAATTTGTATGATTTACCTTTGCCATAATCCTTCATGTTTCTCACGTTATTATTTTTACCTTTATTCAATTCATAAGCTTTAAGAACTTGAGCAATTTATTTGTCACCAACTCTTGATCTCAAGTATAGATTGGGACTTTTTTTATCAGGTTTGAAATTCTTAATATTCATTTTATACAAATTCTTTGATTTCTCAATTATCACAGTATGTCAAATTCTCGTGATAGAGATCAAAGGACTTTCTCCACAATTTTTACAACTTTCACCACTTTTAACTTCATTTAATTGATAAGCAACTATATTTTTTATGAAGTATATTCTACATATTCATTGTTCTCCATATGTGTAATAGTTCAAAAATATACTGCATCCCTTTATAGTTGTTCTTCATGATTTCACATGACATAAATCTTTTTAATGTTTGCATCATCATCGATCTCATGAATGAAAAACAAGCTTTATATAGTATTTATAAGATTTAATTTTCTATAAAATTTGAACTTTCTCCCAACTCTACTGTTTTGTTTTTTATAATTTGAATGTCTATTTATAGTTAAATATATTCATTTGAGTTTATCTTCTCAAGTTTTCTATCAATATGTATAAGAGAGATAGGGGGCACTTCCTCCAAGATTAATAATAAATCATAACTCAATACCAATTTTGTTTAGACAAAAAAATCTCTTACACAAGGTTTACCACAGAAATAAATAAATGAATAAAAACAGAAATATATATATGAAATTTTTGTTGTTGTATTTTTATCTTACATCATAGGAACATCTTAATAATGGATTTTATAATTTAAATTATTCTTCTCATACACAACCTTTAAACCTATAAAAAAAAGTAAACCTTTACATGCGAGAATAAATAATTACACTTTCCATTTAAAAACTCATAATCCTTTATTATAAAATAAAATAAAATAAACGCTCGACTTGTTTCAATACAATAGAGATATTTTGTTGAATTACTTCCTCAAGTTTGTTCGTTGGTTATTGAACAATCATGTTCTAAAAGGAATTCAGACACTTCAGAGTGCAGCATCCGAAAGCAATAAAGTGGCTTTAGTTATATATTTTAAGTAAATTTTAGTGAAAAACTACAGTCAGTTTAATTGAAAACCAGATGTAAATCTTGTGGTTAAGAATAACCATAATAAATCTTTGGTAAACTCTAAACCATAATCTAATTATTTTGTAATTATTAATTGTTTATATCATTAGTCTTTGTTGACTTGTATTGATTAAGAAACTTGATTATTTGATTAATTGTCAGTTGACAAATTTGTTAATTGAACAAATGGACTTAACAATGATTCTTATTATACTGTTGTAATTCGATTATGTTGGTCTTTCATCATATTTCATTACATCAAAGACACAGTATAACATTGTATTATCACACGTAGGATTGCATTAGAATTTGAGTTGAGGTTAAACATACACTTTGTATCCAATAAAAAATCTTAAAGGTAGTTTTCGTATAGAGGATTTTAAAATTTAAGAATTCTTAATTCTTTCTTTTAGAAGAAATGTCGTTTCAAACTTAAATTTCAAATTTCACTTTATATATATATATATATATATATATAAAATAAAACAAATTTTTAAAGTCTTACATAAATTACATATAAAGTTAATTTATAATATATAAATAAATACAAATTTTATTTTATAAATTAATTTTGTGATATTGAATTAAATTTAAAATTTATTTTTTTAATATAATATAAAGTATATTCTATAACATTTGTGATTTATTGGATTTATTGTTTCATTTCTTATATATAAAATTAATGTACAATAAGTAAATCAACGAAAACATCATTTAAATTAATTTTGTAAAATTGAATTAAGTTTATTTTTAAACAAACAAATTGTAAATTAAATTTTTTTATTTATTATGTTACTATTCATGAATAGGGGCTATCATGAACTGTACAAATCTGGGAGTAGTTTATAGATTTATAAAATAATAAATATAAAATTAGGTTAATCAGATTAAATTCAGAAAGACAGTGTCCTTAACTTTATATTCAACGTCGTTGTGTGTTTGTTGGCCTATATATTTAAATTTTTCTCCCACATGTGATTTCTGTAATATATTACACTGTGTTTCTGCACTTTTGTTTTTAGTTGCAGCCATCAATGGACTAATCACCTAATCTCAACTAGCATCCTGCTTCTATTCTCTGTCCTTTTATGATTCGCTTTATCATTATTTCTTTCATTTGTCACGTGTGCATTAAACTTACCATCCGTAACATGTTTTTTACATTGGTATATGGCCTTGTTACTTATCAACATTTGTCATTTATTTGAAAGACAATCATATATGATATATGGTATATGGTATGTAATCTAATCCGATTAGTAAGCTAGGTAATAAATCCAACACTAATAATAAACTTGATTTGTTAAATGAACGTATAGATTCAAGAACGTTGATGTGTTTTTTAAATTAATGATTAAGTCGGTGAAATGAGCTTGTGAGTATTAAGTTATCGTGAATATTAATGTTGTTGAATCAATATTAATTTAAGGTTTACAAAATATATGTTTAAGTCAGCGTCAATTTAAAGTTCATTAAGTACCTATAAATATAAGGATAAACTATAAAGATAAGATTGACTTAATTGAGTTCATATATTTAATTGTGTTCATATACTTTATTGTGAATTAAGTTCATATATAAAAATCCAACTTGAGAATATGAGTGTCTTTAGTCTTTTGTTTACTTGAATGTAATTTGAGGGAGACTGATTGAGTGAATTTGAGAGGATTTGAAAATAATTTTTTTTATTGTTTATTTGAGTGAATTTGAAGATAAGTAAGAGTGAATTTGGAAACAACGTTTGTGAAAATTAGTGTAGGATTTGATTGATACGACAGATTAAAAAAATTTACTTCTAAATCCACTTAAATAAATAAAAAAATTATTTTTAAATCCTTTCAAATTCATTGAATCACTCTCCTTCAAACCCATTCAAGTGAACAAAGACTAAAGAATAAGAGATACTCGGTACTAAATTTGGATTTGAAGAACTGAAAGTAAGTGATTTAGAAGAGAAAAAAAAATACAACAAGATGTGTTTTTCGGTCTTACTATATATTGAAACACTCTACGTCACGATCTTAATCAGCATGTTTTTTATTTGTTATTATCTTAATTATTTTGGCAAGGTGAGTGAGGGAAAGAGCCAGAAGAGGAATTAGAGCTTAAAGTGTTGAGTTGAGCAACTTGTTTATATTTTATAAGCTAAAGGCATTAATGTTTAATGATATCTTATTTTGAAGTAGATTTGTGTGAAGGCAGAAGTGAAATGAAGGTCCATGAATGAATGAGATTTGAGCAAAAAAGTCTTCCAGTGCCCGTGACCGACCGCATCTCCTGCATTATCCATGTACGGACAAAATATCAACTGTCAATTTCTAATCCCGACACTTATTCAGATCACCACCACTTTCTTTCTAGCTTTATAATTCTTATCCTTTCACTCCTGCTTCCAGAAAAGGTTAGCTTAATCACTCATTAATCATTGAATTACAACGGTAATGAAAGCACATTAAAAGGTTCAATAATTTCAGTACTGTTTGCTGCTACATAAAAATAATTATTTGACACATTTAATATTATCTTTAATTATTTTTTACTTTCTTCTTTCTTAACAAAATATATAAAATTTTACGCTTTTATGACAATACTAAAAACGCTCCAGACCTGGCGAACCAACAGTGTTCTGCAACACTTTAGAGTATCAATGCACTGAATTCTAAATATGCCTTAACCACAGTTTCTCCCTTTTCTTCACATCAGTGATACAAAGCCTTTTTGTTTAGTGTACTTCTTCTGCATTTAATATCAGCTTTTCACATATATTACACACCCTCTTTTATACTCAAAACTAAACCTGTACACACTGTTTCATTTCTTAACGTTTTCATACTACAGCTTTTTAGAAATTCATATATAAAATCAAAGTTAAGAATAGTGTACCAAAAAAAAAAGAGCAAAATAACAGGCCCCAATTATTAAATATCTATCGGGAAGGATGTTTACGTAAATTTACAAGAACCACTTGCTCCCGCGTCTATATAAATGGTCTCACTCCCCGCCATGCATGGACATCAACCACTTATAGCTACTACTAGTAGCAGTAGCTACCTTCGTCCACATCCAGAAAAGTCATCAACAATGGATGCTAAGTTGGGCATTGGGCTATTTTTGTGTGTAGTTTGGGTGATGAGTGGCAATGCCACTGATCCTTGTGGTTCTCAACCGGATGAGTCGGACCTCAACGTGATTCCCGTCTACAGCAAATGCTCACCGTTCAAGCCACCCAAGGCAGACTCGTGGGACACCAGGATCGTGGATATGGCCTCAAAAGACCCTCTCCGGGTCAGGTACCTGTCCACCTTATTGGGCCAGAAGACCGTCTCCGCTGCCCCAATAGCTTCCGGTCAGACCTTCAACATCGGTAACTACATCGTCAGGGCAAAACTCGGAACCCCCGGTCAACTTTTGTTCATGGTTTTGGACACCAGCACCGACGAGGCCTTCGTCCCATGCTCCGGCTGCACGGGCTGCTCCGACACCACGTTCTCCCCCAAAGCTTCCACCAGCTACGGCCCATTGGACTGCTCCGTACCCCAGTGTGGTCAGGTCCGCGGGCTTTCCTGCCCCGCCACAGGAACCGGCGCCTGCTCCTTTAACCAAACCTACGCCGGCTCCTCTTTCTCCGCCACGCTCGTCCAAGACTCTCTCAGATTAGCCGCTGATGTTATCCCTAACTACTCCTTCGGCTGCGTCAACACCATCTCCGGGGCCTCAGTTCCGGCCCAAGGACTTTTGGGTCTGGGCCGCGGGCCACTGTCGCTTCTCTCCCAGTCCGGGACAAACTACTCCGGTGTATTCTCTTACTGCCTTCCTAGCTTCAAATCGTACTACTTCTCCGGGTCGCTCAAACTCGGGCCCGTGGGCCAGCCCAAGAGCATCCGGACCACCCCGCTTCTGCGCAACCCCCACCGGCCTTCTCTTTACTACGTGAACTTCACCGGAATCAGCGTGGGGCGCGTCCTGGTGTCTTTCCCCAGCGAGTATCTTGAGTTTAACCCGTATACCGGATCCGGAACCATAATTGATTCGGGAACGGTGATCACCCGGTTCGTGGAGCCCGTGTACAACGCGGTGAGGGAGGAGTTCAGGAAGCAGGTGGGAGGCACGTTCTCAAGCATTGGAGCTTTCGACACGTGTTTTGTGAAGACGTACGAAAATCTGGCACCGCCAATTACCCTTCACTTCGAAGGATTGGACCTGAAGCTGCCATTGGAGAACAGCTTGATTCACAGCAGTGCCGGGTCGCTGGCTTGCCTTGCGATGGCGGCGGCCCCGGATAACGTGAACTCGGTGTTGAACGTGATTGCGAACTTTCAGCAACAGAATCTTAGAATTTTGTTTGATACCGTGAATAATAAGGTTGGCATAGCCCGTGAGGTTTGTAACTAATTAGCTGGATGTATTTTTTGTTTGTTTTATTGTGGCAGTGGTTTTCTTGTTTGGGTAGCTTGTTTTGGATCTTTCCTTGTGTTTAGAAAAAGGTGAATAAGCTTGCCTTGTGTGGCTTTGGAAGTTATTCAATGTGAAATAGGGGTACTATATATTGTCTTACATTGATCCTTGTCCTAACAAGGGACCAATTGATGATTGTAATATTGATGTTTGATGAAGTTAATAATGCGAGAGTAATTAAGGATGTTTGTTTAGTTGGCTAATATGGGACCGTTTACTTCCAACCCGTGATAAATGGGAACCCGTGATAATATGGCACGGAAATTGTGACTATCCGTGAATTTGGTTCACCTTGTTTTTTTTATCTCTATTCTGGACTCACGCAAGAGGCCAAATAAATACACTATTATATTTACCAAAAAAATCATTGAATAACCAGTTGTTTTGTTTGGTGTAATGAATATCGATTCACGATTATTGAGAAATAAAAATTTACACCTTTTTATTTTGAAAAAATAAAGTAAAAACAGATTGCCAGTGTCATGATAAAAAGAGAGGCGGAAAATACCCTTATGAAAAGTGCAAATAGTTTTTTTTTGTTCACTAAAATTCTTATATCTTTGCAATCTATGCTCTAATTTTTACGTAGATTATGATCATTACTGATTCACACTGATTTAATTAAAAATATATATTTCACACTTCTTCAATTAAAAAAAAAATTCTTTATGGGTTACTAATTTACTATGCAATTTAAAATTACGAAGTCTTTTGCATGTGTTTAGGAGGAAAATAGATAGACAGAAAGTGTCTATGGTGATAAGGTGAGAAAATAAAGAAGCCACCAAAAGATTGAAAAAGAAAACAAAAGCAATCATTGTACCCTGTGTGTAAGTCGTGCAAACAAACTAACTTGCAAAAAAAAAATAGAAGAATTAATTTGGGTTTTATTTCTGGTTGTTATTATTATTATTATTTTTTTGTCTTTTTAACATTTTAACAACTAGTATTTTTGGTTTATGCTCTCAATATGGGAGAGAGTGATGAGGTTAAATTAGATTATACCAATTATTTAATGTTTACGTAAAATATTTATTATTTTACAAAGACTTTCTATTAATATACAAAGTGTTAACCAACATATTAATTTAAGGAAGACTAGAAAAAGATAAATAGAAAGATTATTGGCAGATGATGGATAAATCAATCCATTATTATCATGTATTAAGTAAATCATGTATTAATCAGACTTTTGCTTATAACTAATTGTGAAAGAGATTAAGCAGGTTGTTTAAGTTTAAATTTTTTTTAAACAATACATTTTTTATTAGAAAGCTAGTAAACTTGAAAAATAAGGATGATTTTTCAATGACTCAACACTTACACTGTGTTCACTTGAAGGTATTTCACTGTTTAAAAAGAAAAGAGAGCGATGATTTGCGGGATAAATGTTGTTCATTTGCGTTGATTTGCGATCATTGAAATGCTGTGATTTGCGAGATGGGAGTGTTTTAACCATCTCGCTATCACGAGGAGATTTGCGTTGATTTACTCAAAAATGACATATGTGTCCTCTACTATTTGTCAAATACCACGAAGGATACACTATGCAAATGTTTGAGCTTTGAGCAGGTGCATGAGTGTTTAGAGTTGTGTGTGTGCTGAGAGGTAATTTATTTTTGTGATTTGTATGTGGTTGTTGCAGGTTGGAGGGATGTGCTTGAGAAGATGAAGAATGAGGTTGATTGATGACGAAGAAGAAGCTTCCAGTTGAGGACAGGTTGATGGATTGAAGAAGAGTTTGATGTTGTTCAGGGTCGTGTATTTGGTTCCATAAATGGGGTATCCGGTTCTAGTGGTGAGAAGAAAATTCACATGTTCCTGTATTCGGTTCCATCTCGCGTATCCGGTTCCACTAGTTTGAAGAAATTGCACACAGGAAGTATTCAGTTCCATGCTACATATAAAGCACTTCTTAATGAATCAAGTAATAATACTTCAAAAGATCGCCTAAAGATATGATTGTTACTGATATATGTTTAGCCGAACTGTAGTTTGGACCTGGCTTACAGATAAAACATCTGTTAAAATTATGCTCTTGTAACTATCTTAATTTATTTCAATTTATTAGATAGGATTCAGTCAATAAGTGGTTGCTACACTTTAGGAGCAAGTCAGTTTTGTATCCACGTTTTACTAAAATCTTGGTTACGTGGGTGCTTTCTATTTTATTTGAATTATTATAAATGTACTGCACATATATGCACATATATTGAAAAAGTTAAGTTCTTTTCCTTCATTCTGAAAAGTATCCACTGTGTTTCATTTTTTTCTCCTCTGCTACTTTACTTTTCTTCTATACGCCCAACAAATTGGTATAAGAGAAATCATCTTACGGACCTGTGAAAATGAGTTCTGAAACAAATTTCTCCCAAGCAGCACCTCCTATTTTTGATGGGGAAAACTATGATCCCTGGGCTGTAAAAATGGAAGCTTATCTGGAAGCTTAGGATCTTTGGGAAGCTGTTGAAGAGGATTTCGAATTACTTTCGCTGCCAGACAATCCCACCTTGGCCCAGATCAAAACTCATAAGGAGAAAAAAACCCAGAAAGCAAAGGCAAAATCATGTCTCTTTGCTGGTGTTTCGACAACCATTTTCACTAGAATCATGACTTTAAATACAACAAAAAATATATGGGATTATCTAAAGGGAGAATATGTCGGAGATGACAGAATTCGAGGCATGCAAGTGTTGAACTTGATGAGGGAATTTGAGCTTCAAAGGGTGAAAGAGTATGAGACAATTAAAGAATACTCAAACACGTTACTTGGCATTGCTAACAAGGTAAGATTACTTGGCACTAATTTTTCTGATTGTAGAATTATAAAAAAAAAATCCTTGTAACAGTGCCAGAAAGATATGAGGCATCCATAACCACCCTAGAGAACACAAAGGATCTATCCAAGATCACTTTGGCGGAAGTGTTACATGCCTTGCAGGCCTAAGAGCAATGGAGGCTTATGAGGCAGGAACATGTGGTTGAAGGTGCTTTATCAGCAAAGCATCACGTTGCTGGAACTAGTAAGAAGAAAAACTTCAAGAAGAATCAGCCAACAAGCAGCGAAAACATCACAAACAAAGGCAAGGATAAAAAGAAAAATTATCCACCTTGTCAGCATTGCGGAAAAATAGGACATCCACCATTTAGATGTTGGAAGAGACCAGACACAAAGTGCAGTAAATATAATCAGCTTGGACATGAAGCTGTAATTTGTAGAAGCAAACTTCAACCGCATGAAGACAATGCCCAAGTTGTTGAGCAAGATGAAGAAGATCATATTTTTTCTATAGCGTGTTTTTCAACAAAGAGTAACTCGGAATGTTGGTTGATTGACAGTGGATGTACCAACCATATGACATGTGACAAAACTCTATTCAAGGACTTGAAGCCCACTAAAGTCTCGAAGGTCAGAATAGGAAATGGTAGCTATATTTCTGCAAAAGGAAAAGGAACCATAGTAATTTCAACGAGCTCAGGTACAAAAACAATCTCCAATGTTCTTTATGTACTTGACATTGATCAAAATTTGCTAAGTGTAGGTCAGTTGATGGAAAAGGGATTTAAAGTATCCTTTGAACATCAACACTGCCTTATCTATGATATTGATGGCCGGGGAGTTCTACGGATTAAAATGAGAGGTAAAAGTTTCTCATTTAATCCAATAGAGGAGGAGCAGGCAGCCTATTACACTCAATTCAGTCCCACAGAACTCTGGCATAAGAGACTTGGTCACTGTCACCTTGAAAGAATGCTAAAAATAAAGAAGAATGACATGCCAATAGGTGTACCAATACTTTCTGATAATTTGCCAAACTATAATGCTTGTCAATTTGGTAAACAAATCAGAAAGACTTTTCCAAATCAGCTTGGAGAGCCTCTCAAAAGTTGCAGCTAATTCACACTGTTGTAGCAGGACCTCAAAGAACACCATCACTACAAGGTAGTCTCTATTTTGTTCTATTCATAGATAATTTTACAAGAATGTGCTGGATTTTTTTCTTAAAATTCAAGCATGAAGTGGCTGGAGTATTTATGAAGTTCAAGAAAATGGTAGAAACTCAAAGTGGCTACAAGATTCAATTTCTAAGATCAGACAATGGAAAGGAATATACATCAACAAAATTCAATCAATTTTGTGAAGAAACAGGGATTGAGCATCAATTAACAACTCCTTACACTCCTCAACAAAATGGAGTTAGTGAAAGGAGAAATAGATCGGTAATGGAGATGGTTAGATGCATGTTGCATGAGAAGGAGCTACCTAAAACATTTTGGGCAAAGGCGACTAATACAACAGTTTTCTTGCAAAATCGGCTTCCAACTAAAGCCTTGAAAGACAAAACTCCATTTGAGGCTTGGTATGAGTATAAGCCTTCTCTAACCTTTCTTAAAGTATTTGGTTGTGTTTGTTTTGCACATGTTCCTCAGGTTAAGCGTGATAAACTGGACAAGAAGGCAATTTCGGGTATCTTTGTGGGATATAGTACAGTTTCAAAAGCCTACAAAGTGTATCATCCTCAAATCGGAAAGATGACTATCACTAGAGATGTGCATTTCAATGAAGGTCAGCAATGGGAATGGAAGAACTCACAAAGCACAACTGAATCCTTTCACAATATACAAGATAATCATCCTGAAGAGCAAACCACAAAGCTGTTGCAGAATGAATTGGAAGATGAACCTCCACTTAGGGGCATAAGACTACTGTCTGATATATATCAAAGATGTAATGTAGCGATTTGTGAACCTGCTAGCTGTCAGGAAGCACTAAAATTCCCACAATGGAAAAATGCAATGGAGGAGGAGATGTCTATGATAAAAAAAAACGTAGGAACTGGTTGACAGGCCTAAAAATATAAAAGTCATTGGAATCAAATGGGTTTTCAGAACAAAGCTTAATGCAGATTGCACAATCAAAAAATATAAGGCTAGACTCGTCGTTAAAGCGTGATAAACTGGACAAGAAGGCAATTTCGGGCATCTTTGTGGGATATAGTACAGTTTCAAAAGCCTACAAAGTGTATCATCCTCAAATCGGAAAGATGACTATCACTAGAGATGTACATTTCAATGAAGGTCAGCAATGGGAATGGAAGAACTCACAAAGCACAACTGAATCCTTTCACAATATACAAGATAATCATCCTGAAGAGCAAACCACAAAGTTGTTGCAGAATGAATTGGAAGATGAACCTCCACTTAGGGGCATAAGACTATTGTCTGATATATATCAAAGATGTAATGTAGCGATTTGTGAACCTGCTAGCTGTCAGGAAGCACTAAAACTCCCACAATGGAAAAATGCAATGGAGGAGGAGATGTCTATGATAAAAAAAACGTAGGAACTGGTTGGCAGGCCTAAAAATATAAAAGTCATTGGAATCAAATGGGTTTTCATAACAAAGCTTAATGCAGATTGCACAATCAAAAAATATAAGGCTAGACTCGTCGTTAAAGGGTATGCACAAATTTTTGGTGTTGATTATTCTGACACGTTTGCTCCTGTGTCTAGATTAGATACAATCAGATTGGTGATAACTGTAGCTGCGCAAAAGGGCTGGAAAATATTCCAATTAGATGTCAAATCAGTCTTCTTAAATGGAGTTCTACAAGAAGAAATATATGTGGAGTAGCCAGAGGGATTTGTGAAGCATGGTGAAGAAGATAAAGTTTATCTACTTAAGAAGGCCCTATACGACCTAAAACAAGCGCCAAGGGCCTGGTACAGTAGGATAAATGATTACCTACTGAACCTAGGCTTTAAAAAAAGCTTATCTGAGTCCACTCTTTATGTGAAACATAAGGGAAATAACCTTCTCATAGTTTCCCTCTATGTTGATGATCTTTTGGTGACAGGAGATGACATAAAGCTAGTTGAGGAATTCAAGCAAGAAATGATGCAAGCCTTTGAAATGACAGATCTTGGTCTCATGTCCTATTTTCTTGGACTTGAAATCAAACAAATTGAGGATGAAGTGTTCATTTGCCAAAGAAAATATGCAAAGGAAATATTGAAGAAATTTAAAATGGAGGAGTGCAAAGCAATTAACACACCAATGAATCAAAGGGAGAAGTTCACCAAGGAAGATGATGCTGATAAAGTTGATGAATGATACTTTAGGAGCTTGATTGGATGTCTAATATATCTCACTGCAACAAGGCTAGACATTCTATTTGCTCTAAGTCTCTTATCTCGATTTATGCATTGTGCTAGTGAAATGCATTTAAGAGTAGCAAAAAGAATACTGAGGTATGTAAAAGGCACTTTTGATTATGGTGTTAAATTTAAAAAGTGTAAAGAATTCATGTTGTATGGATTTTCTGATAGTGATTGGGCTGGATCCAATGATGACATGAAAAGAACTTCAAGATATTGTTTTAGCCTAGGTTCATGATTTTTCTCATGGTGCACAAAGAAGCAAGAGATTGTAGCACAATCCACTGCAGAGGCTGAATTCATAGCAGCAACAACAACTGTAAATCAAGTTTTATGGCTGAAAAAGATTTTAAGTAATTTACATATTCAGAAGAAGAATAAAACTGAGATTTTTGTTGACAACCAAGCAGCAATTGCAATTGCAATTGCAAACAATCTAGTGTGTCATGGAAAAACTAAACATTTCAACATCAAGCTCTATTTCTTGAGGGAAATGCAGCAAAATGGAGAAATAAACTTAGTTTACTCTGAAGATCAATTAGCTGACATGTTTACAAAGACACTTCCAATCGACAAATTTGAATTTTTAAGACAAAAGATTGAAATTTGCAGTTCAAAAGTGTCGCAACCGGAATCGCGACGGGACGACGATCCAAAAAAAGAAACGGAAAACGGGTTTTAGAAAGAGATTTTGGAGTCGCCACCATAGTTTATTCTGGAAAACTACGGAAAAACCATAAAACGATAAGACACGGTCCACGAAAACCAGATTCTGGGTTCGGGAGTCGGTTACGTGTAGGGAAGGTATTAGCACCCTACAACGCCTGCCCTAAGGCAGTACCTTTAACTAAATGCGCGAATATGATGTGGTTTTCAAAATGTTTAACTATCCCCTAAAATAAAATTCTAAATAAACAAAATATATTTTTTAGTTTTTTGGGCCCGACAAGGATTGACCTTGCTCCTACGTATTCTCATTCAAAATGAGAAATCAGGGTTACGTAGTTCTTTTGGAAACTGCTTGAAAATTTTGTTTGATGAATTGTTTGAGAAATTGATTATGGATAAATTTGGATTTTTGGGGAAGTGAACCTGACAAGGACCAACCTTGCTCCTACGTATCTCCACTCTTGATGGAGAATCAAGGATCACGTAGTTCTGGGTGAAAGATTGTTTGTTTGTTTGAAAGTGTTGATGTTTTTAGTTTTTGAAGATTTTATATATTTGTTTTTGACATTTTCGAGAAAAAGAAGGTAATGAGTACTAGGCCGACGCGAACGGTCACACGAGTACTCATACCTTTAGAATGGTATTTAAATATTTTTAATTGTTTTTTAAAAGAGAAATAACGATATTAAGCACTAGGACGATGCGAACGATCACACGAGCACTCATACCGTTATCCACTTATTTAGGAAGACTTAAGAGTATTGAGTGCTAGGCTAATGCGGACGATCGCACGAGCACTCATACCATTATTTAATTTTTTAGATTGAAGATATTAAGTACTAGGCTGATGCGGACGATCGCACGAATACTTATATCATTATTTAATTATTTGAATAAGAGAGAAAGGTATTGAACACAAGGACGATGCGGATGATCTCACGAGTGTTTGACCTTTAAACGTATTTTTTGTAATTTTATTTAAGAAATAAGAAGAGGTTTTTAGCACAAGGACGACGCGAGCGGTCACACGTGTGCTTAACCTTTAAACGTATTTTTTGTAATTTTATTTAAGAAATAAGAAAAGGTTTTTAGCACAAGGACGACGCGAGCGGTCTCACATGTGTTTTAACCTTTAAACTATATATTTTTTTGTAAATTTTATTTTTTATGTATTATTAAATATATATTTTAAAATAAGTAGATATTTAGAATAAATAAATAAAATAAAATAAAACAATAATAAAAACAAATGAAATAAGAAAAATAAGGGAACAAAATAAATGAAATAAATACAAAGCAAATAAATAAATAAATAATAAACATAATGTAAATAATAGGGGGTGTCTAAATGAAAAAAAGGGGTGTCTAAACTATTTTTCCTTTTGTAAATGAACTGGGCCAAAACCCAAAAGGGGGTGCGGAAGTGAGAAACAGGGGCTGCGCGAAGGAGAAAGGAGTTTTTGTTTACTTGGGCTAGGCCCAGCACTGGCCCGAGGATGTACGGGGGTGCGCGGGTGAGAAGCGGGGCTGCGCGAAGGAAAAAGCTTTTCTATTATATTTTTATTTTGTTTTTTATTTATTATTATATTTTTTTGAAAGTTGGGTCAGAAACAGGCCCAAGGCCTTTTCGTTCTTCAGCAGCCCAGGAACCCTTAGGGGTTCTCCCATTCTCTGCGCCACTTCACTCGAATGAGGGTCTCTTTCTCTCTGAGCGAGGAAAACCAGAGGCGCTCACCTCCGCCCAGACGGCCACCGCGCCACTGCTTCTCAGAACCAGCCACCGCGCCACCACCCTCTACCGGTCTCGGCGTTGACGGCGACCTCAGGCGCCACCGGAACCACTGTCGACCGCAGCGCCACTGCCTTCTCTCTCCCGCTTCCCTTCGAAAATGGTAACCCAGGGAGGGGTTCGTCTCCGCCAGCTTACGCACACGGGCCGTCGCCTCAGTCGAAACCGCCCACTGCGAGTCGCGGCTGAAACGTCGCAAGCACTCCCGCTCACCCCTGGGGAGGTATCCAATGATTCAGTTGCATTTCAATGGCATTTTACTACCAGATGCCAAGTTACTTCTTAAAGAAACATTTTGCTGATGGAACAAGCGACATGTATGGATGCTACTTATATGGAAGAATATGCCCCTTAAACAGAGCATGTGGAAGAATATGCCCCTTAAACAAATCATGTGAAAGAATATGCACTCAGATTTGAGAGTATATAAGGAAAAAAACCTCTTATGTTTGATTTTTTTATTCTTTTGTTTTTCCTTTTTGTCATTGGACTAGTTGCATACACGGTGGGAAGTGAAGGTAAGTCTTTGAAGAGAAGGAAAAAAGGATAGTTGTGGAAGGAAAAGTGTAGTGGAACAGTATATAAGATAAAAAATGATTACACTGTTTTCATTATATAATTACTAATTTATTAATACGTAATACCATATGGTTAAATTATATACTAAATGTAACATCCCAAAATATAGTAATTACTATTAATCAGAATTAATTACAATTAACAGTGAATTGAACAGTCTTTATATTCCTAAAAGAAATTTAAGAGCCGAACAGCTCCAGTACAAAAATAACGAGCGCATCATAGTTACAGGAATTAAATCAGACGAACGGTTTTTACAAAAGAAAAGAAAACCGAACGTCCTCATAAGTTACTATTTACAATCTAAACATCTACGAGCGCTCTAAACAAAAATGAAAGACGAACGTCCTACTGCTCCGCTCTCACTTCCACTTCAACTAAGTTTCTTCTCCCTCGATCACGTCCTCTGGAGTGGCTTCTCCTTCTGCTCACATCCACACGGATGATCATTGCAAGACAGGACGAACGTACAGATACAATGGACAACACAAGGAAAAACGAAAAGGGTAAGCTTATAATATTTAATTCATACATTCAACATATACGTTCAACATTCCAACTTACACATACAACATACAAGTTAACACAATGTAACATAGGAATATATATATATATATATAAGACCGACCATCCGAACTGTATGAACTATGTAGCTACAGGCGTCCTTGCACCCGAGTGGTGTAGTAACTGGGATACACCAAACAGCTGCCACTCGAGGTCAGTCCGTTCTTACGTCGCCCATGTTAACTTATGGACTAAGGACCTCTTCCATTCCCACACATGAATTACTCTCCTCTACATGAAGATGAGTATCACGGAATATCAGGATGGACCAAGCCAGCATTAGCATGCCCACAGTCATACTTTACCAATTCAATATTCAACATATATGAGACGTTCCTCCCTGGAACGCTCGTCCAAAATCCAATATCATAATATCACTCCATATAGTGTTCACACCTTAAGTTACCATAATTCATAATCATTTACATCTTTAGATTTAAGAGCATAAAATGACGAACGTTCAGTCCTCTGGAAGAATTAGGACGAACGTCTAGATGAAGGTATGGAATAATCAGGGAAGTATACAACGAACGTTACTATCGAATTCGACCAGTTAAATGAACTGACTCGTTTGGACGTACCGTGGTACTTGAAGAAAATTTCGTTATGAAGACCTTAGACCAGATCCAATGTAAAAAGAAAAGTCAAGAATATTTAGAATTATCCTTGTAGTAATTCGTATACAGAAGACCGATGCCAATAATTGAACGAAAGTGAGAGAAGATGAATATTATAGTCCTTTGAACGAACGCTATTTGTCAATGTGAGTATCTAATAATACGAACGAGCACCACTTATGACGAACGTTGGTTAGACGACCGAGCATCAATTATGACGAACGCATTGGTATAAGACCGAACGCTATTTAGGACGAACGCTTGGTATAAAACCGAACGCTATTTAGGACGAACGCTTGGTATAAGACCGAACGCTATTTAGGACGAACGCTTGGTATAAAACCGAATGCTATTTAGGACGAACGCTTGGTATAAAATCGAACGCTATTTAGGACGAACGTTCGGTATAAGACCGAACGTTACGTATTTTAAAGTTAAGGTATTTATATACAGCTGAGCTGAACCGAACGCTCAGACATTTAAAATGGGGACGCTCGTTCTCGAACAGAATTCTTTCCAAATGAAAGAATTTCATTCTAAGTTATTTCCAGGAAAACCAAACGGTATAAGACCGTACGGTGACGAGCGTAATTTATCACAGGGGATGATTTACGTTTCAGATTTTCCAACCATACAGATTTCCAGATTTCAACATCTCAATTTATACTTTATGATTCATATGATTTTAAATTTATAAACTTCATAACTTCATAACCAATATACCTTTAAGACTTTATAAAATTCATCACATTAACAACTCATACAGTACAAGAAATCACCCATTTTTCATACGTATCAAACCAGCATGCAGTTCAACCAAATCAGAAATCATACACAATATCAGAGATCATTCATAACAACTCAAACAGCATACTGATCATACATGAAAATCAGATCACACACATGCAAGTATAAATTAGACATATAAGCTTCCCTTACCCGGATCCGTACTGCAACTTCTCCTAATCTTAAGATTTGTGGCTTCGTCCAACTAACGTTTTTCTACCCTCAATGGTTCCTTATCTCTTCCAAATCAAATCAGCTTCAGCTTCTGAAACCGAACGGTTCTTCTTGCAGCCCTTGTCACCAGGAGTCCTTCTATGGTGTCGGAATCGTGATCGGAGGAGATGAGACGGTGGTGATCTTAGAGAGAATGTGGGGAAGTCGTAGAGAGAAAGAGGAGAGAAAGAATTTTCCAGAATTATGAAAGGAGTGTGCGTGTAGAGCGAGAGATGAGTTTTTCTGAGAATGCATGCCTTGTTTCCAGTGCCGAACGAACGTCCGCTCCTCGTCAGCCACGTGCATTCCACTAACGCTTTCCAGACTCCTCTCGCCGTGACACCTGGCGTTCGCTAGTGAACTGTCGCGCTCTCCGAGTGACACGCAAACTGCACTGCGTTTCCCCACTCCAGACTCCATGCAGCGTGACACCTGGCGTCCGCTGTTGGAATGCTCCTTCCTGCTGCTGCCACGTACGCTGTTGAGGTGCCTCGTTCTCCAGCTGCCACGCGTACTCCAACGTACGTTATTTTCCAGGGTCTTACACTAAACAAAAAATTTCTAAACAAAAAATTTCATTATCCTAAAGAAAATATGTTTTGATTAATTATTTATTGTTATTTTTTAATTCTACAATTTTAAATAATTTTTAGAAAAAATTATATTATTCTTAAATATCAATTTATATTATAATTAGTCTTAAAACCAATTTGATAATTTTTATTTTTTTATTTATTAAAATATATTTTTTTATTATCAAATCAGTCAAATTTCTTACAAATTTTATTTGTAAATTGATTTTTCAATCACTTCCAAGTCTTTTAAAATAAAACAACACTCACTTTATCTTAAAAATTAATTTTAATAATTACTTTTAATTTTTTACTCTTTATAAACATTTTTACAATTAAATATTAATTAACAATTATTATTTTACGAAAGAAAATTTCGTTCACCATTTCTTATTTAAGCGTATCTACGAATATTTCTATTGGTAATTTAAAAAACAATATTTGTTAATAAGTCAGTCGATAATAATAATTTTTTTACAAAATCGTTAGATTTTCATTAGCAACAACTAATTTTCTTGTATTGTGTATTCATACGAGTTCAATTACTATTTAATGTAATGGATCACAACCATTGAGTATTCCAGGATAGTTTGTGCAAAATACATAATGAAAATGCACAATAATATTTAACACATGTGATTCAGGGTAATAAATGTGCATTTACTTGTGATTCATTTAAAACTTTACAATATTAGTCTATCCTACAAATTTTGGATATCATTTATAATATGTGCTGGTTTTGTTTGATTTTATATTGTTGTATTAGACTAATTATGATTCTGTCCAAATTTGATATGTAAGCAGAAACAAAATATAAAAAAGTTATTTAAAAGAAAACCTAAAATAGGCTTCAATTATCACCAACTGACCATGAAAGAGGTACTAGGTTTTTTATTCTGATAAAAACCGAGGTTAAATATTTTTTTTATTTAATATTATTTAATTTGAAAAGTATTAGATTTCAATTCTGATAAAACATGAAGATTAATCCCTTTCTTATTTAAATTAAATATTTTATTTTGAGAGTATTATGCTTCGGCTATTTAGAGAATTAAAGCCTAATATGTAGATAAATTTAAGGTTTTGGTTATTAAAATAATTTAAGCATAATCCTTATTTTTATTTTTTATTATTTATTATTGGTCTTATGTTTTGTTTCTTTTAAACTGAGGTCTAATATTCAAGTTTATGTTTTGGTTCATACACTAATAGAAAAAGAGGATTCTATAACGGACTATTATGATAGGTGAAATTTACTCATCATAATACATTGACCGATGACATTTTATAATAAAACTAAGATATATTATGATATTATGATGTATTTTAAGAAACCTATCATAATAGGTGTAGCGATGTTATTTTCGTAATAAAAGTTACATTGAGATACAATATGTTTTACTTTTTATGATAGGTTATTACTTTTTATTTTGTTCGAATATATTTCCATTGTTAAATTGAGATACAATATTTCAAATAATATGTGAAAATCTTTTATATATTGGTATAATTTATTAGACTTACATTGACCTAATAAAAAAATATTTTATTTATACACTATTATGCAGTTTTTAAATTATGAAACGCGTTTTTAGAAAAGAAACATATAGACATAAATTGTGAGTACTATAAATAAAAAAGAAGAAACCTATACAGAGAAACTAGCTTGTAAAAACAAAATAAATTATTGAACTGAATTTTGATTCCAATTGTTTTATCTTCCCAACACTAATTTATTCACTAAACATGAGACTATTAAAAACTCTAATTAATGCGCAATTTTTAAATTGATTTTACAAAGAGTCACTTCTTAATCAGCCAATAAAATATATTATAAAAGGATTATGATATTTTAACAATTTTTTCACAAAGAGTATGTGTCACTATTTTATTGATTTGTATATTTGAAACGGACCAATCACAACCACATAGGTCATTGTAAAAAAATTGTCAAAAAAAGTTGTTAAAAAAATATTTTTAATTATAAAATTGTTAGAAGAAGTAGCATAAGTCTAAATACAGAAAAAGTGCCTAAACGATTGATTCAACCATGAATGGTTAGAATAAATGATTATGACATGTTAACAATTTTTTGACAATAAATTATGTGTTACTATTTTATTAGTTTGTATATTTGAAATGAACCAATCACAAACTATCACATAGATTGTTATAGGAAAGTTGTCAAAAAAAATTGTTAAAATAACATTTTTCTAGAATAAAATCATATAAAGGGCCGAAAACTAGCAATCCATAATTATATTCTTGATAACAAGTAGTTATATATTCGGATCATGATATATTAACAAATTTTTTTAACAATTTTTTGACAATAAACTACGTGTCACTATTTTATTGTTGTATATTTAAAACAGACCAATCACGAACTACAATATGAACCATTGTAAAAAAGTTGTCAAAAAAAATGTTAAAAAACTTTTCTTCTGTATATTTCTGTTCCACAACTGATATCTAACAACGATAAGTACCCCTCTCATCAACCATCCGTATGGTTCAACCACAAGGCCAAATGCCACAAACAAATCACCTGTAATAGTTTTTCCTTTAATTTTTTTCACAGCAAAAAGTAAAAAACCAGAAACAATTCCATAATAAAATTAATATAAATAATAAAGAATGTTATATTAATTCATAATAGGACTTTTAAAACCTACATATGAATTGATCTTTAACAGTGACAAAACTAAATCATGGAAGAAGGGATGTGGCCCAGTAAACCTTTTTCTGTGTAATTTACTCGTATGTATGCGATCCTTCATTACTTAATTACTTAAGTGTAAATTCGTTCACTGTAGAATCTGTGAATATGTGACTCCTTACTTTCTAACCCGTGAATGGCCTTTATTACATGGTTTGACACTCGTTCATCTGAGTTTAGATGAGAAAAATTTACATGACTAGAAAACTCTTTATAAAAAAATTTACAGAATCAAAATATATCTAAAAAATTCATGTGAATTAAAATCAAAATATTTACAAAAATTATGTGAATCAAATTAACTCATGAAATATTTTATTAGAAAAAAATATTCATTTTAAATATAAGAATTTATAACATATTAAACTATTAAATTATTACATAAATTAAATTACAAAATAATAAATTATCAAATCATATAATAAAATTATAACATATTAAAATATATATTTATCACAGTATAGTTTATAAACAGATTTAAAATTTTATTTATTTTTATTTTTATTAGTTAGATATAGTATTATTGTTAAAACAGGTAGTTAAATATAGTTTATTACTTCAAAGTTCATGTGAGCATAATACAATAGTTAGGAATAGGTTACATATGTATATCAGATTTAATTTACAGATTTTTTTTACTGCATTTGTTCAGGTGGGTTTCTAATTTAATTAATAGAGTGAGATAAATTAAAAAAAATGGAGTTTATATAAGGTACGTATGTAGCATTCACTTAGCTTAATTATTCAATGAAAATATTTTATTTAATTTTATTTTAAGCATTCAATATGATTTTTTTTAACAAATTGATATAGAAGAGTTGGTGGTGGTATTTTCAGCTATCATGATGGCACCAGTTTTGAATAATGTTCAATGATTACTTTATAAATTATATATTAATTATATATTAAACACTCCCCAGTTAGAAACTACCCCGAACTTCAAATTCTAGTGTCTTTTTATTTTCTTTATTTTTCTTTCAGCAGTGTTGGACAACTGTTTGATAGATTAAAACAAAATTACTGGACATTATTAATTGTTGTATAAATGAATTTTATTTGCTTATGAAAAATATTTTTTACAATATTTATATAGGTTTCTAAAAACATTTAATAGTGTATAATTTTTATTAAAGAATTTAGTTTAGTATCATATTAAATATTTTAATAAGATTAATATTGAATTTTTTATAAAAATTGTTATTTTAATTGAAAAAAAGTTAAATTTTTACTTCTTTAATAAAAATTATTTCTGATAAATATGGTCAAACATTTTTTCTTGTAAAAGATTATATCTACATAGTATCTAAACAATACCAAAATCATTGAATATTTTTAGAAAAACATATAAATCATATATAAATAGAAAAAGATATTTAAATATCCTTGTAAGGGAATACAAAGTTTTATAACGGAGTTGAGACTAAAACTACTTAACCTTGATCCTGACTCACTTGAGAACAAACTATAGGGGTTGAGATATTTTTTTAACCCATTTTAAGAACTTTCTAAAATTGTGTTTTATAAAATGTGAATTAGGATTGATCTATGGACCATGAATTAAGTTAACAACTCGTATTAATATATATTTATATTTATTTGACACATATAAAAAATAATATATAATAAATATTAATGTCAAATAAATATAAAAAAATTGTGGATAAAAATATTATTATTTTATAAAACCTTTTCAAATTGAGATACTTTCTCAAACAAGGCTTAAATAAAATAATAATAGGCTTAAATAAAATAATAATGAGAAATTTGTTTGCCCTAATACGCAGTTTTGTGTTTGCCCTAACCCCACCATTGGTGCACTGCGACACCCTCATCCTTCAATTGTCCATACAAAGCCAAACACTCCCAATAGGCTCTTCTAGAAGAGTCTCCTCCTTTGCTTCTCCCAAGGTTGGGTTTGCATTCCAAGAAAAGCTCATCCACTAACCCAATGGAATTGCTCTTCACCATATCCTCCACAACTTCAGCCTCAGCTTTCATCACCACAAACTCTTCCTCCTTCACATTCTTCCTCAGCCAATCCGACATCCCTATCTCCTCATTCTGCTGCAGTTCCTCGGCCACCGTCTTCACATCGTACATCTCGAACGGCATGTTCCTCGTCGGGTAGTTTTCCATAAACCACTTTGTTCCACTTCCTCCCTCTTTCCCCGACAACTCAACGTCGATGAAAACGCGCCGAGGGTAGCTCACCAACGAGTCACCCATCAAATCCGGCAAGAACCTCGTCCGCTTCGAGTACTTCCGCGACTTCATAGAAGCCGCTCTTGGCGGCTCAAGAAGCACGTCCTCCAGTTTCTGCAGCGCCGCTTTCTTCATGTCGCTCGTGTAACCACACATCTTTCTCGGCGCAGCCGGAACGAGGGGCTCAGCTTCGTTAACCGCTTTCTGCTGTGGTTCATTCACGAACGCTTGATGGGTTAATTGGTGGAGTATAAGTGACAGAACCTCGTCGGTGTTGGCACGGGAGATTTTTTCAAGCAAGGGTGATCTCATTGTGAATACAAAGGAAGCCAGTATGAAGAATGCAAGAAGTGGCAAGGCATAACGTCTGGAATTCATGGTGGTAGGCAAGAGAAAAAAGACGGTGAATAAGAAGGTATAGAAAGTAATGTCGTGTACAGGGAAATGAAGAAAAAAGACGGGGGAGAGAAAGAGAGAGGGAGAGGCAAAAAGGTGTATTAGCGAGTGCAGAATCTGGCAGCAGTGTGGTTTCCACCGACAAGGGCAATTCTGCTGGTTTTAAAGGAGGACCAAAGTGCCAATAATTCCCTCATGCGCTGAACTTCCATTTCTTGAATTTGAACCCAGATCGATGTTTTGGTACAATTGGGTTATCGATGTAGCGGAAACATAACTGTACCAACTCTCATCGATCCAATGAAGAAGGAAGACAGGGAGAGGGAATAGGAATGAACGTTATTTTGGTGGATGAAGGTGGGTTTTTGATTGCAAATGTTACGAGGGATTATATGGGAGGGGATATCATGGAACAAAACGGTTGGCACTACGACAATCCAGTTACACCGTTCGTTATTTAGGTTTATCTCTTCACAAAATTCTGCGTTTCATGCGTTATTTACGTGCATCATGACGATGGCTTTGGTCCTGCCACGTTGTTTTAGGTTTATAAGTTCGTTTGATGTTCAATTAGTTCAAGATATATTCTTTATTTTGTTTAAATTTAATTATCTCTCCTTTCATGCTTTCTTTTATTTTAATAAAAAAAATTAATGTACAAGTCAAGTCTTGTAACTACAAAATCAGTACTCAAAGGAACATATTCCTAAATTATTGATGTGAAAAATTAATTATAATTCATTTTTTTCACCGGAAAAATATTCTTTAGCTCTAATAATTATCATTCGATATTATAAGAGTAAAATAATCTTAATAAAAGTGAATTTTTATATTTATAAAGAAAAATAAAATAATAAAAAGAAGTAAAAACTTTTTCTTCTTAAAATTTGATTCGATTAGGAATAATGATATGATGTTGTTTGATATATTCGGGTGTACAAGGTGAATCTACCTGTATGTATTTTGTCGGTATCTAACAAAATTTATAATTTTGCCATCACAAATAACAACATCTTAAAGGTAAACCGAACTTGTAAGGACTTGGATATGAGTCAGCAAAAAGGGATGACAAATGGCAACATATGAGAGGTTGAGTACTTTAAAATAAAATTGCATTGGTTTTGAAACGTTGATTTTTAACTCATTCCTCTTGTCTGAGAAACCATTTCTTTCCCTGCAAGCTCTCTCCTCCTCCTATATCTTCTCCCTTTCCATTCTTCACACTGAACCATTAAATTCTCGATTAGGTGCTGCCCCAACGATCACAAAGTAGCGGGTCTTGCTTTTAGTCGATCAATTTCTCCAATCAGAACCGGTAAGAAAACCCCCTTTCTCGTGTGCCCTAGGGTTGTAAGCATGTGATTGAACTGTTGCATGCAACCCATTTCGTTTTCTTCCATAATCTAGCTTTTATTTGGTTCTAAGATTCGTTTTCCATCATCAACTGATGATTTATAGGTGATTCTAACATTTTGGGAGTGCAAGCAAGTGGTCTAGGGTTCCTACTTGAGCTTGGTTGTCTACACTAGAGGTAAGGGGAGCTAGTTCTACTCTTGATTTTACTGTGTGGAGTGAATGCATGATAAAATTTGTAGTGGTATGTTGTGGAAGCATGAACTTGGTTCTAGTTAAACTTGAAATGCATGTATGGAAGTGTGTGTTATGTGAATTTGGTGATTGATGGCTATAAACTGTTTGGAATGACTTAGAATGATGGAATTGTGTATGTTGGAACTGTTTTGGCATGAAAATTTTGTGGTAGTGCTGTTAGAAAGGAAATCAAGTGTCTTTAGGGTCAATTTTAGGCCATTTTAGAGGAAGTGAGGTAGTGATTTTGAGAAAATGAGGTCTGCAGCGTTATTGGACTGTTGGGACAGTTTTATCCACTGTATTGTGACTTGTTTGAGTCACTAAATTGGTCAAAATTAGTGAAAAGAGGTAAGATCGGGTTTTGAGTCTCTAAGTTGGGAAAAATTGGTGTTTTAGAGTTAGAAAGGAAGTGTGGTGGTCAAATTTAGAGTTAGGCATTCTTGATGATCCTAGTCAGTTTAGGTAACTTAGGTAGGTCATGTGTGACTTAGTAGGCATGTTTAAATGGTTAAAAACCAACTCCAAGTTGTAGAATTGAATTTAGACCTCTAGGTTGATAAAATTGAAGTTGTAGAACCTAAATCAATGCATAAACACTTTATAATAATGTTAGAAAGGATTAGAATTGTTTAGGTAAGTTTAATTTAGCATGAAAGTTGATTTATGAGTGGTAGAAGTTCACCAAAATGATTAGAATTGGTAAAAGGGAGTTAGAGTTGCTCAATTATGCAGAAAAATCTGCAGAATTTAGCTTCCTCTGCAGACAAAATTCGCATAGCGCACAGGGGGGGTGCGCTGAGCGAATTATGTGTGGCAGATTGAGTGTTTTCGGTGTTTTTGATGTTTTGGGAATTCCGGACGTCCGTTTTGGACGTTCTTTAGTTCGTTCTGGGGGTTTTTGACCCTTCCGGAGCCATTGGTGAGGGTCTCCAAGCTGTTTGAGTTACTTAAGTATTGATAATTAAAAGTCCTAAAGAAATTTGTGTTAATAAGTGATGGTTTTGTGAAAGTATGTAATGAATGAGTTGTTTTATGACATGGTTGATGTTGTATGATGGTGTATGGGTTTGGTATGAGACAATATAGTAAGAATGCACTTGAATGACAATGAAATTTTATGTTTGATAAATCAAAGTGGTGTATGAGGTACATTATTGATCCAAGAGGAATATCATGTGATTTAAAGTGGTCGGATTGAATATGAAATTAAGATCTCTCGGTGGGATCAGTTAATGTATTGAATGAATGTGAGAGGCTTCCATATGGGGGGTTATCCCTAACACTCCAACGGTCTTTCATTCTCACTTAGAGAGGATTGACGCGTGTGGTGGGAGTAGTGGGAGGTCCTAGGGTAGGCGCTATCACTGAAGGTCTATTCCGCAGTAACGGACTAGCCTTGTGTATGGTCGGGTGGAACCCCTCGGCAATGGCTTTGCAAAGCAGTAGGGGCCATCACAAGTGCACAACCCGCCCCAGCTCTACATACATTCTATGTCCGGACGTGTCTAGGAGTCTTAACATGATAGGATGCTTGCTTTAATGAGTTTTGTGAAATAAATATTTATGTTTATGATGACTTACATGTTTATGTGTGTATGAACGTTCTTGGAAATGCTAGATTGAATTGAAATTATTTGTATGTTTGTTTGAGACCTAACTCACCCTTGCATTGTATGTGTTGCATGTGTTTGTCTTCTCCCTTGCGATGATCATCCAATCCTTTGGATGTGAGCAGTAGGTGATGATGTACCATTGGAGCAAGCTTTGGAGGTTGAAGAAGACCCAGCCCCTAGTACTTAGACCTTCTACTAGCTCTTAGTTGATTAGCTTGTTATTTTGAAAAACTCCTAGCTTTTATTTTATATAGTTCGACAATTTTGGAAAACTTTTTAGGTCTCTTTAAAATTTCAATAGCCTTGTATTTTGGAGAACTTTGGAAACGTGTACTCAAGTTTGATTTCGTTTTAATTCCCTCTATCTTTTGGATGACTGTATACATATTTAAATACTATTATCTCTATCTCTCAACTGCTTTTACATATTATAATAGCTGAATCCTATTATATTATATGTGTATATGATATTTTGGGATGTCACATTTATGGTATCAGAGCAGTTTTTTTCCTTAGAGAACCTGTAGGGTATGTACATCCCTTGTTTGTGCTTGTGTGCCTTAAATGTACGGAAGCATTCTAAATTCTTGAGTAAGACTAATTGTTTTGCTTCTTGATCCTAAACAGAATATGGCGCCTAGACCTCCTCCTCCACCTCCACAACCCGATCAGACGGAAATGATGCGGATGATGGAATCACTAATGAACTCCATGCAACAACAAAATAATGCACTAGTCCAACAAAATACCATGGCACTACAAAACTTAGAAGCCGCTAGAATGGCCTCGGAAAGTGCTAGGGTGGCAGCTGAGGCCACCCAAAGACAGTTCTTGGAGGTGATGACTAGTGGCAGGATTCCCACCGGTCCTTCTTCTTCTTCGACTGCTCCAACTCAAGAATGGAGTTTGGAGAATTTCTTGCAGCATCATCCCGCCAAGTTTGATGGCAAATGCTCACCAGATGAAGTCGATCAGTGGCTTCGTGATATGGAGAGAGTCTACAACGCCAAGAGGTGCCCTGATGAGAACAGGTTGTCTTATACTGAGTACATGTTGACTGGAGAGGCAAGCCACTGGTGGAGCAGTGCACGTATGATCTTAGAGGGAGCTAGAACCCCTATCACATGGGACTTATTTAAGAGGAAGTTCTACAGGGAATACTTCCCTGACACTCTTAGGTATGCGAAAGAAGTGGAGTTCTTGGAGCTAGTACAGGGAAACATGTCAGTATCTGAGTATACTAACCATTTCAAACATCTCCTCCGATTTAATACCATGACGGTGGATGAAGAATGGCAGTGCCGCAAGTTTGAAAACGGGCTGCGTGGTGACATCAAGCTCTTGGTGAAGGGACACTGTTTGAGGGAGTTTCCGACTTTAGTAGAGATGACTAGAGATATGGAGAAAACCAAGAGAGAAGCCGAGGGATACCCTAGCCGTCAGGCCCAGCCACTAAGGGTTGGGGGACCAGCCATGTCTAGAGGCGGGTCCAGTTCCAGGAAGGCACCATACTCCAGATCTTCTTCTTCTCGTAGTTTTGGAGGATCTTCTCAGCCTTCCGTTCAATCGAGCCAATCCTCCTCTCTGAGTGGCGTGAGATGTTGTGGATGTGGAGGTCCTCACTACTTATCTTCATGTCCCCAGAGGACTAATTTTCGGAGGTGCAACCGATGCCACGAGGAGGGCCACTATGAGCGTGATTGCCCTATGGGTAGGAGAGCTACTTCCCAGCCGCAGCATGCAGGGAGATCTCAGCACAGAGGTGGCATCGGACCTCAGGCCACCGGATGTGTTTATGCATTGACGGGGGCAGAAGCAGCTAGCTCAGGTGATTTGATCTTCGGTATATGTTTATTGGGTGGTAGATCTTGCATGGTCTTATTTGACTCGGGAGCGACACACTCATTTGTGTCAGATACTTGTACTAGAGAGTTAGGGTTAACAGTGAGAGAGCTACAGTATGACTTGACTGTATCTACTCCTACTTCTGGGATAGTGAAGACCTCTACATTCTGTGTTAGATGTTCAGTAGTGGTTGAGGGACATCAGTACAAGGTAAACTTGATATGTTTACCTTTGCAGGGTTTAGATGTCATCCTAGGGATGGATTGACTGTCTGCCAATCGTATTCTCATTGATTGTGGAGAGAAGAAGCTAGTATTTCCCAATGAGGAGGATTACACGCCTCTGACTCTTGGTGTGTTGAGACAAGACCTAATAGAAGGTGCATGTTGTTTCCTGATACTATCACATATGGAAGTAAAGCAAGGAGATTCTGACGTAGACCTCTCGGTAGTCAGTGAGTTTCTAGATGTGTTTCCTGAGGAGATTCCTGGCTTCCCTCCTCCAAGAGAGGTAGAGTTTTCCATAGACCTTGTATCTGAAGCAGGGCCTATCTCTATAGCCCCATATCGCATGGCACCAGCTGAATTGGCCGAATTGAAAAAGCAGATTGAAGAATTGTTGGAGAAGCAGTTCATCCGGCCCAGTGTTTCTCCTTGGGGTGCGCCTGTATTACTTGTAAAGAAGAAGGATGGCAGTTCAAGATTGTGTGTGGATTACAGGCAACTTAACAAATTAACCATCAAGAATAAGTACCCTTTGCCTAGAATTGATGATTTGATGGACCAGCTACATGGGGCAGTTGTGTTTTCCAAGATTGATCTACGGTCCGGCTATCACCAAATATTAGTTAAGGCTGATGATGTTCAGAAGACAACCTTTAGATCCAGATATGGCCATTACGAGTATGTGGTCATGCCCTTTGGTGTGACTAACGCCCCTGCCATATTTATGGATTACATGAATAGGATTTTTCGACCTTTCTTAGATAAATTCGTTGTAGTCTTCATAGATGACATTCTAATTTATTCTAAGAGTGAAGAAGAACACGTCGATCATCTTAGAACGGTGTTGAGGATATGGAGAGAAAGAAAGTTGTATGCCAAGCTCTCAAAATGTGAGTTCTGGATGAGAGAAGTGCAGTTCCTTGGTCATATTATATCGGCTGATGGGATTTCTGTAGATCCGACCAAGGTTCAAGCCGTGTTGCAATGGGAAAGACCAAAGTCAGTCACTGAGGTCAGAAGCTTTGTTGAGTTAGCAGGCTACTATCGTCGCTTCATTGAAGATTTCTCTAAGATTGTAGCCCCTTTGACACAGCTGACTAGGAAAGACACTCCATTTGCATGGACAGACCGTTGTGAGGCTAGCTTTCAGGAGTTGAAGCAAAGATTGACTAGCGCTCCAATATTGGCCATTCCTGACACAGGTAAACCTTTTGAGGTTTTCTGTGATGCTTCCTATCAGGGACTAGGATGCGTCTTGATGTAAGAGCGAAGAGTTGTTGCATATGCCTCAAGACAACTCAAGATTCATGAGAGGAACTATCCTACTCACGATCTGGAGTTAGCTGCAGTGGTGTTTGCTCTCAAGATTTGGAGACATTATTTGTATGGAGCTCAATTTCAGGTGTTCAGTGATCACAAGAGCCTGAAGTATCTCTTTGATCAGAAGGAGCTTAATATGAGACTGAGAAGGTGGATGGAATTCTTGAAGGATTATGATTTTGACCTTCTTTACAATCCAGGGAAGGCAAATGTAGTTGTTGATGCCTTAAGCAGAAAGTCAGTACATATTTCTGCATTGATGGTTAAAGAGTTGGAGCTAGTTGAGAGCTTTAGTGATTTAAAGCTGAATGTAGAATTTGAACCTGATGGCATTAAATGTTGCAAATTGGTTATATCAAGTGGTCTCTTTGAAAGAATTAAAGAAGGACAACTAGTAGACCCCGAGCTTCAGAAGTCAAGGGCTTTAATTGGTAAAGAACAAGGAAGAGATTTTAACACTAGGACAGACGGTCTTCTACGATTCGGAGGAAGAACCTGTGTACCAAATAATAGAGAGCTAAAGAGATTGATATTGGAAGAAGGTCACCGGAGTCGCTTTAGTATGCATCCAGGCATGACTAAAATGTACCAAGATCTTAAGAAATCATTTTGGTGGTCGGGTATGAAAGGTGATGTAGCTCGATTTGTTTCCTCTTGCCTTACTTGTCAGAAGGCTAAGATAGAACACCAGAGGCCAGGTGGTATGTTACAACAACCTGATGTTCCTGAGTGGAAATGGGACAGCATTGCAATGGATTTCGTAACCCATTTGCCATACACTGTCAGAAAACATGATGCCATCTGGGTAATAGTTGATAGATTGACCAAGAGTGCCCACTTCTTGGCAATTAATTTGAAGATGCCTATGCAGAAGTTAGCTCAGTTGTACATCAAGGAAATAGTTAGGTTGCATGGTGTGCCCTCCAGCATCATATCGGACAGAGACCCCCGCTTCACTTCTCGCTTCTGGCAGACTTTACAGAATGAGATGGGCAGTAGACTCTAGATGAGTTCTGCTTACCATCCTCATACTGATGATCAGTCAAAACGGACTATACAGTCATTGGAGGATCTGCTTAGGACGTGTGTACTTGATCATATGGGAGTCTGGGATGAAGTGCTGCCATTGGTGGAGTTCACATATAATAACAGCTTTCAGACTAGTATTGGAATGGCACCGTTCGAAGCTCTTTATGGGAGGCGCTGCAGGACACCTTTATGCTGGTTCCAGGATGGGGAGTTTGTGTTGACTGGGCCAGAAATAGTGCAACAAACGACTGAGAAAGTAAGAGTGATTCAAGAGAGGATGAGAGCCTCACAGAGTAGGCAGAAATCATATGCTGACTGATGGACAAATTTGTAAGCACCAAAATATGATGTCACAAACTTGTTTCACAATCGGCAAGTATGACCGAATCGTTCAAGTAATAAACTTGGTAAGACCAAGTATCGTTCTTCCCAAAGGACTCACGGCCTAGTTTAGTTATGTGATTTGTTGATTAGCTAAGACTTACAAACGAAATATTTGGAGTTTATATGCAAGACGAAAAACTAAACATGTATGCATGAAGTTTGATCAATGGCAAAGACAAAAGATAAACACTTTCAAAGGAATATATGAATGAATATGTTGTTGGGGGTCAATTTCATCTCATCCACTCTCATACATTTTAGGAATTCAACATTCAAATCATCATTGTTAATGCCACTCTCTAAAGTACCATTCTAGATGGCTTCTCCCTAATCAAATAGTTCATACAATTCCTAGCATTCCTAATGATTAGTTCATAAGTGCAGGAGCTTAACGACAACCAATATAACATTGGGAGAAATTCCCCGGATCTAGACTTCCCCGTACGTGTCCGTATCGACAAAACCAATAATCATGCAATAGAATGAGTTAAACAATGCAAGCATTGAGCAAAGAGGAAAAACCCTAACTAATGATGAATGAAAGCATAAGTCTTAGATTAAGATGCAAGCATAAATTCCATATATGAGAGCTTCAAGAGGTTACATTGATTCCCCAACAAACATACAAGGTTTAGTTCACCATATTCATGGTGAACCTAGATGAACAATAATGAAAGAATGAAAGAATAAACCCAATAAAGGTGAAGAGGTAGCCTGAGCATCCAAGATCCTCCTTCAAAGGGGTGGAAGAGAGAGTGTTTGCCTACGTTTTGCCAAAGATCCCTAACCCTAGGACGTGCAAGTCCTTATATACTATTCTAGAGTTACAAAAGATTACAAAAGCCCAAGCCCAAAAAGTGCCGCTCAGCGGTAAATACCGCTCAGCGGTGAGTGCGCGTCACGTTTCTTCCCCTCAGCGGCCATTTTGCCCCTCAGCGTGACTCCCGCAACCTCCTGAGTGCCGCTCAGCGGTAAAATGCCGCTGAGCGGTGCCTTCGACTTCTCTTTTTGCACTCTTTGCTTCCTTTTATAATTCCACTTCTCTCCTTCTTTACTTCTTTCACTAAATTCACCTCAAAACCTGCACAAAAACACTCAAATCAAGCATAAACCTGTCCAGCTCTCTTATTTCTGAAAATATAGATAAAAGCATTGATTTCAAGCTAGTTTCTAAGTCTAAAGGTTGCTTTTAATATCAATTTTAAGCATGAAAATAACAGTTTTTCAACTGTTATCACAACCCCAAACTTAGAACTTTGCTTGTCCTCAAGCAAACAAAATGTAACTCCATCTCCAACCAATTCATATGATGATTCACTCATTCAAAATCCTCTTTTAAAGATAAGTAATAACTTCACTCAAACTTAAGACCAATAGTTCAATCAAGATGTGCACATGCTTTAGTGTTCACAAAGTCATTTAAATTCCAACAAATGCTATTTTTCATGAATGATCAATCAATTAAGCATGGATGTTCATGTGCTTATGGAATCTTTCCTCACTAGGTAAAGTGTTTCACTCAACACACAAGTGTATAAGAGGTAAGGTGTTTCACTCCACTATCACAATGTCACATGAATCAACTTTGCCTTTCATTTTACCACAATCAAAAACATTCACAAGCATGCATCATCACAAGGACTTTTCAATGGCTTATAATGTGGCTGGGCTAACAAGAAAATTGGTTTTTTTGGATCGCAAAATCCTTGAGTTAAGAGAATCATAACAACACAATTATCTTATTCATTCCCAACTTGCCTTTTTGCTTTTGCATTTGCATTGAGCTTTGCTTCTTTTTCTTTTCTCTTTTTTTTTTTTTTTTTTTTTTTTTTTTTTACTTTTTAGCTCTTAGCTCAATGCTTTTCTTTTCATGTTTTCCCAACAACCCCAAACTTGAACATTTAACAATACCATACAAGATCTTCTACTTAACTCAAGGTAAAGATTTTCAATCAAAGGTTTTCAGTGTATGTTCAAGGCTAAGGGTTCAAAGGATAGAACACAAAGTGTTCTCTTTTAGTGGGCTAATTTTATGTATTTGGCCAATAAAAAGGGTTTCAACAACACGGCCTTGATCATATGATGCAAAACAAGCAATTGATTCAATCATAGAAAACCTGGGCAAAATCATTCATGCTTTCAAAGTAATAGCATTCAACAATAACAACTCTGGAGCTCAAAACCTCACATATAAGCTCATTCACATTTGACATACACATCCTGCTTAATCTCACAATCACAATCATGATATCATGCATTTGTTCACAAAGCTTGTGAATCACCTGTATAAGCATTTAATGTGCACATCATCTCAACATCAATCAATCAATAAGCATCATCAAGCATTACTTATCAAACAATCACAGTTAATAGCAAACCATCACACAAACCAGGTTTCCAACAGAGTACATCAAACCCTAATCTAAAAACAAAAACAAATAAGTTCAGAAAACTTAAACCACAAAAGCATAATCATTTGATAGCATTCATCAGTAAATGCTATCTCAGCTCCTCATCAGTCTGAGTTGTCCTCTGTATCTTCCTCTTCCTCCTCATCTTCATCTTCATCAAATGCATCTTCCTCCTCAGCTTCATCTTCTTCCATATCTCTTGCTGAAGCTTCAGCTGCTCCAGCTCCTCCTCCATGTACTGGTTCTTCTGGCCAAGCTACGACATTATGGAATTCATCCATAGTCCACCTGTGGGCTGGAGGATTATCATACATCCCCACTATCATCTCAGCAGTGGCCACCTGCCCTCTGTGAATGGACTGCAACTGAGCACCTATAAGAGACATATACATGTCCCTCATCTGAAATGGTTCTGCTTCATGTGCATCAGCAGATGTCCGGCTCTGTGCTGGCCCTCTCTCTCTACGAGCATGGCGTGGTGGAACTGGCTGAGCTGCATCCTCACCTCCACAGTACTGTCTATAATAAGCCTCATCAATAGCTTTTCTTGGCCTCTCAAATGGTGGAACAGAAGTGTCCACCCCAGCTTGCTTGCAAAGGTGAGTGATCAAAGAAGGATGTCCTAGTGGTGCTTTGTTGTTCAAGGTGTTAGCACATACACTGATTTCATCAGCTATTACCTGCCCAATATTAACATTCAAGTTTCTGATAGCACAGTAGATGAATAGTGCCCTGCTGAGAGTAATATCTGACACATGTGAACATGGCTGAATGTTGGCATGAGAAAATGCCATCCAATACTTTGCAAGAGGAGTCAAATCCGTCCTCCTAATGTTAACCACTGCGCCAGATCTATTCCTTTGGAAGTGTCCTCCAGTTATACACATTACTCTCTCAACATCCTCAAAGTCAGCACCTTCCTCCATGCTAAGAGCAAACTGACATTGCTCACCAGCCTACACAGTATCCAGGAAGTTGTTGATAGAATCAGGATCAAACCTGATAGCATGGCCTCTGACATAGCCCAAATAATTCTCAGCTGGATGATCACCAATCTTCTTTGCATTGGTGTAGAATTCCTTGACCACAGCTATGTTGGCAGGTGCTGGATAAGTGGCTAGCTTTCCCCAATCATTCCCTAACACTTGCTCTCCAAATTGAGGAGCAAAGTTAGGTATCATTCCAACCTTTCTCTCCATTAGAAGTCTCCTGTCCTGAACCACCCTAAAGTGCTTCTCATGTTTCTTAGAGAGGAACCTACTAGAGTGGGGTTGCTCTGGTTCCTTTTCTTTCCTCTTAGTTGCCATGGTTTTCAATCTCTTTCCTGAAGAGGATGCCATTCCTGCATTCAAAACACAAACCAAAACCACAGAACATGATGTTAATCATTAGTAAAACACAGAACATAACTCCTTTTGAAGCTAAACCACCGCTGAGGGCCAGAATTTCCCCTCAGCGCCACCAGCGCCACGCAACAAACCAGAAAAATCAAATCTGGCAGAGTGCCGCTCAGCGGTAAATGCCGCTCAGCGGTGACTCTGCAGATTTTTGAAAATCTTGTTTTAAAGCTTTCCTAACTCCACCCAAATGCAATTTTCATATTTCCAGTTCATAATCATGCAGTTTAATCGGTTCAATCATCAAATATATCATCAAATCATGCATAGAAATCAACACCCCTAAATATTCATGCTTTGACAATCACATTCAAATCCAAGAACCCTAGAATGAACCAAATGCATTTTACTTACTTGGGTGGAGATGCTAGATGATATGAGAATGCTTCCAAACTAGACTGCTCTCTTCCAACCCCAAACTTTGATGGCACACTAGTGAAAAAGTGAGTGAAAGAGAGATTTTCTAAAGAGGGAAGAGTGAAAAGATGTGGAAAACCTAAGAGAATGTGTGGAAGTGTTTGTGCAAAGAGAAGCCAGAAAATAAACCCTACAACGCAGCTTGGGGTATAAAAATACCCTAATGGGCTCGGGTCCCGCTAAGGGGAACTTAAGCCCATCTGCGATAGTACCGCTCAGCGGTAATTGCCGCTCAGCGGCACTTTCGTGAAGTGCTCCCCTCCTTCTTTTCTTGACCTACGTGCCTTCCCTACATGTCCCTCATAGGTTCCCTGCAATTCAATGTTAAAAATGCTTATGCAAATCCTAACTAAAAATAAACAAACCAAAACAATCAATCAACTGGGTTGCCTCCCAGGTAGCGCTTGTTTAACGTCACGAGCCTGACCCAAAATCCACCAACACCCATCAGTAGGTGTTACAAACCTAGTATCCTTCAGTAGATACTTAACCACCTAGCATCCTTCAGTAGATGCTAAATTCAACAAAATATTTACAAAATAATATTCACAAATTAAACCAAATCAAAATTAAAAGTTTGTCAATCACTGGGTTGCCTCCCAGCAAGCGCTCTTTTAACGTCATTAGCTTGACCCAATAAAGTTCATGTTCCATCTTCTTTTTCTTCTTTCTACTGAACTTCTTCAGAAATTTGATCAAACCAGGAACCTGTTGCAGTGTCTCAATCATAGGAACTTTAATCTCCAATTTCTTGAAGATTTCCATGAAGCACTTAAATTTCTTTTCCTTCCTATGATACTTCTTTGGATGAAGAAGAGGTTTTTCATATGATTCTTTCTTTTTTTCTCTCGTCCTCTTTTTCTTACGCTTCCTCTCACTAAATTTTCTCTTTTTCTTTTCTTTTATTTTTTTCTTCCCTTTTCTCTTTCTTTTCAACTTCTTTATTTTCACACAAATCTTCTTTCTCTCTTCTCTCTCAACCACTTCTTTCTCTTTTTCTTCATCTTTATTTTTCTCACTCAACTCTTCTTTCTCTTTTCTCTCTACCCTTTCTTCATCTTCCTCTAATTTTTCCTTATCAAGAATCTTGTCACTTTCGGTGATAATGATTTGCCCTTCCTCCTTAAGGTTAACTTCAGTATTAACCTCATCATTCAATCTCTGACTGATGTAATGAAGTTGCATCTCCATTCTTTTAAATGATTCTTCAATGCTTTTCTGAGTAGAGTCGGAATTTTTCAAAAATCGTTGAAGGGTGTCCTCCAACCTATCCAAACTTCCTGATAGAAAGGGTTGTTGCTGCCATTGTTGTTGTGGTTGGTTCTCAAATTGTCCAGCAGCTTGCCAAAATTGGCTTTGATCCATGCTTGAGTGAGGTTCCCACCAGTGGTTGAGATTACTTTGGTAGAATTGAGTGCCCATATAGTTAAATTCTTGACCAAATTGCATTCTGCAGACATTAGGCACAAAACCCTAAAAACAATTGTTAGCACAAAAAGATATAGGAGAAGATATAAGATTCAAAGAATAAAATAAAATAAAAATAAAAACAGAGAAATAAAATAAAATAAAATAAAATAAAATAAAAACTGAAAAATATAAACAGAAAATAAAAAATTCGAAATTTAAATAAAAAAAAATTCAAAAACAAGTCAAAGATAATCAATAATCACACAAATTAACCAATTAAACCACGAGTCCCCGGCAGCGGCGCCAAAAACTTGATGGACAAATTTGTAAGCACCAAAATATGATGTCACAAACTTGTTTCACAATCGGCAAGTATGACCGAATCGTTCAAGTAATAAACTTGGTAAGACCAAGTATCGTTCTTCCCAAAGGACTCACGGCCTAGTTTAGTTATGTGATTTGTTGATTAGCTAAGACTTACAAACGAAATATTTGGAGTTTATATGCAAGACGAAAAACTAAACATGTATGCATGAAGTTTGATCAATGGCAAAGACAAAAGATAAACACTTTCAAAGGAATATATGAATGAATATGTTGTTGGGGGTCAATTTCATCTCATCCACTCTCATACATTTTAGGAATTCAACATTCAAATCATCATTGTTAATGCCACTCTCTAAAGTACCATTCTAGATGGCTTCTCCCTAATCAAATAGTTCATACAATTCCTAGCATTCCTAATGATTAGTTCATAAGTGCAGGAGCTTAACGACAACCAATATAACATTGGGAGAAATTCCCCGGATCTAGACTTCCCCGTACGTGTCCGTATCGACAAAACCAATAATCATGCAATAGAATGAGTTAAACAATGCAAGCATTGAGCAAAGAGGAAAAACCCTAACTAATGATGAATGAAAGCATAAGTCTTAGATTAAGATGCAAGCATAAATTCCATATATGAGAGCTTCAAGAGGTTACATTGATTCCCCAACAAACATACAAGGTTTAGTTCACCATATTCATGGTGAACCTAGATGAACAATAATGAAAGAATGAAAGAATAAACCCAATAAAGGTGAAGAGGTAGCCTGAGCATCCAAGATCCTCCTTCAAAGGGGTGGAAGAGAGAGTGTTTGCCTACGTTCTGCCAAAGATCCCTAACCCTAGGACGTGCAAGTCCTTATATACTATTCTAGAGTTACAAAAGATTACAAAAGCCCAAGCCCAAAAAGTGTCGCTCAGCGGTGAGTGCGCGTCACGTTTCTTCCCCTCAGCGGCCATTTTGCCCCTCAGCGTGACTCCCGCAACCTCCTGAGTGCCGCTCAACGGTAAAATGCCGCTGAGCGGTGCCTTCGACTTCTCTTTTTGCACTCTTTGCTTCCTTTTATAATTCCACTTCTCTCCTTCTTTACTTCTTTCACTAAATTCACCTCAAAACCTGCACAAAAACACTCAAATCAAGCATAAACCTGTCCAGCTCTCTTATTTCTGAAAATATAGATAAAAGCATTGATTTCAAGCTAGTTTCTAAGTCTAAAGGTTGCTTTTAATATCAATTTTAAGCATGAAAATAACAGTTTTTCAACTGTTATCACTGACAGGAGACGCAGGCCTTTGGAGTTCGAGGCCGATGACCATGTGTTTCTTCGTGTGACACCTACTACTGGAGTAGGGAAGGCCATTCGTGCTAAGAAGCTTTCTCCCAGATACCTTGGGCCATATCAGATTTCTAGACGCATCGGACCAGTCGCATATGAGATAGCTATGCCGCCCCAGCTAGCTAATCTTCATCCAGTCTTTCATGTTTCTCATCTTCGGAAGTATGTCCCCGACCCTTCTCACGTGTTGGAAGCTGACACTGTACAAGTCAAGGAAGATCTCTCTATAGAGATGCAACCGGTCAAAGTAGATGAGAGACTATCCAAACCACCAGATGGGAAAGCTACTAGACTGATCAAAGTCATATGGGACAGTAGAACCGGCGATTCTACCTGGGAGAAGGAGGAAGAGATGAAGAAGTCATATCCTCACTTGTTTTCTGGTAAGTCCTAATTTTCGAGGACGAAATTTTTTGTTGTTGTTGGGGAGAATGTATGGACTTGGATATGAGTCAGCAAAAAGGGATGACAAATGGCAACAGATGAGAGGTTGAGTACTTTAAAATAAAATTGCATTGGTTTTGAAACGTTGATTTTTAACTCATTCCTCTTGTCTGAGAAACCATTTCTTTCCCTGCAAGCTCTCTCCTCCTCCTATATCTTCTCCCTTTCCATTCTTCACACTGAACCATTAAATTCTCGATTAGGTGCTGCCCCAACGATCACAAAGTAGCGGGTCTTGCTTTTAGTCGATCAATTTCTCCAATCAGAACCGGTAAGAAAACCCCCTTTCTCGTGTGCCCTAGGGTTGTAAGCATGTGATTGAACTGTTGCATGCAACCCATTTCGTTTTCTTCCATAATCTAGCTTTTATTTGGTTCTAAGATTCGTTTTCCATCATCAACTGATGATTTATAGGTGATTCTAACATTTTGGGAGTGCAAGCAAGTGGTCTAGGGTTCCTACTTGAGCTTGGTTGTCTACACTAGAGGTAAGGGGAGCTAGTTCTACTCTTGATTTTACTGTGTGGAGTGAATGCATGATAAAATTTGTAGTGGTATGTTGTGGAAGCATGAACTTGGTTCTAGTTAAACTTGAAATGCATGTATGGAAGTGTGTGTTATGTGAATTTGGTGATTGATGGCTATAAACTGTTTGGAATGACTTAGAATGATGGAATTGTGTATGTTGGAACTGTTTTGGCATGAGAATTTTGTGGTAGTGCTGTTAGAAAGGAAATCAAGTGTCTTTAGGGTCAATTTTAGGCCATTTTAGAGGAAGTGAGGTAGTGATTTTGAGCAAATGAGGTCTGCAGTGTTATTGGACTGTTGGGACAGTTTTATCCACTGTATTGTGACTTGTTTGAGTCACTAAATTGGTCAAAATTAGTGAAAAGAGGTAAGATCGGGTTTTGAGTCTCTAAGTTGGGAAAAATTGGTGTTTTAGAGTTAGAAAGGAAGTGTGGTGGTCAAATTTAGAGTTAGACATTCTTGGTGATCCTAGTCAGTTTAGGTAACTTAGGTAGGTCATGTGTGACTTAGTAGGCATGTTTAAATGGTTAAAAACCAACTCCAAGTTGTAGAATTGAATTTAGACCTCTAGGTTGATAAAATTGAAGTTGTAGAACCTAAATCAATGCATAAACACTTTATAATAATGTTAGAAAGGATTAGAATTGTTTAGGTAAGTTTAATTTAGCATGAAAGTTGATTTATGAGTGGTAGAAGTTCACCAAAATGATTAGAATTGGTAAAAGGGAGTTAGAGTTGCTCAATTATGCAGAAAAATCTGCAGAATTTAGCTTCCTCTGCAGACAAAATTCGCATAGCGCATAGGGGGGGGGGTGCGCTGAGCGAATTATGTGTGGCAGATTGAGTGTTTTCGGTGTTTTTGATGTTTTGGGAGTTCCGGACGTCCGTTTTGGAAGTTCTTTAGTTTGTTCTGGGGGTTTTGACCCTTCTAGAGCCATTGGTGAGGGTCTCCAAGCTGTTTGAATTACTTAAGTATTGATAATTAAAAGTCCTAAAGAAATTTGTGTTAATAAGTGATGGTTTTTGAAAGTATGTAATGAATGAGTTGTTTTATGACATGGTTGATGTTGTATGATGGTGTGTGGGTTTGGTATGAGACAATATAGTAAGAATGCACTTGAATGACTATGAAATTTTATGTTTGATAAATCAAAGTGGTTTATGAGGTACATTATTGATCCAAGAGGAATATCATGTGATTTAAAGTGGTCGGATTGAATATGAAATTAAGATTTCTCGGTGGGATCAGTTAGTGTATTGAATGAATGTGAGAGGCTTCCATATGGGGGGTTATCCCTAACACTCCAACGGTCTTTCATTCTCACTTAGAGAGGATTGACGCGTGTGGTGGGAGGTCCTAGGGTAGGCGCTATCACTGAAGGTCTATTCCGCAGTAACGGACTAGCCTTGTGTATGGTCGGGTGGAACCCCTCGGCAATGGCTTTGCAAAATAGTAGGGGCCATCACAAGTGTACAACCCGCCCCAGCTCTACATACATTCTATGTCCGGACGTGTCTAGGAGTCTTAACATGATAGGATGCTTGCTTTAATGGGTTTTGTGAAATAAATATTTATGTTTATGATGACTTACATGTTTATGTGTGTATGAACGTTCTTGGAAATGCTATATTGAATTGAAATTATATGTATGTTTGTTTGAGACCTAACTCACCCTTGCATTGTATGTGTTGCATGTGTTTGTCTTCTCCCTTGCGATGATCATCCAATCCTTTGGATGTGAGCAGTAGGTGATGATGTACCATTGGAGCAAGCTTTGGAGGTTGAAGAAGACCCAGCCCCTAGTACTTAGGCCTTCTACTAGCTCTTAGTTGATTAGCTTGTTATTTTGAAAAACTCCTAGCTTTTATTTTATATAGTTCGACAATTTTGGAAAACTTTTTAGGTCTCTTTAAAATTTCAATAGCTTTGTATTTTGGAGAACTTTGGAAACTTGTACTCAAGTTTGATTTCGTTTTAACTCCCTCTATCTTTTGGATGACTATATACATATTTAAATACTATTATCTCTATCTCTCAACTGCTTTTACATATTATAATAGTTGAATCCTATTATATTATATGTGCATATGATATTTTGGATGTCACATAACTCCCCAAAAAAAATATGTCAAATTAATTAAAAAGTAGAAATTTAGAACATACTTCAAATTGGGACAATCGCCTTTATTGATTTCTTACAGGTGGCCATCTGGATTAATTCTAATGCATAAATGGTTAATTATACGTGACTATTTTTAAACTAAAATTAAAAAAAAAAAACATACTTTGTGTTACATATAATTTATTTAATTTTATTTACCTTGGTACCAATCCAAATTATTTTGTTGTTCTTTGGAAGTCGTTGATCAAAATATTTATTTGAAAATTGTTTTAAGTGAAGTTTTAATTGATAGAGTGAAACCAAAGACTGGTGCTGTGAGACCCTAGATAATTAACACTGCAACTTAAGTCAAATCAGATTTAAAAGCATTAAAACCTACCTGCAGTGCAGTCCACGTCACTACTCAGGCAATTAAAACCCACTTACATACTCTATGCATGCACTGCAAAACGCACACACACTGCCACACGTCTGCCATGTGTCAAAATTAGAACCTTCTAAATCAGTAGTGGAAGACAGGTGTTCGCGTGTGAGTGAACGTTCGTTTGACTTGGAAAAGAGAATTTAATTTTCTGAGACACTCCTTCCCATTCTCAGCATACACTCACCTTCTTTCTCAAAACTGATTTCTCCATTTTTCTCCACCTTCTCTCTCTAGAACTCCCAACTTCTCTCTATTGTAAATCTCACGCCTCTCCTCCGATCACGTTTCAGATACTGTAGCAACGTTCCCTGAGACTTGAGCATTTTTCTGGTCCGAACAGAACTGGGATCTAGGCTGGTAAGTTCTTGTCTCTGAACGTTCGTCCATTTAGTTCATGCGAACCAAGTTCTGGTTGCATGCAGGGGTTATAGGTCTGATCTGTTTATGATTTTGGTATGATAGATTAAGTGAAAGTTGTTGAGTAACTCTTTGGATAGAAAGCGGTGAGAGGACGAGCGAAACCCTTGCATTTGGAAGTTCACTACTAGACCAGGTAAGGGAAGCTTTAGTAATTTAATTGATACTTGTATGATGAGTGTGAAAGCATGAAGTGTACTGGATGTATGAAATGTATGATGTGTAAGTATGCATGAACGAGCAATGATGTACTGGAATGTATATGAATGATATTGGTTGAACTGTATGTTGAGGATGAAATGTATGAATTGGAAAATGTATAATTTCTGGGAAGTATGAGATGATAATATGAATTCTGTAATGTATAAGATTTATGGTGGAGATAAATTACAAGATATGAATCATATGAAAAATGTGAAGTTATTGTAGACGAAAATCTGGAAAATATAATAGTCTTTGCTTGATAATGCACGCTCGTCATCGAACGGTCTTATACCGTTCGGTTTCCCCTGAAAATGACTTAGAATAGGAATTCTTTCATTTGGAAAGGATTCTGTTTAAGAGCGAGCGTCTTCTTGTGAAAGGCTAGGTTTGAGCGTTCGGCTCATCCTAGTGGTGCCCAACGATCGCTATAAATTGAAGTTTATATTAGTAACGCTCGGTTTTGTAATCCGGCGTTCGTTATAGGTAGCGCTTAGTCTTATACTAAGCGTTCGTCCAAATGAGCCCTCGGTCTTATATCGAGCGTTCGTTCTAATTAGTGCTCGGTCATCTACCTAGCGTTCGGTTTTATGCCGAACGCTCGTCCTTATATTTGATTCCCGAACGAACGTAAATAGCGTTCGTCCAAAATTATTAGTTGACGTTCGGTCATTGACTGGCGGTGGTGTATCCTGAATTAAATTACGCTCGACTCATTTATCTAAATAATTTGTGATGTATCTATCCATTTGATTCGATCTAGAGTCATTGTACTTAAAATTTTTCTAAGTATTATTCAGAGTTTCTAGAGTCAATTCCTTTGACTGAGTTTAAGTATTCGTAACGTCCGTCAGTGGACAGCAGTTGTTTCTTTTGTTCAGAAACGAGGATTTCTCCGTACTATAATAACGTTCGTCCTTATTATGAAAAGGATGGACGCTCGTCATTTTATGGAAGTGGAACAAATAACAGAAATGTGAATAAGAGGAAGTATTATAACGTGCGAACAGTGTAATAGATGAAACTATGATTATGGAATTTGAACGAGCGTTCCAAGGAGGAACGTCTCTATGATCTGAATGTGATAAGTTGTATAGTATGACCATGGTAAAATTACTGATGGCTGTTCATCCTGATATTCCGTGAGTGCTCGTCCTCATGTAGAGGGGAGTAGGTCATGCGTGGGAATGGCAGGAGGCTCTAGTCCTATTGAGTACTTTGGACTGATAGGGCTAACCTCGGGTGGCAGCTGCTTGAGTGTTTACAGTTATCACATCACCCGAGTGCACGAACGCCTGTAGTTACATGGATTCATACAGTCCGGACGGTCGTTATTTTTGAGAGTTGGATAACTTATTCTATGCTGATTCATTATTGTATGTCTTGTATGTTAATTTCTTATGTTAAATTGTATGTGAGTTGTATGAATTAAATTACCTAAGCTTACCCTTGCAATTTCCTTGTGTTGTCTACTGGTTATGTACGTCCGTCTTGTCAATGCAATGATCATCCGTGTGGATGTGAGCAGACGGAGAGGCACTGCTTGAAGAAACGCTGGAAGAAGAAAATTTGGAGGAAGCCAATCTGGTCGAAGTAGAGGTTAAAGCCGAGCCCTAGAGCGCTCGTTAGTTGTAGCTTTATTTTCTGCTAGATTTTGGACGTTCGGTTAAAGTTTGTAAAACCGTTCGTCTTTACATTTTGAAATACTGCCGTATGGTATTTTATCCCTGTTTGTAAGTGCGTTCGGTTTTGGAATATATATTTTTTTTTGTATCTTTGTGTTTAGTATAAAACTGCATGTTTTAACTGTTAATTGTAATTAATTCTAATATATGGTAATTACTATATTTTGGGATGTTACAGGTGCAAAATGACCTTTTTACAACAATGTTTTACATCGATTTAATTAAAAATAATGTAACAAAAAAACGCAATTATAATTTTGTAATAAAAGAAATACATGTTAGGTTGATATTAAAACCGATGTAGTAGTGTAATAAAAATCCCAAAAGACTCTTCCACACTATGCAACCCTAACTTCTTTCTTCTTCTTCAAGTCTTCTCTCCCTGTTTTGAAGTCCAAAATCCTCTCTAGCAACGCAACTTCCTTCCTCTTCATATTCATCTTTGCATTTTCGTTTTGTCTGAAACTATTGCTCGTCGCCAGTTATATTGCGCTAGTCACCTTGTTCCGCTCGGTGTCGGTGGTGTTCCACTCTGCTGATCTACTCCTCTTGTCGTTGGGTTGTTAGATCTGCTTTTTGATGTTCTCGTTGCTGCTCCATCGTTATCATTGCACGTGTGTTTGTTTGTGTTAGAATTCAAAATGTGAGTTTAAGTTTTAAATTGAATAAAAATTGTTTCGGTTATATTGGGTCAATGGAAGATAGTCTTGTTTTGTTTTAGTCTGTTTCGACGTTTTTCCTCCGGTGCACTCCAAGTTGATTAGTGTTTGATATGTAAAAGACATTCTATCGTATCAAACCTATATTTATAGAGTTTATAATAATCAAACTTATTAATTGATTATTATTGGTCGTTAAGATACTGTTAACTATTCATTAATGACTATTATACTACATTAATTAACTTTTAACTATCTTTAATGGTTGTCTGTCCCGAGCGTGGTTATATCAGTAGTCAGTTGGCCTAAACATGTACCGATACACCATATAATACAAAAACAAAAAAGTAAAAATACAGTCTATTAACTCATTATTTTAAAATTTTAGATAAAGAGTAATAAAATGTCTCATGTGATTAGATTTATATGTCTGAATAAACCTTGAGCTCCCAATATAATAAGGAGTAGAGTTGTTGGTGAGATTAATATATGATTTAAAATTTAAAACTTTGATTTGATTATCTTATGTTAAAATGTCCCTCTCTAAGTGGTTAATTATGAATTCATGTAGAAAATATTTTGCTATATGGATCTCAATGCTGGATTGCGATTCTGTTTAATTCGTTTAGTATGTGAATTTTTGTATTAAGTACCAATTGTAAAGACCATATATATTGTAGTTGACAAAGACACCATTGTGATTTATTAAAGTAGATATTGCAGATGCTTTTATTATTTTCCAGTTAAGATTGCTAGGCAGTTAATGCATTGGACTATATGTATTTTTTTTTTCTAATTCCATATGTTACATCGATTGTTGTAGAATGGATATAAAAAAAAGTTAAACTTATTACATCGCTAATATCTGCATCGGATTCCAAAACTGAAGTTAAAATGTACTTTTTATTCTCCTAAGTGAGATGATTCTAAATTATAAATGTCAAAAACTAATTGGGATTATTTATTATCAAAGATAAAACCTACAGCAAACAATAGTCATAAACACACACATAAAATACATATATATCAAAGATACAATAAATATATATATATATATATATATATATATATATATATAATATTATTTATAATATTATATAAAGGTCAAATCATGTTATTCGTTCACACTTTTGTATAAAATCTTAAATCGTTTTTCCTTTTTGTGTGTTTCAATATTTTGGGAAATTTTATATAATTAGATCATTTCCTATAAACATTAAAAAGTTTGACGTATCACTTGGTGATTTTTTTAATTTCTTAACTTTTATTTTTTAAATTAAAAAAAATTGTCACATATCAGATTGATTGACGTTGTACACATGATGATAGTAATAGTTTAATGTAATAATGACAGATAAATGTCATTATCTTAGTCTAAATTTGGTTTTTATATTTTTATTTTGTCTCAATTTAATTTTAATTTTTTTTCAAATTATACAATTTTTTCTTTCTAAATTAAAATTTAATTTAATTTTTATATAAATGTTATACAAATATTTTTATTAATATTTTTAAGTTTATTTAATTTATATTTTACATTAAATTTTATTTAAAATTATTTTAAAATTGTTAATAGAAAATAATGGAAATAGAAAAATTTTTAAAATCAATGTCATTTAACAAATATGATAAATTGTTTATCAATTGTATTTCATAGATAAAATAAATTTATTAACTTTTTCAATTCTTTTAAATAATTGTATATTTTTAAAAAATGTGAAAAATTTAATAATTTTTTATATAAATTTTTGAGTTTGTTTAAAAATAACAACTCTATAAATTCAAATATAAAATTTTAAAATAATTTTAAACAGTTCTATAGAAATTTAAAACAAACAAATTTAAAATTTGAAAATAATTTTAAATAAATTTTAATGTAAATTACAAATATAAATAAATTTAATATTTTTAAAATATTAAATAAAAATATCAATCTTAATAAAAGTATTTTTATAACATTTAGAAAAAAAATTAAATTTAGTTTTGATGAAATATTACACATGACACTGCAATTATCATATTACTACCACTGCAGTGCAGTGGCATGACGTCACAAGTGATTAATTTTTATTTAAAAAAACCATAAAAAAAATAATTAAAAAAATTGGAAAAAAAATTACATATGACACATATATAATCTTATTACCACAATATTAGCATAAAAAAACCTGGTTACATCCCATTTATCAAAATAAAAACCAAATTAATACACATAAAAAAACAGTATAACATAACTCTAAGAAAGTAAGGGTAGGGTGTGCTTATAAATTTAAAATTGGAAAACAATTTTGAATAAAATTTAATGTAAATTATCAGAAATAGTTAAAAACCTTTAATAAAAATATCAATTTTAATAAAAATATTTTTATAATATTAAAAAAATTAAATTTAAATTTAATTTGAAAATTGATTAATAGTTTAATTTAAAAAAATGGAAACGAATTAAAATAAAATAAAAATGGAAAAGTCAAATTGAGATTAAAGTAATGATATCTCAAATGACACTTACACAGGATACTATCACATTACATTTTGGGTGTTTCACCTGCACCTTCAACTCCTTCATCCTATACTTCCAAAATTTTGTAAATTACTCATAACTAAAAAGCTTTCAATATTTAAAAAAAAATGAAGTAATAAAGATTCTTTTTAATGTTTTTAGTGTGCATGTATATTCTTCTCTCCCATCTCATTTCTCTCTCACACATCTCATTGAAATTTTTCATATTAAATTTACATACCAATTTTCTTTAAATAAATTAAAAAAATTCATACAATTTATTTTATAACAAAATTAAAAATTAATAAAATAAATTAAACATTTATAATTAAATTATAAAATCAAAAACATAATCTAATAAACTTAAAAATTAAAACACTAAAAACATAATAATACTTAAAACTACATAATAATTTTTATAATTTTTTACATGAATTCTAAATAGATTTATATTTTTAATAAATTTAAAATATTCATACAAATTATTTATATAAATTATTTATTTAAACATTTATAAATAACATAATTAAACATTTTAAATTAATGTAATAAAATTTTACATTCAAAATAAATAAACTTTTAAATTTTAAAATAATATAATAAAAGATTTAAAATAAACAAACTCTTACAATATGTATGCATGGCTTTACAACATTCACTATTTAAAAAAACAAACTTTTATATCTAATGAAACAGAAACTGAGAAATTGTAAAAATCATATGTATTAAAACATTAAATAATACATTTAAGTAATGAAATGAAATACTAAATAATATATTAAAAGTTATATGCATCACATTTTCAAAAGTAACGAAACTTTTACATTATGTATGCATCGCATTTGGAAATGCGATAAACAATTCTTTCTATCGGTTGTCGACATCCGAGAGAAAATATATCGAATATCTAGATCTGAAACTCTTTCTTTCGGATTTTTATATCCTGTATGAGATCTCGACATTCCATGTTGGATTTGCGGATGGCCATGTCCGATTCATATTTGATGTATATATCTTATGCACCTGAAATAGATTTTTCAAAGAAAATCTTTCAACCTCCAGCAGCAATCTTCCAACAATGTTAACGAGCAACAACACCACCAACTATCTGGAAGCACGCCAAGCCTGTCTCCTTCGAAGCACCACCTCTAGCCTCATGCCAAGCCTTCCTTCTCAAAACATCACCTCCAAGTTGCTAGAACACCTTAAACTCCCTTAATAAATCTTCTCAAATCTCTCTTAACTCTGAAGACCACACTCACTGATATATAGTGGAGAGGAAAACACTTAATGAAATGAAATGGAGAGAAAAGAGAGAGAACAATAGATTATTAGATTTCAAATGAGGTGCAATTCAAGGTAGGAGTCTTGATACATGAAAAATGGAATGCAGATATGCATTTTTCCTGAAAGGGAAAATAGGGTGTAAGGTTTTAGTGATACACAAAATTTCTTAATAAACATAAAATTATTTAATAACCACCTCATTAATTAAGGATATTTTAAAAAATTAGAAATACATTATGAAAAAGTTGGAGGTGCAGAGTGAAACACCCTTACACTTTTTCCATTGTCACGGAATATGATATCACTTTGATAAGTAATAAATTTTTATTTTTAAGAAAATTAAAATAAATAATTAAAAAAGTTGAAAAAAGTAAAAAAAAAAAATAAGAACTCACTGACTGACATATAACATATATCTAACATTATTGCCACAATATTAACATAAAAAATCTAATTGCATATAATTTATCAAAATAAAATCCAAATTAGTACGCATAAAAAAAACAATATAACAAAACTAACTAAATGACTTGGATGGATACTTCACTCTTTTTTTAAGTTCATAGTCACCATTTTGATTTAAATTCATATTTAAAGTGATCCGTTAATTCTAAATATACCATTTAAAAGATAACTTTAGTTGATGATTTTTTTTATTCCTTTTCAAGTCTCCCTTTTTTTAAAATATTTTATTTATTTAACTAGTGGTCTTAAATTTTGAAGATGAATCTTTAGACCAGTGACAAAATTTTGAATAATTTGAAAAATCCTGATATATATTTTTAATGGTTGGAACACATATAGATTCACATATAAAAGATTCTCTAACAATTAAATTATTAAAAAAATTTGGATATTATTGAGTGAGAGAGAATGTGTATGAGTGTAAGAGTCTATTCCTTGAGAAATACCATATACATTTATGGAATTTTTTTTTTGCATTAAGTCCACTTTATAAAATAATTAACGTAATATCAAATAATATCAATAAAATAAACACTTATATCAGATAAGTATTAATAAAAATAAGGTTTAAACTCTTTAATTGTCCTTATTTATGTGGGTTTTTCCCAGTTTGATCTCCGACTTATTAGAATCTCCAATTGAATCCTTAAAAATACTAATTTGAATCAATTGAGTCCTTACCGTTAAATTTATTTAACAAAGTTAAATTTTTGATAAACTGAAACGTTGACGTGGAAATTTTTGCCATGTCACTCCTGCCACGTTAGCTCATCTTCTCCAAACAGCAAAACCCTAAGTGCCTTACAGAATTCATTTAGAGCAAATTGAAAAGAGGGAAAAACAACCTCGGAGAGAGCTGAGGCGAGAGATTAGATCGGGAGGGAAGAGAGAGGGATCGAAGAAGTATTGTTTGAGGCGAATGGCTTGGTCGTCTCGGCCGTCGTCGAGAAGCTCGTGAAGAAGCTTGAATGCGGTGAGAACGTGTTCTCCTCCAACAGAAAATTCACCACGCCGTCCATTTTCTCCTTCTTCCCAATTCCTCATATCAAAACCCTCTCTCAACCGCTCACTCTCTGATCTGAGGCCATTTAATTGAACACCACACTGTGACCCAGATCGTCTCGTAGCCGGCGACAGCGAGGGCGATGACAACGTCGACCATGACGTCGAAGAGGTTGCGGTAGCGGACGCCGATGGTGAAGTCGTTGCAGAAGTTGAAAGGGTATTCTTGGAAGAGCGCGATGTCGAGGGGGATCTCGGGGTTCAAAGGGTAGAGGTTGTAAGGCTAGAGGTTGATCAAGAAGCAGGAATCTGTATCCTGCAAGAATTGGAGGAGCGGACCGAAGAGTGTGATCCCCGGGGGTTCTTGAAACTGTGCCTTTGAGGTTGGGAACGGGGATGACAGGGCGGTGTAGAGCTCTAGTGAGATGGTGGTGATTTTGACAGGGCCAGAAGAAATGAACATCTTATTTTCTTGGATGTGGGGACACTATTCAATTATATAGAAATGTTTAGTTGCCACTATCTTGTTCATTTTGCTTAACAGTTAAATATTTTAGTGTTTAGGATGCAGTGAAGAGTTGTTGAATGATAAAGAGAATCGACATTTTGTGTTTAAGGAACCTGTGAGTACGTGCTCAGAACTTCTGAACAAAAATACCTTTATCACATAAAATAGAGGGGCTATCGAACTTCATCATGGAGAAATGCTCACTTCCTCAAAAATAAAATTACAACTTTTCCTAATTAATGAAATAACTCGCATAGGACTTGAAAAGGTCACTCGTTGGTTTGTGTAGCATTTTGGCAGATTGAGGGATCTCGCCTTCAGTTGCTGGAGGCCACCGGAGATGTGCCCCACCTCCTAGGAGTGGTGGTTGGAGGAGTCCCTGGAGCGGAGTAGGTGACGCCGAGGGATAGGGAAGGGCGTGAGGGAGGAGGCAGAGAAATCAAAGAGCCACGTGTTCAAAAATTGACGCATCACCTTCCACCTGTGCAAAAATTTAACTCCGTTAAGTAAATTTAACGGTAAGGACTCAAATGATTCAAATTAGCATTTTTAAGGATTCAATTGGGGATTCTAATAATAATGTGTTACTTTACTCTAAATAATAATAACACGTGATATAATCAAAATGATGATATTTATAATGATTATAGTTAATATGTAAGTATGTGTTTCGATAGACATATTTTATTCTGTTTAAAAATAATGAGGTTTATTGATTCTTATTGAGCTATATTTTTTAATACGTTTATTAAACAGGATAAATACACTGTTATTTTCAAAATTCAACAATACTCTAATTATTCTTTTATACTTTTAACTTAGTTTTTAATTTATTTCTCTGTATATATTGCCATGATATAAAATGCAAATAGTAAAGTAATAAATCTTATAAACATATTATTAAAATTAAGAAGACATTATATTTGTAGATCTAAATTCAAACTGAAATATTATTATTACTTAATTTTCTTCAAGGGTGATATTTAAATTTAGTCTAATTAAGGCGTGTATTAAATTAAAATTTTATAAGTTTTTTGAATGACTATGATTTATCATCAAAAATTGATTATTAAATTAATAAAAAAAGGTTTGGATTTAAGCATGATTATTACGATTACACTACTAATTAGAACATTACATATTTAATATTAAAGAAAAAACAACATATAATAAACATAAACACATATGCATAAATAAATAGACACCTATACATAAATCACACACAACTAGTGCTCCACAAAGTTTAACTCTCACAAATAGCTCTAACTATAGAAACAAAACTTAGATTAATAATTTGAATATACTCTCATAATCACAAAAGAGCATAGTTTCATATCGAGATATCTAGAGTCACGTACCAAATAGTGACTCAAGAAATAAAGTAAAAGAGAAACTTCCTTTAATCACAAATTTGATTGGTTGGTTGCATTGTCTTTTACACCAAAAATTCTAAGGTTAGTTTAAATATTCAAAGAGATGAAAAATGGATTCATAATCTTAAAAAGAAGACCGAAAAAGATTTAGAGAAAAAAATCTAGAATTTTTTTTAAAAAAATATGACTTTTATAAAATGAAATTCAACTAATACAAATTTCTATTTAATTTAAATTTTTAATAATAAAATAATGGAATATCATTTAGAAAATCATTTATACTTTTAAACAATTTTATAGATTGTTAAATTAGTTCTTTGGTTACTTTTTTTTATAAAATTTTTAATTAAAAATATTTATTTTTAAAATATTCAAAAAATATATTGTATTGTTTGATGTTGAAATTTTGAAAATTTTAAAAATTCATAAATACACATTTAAGTAATAAAATATCAAAAATTAAATATAATTATTTTATTTTTGTTTATTAGGTTTTGATTGGATTTAGTCGAGTTTTGAATTGAATATATGCATTCGTGTATCTAACTAGTAAGAAATCGCTAACGTCATGACGGATTCAATCATAAAAAAACCCAATTTTTTCCAAAGAATAACAAAATATATTTTAACATTCTTGAAATTTTAAAAGACTCTGGTTTTTCTACTTATTTTTTATAATACTTTTTGCTTACTGTAATTAAAATTATATTTTCTAATTAAGTATGTAATTTAGTATGCTAATGTTATTATTTTATAATCCTTTTTATATTCACGTAATTTGGTAGCATTTTGTCGTAACAAAGTAACTATAATTTGTCTTGTTTTCTCTAAATACACGGAAATATAGTTTGATAAAATCGTTTCAAATAATAGTGGTCCGAATTTTAAAATATTTGAAAGTTCAAATTAAGTATTTAAATCATAGAAGTATTTTTAGAATCTAAGGAGGTTTTTAAAAGCTCTTTTCAAATCTCAATTTTTTAAAATATGCTGGGCCTTTTTTATTAATAAAAGTCTATTGAAATTTGAATGTTGTAGGCCTCCTGAAAATGTTTTTTTAACTCCACTTATACCTATTAATAATCTATTTTTATTTTCATCATTACAAATCTAATTTTTGTATTTATAGAGAAAGAAAAACAGTAAAAGGTAAAATAGTAGATATAAAGTTTATGTAAGAATTGATTAGGTGTCAAAATAATATTGTCATAGTTTAGTGGATATTTGATTTTTAATATATTTGATTTTTAATTTATGAGATTGATTTATTAATTTTTTGACCAATAAGTGTATCTGTAAGACAGATACCCTAAGGAAGGGTGGTGTGTGAAAGAAAGAGTCCAACTGTGCCGGCGCGTCTTTCTCAGTCTCCCTCTTTGACTCTATTACGCGCTCAGATAACCCGACTACTATATAATCATCTTCAAACCCTTTCTTCATTCCACACCAAAATCAAAAACACTTTCATTTCTTCTTCTTCTTCCACTTTCTCTGCTACTTTCGATCATACGCCTCATATACACTACATAACTACTTTCTATCCAACTCAGCATGACTGTAAAAGGGTTTTTTGAAGGTGGCGTTGCTTCCATCGTTGCAGGTTGCTCCACCCACCCACTCGACCTCATCAAAGTTCGCATGCAGCTTCAAGAAACGCACAACCTCCGCCCCGCGTTTGCGTTTCACGCGTCCACTCCAATGCCGCCTCCGCCTCCTTCCGGTCCTATATCAGTCGGCGTCCGAATCGTCCAGTCGGAGGGCGTCGCCGCGCTCTTTTCCGGCGTTTCCGCCACAATGCTCCGTCAGACGCTGTACTCCACCACCCGTATGGGTCTCTACGACGTGCTCAAGCGCCATTGGACCGACCCCGAGCAGGGCACCATGCCCCTCTCGCGAAAGATAACGGCGGGCCTGATCGCCGGAGGGATCGGCGCAGCCGTGGGGAACCCTGCCGACGTGGCCATGGTGCGCATGCAGGCCGATGGGCGGGCTCCGGCGGCTGAGCGGCGCAACTACAAGGGTGTGTTCGACGCGATACGGCGCATGAGCAACCAGGAGGGGGTTGGCAGCCTGTGGCGCGGCTCAGCGCTTACGGTGAACCGCGCGATGATCGTGACGGCTTCTCAGTTGGCGTCGTACGACCAGTTTAAGGAAACTATCCTCGGACACGGGTGGATGGAGGATGGGCTTGGGACCCACGTGGCAGCGAGCTTTGCGGCGGGTTTTGTGGCTTCTGTTGCATCGAATCCTATTGATGTTATAAAGACAAGGGTGATGAACATGAAGGTTGAGGCTTACAATGGGGCCTTCGATTGTGCTCTGAAGACTGTTAGGGCTGAAGGACCTCTTGCCCTTTATAAGGGTTTCATCCCTACAATCTCAAGGCAGGGTCCTTTTACCGTCGTGCTCTTTGTCACCCTCGAACAAGTCAGGAAGCTGCTCAAGGAGTTTTGACTTTTGATATTCACCTCCTATTCAATACTCATTCATTGGTTGAGATGCATATTCAGATGATGACGAACCATTTGTAACCTTTGATTCTTTTTATTTAATGATTAGTTATTGAGGTTTTGGAACTTGGAGGACTACCTTCTTTAGATTCGTATTTTCATATTCCTTCTTAAGAGATTCATTGAATCCGATTATATGTAGACACAACAATGAAATTCCGAATTAAAAAATTTGGTATAACAAAGGAATTAGGACCAAGTTTATCTGCCTAGTGCTTTGCCAGCTTATGCCAAACAACTCAAACGTTATTGCAGATACAAATACGATAATGTAAATGCAAATCATCATGCTGCTCAATGAGCAAGTAAAATCAGCATGCTAGGTTACAAACAGTCTGGCTTATGTCACGGGAAAGGTTTAACTATGCCTTGCACATGGTGCTTTTGGGAGAAAATGAATGCTTCTCTCGTTTGAATAAGGAGGGATCGTGTGACAATCTTATCAAAGAGAGTCTTCTCACTGTATTTTATAAATCACACAAAACATTGTTGAAAGACATAAGCAAATCCCAACATGGACAACAATAACACTGAATGCATGTGGATTTTGTTTTGGAAGAAAAGAAGACTGATTGGCCTTACAATCACCGGCCTTTGTCCACATTATATGTCTGATGGCCATCTGACCTTCCTCTTTCCAAGTGTTTTGCTTGTTGATTCCATCCATCAGTGTGGTGGGCTGGATGACTGTCTGATTTTTTAAGTTTGTCTGATGAACTGTGTTGGGATAATTTTCCTTTGCTTGATCCTTTGTCTGATGATTCTGACCCCTTACCTTTTTCTTGGCTTGGCACAGAGTGAGCTTCAGACCCTCCATATGTTTTGGGTGATGGAAGTGTTTGATGACGCTCAGACCCTTTTCCTTTTTCCGCATTGTGTGACGAGCGACTTGAGTCTCGCCCCTTATCCAAGTTTTGGAGTTCATTTGCAATCTGATTTCGGGCCACCTTCAAAAGGTTCAGTCTGGTTGTCAGTTTTGTGAGTGCAGAAGGAGTGGAATTTCCTCCCTGTTGTGAAAGCATTTTGAATAAATAAGTCTATCTAGTCTATCTCTAGTCCTATTAATTTGCAGTATCAAGGTTTATCCCAGTGAAAAGTACATGAGAAACTATTTAGTTAAGAGGCTAAAAGGTAGGCAGCTATCTTCCATAGAAACTCAAATTTTACCTTGCATTAAATAACTAAATGTTATAAGAAGTGAAAATGATGCTGGAATAGAAAATAACATGGATAAAAAGTTATTACGTTCTTTCCATGAAAAATGTCATCTGAAATTAATTTGTTAGAATAGGAGCTTGAAACTTGATAACATAGAAGAAAATGTTGGAGCTACTTGAACTAGATCAAAACTAGATCGCTGGAACTAGATCAAGTTTACGAAACATACCTCGCCCTTTGAACTTGATCGCTTGGAGCTACTTGGTGGGTGTTTGTTTGGTAAAGGTGTTGACTCTGGCTTTCGTTCAGTGTCACTTTCTGCTCCGACAGTATGAGTGTCCTGTTGTTGGGCCATTACCGTACCCTGGTTTAAGAAATGATAAAATGCAAGTTACTATCATCGTTTTTAGCAAATATACTTTATTTCTAGTATAAAGCCACATGAAAAATAAATCAAAGATCGTCTTTGGCTTTAAAACGAGAAAAGCTTAGAGGTAACAACGTAAGAAAGATGCAATTGTGGTCTAGCAAATATAAACACCATAAATAAATATGTTCGGGAGAAAGACAAAACGTTCTATGGAGTTCAAATGAGTAACCAGATAAAGCATGTCTGGGTGGGATATTGATTTCCTATGACAGTATAGAAAGACAAAACAAGACCTGAGCCTTTTTTATTATATTATTGAGTTACTTTTGGTTTTGAAAGTATCAATCATATACTTAACGATGAGTTTATGGACTCTCCCTGCAATATTGCTCTTAAAGATCGAAATTTCTGCAAGTGGCAGATACTTTGGAATAAATCCTACATCGTTACTGTAGATTTACCTTACTTATTGATCTATCAGATTGTGTTGAGGCAGCAGCTTCAGCATCTGCCTTGTATTTTCTGCTAATACAAGTAAAATTTAATTATCCATACAATTTCTATGGAAAAAGAAACAGTTAAGTGGAAACAAAAAACCAAGCAAATAGAACAGTCAAAAGCCAAAAGGACTTCCACACAGTCGTGCGAAACAAAAAAAAGTTGTATAAACATTGAAGCAATTAGGCGTTCGAGATTTTAAAGAAGAAGAAGAAGAAATGCAATATCAAACATAAGAGTAAGGATAAACATACAATCTTCTTTCCTGATTTGACATCTGTCGTGGTTGATTCGAGAACTCTGAAGTAGTCCCAATATTCCTTTCAAGTTGTGCATTAAGCCTAGCCACAAGTTCCCCAACCTTCCACTCTAAACTGGCAAGATCTGCTTCTACCAGTGCTAATTCCTCAAGCTCTGCTTTGTTCTGTATAAGATTCAGATATCATGAAAGAGTTGCATGGTCAAAACTCAAACCGTCTTTGACTGAATTTGGCAAGACTTTTCACCAATATTGGGTAAATCATAAGAGTCCTACCTCGAGAGCTGCCCGAGAATTCTTTTCCTTATTCAACTGTTCATGTAGTCTAGCAACCTGCGAAAAGAAAATTTAGAAAACAAAATCTCAATTTATTTGCATGAAGGAAGACGGTAACTTGTCTCATAATGCACATACTTCCTGCTCAAGAGAAAGACGACGCTCGTCCAAGGCTTTCTTTTGATTATCCACTTGAGATTGCAGCTCTGCATTTGCCTTCACCTACAACCCAACTCATCAATTGACTTGAAAAAAATTCATAGACATTGAACAATCTGATTCAGAAAGGAGTTCAAGAACATACCTGCTCTGCAATTTGAGTTTGTAATTCTGACCTGGATGCTTCAAGCCTTTCAATTTCATCCCTACCGTTAGAAACATAAATTAGTTACACAAAAACATGAAGAAACTAACGACAGACATGCACACTCTATGCTCCTCCTTAAATCAAAGTGTTAACAGCAAGTTATGATAAACATTTAGAACCACTAAGATTAGCTTTCTCTGAATTTATATTTAAGAGGCAGTAAACTTCCAGAAGTTATGGACGAGGTTACTCTAACATTAAAGATTTTGACGCAGAAAGATAGTCAGAAGAAGGAATTTTTTCTTGCCTACTCAACTTTCCTAGTTTTTAACGAAAGAATGAAAACAAACTAACGGATTTTGATCTTTCCGTATGGGTATAATACTAGATTCTTGTTGACATAAATTCAAGCATACAAATATGTGATAAATCAGTTAGGCAGAAGCGTTAGATCCTTCAATTGCGTAGTTGAGAGATGCATATATAGACTACAAATTAGAAAAAATAGGAACAATATAAGAGCAAGATAATTGCATACAATTGATAGATGTCAATTACTTACTCGTCTTCTATAGAAATATCAATGGATTCCATGGAAAGATTCTTCCTTGCCTGCGAAGAATGCAAAAGAATAGAGAAACCACTAACTAATTTAACTCAAAGAAAAGCAACTAAACGGAAGTAAAATTTAAAATTAAAAGAAAATAAAATTAACCGACTTAAGGCTAGTGCCAAAGACATAACTGGCAAGATAAAAAAAATCATAGCACCAATTTTTAAATATTTACTTACTGAGGTGCGCCCCAATGTGGTGCGATGACGAGGTGCTGGGCCATTGGACATGGTGTTGGATTTCTTTATAGCAGGGCCTGGAGAATTTAAATTTTGCAATGCAGCTTCATCAATAGCATTTCCTACTTTATCAACACGCTTATTGGACTGATCACCGTAGTCAGTCTTCTTTGGACTCGTGAGATGTTCCGAGCTTTTGATATCTTTTTGTTCAGGCAGTGAGACTTCTAGTGACTTTGATGATAACTTTCGAGTGGCTTTAGATTTTTCAGTCAAAACTGAGGATTTCGAACTTGAACTAGCATGGTCATGCTCCTGTTCATTACCAAAAACAATTAAATAAGAATTTTCGCCCTTCCTCTCTCCTCCTAGATCTCCACATAACAGTGAATACAGCCACATAAGTAAGTCTTGGAGGAAAAAATGTAGGGATGCTCAATGAACACATCAACATTATAAAATCAGTTCAAATAATAATCAAGGATATTGAAGTAGTTTTAGAGCTGGGGTTGGGCCCAACTGAAGATAGGAAGTGAACATTGAAAGAAGAAATTGTGGAAAGATCTAAGGTAAATTAATTACTATGCGATGTTCATTAGGCCAAAGAGATTACATATCTTTCCTTCTAGGAATTAAGAAATTCAGTACAAATACTTCTTTTAGTTTATCTTTTTTGCATTTATATGAATAATTAATGATAACCATGTCACTTCTTGTCTAATCGTAGATTCGTTTGAATGAAATAGTACCAAATAACAAGAAAAGTCCCGAAAGAATTTTGAACATAAATACTTTTTCAGTGATCGCGAAATAAATAAAATCAGGTTTGAACCTCATAATCGGCCTCTGAATCTTCAGTTCCACTGTACGATTCACTGACAAGATCATCTTCTCCTTCACTATCATGTACTGATTCGTCATCATCTTCTTCTTCATCATACTCTTCATCATCATCATAAGACACCTCATCATCAGTTGCCTCGTCCTCACTCTCAGATCCACTCACTTCATCTGAGTCAGTGTATATGTCAGGGGACATGGAACCTTCCTGTTAGAACACTAAGAACTTAGCAATGTGAAGAGAAAATAGCAACAAAAATCAAGCATTAGCTCATTAGGCGGAGTCAGCTGCATGAATATTGAAATATTTGCAGAAATATTTCATGTCATGTATTCTCTAATGAAAAGGAATTCAACCAATAAGTAAGCAATGCTCTACTTCTTAACTAGAAGAAAAAAATTGTACCAGAGGCAAGTTCAATCAACATGCAAGCATAAAACGTCTAACAATGATTCAAGAGAGCGTATGAATACGACACAGTTTCATAATTTGTATATGGAAGCCATGAAAAAAAAAATAAAAACATAATTACCCCAAATATGTTGTTATATTCTTCTAATAAGGTTATACAAATTGCTTGAGCATGGTTTGCCGCAGCAGCAGCTTGTAAAAGTTGAAGAGAACCATCACCACCTACATCAAAATCATTTTCAATTTCACATTCTCCGGCCAAAAGGGGTCGAAGAAGTAAAGGCGCCATGCAAGCTGCCACAGCTGAGGAGCTCATTCTATTCACAGCTTTGCGTGAAGCCACACTTTGCATCATCATGAGTATTCTGTACAAGAATGAAATCAATAACTTACATTACCAAAACATGACCAGAAAAATAGACTAAGGGTATTCAATACTAGAGGTGGGCAAATGGCCCCAAGTCCGAGTAAACTTGAATAATTATATTCAATTTGCAGGTTAACCTGGAATTTTTGCAGTGCTTTTTGGACAATAATCAAACATTTAAAAGGCATGTTTACTACAAGCATGCTTGTCCTTTTTGTTTAACCGACTTTATCATAGATCATGGATTCAACGTAGATATTTGATTCATTAACTTTTGCAATTTAGTAGGTTTTTGACTGCACAAGACTACACCAAATCAACAATAATAACTCGATGATTAAACTAATAACTAAATAATAAGAGTACTCATTATAAACCTTAAAACTAAGCATATAAGATCACAAAAAGAAGAAGCAATAAATGGGTTGTAAATAAAACGAAATTAAATGAAAATAATATAAAGTTATCAATCAAACACCTTTGCAATAAGCGGCGATTTGGTTCTGGGAAAGTGTCGTTTATTGCTTCACGCATAGCAGCAACCCTACTACCACGCTCAGTTCCTAATTATTGCGGCAATTTCAAATAATGAAATATAATTAAACTTCATCATGGTATCTATAAAATTAAAAACAAAGTTATTGCGATATTTTCTAAATAAAATTAAACAATGAAGACGTTATTTCTTCTTTTGAATAGATTGTCAAATTTCAATGGAAAAACTTTTCATTTGACGACAATTAGAGAAAATAAACTTTACAAACAGAAGCATAAACAATGGGAAGAGTAAACTAAGTAAAGATGGAAAAACAAGATAAAACTTACGACAAGATTCTAACAGTGCTTTGCAACAAGATGCGGGGACTGGAGAAGATGGCAATTCGCGAAGTACATGCTAAAAATTTATAGAAATAAGAAATAATAACAATAATCTATTACTAACAAGGAATCATCACTTTGGTTTATCATGAAAATACCTTAATACAGTCTCCAATAACATGTGCATCCTCATCTGGAGAAAATTCAACTCTTCCTACAACCATGTGTCATAGCCAAGAGCATGAGATCTTATGAGTCATTTTGACCAAGAAAAAGGGAAAACTGCAGACCTTCATATTTTTCATCTATAGTATCATTTTTGAAAGATAGACCCATGCATATTAAATGCTTGTGAAAATGTTGAAGAAAATTTAGCTTAATGAAGTAGTCTTTTATTAGTTTACATATATGATAAGGAGTTCTCTTCTTCGTATACAACGCTCAACATATTACTTAAAGTACTTATTTGACAAAGCCTGAAATATAATTGAAGCTCTTAATGGCTAAACATATGAGAATATGTAGTTAAAAGATTAGCCATGACCAAAAGCAAAAACACAAACCTTGTTCATATTCCCGAACTCGACGTTCAACCTCATCAACATCAGCTGCTTGTCGCAAGATTCCTTCCACATTTGCTCCTATATTACAACATTCATTAGATTCATCATATGAAACACATTAACCTTTTACCAAAAACAGAAGCACTATTTTGTCTTGGTAATGGCTCAAGAAAAATAATTAACTTAAACTACTTTTAAGTTGTCACCTAATAAATTTTCTGTACACATACATATATATAAAGCCAGATAAAGAGAGAAAGAAAACCCACCATGCTCTTCGATGAATGTTAGGGCTTTCTCCAAGAATGATGGCGTTCCATCAACATCCTCCAAAGCAAGTAAAATTGGTCGACCAATAACAGTAGATTTAGCTGGTTCTCTATCCTTCACTATAGAAGTGCAGGAAAATCATATAAAAGAGAATTAGAAGTTATAGTCTTTTACTGTATTAAGCATAAGTATTATCGCACAAAAATTCACAACCAAGACACTCTATATATATTATAGAAGCAACCCAAATGACAGAAGAGACTCAATCAGATACCATTACCACCATCACTGTAGAGATATATGTGTAATGTTCATGTCAAGGATCAAATATTAAAGGAAACAAACTTAACAATAGTTGTTGTAATAAACATTTACGTGATGATAATAAAACTGTTTATTAAATCATTGTGTATAGATTTTGAACAACATTTTTAGTTTATGAGCCACGGGGTATGAACTCTGTGGCAAAATGCATTTGTAAAGCACAATTTTAACAAGAGCATACACTGGTTCACAGAAATATCAATTGAATCAGTCTGTTTGTTCCTGGGGATACCATTTTGCTCCGTTCCATTGGTAGCACTAGGTGCCAGTGCTAAAGCATTCTCAAGTGCAGTCTTCCACTCGTATAAATCCTCCATGGTTTCAGCCTACAACACCAACATTCTTTGTCTGAGTTTATCTTTGTCTGTGTTGAATCAATACTGGTCATACATATCATGCATATAGAGAACATAAAATTGAAGAGAAACAAAGCTATCTTTCTAATGAAAAAAAGAAAAATAAAGCACCTTAAGTGTGAATGCTCTTCCATCATGAACATCAGGAAATTGCACAGTCAAAAGTTTCTTATCTGCTTTGATAACAACACTACAAAATTTTACAAGAAAAGTTGCAGGAGGTCACGAAACTTTACAATACTGCTATTTTGACAATACAAACATAAAAGATTAAACAAAAATTACAGATGTGTAGATGTGAAAAACAAGCCCACCTGCCTGAATTGTTGAGGTCAATGCCTCCAAGGGTCAAATTAACTTCATTTCCCTTTTGAGGGATTGCATTCTCCAGAGCAAAAAAAAACAAATACGAATATGATTTAGAAACAGAAGAAATCTTAATAAACATGTTACTTCGCATGTTTGGTTATATTTATAAGGTTCATTTTTATTTCACACGACTCACTTAAAACTATTTATGATGAAATGATATAAAAAATCCATTTTTGGCAACGCAACAAGTTCAAAATCCTATCCAAAAAGTATAAGCAAGAAAGTTTGAAAGTATAACTTTATACAATAGTTAGTTAACATTCTACTTATCATTTCTAGTTTCTTGTTATCACAATAGATATCAATTTCAAGTGCAAGAAAATTCTATTATGATTTATGCTTAATCAGAACAATTAATAATGGAATAGTGCCTCAAGTGGGAGGATGCTACATATCCATAAAAAATTCAATATCATGCCAAATCATTATGTAAAAAGTATGATCACCATTTTTCTTCGTGAATAATTGTAAAATATTATGACTCTTATAAGATAATGATGAGTTTGATAATAAATATAATTACTTCCATTATCTACTGATATACTCTTACTCAAAGTAACTTCAACTTGAAAAACTAAACCCAGTACTAAAGCATTTGTTCTAAAATTGAATGAATCCGGCAATCAATTGAACCACGTGAATAAAGTAGATGCTAAAGAAATTACTTACTGGATCACTCCTGAAGAAAACAAGTGAAGTTTGTGTTAAAATAAACCATCTTTTCTTCCAAGATGTCCATCCAATTCCTATACATTAAGAAATACATGCTACATCATAAATAAGATCACGAACTCCTCAAACCTTTTGCCAAGTGTAGAAATCTAGTTTTTTATTTCAATAATACAATAAATTTTATAGAAACACGACAATTCAAATTTGGAAGAATTTAAAGAGGAGCCATTAGAGAAAAAAAATGCTAATGCTAATTGTAAAAGGCCTAAAAGGAAAAACAGTGATGTTGTAACATTTATTTTCTCATTTCTTGGGATAATTAACTATCCCCTTCCATTTACTATACGAATTTCCCCTTTATGATAACAAATTATATAAAACTTTGGTAAAAACATGCTACAATTACATCCAAAATGCTCTCAAGCCTAACAAAATTGTTAACTAGAGATAAGTGTTTAGCTTCTTAAAAGAAAATATGCAAGTTAATAGAGAAAAGCATACCTTTGGATGAAATGAAAAGTGGTCCACTCTTGAAAATCTGCAAAAGAAGAAATTACAGAAACTTAACAGAAGGATAACATGAACATGAAAACTTTATTCACTTCAAAATAGCTAAATTCAACAAAGATTTTTATTTTTCAAATTTTTGTGCCTTTTATCACCTGGGTAAGCTTAAAAATACAATATTCTTGAACTATGATAAAAGAAAAGTCTTGAGAAGAATGATTGTCACAACAAAGCATACCCATGTAAAGGATGAACATGGAGAAAAATTAATATTGTCAAATCATGGTTCCATTAAGCAAGAAAATGTTGAGTTGATCCAAATTCACACAAAATCACATGTTTGCAAAGGACAATTATTACCATATTGCCAGTGCCACCTTGAGAACGTTGTTGATGCTCTTGTGACCCAGGTTGGGAATAAGAATAAGAAGCACCACCATTTCCCTACAAAAGGAACAAGTAATTATTACATGTCTTTTTCTCCATTCACATATAGACATAATGACACATATGTATCTAAAAGTTCATTTTTTGAGGCACAACAATCTTCATTCTTTAGTTAATTCAAAACCAATAAGTGAAAAATATATTAAAAACACAAAAAGTTCCATGCGATAAAAGATATTAATAATATTTAATTTAAAAACCCTTCACCTGGGACAATTCTGCATTTGTGTTGGCCATATCTGTGATTCCAAAATCACAGAAGTATATCCAAGATGCTTACCTAGCAGAAATCACCACATTCAATTAATCAGACCCTGTAATGACAATGTAGTTTGATGATAATCACATGCATTAACATTAACATTAACATTACCAACCGAAAAAGTGTAAAAAAAAACGTTGATTTGGATGAAAATGCAGTATACCTGGCTTTGAGATCAATCAAACGCAACAAAGTGTGAAGAAGGAGAACATCTTAAGAGGTGTTGGAGGGAAAAAAACAAGAAAGAAAAAGCGTGAAAGTGAAAATAGTATTTGGATCTTTCTTTGTCTTTGGTTTTGTGTTTCTCTCTCTTCTCCAAATGGAAAGTTAGGCGAGAAATGTTTGGGTGGTTAATCAAAGACCAAAATCTTCAATGGCTAACGAGTCTTCTAATCTGTAACACATGGACACTTAACCTTAAAACACGAACCAAATGAAAGGAAATCATTAGCTAAGCTCCAATAACAATTCATTATTTGGTCGTTTCAACATTTCGGATATGAAAAATGATAATTTCACACATATCAATTTATTACATTCATTTAATACTACTTTTTTTATTTTATTTTTTAGGATATATTTGATGAAAAAAAAAGGTGAAACTTATATTATTTTGATTAAGAAAAAGATTGTGAGAAATAAAGAAGACAAGAAGAAAATTTATAAAAAATGGTGAGTAATTTATTTAGAGGGAGTGTTAAAAAAATGAATTTAAATTGTAAAAAATATTTATTTTTATTTTTGTAATTATAATTTCATTATTATTTTTTACTGGTATATAAATAAATTACACTAACTTAAACTTAATAATAACAGCAATGTTGGATTTTCAGGTGTGAGATTTTTAAATAAAGTCAATAATTTTTGAAAATTTTATAATTAAACAGAAATTTTAAGAAGCTATTAAAAAGGGTAATATTTTCTTTTATCCACGCCGTTTCTATTTTTTAAATATACAGCACCTTTTGAAAACATATTTACAGGCCTGTTTGATCCGATCTTGAAGAAAATGAAAACTCAATTAATAAATCAGTTTAATTTTGAAAACATTTTCATCAAAGTTTAAATTAAATCAATCCATAGGTAATATTTCAACCAGATCCAATGGTCTAATAGAATTTGAAGAATGTTCTGCCAAGGTATTCCATATTGTTATTATAGCATTTGATTGATGTATTGATTTCACAATAATGATTTCAAATAATAAATAACAATTTTTAATTAATTAGAAAGTAGAGTTGTACAAAATATTTGAAATGAGTTGAATTATTTAAAAGTTGTTATAATAAATTCATATACTAATTTAGTTTTTAGAAACTGAATTCTTTACAAATAAAATTGTTTGCACAAAGTATAACTATGAGATTCAAAAATATATTTTAAATATGATGTCCATTCGTAATAAGTTAAATTATTTATATCATTTAATTCAATCAAGTCTAATAGAGTTTATTTTAATTTGTTGAATCAATATGAAAATTAGAGAATAACATAATGCTTTTATCATATATTTTTATTACATATCATATTACACCATTTAATAAGAGTAACATAAGGATTTTATCATGGTAACAGATCAATTTGAAAAGTTAAATTCTCACTTCCTTAAAAACTTTTATGGGAAAGTTAATAAAAAAAGAATTTCCAATAAATGTTACTTTTAAAAAAAATTACAAATAAACATGAACAATAAAGCTATTAGCTTCGAATTCTTAAAAACTAATTTTTTCGTATAGGTTTCTATCAATAATTGTTTAATCAAGTTTCTTAAACATTGTTAATAAAACCCTTTCAAAATTTTCAACTTTTAAAACCACAATACTGTAATTCTTTACCATCTTTATATTATTTGTAAAATAAAATGGTGAATATTATTTATTTACTAACTATTTTGCTGTTGAAGGAATAAAAAGAATTATCATATTAATACGTTTTAAAAAAATCAATTGAATATAAAAATAAAACCGAATAAAATAAACAATAAGAATAAATGTAAAAAAGGCGTGTATAAAAGTTAAAAAGCTAGATATTAGAAAAACAGTTGTTGTTGTTGTAACGCAATGAGTAGACGGAACAATTGGAGTACACGAAACCCATCTTCGTAGAATTGTGTTGTATTTGTATTCAAATGGAATCTCTTCTTTGGTTTCATTGACAAACCACGCACGGCCCAGAACTCCGTCGCCATCTATCGCCGTCGTGTTCGTCACCGTCGTGGTCGCCGCCTCCTAAAACACGGCACAACGAATCCAAAGTAAAGACCGTGTTTGGAAGCATTTAATGTAAATCCCATGGGTACCAACCCTCTCTCTCTTCATTAAACTACGCAAATGGATCTCAAAGCTTCGGCGGATCCGGACCCGGACCCGCTTCGCGTCAAGAGGAAGACCCTTGAGGCTGTGCTCTTGCAGTGTCAGAGAGCTCTCGAATTGATCAACGCTGCTTCTCCTTCATCTTCTGCTTCTGCTGAAGTCGAAGAAGAGGATTGTCTGGCTGACAGCGAAGCTGAGGCCATTGCGTCTACCGATCCTCTTGACGACCAGGTAGTTCTTCTTTCCCTTCTAGGGTTTCGGTTTGTACGGAATTTTTATTTTTCTTATCTTCCAATATGACATGGCATATCAATATCACTCTTCTGCTGTTGACAGCATTCATGACAAAAATTTGTGTTGTTGAATTTACGTTTATTTGCTAATACCGTTCTAGTGGTACAAGCGCTTTATCATTGTGGATTTTCTAGTCCGTGTTGTGTTGTGTTGCTTGGGACTTTGATTTGGTCATCGGATGCTTTGGTAGTAGTGTTCATACGGGGTCAAAAGGACAGTTATAAAATTAGTTTTTTAGTATTTAAAAATAGAATAGAAAATTTGGACAAAAACTTAGATACACTTCCATAGGTATTTCTCACGACAGAAGGGAAACCTTTATTACCTGAGTTACAAAGGTGAAACTCTAATTTTTACTAGATTAACGCCAAAAGCGACTAAAGACTTGCGTATAAGTTTTGTTTTAGAAATTCTTCATTACAGACTTTAGGATATTGTTACGGAATAATTGTTAATAGTATGATTTTAGAACCACCTTAATATGGGTAGTTATGGATATAACTGAGCTGATTATTCTTCCTAACACCACAGCCCATGTGTCTCAATGCAGTTACGTGATATGCTCAAATCAAGAGTTGAATGCCCTGCCTTTCTTCAAAAGTTGGAGTGTGCTCAGGCATCAGTTTCGCAGAATATATATGGTATCTTCTGCATTTTGGTGATTTAAATCAATGCTTTCTCTCCATTGTTTCAAATTTAGAATGATAATAAAAGAAAAAAGTGATTGGTTGTGGCAGAAGAAGGTAATTCTTGGGATTTGGTTGGTGAAAATGATCTCTGGGAAGGCCAACGTGATGACTTAGACCAAGAAGATTATGTACTTGTTAGACAAGAGGATGTAGTTGAGGGCATCGCATGCTTCATGGCTGCATATTTGCTATCAATTAAGCAGACTAAGGTATGTGATATGTGTGTACTTATTGTTCAGTTGCTCTATACTGTGTGTACGTGTTTTTGCTTTTCTCTTGAAAACTGTGAGAATCCTTTTCTTTTGCTCCAAACTTCAATGTACACTGGACTTTTTTCTTTGCTGTATCTGCTTATACCTCCAAATATGCGAATTCCAATTGGGGGAAATGATTTGTATGTTTCTCGAAAGCTTTAGGGGAATTTTCTTTTCAGATCATCTTTAAAATTCTCTTTTGTATGTGTTGTCATTCATGTTGTGCAGAAACGTGTACAAATCATGTCAAGTCGATTATGTTTATGTGAAATGGGAATAGAAAACATTTAAAAAACAATGGATACGGATACAGTGAGGATGTATATTAAATAAAATACTTCATGTCAACTTTTTTTTATACTAAAATAAATAGCAAGGCAGTGCTCGAATAGTCTCAATTACTTAATTTACAGGCCTTTTCCATAGTCTGCTTCTCTGTAGCCCTTCTTATTCATGTGTTGGGCTACAATCACTTGCATTTTGTAATAAGGAATGTCTTTCTCTTCTTTGGCTGGGAATATTGTTGTTTTATGAAATCCATCTACAATCAGTTGCAGTCAACATATTCTACCTAATGGATTTGAAATTTCTTTGTTCTCTCATTGATTTCTTTGCTCTTTGTAGGATTTAACACCGATTCAACTCCAGGACGGTGAGTTTGTTGGCATTCTTCTTAGTATATACCTTACTTTTGTTATTCTTCCATATGTATGTGTGATAAGCAAGAAATAACCCTTTATCATATTGAGATAATTTTGTATGATCTTATTGAGACAAGTTCATTGTAAGTTAGCTAAAACAATGGTAAATAATTTCTGACTATTTATGGTTTGTATGTTCTGTTAGCGCTTAGCAAGACATTTTCAGCGAAAAAGAAAAAGGGAAAGCTACGAAAGGCTTGGGATGGGAGCAAAGTTATTTATAACGTTGCATCGTGGGGTGCTACGGCCATAGGGTAGGTGGTTACTCCAACCCCATCCTTTTTTCATAATTAAGGAATGACTTGCATTAATAATCTTAACATATATTGCCCTTCTATTTACCTGCTGTACCTAAAGATTGCCTTGTGTGTCATCTTTATAGTTATCATAGTTGTTTTTTTACATCTGGTATAACAAGAAAGTCGTTCTAAGTTAATTTTGTCCTCTTTTATTGGGCTGATAGTTTCATTTTTGCATTTGAAATTCTTTACAGGATATATCAAAACCCTGTTATTATTTCGGCCGCAACTAAAGCATTCTGGACTTCTTGCCATGTTATATCGAAGCTTCTCTGATTTGCTGCTTGGAGCAAAGTTGTGATGTAGTTAGTAATTTAACTCTTGTTCCGCTGCAATTTACTTGACGCCTCGGATTTCAAAATCAATTTCTTTGCACAACAAATCAATTGATTTAGAAGAGTTTGACATTGTAAATATCAATTGATTTCAACAGAGTTTGACATTGTAAATATTTCTATTCAAATGTTTCCGCCTGTGTTCAAAACCTTAAACATAATCTCCCTTCACGTCTGAGAGCCTGGCTTATGTTTTTTCTCGCCGATTTTAATTGAACTCATTCCATATTCCGCCACACCTTATTTTGTGCTTTAACTTCGTTGAACTGATGTGATTCTGGCACTCTATAGAACGTTATTCGTAAGAATTATGTCAGAATTTTGCTTCCGTAAACATGTTTGGTTGTGATTTGCAAATTCAAAGAACGAGATTGAGATGTGTGCTGTTTATCCTCAATCATGTTTTTTCCTTTTTGAAATTGTCTCGGCGCATTAAATCTCTAGTCCCATTGCTTTTAATAGGTATAATCTAAAATCGTGTGCAATGCATGGCGCTTTCTTAATTAAAAAATGGGTTGTATATTTTTTTAATAAATTTTCTTATGGTGAAATTATCGATTCTTATGACTTAGCAACTAACATTTAATTAGCAATTAGTTGTATGATTTTCTAAATATGGCAAGTTCTTTTATACTTGTGCAGGTCTCTTTACTTTTTAAGCTTAGGTAAACTAAAATTACTAACTACCTTAAACTTTAATGAATTTTTACTTCCACCCTTAACGTGCAAATAGAATTTGAGAATGAATTTTTATACTAGTCATGCTTTTCAACTAGTTTTAATAAAACATTTATAACTTTTTAACTTATCTTTTTTAATTATTACATCATAATATATATATATATATATATATATATATATATATATATATGTGTGTGTGTGTGTGTGTGTGTAATTTAATTAAAAATTAAGTAACACGATTGATCAATATTATCTTAAATTTTAAAAGTTATTATTAAATAACCGCAATTTCTTTTAAAATGTGACTTGGAATGAACTGAAAGAGTAAAAGAGATTAGAAAGTTAAACTGTGAATGAGGATAAAATCTAGGAGTTCGATCTTTTGGTAGTGGTGTTTGATTTTTTGCCGGATCAGGTGCTATGGGGCATAGGTTGTTGATCTGAATATTCTATTTGAGAAACCGAAAATGGGGTACGTTTGTTTCAAGTAGCTATTTCATGATGAATCTGGCTGATCTTCTGTATACGATATTATTGTATACTGCCGGATCAGAATAAAACTGCCACTATAAAATACTTTTGCATACCGTATGTAGTAATGATTACCTCAAAGTCATTACGATGGTAAACTATAATTGAATAACAAAATAAAATCATTTCATACTATTCCAGGCACGAAATATTGGCCTCCCCTTCTTTTCCAGATCATGCCTTTAAGTCTGCATAACCAGCTACTGCTACTGGTCACACAAAATATTTTTAATTTTGTTACTGGCTAGCAGACTGTTCCAAAGAGCTGCCCTAATCCCATCACCAAAAATGTAGGCAGCAAAAAGAACAGTTTATTAAATTATATTTACCCACTGGGGTCTCCAGCTGGTTACATGTAGTTTCAATTCAGCACACCAGCACTCAACACTATCAAGAATGTCTTAACAGAAATCTCCACTTCCGTTAATGATAGAGATTGAACATTGAAACTAAATTATTGCAGGCAACTTCTCTTCTAATGATCCGTATTCAAACCCAACCAACTGTAACATGATGAATTTCGTTTAGTCTAACTCAAGCATACGATTCATCAATGCTACATTCCCCAAGAAAAACCTTGATGCTACGAGGTGATCCACAGCTGCCTTCAGCAATTAGTGCTCTGTCATTGGCGGCCATGTGCGCAATAATCTTGTAAATCATTTCAATCTGCGTACAAGTGAAAAATGTTACTGAACTTCTCCTATGATTCTTAATAAACAGAGTAAGGAGGGATCATTTATTTACATCTTCAGGAGCATGGCAACGGTCAGCTACTTCTTCTAGTGTCAATGGTTCAATGGGATCTTTGCAGCTGAAAACAGAAACAAATAAAACATTATCTAGTGATATAGCTTACTAAATATATATATATATATATATATATATATATATATATATATATATATATATATATACCAGGATGCAAAAACAAATAGAGTCCGTATTCTAGACATATATTGGCCCTTTGATTATTATCCTTCACAAATAATTGCAGACATTTTCAGTGGGATGGCCATTTCGTGCTCACCATAACAAGAGTGGCCTGGCCATCTTACTGAATGGAAAATCAAATCCACTGAAAACAACTCGTATATTTTACTAGTTAAGACCCAAAGAACCTTGGCACTTAGCAAACATTATACCTTGCCTCATTTAGCACTGCTAACACTCGCTTCTGAAGTGCCAGTACTTCACCAGCTGCCTTTTTACCAGCCTCCACACCTAAATATTGCCATAGTTCAGACATAGATGTGGCTCAATGCTAAAACGAACAGCATAATACACTTCCATATATAAATTCAGTATTCTTGACTCAATTTCAAATCATTAATCATTCAATCCCCCCAATACAGGACAGGGTAAGAAATTCTATATCCGACATTGTCAAAATAACAATTACTGAATGTTGAAAGTCCTATGTCGACTAGAGATAAAACCAATTTAGAGTATATAAGTGGGTACAAAACCTCATCTTACCCGGTTTTGTGAGATTGAGTTAGGTTTAAAGTCCACTTTTTAACACTGGAAATACAGAAACTTCTAGGACAAGTCAAATAAATTATATTTTACCAGGTTGATGATAAGCATTTATGTTGATAAGGGATGCATAAATTCCAACTGCTCGTTCGTAGAGTGCAATAAGAGCACCAACTGTTCTTGGTGTCACTTCTTGTACAGATACTGTGATGGATTCTCTGTCATTAGCATACAGAGCTGACCTTGTTCCCTATAGAAACTCCAATTTTAACATGAGGTGGAAAACAACCTAACACTACAAAATTCGGTAAGGAATTATGTTTTGATTAGTAGATCGTACCTGTAGCATACCAAACAAGTAGTCACCACAAGTAACACCAGGTTCAAGTTCCCAGTCATGACCTGGAGGTCTATCACGTAGCACCTCAATGAATGTAACAAAGAAATTGTGTACACCCTCCCTCAATTGTTGGATGTAGCTGCAAGGGGGTAAATGTTTAGTAGAAAGAAATCAATAAACTAAACTTATAATGATTAAATATGAAAACTCACGCGTGTTGATCAGTGCTTCCTTTATTTCCATAAACACTAATTCCTTGATTAACCTGTAATATCCAAATGTTAGATTCTGGTATATCATTAACTTGTGAGGGATCGAAACAATAAATGTGATACAACAGCATGGCGGATCCAGTGTTATAGGAAAATTAAGATCAATTGTTAACAATGTCTGGTCAAGTTAGTCATGTCAAATGTGACTAAAGGGGGCTCCACAAGAAAGCATAACAATGTATACATGACACCAACACAAGCCAAGAATTAAAAATAACAGCATAGAGTTCATTAGGCTACTTCCTCATGCAGGCACAACTGTGATCTTCATTAAAAGAGACATAAAAATTAACTCAAAAAGGCACGACAGAGCACAGAAATGTTATTTAGTTTGATGCACATAAGAAGAGGACATACCCTATTACCATCCAAGTCAAACTCCTTGCCTAGAGATTCCATGACCAGCTGCTGCAAGTATCTACTGAATAATAACAGACTATCCTTGTATGGAAGAATAACCATATCCTACAGAATAAGGAGGAAAAGTAAACAATGAGATAGTCAAATAAAAGAGAACGTAGATGGTAAAATATCACAATTCCCACCTTAGATCCTACACCGTCTGTAGCCCAATACCAACATAAAGCCAGCAGAGCTGCAGGGTTATTCCTTAACTGCACAAATGCATATATTAATCAGAGTTGTAACTAGTTTCACACATATTTCCACAAACTTCAAACTCCAGAAACATATAAACGTATTTGTAACATGAAGAATCAATATGTGTAACATAGGTATGGCATTGGCAAGTTATTAAGTATGAGCAAAGTCTCTGTAGAGTACAAGTATTATCATACATGAAAATCATCTGACCCACAATTATGAAACTGAAACTAATATTTAGATGAAATACAGCAAGAAAAAAGATGATTAATAATTGATGTATACCACAGTGCTTCTATTTGCTTCATCCATCAATGATGCGCCAGCAAGCATTTCTCTGATATCAATGCCCTAAATTAAAAGAATTGTAAGAAAACACATAATATCAAATGTATAAAAATAAACAATTAATTTACATTTATGGACACTTACCTGAAGGGCTGCTGGAAGCAGGCCAACTGCAGACATCTCTGACGTTCTGCCTCCCACCCAATCAAACATAGGGAATCTAGCTAACCAGCCTTCAATTCTGGCAGTGTTATCCAACAAAGAATTTTCTTGTGTTATAGCAACACCCTGCATTATTATAGCATACATTAGCAAATTGTAATAATTTCACAGAACTGAAACTGAACTGACAGCAGATATGCAAATGATGCAGGGTCAACAGCATTCAAATTTTCCCAGAACTTCAGGAAAAAAAAAAGTTTAAAGCAACTCCGGAAGTTTGAGCCATTGCTGGACAGTGTAAGCAAAGCTATGAAAATAGTAAGTATAGCTGAAAGAAAATTGAAATTTTGAGAATCCACATATTGGTAACTGCAGATCAATCCATACACAAGTAGTTTCTTCAAACTCAAAACTATCACGATTGTAGCACAATAATACTATAAGCTATCTGAACTTCTGTTTCAAACATAATAGTGTATTATAATATGGGGAAATAAAAATTATATAAAAAAGTGAAAACCTGAGATTAAACCTGTTTCGGAAAATTCAAGCCTGCTTCACGAAAGGCCTTCTGAACTTCCAACAAACCATTCCTAGTCTCTGGGGTACCTCCACTCTAAAGATAAGTGAAATGTTCAAGTCAGAATACACCTTTCACGCACTGATGTAAGCATCATAGTAAATAAAATGCATAGTCTCCACAAAACCTTTGAAATCACAATCACAAGTGTTGAGGCTAGCTCTGGCCCAAGCTGCGCAATCTGATGATCAATTCCAGCAGGATCCGTGTTGTCAACAAATCTTATCTGTGTGGTATACAAGCAGAAGAAGGCAACACCGTCATTAAATGCTTACAGAAAAAACCAAATTCACGAATGACAAGCAAATTATATCAGAAAATCTTAGAACACCCAGGCATCATAGTTTCCAACCAATTTTCATGTGATAGTACACAGTTAAGCTTTTCAATTTACGAGAAAGAATCAATATATGTGAGGTAAAGATTAGTCGAGACCTCAGTGTTCTTGGTCCATGCAATAATAATAGGTACCTTAAGTGGAGGATTATCAGGAGCCAGTGCCTCTGCAACAAACTGTGGTCCAAGAGCAGAACCTCCAATTCCGACAGACAGTATTTGAGTAAATCGACCCTCCGGTGACGAAGGAGGTTTAATCTGCCAAAGTACACATTGATCCCAAAACCTTAACACCTCAACAAAATCCAAGACTTCAGATACACAAAGAGAGGAAGGTGAAGCTACTGAACTGACCTTACCACTAACGACGTCGTTAGCGAACTTGGAAACAGCATCGAGGGTGTTCTCAATCTGCGTCTTCAGGAATGAGTTGGGCGCGCGCTTAGGGTCCCTCAACCAATAGTGCCCCACCATGCGTCCCTCATCGGGATTCGCGATCGCACCCTTCTCCAACTCTTCCATCGCCTCAAACGCCTTTCCAAAATGGGGCTCCATTTCCCTTACGAACTCGTCCGTGAACCCGACCCGACTCACGTCCAAGTAAAGACCCAGTTCTTTATGCTGGTACAACCAATCCACGTACCTCCGCCATAGCGCACGTGGATCTTTCTCCAACCCCTTCTCCGCCGCCGCTGCCGCCGCCGCCCCGTCTGAAACCTCCCGAGCCACTGCGCGCGGCGTGGCGAGGCTTAGGGTGCGATCGGCGCGGCGCGCGTGGAAGGAGACGTGATCTTTGCGGAGAGGTTGGGTCAACGGCGGGGTTTGGTTTGGGAATCGTTTGAGAGAGGGGGAAGAGGTGTAAATGCCTGAGATTGATGATGCCATAGTTTTGGGATGAATGTTGAAAGCTGAAAACAAGGGTTCACGTTAAGGTTGTTAGGAGCATGATACCTGGGAGAATGGAACAAACAAATGTTGTTGAAGAAGAGAGTGGTTTTTGTTTTAGTTGAACTTGAAGAAGTTGTTTTTGTAGTTCTGTGTGCTTTCTTTGTGATATTCACCACACGCACGCGCCGGTTGTTGTGTAGTGTAGTGGCACTTCCTATGTTGGCCCCTGAAGCTAAATTCATTTTCTTCAGCTTCTCTCTTCAGTTAAAATAAACTCAACACATTTTTCACTCACACGTGCTACGGTCCAAGGGATTTACTTTCATATCTGTAATAATCATCGTAAAGGTATATCATATGATATTGATATCACATCGCAGTCCATGTGGAAAAATATATACATTTTTTTTTATAATTTAGCATCCATTATTAATGTTTTTATTTTCTTCTTCTTAAAACTGCTTCAACCAAACGGGGCCTTGTCTCTGTCACCAGTGAGATTGAGAGCACAAAGTTCTTTTCCTTCAAACATGAATCATGTTTCCAAAGGTACCTGTGTTTTTTTTTTTTAATTTTAATCAGTCATTTTCAATCTTTTAATTTATATTTAGTTTTATTTTTCTTAAATAAATGATAAATCATTTAAAATATAATTTATATGTTTAAAATATTTTATTTTAAATTTTAGTTACATAAAAATAAAAATGTATTATGTGCATTACACAAACTAAAATATTTTTTAAAGATAATTTTGTATCATAGTATAAAGTATTTATTTTAATTTTAAAACACAATTTACTCGTCGCAAATTCTGCAGCCAGTCTTATCTTAGAGATTTTGTTTTTCAAATAGTTAATAATCAACAAAATATATCAACTTTCACATAAAATCAAAACATAAATATATAGTTTTACAAAATGTTAAGAAGATGATAACATAGATTGGTTCACTCAGTTTTGCTTTGTCTTGTTTAGAATTAGTTCAAGATACTAGAGGGCGAACTGAACTATCCTATTTAAACATTTGATTTATTAAGCTATAATTGGTCACCGCATATTAAATTAAATTGCGATATTACGTGTTTTATTAATCAAATATTAATTATGCTAAATATTATTAATAGAGTTTGATTATCAAATATGAAATTCAATGCTAATTTAGTCTAAGGAAATATCTAAGAAATAATACATGTAGTGGCGACATTAACTCGAGGAGTGATCGAGTGATGGTAGAAAATAGTTGTAAACATGAGTGAGGTGATTTCATAGCACACTACTCTCGATAGGAATGCTCAAAATCTAATTGACAAAAAGATAACTATATCCAAATATAAAAAATTGATTAAAATTATATTTTTTTGATTTTACTTTTTTCTAAACCATTTGCAACATCCCAAAAATATAGTCAAAAACTATATAATAGAATAATTACAATTAATAATAATTCAGATCAGTTTTACACTATATAAGAACGTACGGTCTCGGCTGAACGGCCTTACAAGGTAATAAAAAGAAATTAAAAGAAATTAAAAGATGTACAGAGGTACAATTTTTGACCCAACGGGTTACAAAAGAAAAATAACGAACGGTCAATCAAAATCAAAAGGAGAAAGGTGATCGGACAACCACCTTACTATAAACTACTACTGACCGAACGTCCTACTGTTCGGCTTTAACTTTAACTTCGACAAGATTCTCTTCCTCCAGCATCTCTTCCAACAGTACGTCTCCTTCTGCTCTCTTCCAACAGTACGTCTCCTTCTGCTCACATCCACACGGATGATCATTGTAATGACACCATTTAAATCTTGGATTGAAAATCAAGAACCAAACTAAATCAAATTAACAAATTTATGTTATAACTTTTTACTATAAGATTGTATAATTTTTTCATAAAAATGGAAAAGAAGTTGAAACTATTAGTAAGGATTATACAAAAGTAATTCCCACCTTGTCTTTCTATTGGCAATTTTCTTGTAAAAAATTGCTTAACAAATTTATAATGGCAAAATACTAATTCATATCGAACCGGAAAACACCTATTTGGATTTTGAATTTTACATTAAAGTTTAAAGTATACCAATATTTGTTTCACACTGCTTAATTAAAAAATTAATCAAATCGAGCGGTAAACAACCCTGGCATCTAATAAGGATGATAGACGAAATTAATAAAGAAACATAAAATATTAAATAATGAACAAATTAATTAAATCACAAGAGACCAACTGATCTATCTCTCTGACAGACAGTGGTTTGGGTCAGACCTAAACAAGCTAAAATTTTCATTTTAATCAATACTACACTTAAACAAGTATGAACACTCACGTGTTTGGGTCGGTGCTTCCCTTATTTCCATACCAGTTATTTGATGAACCTGCAGAATCCAAAAGTCAGATCCTGATATTTCATTAACTCGAGGGATTGAAGCATCTAAAGACTAAATACAGAAGAAAATGTGATATAGCAGCAAGGAAGATCCATCCTAAGAAAAAATTAAGACCCCTTGACAACGATGTCTGGTCAAGTTCGCATCAAATTTGACTCATGGGGGCTCCACTTGATCATGACATGGTACTAACACAGATGAAGAATTAAGGGAGGCAGACATAGAGTTCATTGGGCTACTTCCTGATGCAAGAAGAACTCTAAACTTAATTAAAAGAAATGGAGAAATTAAAACAAAATGCAGGACAGAGCTCCTAAATGTAATTAAAATTTGATGCAACAAATTTCCTCCTCAAAATTTTTATAAGGAATGCCTCGCCACATTGTAAGTTCATCCATCGCATTGATAATTTTTCTGAATACAAGAACTCTATACGATCCTTTCCTGGTGAAAGATTTTGAGCACCAATTGCTTCTGAAAATTGTATAAAAAATTTAGGGTTCTGATGGTGAGGATTGGGAAGATCCAGCTTAAAAAGTAAAGAGACAAACCCAAAACTTACATCTGATGCAACAGATTTCCTCTTGAAAATTTTATACCGGATGCCTTGCCACATTTGAACTTCATCGATGGCATTGCTATTTCTTGCTGAACAAAAAACCTCTACGTCATCCTTTCCCTCCAACGAAAGATTCTGAGCACCAGTTGCCTCTTAATATCATTACTTCATTTCACAGTTCCAATATATATCATGTATCTGTGACCAGTAATTCATCAAGCAGCTCAAAAACATGCAACAACTTCCTGTCTCTGCAGATTAACCCAATTAAAACTTCCCATGTCTCAAGTTCTGGCTGAAAACCCATCTCCACCAAATCAAATAGTGCCCTGGCAGCATCATCCGCCATCCCCCCCTTACAAAGACAAACCAACAATTCATTTGAAGTGGCATAATGGGGCAGAAAACCCCTACTTAGCATTAACCCCAGTAACTCCTTTGCCCTTTTCAATTCACCTTTTCGGGTCAAGGAATTCAGAACAATCCTGTAGCTACCTTTGTTCAAATACACACCCTGCTGAGGGAGTTTCCAAAGCATATCTAGAGCCTCCTCAAATCTACCTTCTCTACACAACCCCCCAAGTATCACATTGAACGTAACAGTGTCAGCTTGAATCTTATTCTCCTTCATTTCTTCAAGCAACTGAATACCTTCACCAACTTGTCCATTCGTACACAAGTAACTGATCAAACTAGTGTATATAACTGCATCCGGTGTCAAACCAGCGTTCTTCATCTCAGCCAAAACCCCTTTTGCGTCTTCCAATTTCCCAATTTTACACAAACCATTCACCAATGCTGAGTAATTATATACATTCGGATAACATCCATTACTCTTCATAAACTCAATCACATTTCTAGCGTGGTCAGGTTTCCCTTCACGGCAAAACCCATTGATCAAAACATTGTAAGTAAGAGGATCAGGCACAATGTGATCCCTCGAAACCATTTCCTCAAACAATTGAAAGGCTTCTCTGAGTCTTCCATTTCGACAAAGTCCATCCATAAGGGTGGAGTAGGTAACTAAGTTAGGGTAAGAAAACTCAGAGTTTCTCATTTCCTTTACAACTTCAAAAGCAGATTCCAGGTCTCCATTCTTGCAGTGATACTTCACAAGGATATTGAATATGCAAACGTTTGGCTTGTGCGTTAGACCGCGTTTGGCATGCAAGAGCAATTTTCGCGCCAAATCGACGCGGTTCGATTCGAGCAAAAGGTTGAGGCAAGTGGCGAGGGCTTTGGGGGAGGGTTTGTCCCTGACGATTGGTTGAATGGAGAAAAAAGCTTGGAGCACTTTTTCGTGAAGGGAGGATTTGGAGAAATGGTTCATGAGGTTGACGAATATACCCTCGTGGAATTTGCAGGTTTCGTAGGTCATTTGGTGAATGACTTGATCCACGGTGTGGAACTTGTTGCAGCGAGCGAGCTTTTCGAGAATGGTGGCGTAGGTGGCATTGTTGTGCTGAAACCCCTTCTGTTGTGAAACCATGTTGAATATCTTCAAGGCGTGCTGCGGGTCCTTCTCGCGTCTTATCAAATCGATGGCGCCGTCGTGAGAGATGAACTTCCGCTTCCTCGGAGGTTCCGCGGCGGTTTCCGGCGGAGGATCCGGTTTGGGTTTTGCGGGTTTGGTGAATTTGAGAGGAGATATCCATGGGAGCGATGAGGATTCAGAAGAGATGTGCTTGCTACGGTAAATTGCGGATAATTTGATGAAGTTTGAAGATTCTACCTCACAAGTTCGTCGCATTTGGAAGTTGCACAAGGAGCGATTATTTGAAACTAAGGAGAAGCACCAAACAACAGAAACCTCACCAAAACGATACTGTCTAACTCATAAGGGGCAAACCAGTCTTTTCACATTCCTTTGTATTGTTTTTACTAAATTATAACCTAATTTTATTTGCGGTATTATGATTCTCGCTAATTTTACTAATTATCACTTGTGAAAATCGAATTAACGAATGTTGTTTAAATTTTTTGAAATTAAAGGGCTATTTTGTTTTTATTACAATAGTCTCTTATAAATAAAAGATTTAATGAAGAAAGGGCCTGGAGAAAATATCTGAGGCCCAAAGGGAATGGGCTAACGGGCTTTATAAATAGAAAAAGTTGAATAAAAATCCAACTCAGAAGTGGTGGGAGAGACAGCTCAATCCTACACACGCACACCATGTCTGAACTCATTCTCATTGGGAGTATTATGAATTTTTAGTGTTATTTAATACCGTTGCATTTCAATAGAAGAACATAGCAGCAACAGTTACGTGTAAGAGAGAAGAGAATGGCGGAAGGGCTGAACAGAGAACAGTACGTGTACCTTGCCAAGCTCTCGGAGCAGGCGGAGCGGTACGAGGAGATGGTGGAGTTCATGCAGAAGGTGGTGGTGGGGTGGACTCCAGCGACGGAGCTTAGCGTGGAGGAGCGCAACCTACTCTCGGTCGCTTACAAGAACGTCATCGGCTCCCTGCGTGCGGCGTGGCGGATCGTTTCTTCGATCGAGCAGAAGGAAGAGGGTCGCAAGAACGAGGAACACGTGGCGCTCGTCAAGCAATACAGATCCAAGGTGGAGACGGAGCTCTCGAACGTGTGCGCCAGCATCCTAAACCTCTTGGACTCCAACCTCGTCGCCTCTGCCTCCAACACCGAGTCCAAGGTCTTCTATTTGAAGATGAAGGGCGATTATCACCGCTATCTCGCTGAATTTAAGGTTGGGGATGAGCGAAAGGCTGCAGCTGAGGATACCATGTTGTCTTACAAGGCTGCCCAGGTAATCAAGTTTCCCCCTTTCACTCTTCAATCTCTCTCTCTCTCTCTGTTTTTATCGTTTACAGTACAATTGATGGCTGTTGTTGTTATTGTTAGGACGTTGCTTATGCGGATCTTCCACCCACCCACCCTATAAGATTGGGCCTTGCTCTCAATTTCTCGGTCTTCTACTATGAAATCCTCAACCAATCTGATAAAGCGTGTGGCATGGCTAAACAGGTCAGGGTTAATCATGATTTCTTACATTGAAATTTTCAGGTCAACTTGATTTCAACGTTTCTGACTTTCTTCGTCTGTCAATCAATTCATTTTACTTTACTGTGAGATTCCCCTTCCATTTAACATTTTTGGATAAATAAGAACTTTATTTATTTTTTATTCTTTTGCTGGTATGTTCGGGAAGGACTTTTACTATCTGGAATCCTGTTTGACTTGGTATATGCCTTGTGTTCAGTAGATGTATCTTGAAAGAAGATGGGTGATTTCGTGAATTTCACTTATTTGCCTTATTATGAGAATCTCTTTCCTTGAATTTATCGAGGATTTCAATTTGCACGTTATTCTGTACTTGCTGGAAAGCGAGAAAAAGGTTGCTAACATAGATCGTGGTTCTTACCTATATATATATATATATATATATATATATATATATATATATATGTACTCATGGTAGTTGAGGTGGGTGAGCAATAAATTGCATTTTGCCCATTTATAAACCTTTTCTGGTCATGAAGCTTGGTAGGTTTTTCACTTGAATTTAACTAATAAGAGAAAGGGGAAACTTTCAGTCAGAAGCAAGTCAATGAAATTTTTTTCATCTCGTTCATAATAGTTTTTTTTTTCTCAGTGATAAAGTGTTATTTATTGGTCATCCGCAATGTATCATGATTACCCCCATTGCAAAATCATGTTCTGAAGCAAACTGATAATTTTTCTGTTCAGCTGCAGCAAAGCAGCAAAATTGGAGAGATTTAATAACTCATCGGAACAAAAATTGTATTTTTTATTGAATTGTAACATATAGTTAATTAGTTGTGTACCGAACTCGATGACCTGGAAGTGTTAACTTTAACCGAGAATGGGATTTTCTCTCTTTGGAAAAATACACCTCAATTTGTCTGTTAGCAATCCAGGCTTATCCGTATTGGCTTACATGGTTTACATGATTCCTTGTTTTCTGATATTCTGTCTCTCTCTTTTTTGCATTCATGCTTGGCTTCCACTGTTCTGAGTAGCTACAACAGGAGCACATCTTTATATTGATTCTGAAACCCACTTAACCGTATCCGTTTTCATGTTTGAAAGGCTTTTGAGGAAGCAATTGCTGAGCTGGACACATTGGGAGAAGAATCCTACAAAGACAGCACGCTCATAATGCAGCTTTTAAGAGACAACCTTACCCTTTGGACTTCTGATGTCCAGGTAAACATCACTACGTAACCCACCCTTTACAGCATATTTTCTCTTTCTAATGATATTGTCCCTTTCATATCATAATCTGAGTTTATCTACACACTTAACTGCCTGCAGGACCAGCTAGATGAGCCCTGATAAGGTTGATGGGTTGTATTCTTCCTCTCATGGAGGTGGGCTTTGAATGTCATCATTTCTTTGTGCTAAATTAAGAATCGCCCTAGTTTATATAACATGATTGGCAATCTGTGATATAATGCTGTATGAACAGAGACCATGCTTCTTTTTTATGTGTCATATGATATGAAAATTGGAAATGATACTGTATAATGGGATATCGAATTAATTATATCTGTTGCAATCTTCCCTTTACCTTCTGATTCGTGTTACTTGCACAGTCCCACAAAACATAGGGTCATAAGTCCTAAGTGGGACCTATTTAACAAAAACTGGGTCAGGTGCCATTCAGGCATGTGATCCTCTGAGAACCTGAAGTGTCATTGTAGCAACATTATTCTCTCTCTGAGAACATTTTTCATTACAGCCATGATGGCAAATGACGCTGACAGTGACAGATATATTGTTTGCAAACATAAAATATCAAATTCATTTACTTTCAAAGATGCCAACAAATACTCTTGATTTTTGTTGAGGATTCACCATCCACACCACTTTGTGCAATGTTTCCTTAAGCCGTCATTTTTGCTTACTGAAAACTGAATGTAAGTTGAAAGATATTTTCCTTCCACCGTTATGTTGGTATTTGCTTCCATTTATTTTCTAATGATATATTGCCTGCAAGTTTATCTCAGAAGATGTAAAACTTAAAACGAGTATATATAATAACTGTAAAAAGACTTCCAACATCTTTTACAGTTTCAATATAAGAATTGAATATTTTGCATGCAAGGTATAATAAATGTCTTATTTAAAATGTTTATGAATAAAGACCTTGTCATGTAGAACTAATAGACAATTTAAGTAAAATTACATTATTGCATTAGTTTTTACTTCATATACTAATTATTATATTAATAGACGGACTAATTGAGTAAATAAAGAATGTATTACTTTAAAAAAAATCACTTTTGTAAAATTATTTTTCAGCACTCTTGAGATTTTTTTATTTATTTCAAACATATTCTTTTGTTGTAACTATAGGTGATACTAATAAATTATTAGTTGAAAGCCAAAAATATCATAATGTTAAATAATATATTTCTCTTTATCTTATGAGATGATAACGGGAATAATCATCTATAAATTTATATACTTGTTGTAAGAAGGAGTAATATAAAAAATACTTGTAACCAAATTGAGTAGTAGAATTATCTAAGAATTTAAAAAATTAGACGTAGTTCATGTTGAATGTACAACTTTAAAAATAAGTGTTCCATTAATTCATCTATTAAACTTGTAGAAACTTCTCTTACATTTCACAAAATTTTTTATATTATTAAAATACTTTTTTATCTATATAAAAAAGATAGATTTTTTTCAATCTTTTTTAATAAATTTTATATATTTACTTTCTTTTAAAAAAATGATATTTTAAAAATGACCACAGTCACATCATATATATATATATATATATATATATATATATATATATATATATATATATATATCTTTAATTAAATAATTTTATCTTTTAATAAACAGAATATACATATTTTAATTACCATTCTTTTTCCTACTTAAAATATTAATACATTATAACTGTAATATTTAAATTTAAAAAATATTGACAATGTATCTCCTCTAATGATATGATAATTAATTAATTATCTCCTCTAAATGAAATTATATTTAAATTTTTTAACATTTCATTTATCTTTTTTGAATAACCTTACCCTACAAATAAGACCAGTGCTGGCACTCTGCAAAACATGAAACTGAACAAAAATTCTGGCTCTCTTCTTCTTTCTTTATTCTTCTTGCTTTCTTGTTGGCATTAGGTTTCTTTCCCTAATCTTTTTGGCATTTCCCAATTCCACCATGGCTGCCTCTGGAATTTCTTCCTCATCGTCTCTGAGTCCCAATGCCCTCCCAAAGATGCCGAGTTCATATCGACTCAATGGTCGTAACTATCGTCACTGGGCACAATTTGTTGAAATTACTCTCAAAGGGTTTAACTTGTTGAATCATATTAAAGGTAATCCTCCTCCAAAATCTGATCTAAATTTCAATACATGGGATGTTCAAGATTCCCGCGTTATCACCTGGCTATTGTCATCCATGGCTATAAACATTGGCTGCAACTGCATGTCCTTCTCTACTGCTCGAGAAATTTGGGAAGGGCTTGCTAAATCATTTGCTGATAGGTACGATCACGCTGAATGTTATGAGTTACAATGCAAGATCTTCAATGCTAAACAGGGAAACCTCACAGTGACAGATTACTATAACAGCTTGAAAGTGTTGTGGGCCGAGTGGGACAGGATAGAAATTTTGAAGATAAAAAAAAATGTTGACTCTATTACATTCGCTCAGTCCGTTGACCGAGATAGAATCTTTAAGTTCTTGAGTGGCTTGACTTGTGAGTACAACGATGTTAGGGATAAGATTTTGAGCAACAAAAAACTTCCTGGGTTAATGGAGGTGTTTTACGCAGTGAGGGGTGAAGAAACTGAAAGAATGAATGAAGTTGATTATGATTAGGATTCAAGCGTCAAATCAATGATGGTTTTTACTTGTCTAACAAAGGGTCATTTTTCTCAGTGAATGTTGCAATTTTTGAGATATTAATGAACGAGAGATATTTTTCTTTCACCTTTGTGATCATGCTGCTTTTGTGCTTCTTTTAATTTCTTAGTCATGGTGCAACTCTTTCTTCTTGGCGGATGAATAAAAGTAGTATTCCCTTTATCTCCTTTTCTCATAAGCATACTATTCTCTGTTTTTTATTCCATTGTTTCTGCCATAAGCTAACACCTTATATTATCATTTTATTTTATAATACATGAATTATGTAGTCTTTATAATACAAGAATAAATCAAAGTTGATTAGGATTACAGTAATGTTTAAATAAATTCTAAGGTCACGATATAATTTAAAATAAATTATAAACAAACTAAACAAAGACGAATTCACATATAACTTTTGTATGAATTTAACAAGGTGTGTTTCACTGTTTTGTGGAAACCAAAGAATGATGGGGCTTGAAGAGTGGATGGAAAACCAATACATAATTTATGCAGAAAATTTAAAAGATTTTGAAACCCACAAACAGATAAATGGATGGTACAGGAAACACACGAATCAGACAAATAAGAAACAAAGTGCCAAATGCGAATAAAGTCACCCAGAAAAGGTCTATTCACATAACATCATATTCAACCCATTACAGTCATTTGCAATAAGACGGACCCCATATCATCCTTTACATAATATTCTCATTGCCAAGTTACATAGATGACATGCCGCCGGATTTATTTAACACACAAGAGCAGAAGAACTCTGGAAACCATAACACTGGATATAAACTTTATATTCACTCCCTTGTGCTCTCTTTAATCCACTCTAAATATTTAAGATTGCCCCCAGTGATGGGCAAGGAAATCACCTCTGGCACACTGAAAAAGGACGAGGAAAGAAGCATGTGAATACACACTATTGTTTTCCACAATTACACCCCTCAGTTCATTTACATGGATTTAGTGCCCATGTTCCTAATTTAACAGATACATAGTATAAGAATTCCTTTCACCAAGCTTTCTTTTAGGATCAAATACTGAAATGCAACTTAAAGTTCACAGTTTATGAAGCAAAATTGAATTTTATGGGCAACTTATTTACTAGATGTATTGCCCTTACTCGTATTCATGATTTGCTTTGACATGCTCTGTCAGTGCCTCCAGAAGGGATTGCCTAGTCTTGATTATAAGAAGCTCCTCGGAATCAGTTTGGATCTGTCAATTTACAACATAAAGCTAGCAAAATCAGGCTATAACAGTAGTTTCAAATAAAACAATGCATTGTATAAGAACTTACAATGTAATGATGAAAATGTTTTTAAACACTGGCAATTTGGATCTGTCAATTTGCAAACAATTAAAAGTGTTCAACTGTCACGGTGTTGGATGTGTTTTTGACACTTATTTTATACATGGTGGACACTCTTCATTAAATCTAAGTTTGTTTGGGTGGAAAAAAAGTGACGAGGGAGGGAGATGTTTAGAATTGAATTTTGTTTCTAGAAGTCATCTTTTCTTCTCCTTTTCTTTCTACTTTCTTGTCAACCAGAGAGAAGAAAGAAAATCATTATGTGTTTCCTTTCCTCTCTATTCACTTCCCCACCCAACAGAACAAACCATGACTATCTAATAAAAAAAATTTCCAACTCTGTCACACTTGAACTGACACCTCCATGCAACTCAAAAACTTGAGTCAACACCTTAATATGAATGGAGACATATTACCATTAATATTAACTTTTTACTTCTACAAAAGTAATCCTGAAATACAATATAAAATATTGAAAGTAATTCCTCTATTGTTTTCTGAGGCTTGTTATCATAGAAAAACATTTAAAACTTAGCAAGTCGGTTTGGAAGGTGTATACGTTTCTTAAAGATATAATAATTTCACTTTTTGGGGGATTCTTTTGTTAAAAAGACTAAGTATTGTGAGACTCATTGTAAAAGAATGTCTCTTAACATTTTGAGACTCATTATCACAGGGAAAAGATGAATATAAAAATATTATCGTTTTATATCTTTTTTTTACAACTCTGATATTTCATTTCATTCGGGTTTCTCTCCCTCTCAACCTCCCTTTTCTGCCTGTGTATGCAGCAACAGTGTCCTATATTTTACACATTAGCCATATGCAGCAACTCTGATATTTTAATGCGTCAAAGTGGATGCTTTAGAGATTGCAAGACAAATCTACAATAATCAATTTACAACAATACCTTCAAATATATTTTTTTAAACAAGTTCAGGAGAGTTTTAATGATTGCTGGAAAATAGAAACTTCTAATGATAAGATGAAAACATTTTAAACAAGTTTCTTTTACTATTAGTAATTTAGTATTCAAACACCGATTAAAAAAATCAGTACTCATCAAACTGCATTCATTGTAAATAGAGATATTGAAGCTATACCTTTCCCTCCCACTGGTACACTGATTCAATACCTGCAGAAGGCATAATTCATTCAGCTTTTAAAAGTCGCACGAGGCATGCAACTTACATAAAGCTCATCTGGATAAATTCTCAAGAAACACTTAAAAGAAAGAAACAAAAAAAAAAGTATCAAGAAGGTAAAACCAATCAAACTTCTGTTATTAATAAAAGCCAATTGATGTATCCCAACTAATGAAGAAATTAAATGAGGAGGCTTCTAAAAAAGTTGAGATGTATTATTCAAATTTAACTTATGAGATAAGTTTGATTCGTTTTACCTCCTTAACTAAAGTTATTTTCTTCTTCTATAGCCATTGAGAAGTTTATCCAATTTGACTCGTAATCAACTTGGTTAGAAAACGAATTGACTCAACAGTCAAGACCATGTCAAGACTGGCCTTTTCCACCCTACCAGAACAATGCCACTGGTGGACATGGTCACACACACCATAAGCGAAACAAGTGGTAAAATTCAAAATATTTTCAAGTAGAGGAATTCATTTCAATTAATAGAATCACGTTCAATTTAAGTGATTAAGTGAACATAAAGCCTAAAAAAGGAGGGACGTCTACATTGCTAGATGCAAATAATAACCCATAATACAAGCAAATTTTTTTATTCCAGTGCTTGCATTTTCATTGAAAAATAATCTAACTCAAGACATTCTTAGTAGTCTAACTGTGATGCAATGGCAAGCAAATCTGTGGTTCGTCCTCATTGTCCAGAATCATTTATTTATCAGAACAAATTCCAATCCAGGGACAAAATCACAAAAGGGAAAATCATAATTATAAGAAGTACTTTGTTACAACAATCAATATCTAGAAGTACCAAACCCCTCCCAAATATTACTAATTTTAAACCCCAGATACGAAAAAGGTACAGTGTGCCGTAAGTGATTATAACAGATCTCAAGTGGGAAATTCTCACCCGGTACCCTGTTCACACAAGCTGCAAGCTTCTCCGTGACAATACTTTCAGCCAATTTCTTACCTGCACGACCACCAACACACGTAAAAATCAAAGATAGAGAAATTTAAAAAAAGAAAAAAAACGAACATGTTCGTAGCCAAGCCCAGTACCTGCGTCTTTGTTGGGAACAGTGACATAGACAACAATGCTGGGGACAGTAGTGGTATTTGCTTCCATTCTAATGGCGGAGTGGTTGCGGACACCCAATTTTGATCTGAAACAAAGGCAATGAATTGAATTCAATGGGGAGAGAAACAAAGTTAAAGTTGATTACGTTACGAAGACGGAACAGCGAATACCGCAAGAGAGACAGAACGAACCCCGTTTTGAGGGCAGAGGAATAGAAGGGGGTGTAGAGATTAGAGAGTCCCAAACTAAGCATGCAAAAGGCTCCGACGAGGGGCAAACGACGTCGTAGCGTGAAGGAGGAGAAAAGGGACGATTGTGTTGGTGCACAAGTAGAAGAGGAGCAGAGTGTGGAAGCCATTTTGGGAAGTGGGGATTGAATCACTCTTATATGCTGCTGCGCCTCTCTATCAACGTCACTCCTGCTCCCTTGCTTGATGCGCTCTTGCTTACCTTCACAAGCTGAGTATCATGCTCTTCTTCTGACACCTGTCTCTCTATTCTTTGATAGTTTTTTGTCAAAAACCTTTACACAAAAAGCCCAAAGTTTACAGACAGATGTCACCTAAGCCCAAAGAAACAAAAATCTGTAGGCCCAAACACTCGGCCTCTCTCGTACATACCGGACCCGTGCCTTCCAAAAATCCGTTTCACCAAAGCTTCGTGATATTAATATTGATCTATTAATAATTTATTTTAATCAAATAAAACTAATACCAACAAAAAAAAGTTTATCTCAACTCTCCAAGGTAAATATTCATATAAAGTATCACAGAATGTATTTAGATGTTTCGAATGGAAGTATAAATTCAATAATTCATTAAAATATCCATGGTAAATATTTATATATTTTTTTCTTAAAAGATTCATTAATAGTTTCAATAATTCATCTTGATACGAAGTCTTTGAGATCAATTCCATTTTTAAATATCCATCTTTAAAATATTTTTAAAATGTGATTTATAAGAAGAGCATAGTTAGATTACTAATTATATAATATGATGGTCTAATTAATCCGAATTCTCAATAAATTATTTGATTTCACGTTAAACGGTCAGTTTATGGATCGGTTAAACTATGGACAAAATTAGCACTAAAAGAAATCATTACTGTTTGGATCATAATTACGTCAATACTAATTAGAAATTCATTTCAAAATCTATAAATACAAATTTGTTAAAACTAAATAAAATTATTACTGTTTTTGTTGTAACTAGATCAATACTAATAAAAATTCATTTCAAAATCTATAAATATAAGTTTAATACTAAACTTAAATAGCATTCTGATCCTACCAAACCACATAAAAGATATTAGAAATAAACTTTTATACTAAACTTAAAAATTGGAAACTCTGTAAAGATATACTTAACCTCAAACCCATGAATTGAAACACTAAGTAAGAATTATTGAATGTGAGGGTTAAGAAGAATAAAAACCTACGTGGCAGAGGATCCTGAGTCTTGGTAATTGCAATTGCATATGAGAGTTGCTTTCACTTTTTTTATAATTTATTGTCTTCATTGAATATGCTAATGCTATGTGTTGTTCTATAAGTATGCGCCGTCTACAGTCCACGGAGTTAGGTTGACTGAATATTGGATTTGACTAATAAACACAAAATAATAGAGATTAGTTGTTTATTGGTATATGTAATTAAGAAAAAGAGGAGGGGACCAGAAAAATAAGATAGGCAGAGAGTGAACCAAACCACCCTCTCTCGTTTCCATTTTCGTGTGGATTTCGATAAAGACAATGCTTAAGCCAAGACAAAACCACTTTGCCACCTCTCCACTGCTCTTTCTCCAAACCTCTTCCTTCTAATTCTGTTCACAATTTCGATTTTAAGGATTCATGTTTAATGTTTCTTTTCAAGAAAAGTAACCGTTATTAAGGTAAGAGTAATGTGAAAACACATGGATTTTCGTTGTGGATTCTAACTACTTTTAGTCATGGGAAAGAAAGTAATTAAACAAATAAAACAGTTTTATTTTTAATTAAGAATGTTGGCGATTAACATTACTTAATTACGAAGCAGAAGTAAAAAGACAGGACTGTTTGGAAAGAATCAAGATGCATGAGAGTCGTGGACCCAATCTCCTTCCACGTGGGATCCTATTTTTCTGAGTATTAAAAACAAAACCTATGTGCTATTTTTAATAATTTCTTAATTAGTAGATACTAATTTATAGTGCCATTTTTTACCTTTTTTTTTCTTGTTGCAAGATTTGGGTTTCTCGTGGAGACACAGAAAATACGGCATATGTTGTGGAAGCTTGTAGCCGAGGACGAGGCACATTAGACAGTGAGTGCCATTACGCGGCGTTGGATTGATTTGGTTTGGTTGCATTATTTCATTTCTATCATATGAAAATCAACAAGACATACAATCAATTTTCACAAAATAAGTTTTTTTTTCTTTTTTTTTTTACTTGAAGTTATAAATTGTTAAAGAAATTTTAAATAAAAAATAATAATAAAAAAATTAAACGGTATATGAAAATGAAAACCGATAAAATCATTGTTTTAACAATTTAGATTAAGAATGGTGTTATAAATTAAATTTGTTTATCATTTGTATCATTTTGATAATCTTTTTTTTTTAAATCTATAAAAATTAAAATTTAATTTAATTTTATAAAAATAATCTACGAAAAAAAATTGTATTTCTTATAATTTGATTTTAATGTTAATTGACATGAAATTTTCCACACTCTTAAACGATTTAATTAGTTTTATTTGTTTAATCTTAGTGTACTCATTTATGTTTCTAAACATGGTTTTGGTGTTTAACTAGTTTAATGAAGTGATGAATCTCAACGACTTGTTAGAATAGCTGGAAATCATTTGTTTAAAAAAGACAAATTCGATTTGTCTCACTCAGTTGACATGTTTTTTTCCACTTTCTGGAATTAGTTTATGTTCATAAATGGGGAATTAAATTCTGTGTGATCCAGCTACCAAATATTATAAACAAAAGAAGAGCAAAATCAGAGTGATCATAGCGGCTATTTACGTGAGCTTAGAAATATAAATGCATAAAGCTACCAATTGTACCATTTATTTTTCAGAATTAATATATAAAACTTAATTTCAAGTTAATGTTATTATTTCTACTTTCATCACCATATTGTCATAATGACATCTTCACTAATGTTGGGATGAAGAAAAAAAAAACTATAACAATGATAATTATAAATAGTGACCATTGACTAGAAATGTCGAATAGTTATTTAAAAACAGATAGAATAACTCATATTAAGTTTATTAAACCTCGAGTTTCTTATTATGTTGATTAATAATGACGTTTAAAAAAATTCATATAATTCCATTAAAAGAAATACCATTTTTTTATTACCCATTGATATTGTATTTTTTCATAGCACAACCCTTCCTTTGGTTACTTAATCCCACCACAACTACCCAACACTTTATCAATTACACATTAATTTGCATAATAATGCACATCATATAAACGATGATCCAACTCACAATGCATCACATAAGAATACAAGTTCCAAAAGAAATAAATAATTAGCTAATAAATTCTACCCCTTTTATAAAGCCAAACATGTCGATCCTAGAAATTGTATTAGAAAACACTTTACTTCCTAGTGCCATGGAATTTGGCATTTTGCTTATTTCGTTACTACATGATCATCTCAACACAGCTTTATCCATTTTTAATGATAAACACACCTTAGAAACTGTAAAATGACTACTTAATCCAGCTGTTTAATTTTTAAAATAGTGGGTAGTGTTAGAAAGGTTATTTGTTTTAAAATTAGGATTAATTGGATCCAATGTGACAAATTGTGATGCAGAGTTTTGTTGTGAAATGTGACAGCTTATTAATAGCCACGTGATGTTTGAACGTGAGGATGTAATAAGCAGCAAAGGCAAAAGCGTAAAACGGTATCCTTTGGCAGAAGGAATAGTTTTGCACACGATGTGCAACTAGGCAAGCACCGAAGATTTATATAAAATTACGTACCCATCAGAATGAAGGAATTGGTTAGCACGATAATGGATCAGTTCTTTGTTAATGTGTGTCAGAATCGAACACAGTGTGTGTTTGTGTGTGATCATATGCACAAACATTTGACTATACCTCGGGCAGTAGAAAAAAATAACGCAAACCAAGACAAAACAAACATGAAACTACCGCAATGAGTTAAAAAAAAAAACAAACACTGGGTTTGAATGACACCCTGTTAAGCTCGGATCTCAAACAGTGAACAACATTGTCTTTTGAAATTCAACCATGGGAAAAGTCTTTGTGTTCTGTCGTGTAATTTGCTTAAAAAATCTAAATAAAAGGTGAGGAATATAGGCTTTGAAATGTGCACAAACACTGGCGTGAAGCAGAGATAGAATAAGATTAAGAGTGTTTATCTCTCTGTGTGTGTTTTGGTAGTGCACGACCATGAGAGGGAAACTGCAAAAGCAGAAAAAAGTTGAAATTCAGATAGTATATAGAAAAAGGAGAATTTCAAAGATTAAAAGGGTTAGAAATTTGTGTCCTAAAGTGTCTTTTTAGAAATCTATGTTTAGGCACGTCTGTGGTTATGTGTTGAATCCAAGAAACAAGCATCCTAAGTGAAACTAATTAAACTCGGGTTGGTATGGTGTTTGTGGTCCAATATTCAAATTCAAATTTTCACCGTTCATAATTAGTCATCCAAAATGATGATATGTGGTCAAACGGCTACAAAACAGTGAAGACAGGATCTTATGTTAATTTTCCAACACTTACGTTAAAGAGAGGATCTTGAGTAACTATTGGTCGAAGTTTTCCACATTGTCACCTTGTGTTCCTTCTGATTCGAGGTAGAACATTCAGACTGATCGTGATTTGTGACTAAATCATAGTGAGAGTCAAAGTTTTTGCTAAACAATAGCAGATATTTTCTTTCAAAATCAATTATCCTTTCTTCTAAGTGAAAGTGAATGCTTGAGATTAATGTTATATTAAAACAATTTTAAAAAGAAAAACCCTCGTGGCCTCATTTAAAATTAGCTTCTATATCAAAGAAAGGGACTACTCAGACTCTATTCCACCAACTTCGATTTCTAACAGATGAATATCTACAACATTGTTGTCTTATATCAACAAAAAGAAAACTTAATTTAGAAAAACAGTTATATTTTCTTTAGTTTTTTAAAATAAATTTCCAAAATAAATATTTTTTTCTTAAATCAATATGTCCCAAGTGGATACTTATGAGATGTAGTGTGTTCTTTTATAATTTTTAATCAAGCTTAATTATTTAACCTTAACTTCAAAGTTATGTGTGACAGAAGATAATTTGATAAGTCTGTATCAATTTAACATCTTAATTATTTTTATTAATTATAATATAACTCAATTGTGAATGCATAACCACATTCTTAATTTATCATAATAGTTTGCTATGATTGGTGACGACTTATACAAGAGAATATTTTTCATGTCACTTCTCAAGTGTTTGTCTCAGGAAGAGGCATAATATGTTATGGAGGAGATGCATAAAAGTGTAAGTGGCATACACACCGATAACAGTTGAAAAACTGTTATTTTTATACTTAATTTTGACATTAAAAACAATCTTTATGACTTATAAACTAGCTTGAAATCATGTTTTTGCTTAAGTTTTGGAAATAAGAGAGTTGGATGGGTTTTATGTTTGGTTTTCATTGTTTTGTGAGGAATTAAGATGAATCGGGTAAAAGAAGTTGAAGTAGTAAGGAGCTGGACTTAGGAAAGGAGGTAAAAGTGCACTAAAGAAGAGTCGCATTTACTGCTCAATGCCACTTTTACCGCTGAGCGGCACTCTGAAGTATCGCAATCATCGCTGAGGAGCAAAACTGCAGCTGAGCGTCAAAACTGAAGAGCCGCACTTTTATTTAAGTATTTTATTAGGTTAAACGTGTTTTTAAGTTCAAATTAAATGTGAAATTCAAATATCTCCAACTTTAATACATTTTAATTTTTAAACTTTAAAATAAATAATATAATTGTTTTAAATTTGGTGTGTTAAATTTTTTAAACTTTTTAAAAAATATATTAAACTTATTGAATACAGTCAAGTCAAACACTTTAAATAGTTGGTTTTACTGGTTTTTCTATTGTAATCAGTTTTCTGTTTTTACTGATATTCAGTATTTATTGATATTCAGTATATACTCTATGTATATAAAGCTATATTGGCTTTTCATTAATAGATTTCTCACTCTGCAATTCTTCATTAAAACCTTCTCTTCCAATTCTCCAACAGAATTTGTATCCAGAACCCAGGTTCCGAAGAAAGACCTGTGGTGCTTCAAAAGATCATAAACACGGTACGGTGCGGCTGATCGGTGATTGAAGCAAAAGGAAGAAAAGTGTTTGTCAAGAATTGAGTTCTTGAAGAGTACGTGTTTGAAGAATGACGGGGAGCGATATTTCCACAGCACACTTTCCAATACTCACAGAGAAGAATTGGACGAGATGGGGCACACAGATGAGGGTGCTATTCAAGTTTCAAGATGTGAGTGATGTTATTGAAGGTGATGACCGAGAGCTTGGTCTTGGTGTAACGGAAGAACAGAAAGCTCTTATCAAGAAGAAGGATAACAAGGCACTCTTTATCATCCATCAATGTGTTGATGATGCCCACTTCGAGAAGATCCAGAATGTCAGCACTGCTAGAGAAGCCTGGGGCATACTGGTACGTTGTCACGTAGGGGGGAGAAGATCAAGAAGGTGAAGCTTCAAACCCTTAGAAGGCAGTATGAGTTACTGCAAATGGAGGACAATGACAAGGTTGGTGACTACTTCAACAAGATAATCACCCTTACAAATCAAATGAAAGGGTGCGGGGAAGTTATCAATGATCTTATGATCATGGAGAAAATCATGAGATCGCTACCATGGAAGTTTGACTACATAGTGGTTGCAATAGAAGAATCGAAAGACATTTCGAAGATGAAGGTTGAAGAGCTTCAGAGTTCGCTTGAAGCCCATGAAATGAGGATGATGGAGAGGAACCCAGTCAAGAATGATGAACAGCCCTTGAAAGTGCACCATTCAAAAAATGATGAGAAGAAGAAATCAAAGAAGTGGAAAGGGAAACACTCAAAAGGAAATTGGAAGACTAATAAAGGTAAAGATGATTGCGATGATAAGTCTGTATCAGCAGAGAAAGATGGAAGAACAGAGAAGAGTTATTATCCAAAGAAGGATAAAAGAAACATCGAATGTTTCAATTGTCACAAGTATGGACATTTTGCATCTGAGTGTTATGTAGAGAAAGGAAAACAAAAGAAGCATCAAGGAAAAGAAGTGTATGTCGCTCAGGAGGATTCAGATTCGGAACCTCTAACCTTGATGATGACTACCTCAGGTGAAAGCTCCAGTTCTCATGTCGATCTGTGGTACCTAGACTCTGGGTGCTCGAACCATATAATGTGCCATCAAGATTGGTTAATCAACTTTGATGCCACGAAGAAGAGTAGAGTAAAATTTGCGGACGACAATACTCTGAAGGTGGAGGGCATGAGAGATGTTGTGATTCGGAGGAAGAATGGCTTGCATGCAAAGACCACGGGTGTGCTTTATGTTCCTAATATGAAGTGTAATCTTCTAAGTGTTGGACAACTGATTCAAAGAGGATTTAAAGCGGTGATGGAAGAGAACAAAGTCGAACTATTCGACAGTGACAAGAATCTAATCTTGAGAAGCAAGATTTCCAAGAACGAAACCTTTCATATTAGCCTGGTAGCGGTAGAAAACTCTAAATGCATGGTTACAGTGAAGGTTAATGAGAAAAGTTGGTTGTGGCACTTGAGATACGGTCACCTGAATTTCAAGAACCTGCAGCAACTTAACATGAAAGAGATGGTTCATGGTGTGCCTGAAATTGTCTTGCCAGAAAAGGTGTGTGAAACATGTATGGCTGGGAAACAAACGAGGAAGCCATTTAAAACTGAGCTGAGTATGAGAGCAAAGGCTTGTTTAGGAGTCGTACATTCGGACATTTGTGGTCCAATTGAAGTGCCTACAGTTGCTGGAAATAGGTACTTCATCACATTCATTGACGAATTCAGCAGAATGATTTGGGTGTATTTAATTGAGATGAAAAGTGATGCATTGGAGATGTTCATACGGTTCAAGGCACACATTGAAAGAGAGAGTGGCAAACAGTTAAAGATACTCAGGACAGACGGAGGAGGAGAATACACCTCTGTTGCCTTCGAGAATCATTGTCAAACGCATGGGATTGAACATGAGATCACCGCTCCATATACTCCTCAGCATAACGGACTTGCAGAGAGGAGGAACCGCACAATTTTCAACATGGCCAGAAGCCTGTTAAAGGAGAAAGCGCTGCCAAAGAAGTTGTGGGGTGAGGCGGTATCCACAGCTGTACACCTACTTAACAGGTCCCACGAAGAAGCTGGAAGGAAAGGTGCCACTTGAGGTGTGGACGGGAGAGAGGTCGACAGTTGGACACTTGAAAGTGTTTGGGTCACTCGCGTACATGCATGTCCCAGATCAGAAGAGGTCTAAATTGGAGGATAAAAGTAGAGCGATGTTGTTCGTCGATTACCATCCTACTGGTGCATACAAACTCTTCGAGCCATTTGAAGAGAAAGTCACTTTGAGAAGAGATGTTGTGATTCTGGAAAACCAATGCTGGGATTGGAACCAGAAGCACGCCAGTTTGATGAAAACCAAGATAGTAGAGGATGTCGATAACTCCGTCTCAGCAGAATCAACAACGATGTCAAAAGACAGAAGACATGTGCAAAGTGATGAAACTGGTAGACCACGAAGGCAGCGAGTGCAACCACAAAGATTTGGTGAGTGCGAGGTTTATTCAGACGCGTAAATAGGCGATGAAGGTGATTTGGTGCACATGGCTCTGCTAGCTGGAGCAGAACCCATAGACGAAGTTGAGGCTTTGAAAGAACCTATATGGAGGAATGCGATGAGAGAAGAAATCGAATCCATTGAGAAAAATGGAACATGGAGGCTTGTTAACCTTCCGGCTGGGAAGAAGAGTATTGGGGTGAAGTGGGTGTTCAAACGCAAGCTAAAACCTGATGGATCATTCTCCAAGTTTAAAGCCAGAGACTGGTGGCAAAGGGTTTTCTCCAGAGACAAGGCGTAGACTTCACCGAAGTGTTTGCGTCAGTTGCAAGAATGGAAACTATTCGATTGGTGTTAGCCATGGCTTGTGCGAGACAATGGTCTTTATTTCAGCTTGATGTGAAGTCCGCTTTCCTGCATGGTCCATTGGAAGAAGAAGTGTATGTTCAGCAGCCACCTGGATTCATTGATGAAGACAAAGAATACCAAGTGTACAAGTTGGAAAAAGCATTATATGGACTGAGGCAAGCTCCCAGGGCGTGGAATAAGCGTATAGATTTGTTCTTGCTGAAGCTCAAATTTACGTGAAAGGGGGTGAAGGAGAAGACTTGTTGATCATCTGTTTGTATGTGGATGATCTTCTCATCACTGGATCAAACCCAGAACGTATAGATGAGTTAAAGAAGGTCATGCAGTCAGAGTTTGAAATGACTGATCTGTGCAAATTGAGTTATGTTTTAGGCATGGAGTTCACCTACACAACAGCAGGTTTGATCTTGCATCAGAAGAAATGTATTAAAGAGTTGATAGGAAGATTTGGTATGACTAAGTGTAATCCTGCGAGGAGCCCAATTGAAGTGAATCTAAAGTTGACTAATAATGAAACAGAAGAGGATGCTGAAGAAACCACATTCAAGCAGATTGTAGGCTCTCTACGATTTTTGTTCAACAGTAGACCAGACCTATCATTTAGTGTGGGGTTGATAAGCAGATTTATGGGCAATCCGAAGAAGTCACACATGCTTGCAGCCAAGAGAGTACTGTGTTACGTCAAAGGGACTGCAGATCTTGGAATACTGTTCAAGATTGGAAAACATAAGGTTGATGTGGGAGAATTGGAGCTTGTTGGCTTCACAGATTCAGATCATGGTGGTGATTGTGTTGAGAGGAAGAGCACTTCAGGCTATATGTTCATGCTAAATGGATCTCCCATTTCATGGTGCTCCAAGAAGCAGCCTGTGGTGGCTCTGTCCAGTTGTGAAGCAGAGTATATAGCGGGGAGCTACGCAGCATGTCAGGGAATCTGGTTGGAAGAAGTAGTGAGGGAGTTGATGATTCTTGTGAAAGCACCTCTACAACTGAAGATAGACAATGTGTCTGCCATCAATCTCTCTAAAAATTCCGTAAGCCACGGCAGAAGTAAACACATTGATGTGAGATATCATTTCCTTAGAGATATGGTAAACAAAGGTAGAATAGAGTTAGTGTACTGCAACACTAAAACTCAACTAGCGGATGTCTTTACAAAAGTTGTGACGATTGAGAGGTTTGAATGGTTGAGAAAGGAAATTGGAGTTAAATTGATTTATGAATGTTAAACTTGAGGAGGAGTATTGAATACAGTCAAGTCAAACACTTTAAATAGTTGGTTTTACTGATTTTTCTGTTGTAATTAGTTTTCTATTTTTATTGATATTCAATATATACTCTCTGTATATAAAGCTATATTGGCTTTTCATGAATAGATTTCTCACTCTGCAATTCTTGACTAAAACCTTCTCTTCCAATTCTCCAACAAAACTGACATCTAAATTGGAACGTGTTACTGTATAAATAACTTAAACAATACATTAAAAGAATTAAAATAATAAATTCAAATAATTATATTTATTTACTTTTAAAATTTAAAATCAAAATATATCCAAATTTAAAAAAAAAATCAATTTTACTTATAATTTAAAAATTAAAAAACATAGTTAATCTTATTTTATTACTTCTCGTAAACATAACATTTTAAATGTTTTTTCAGTACAATAATAGTAGCTGACCTCGGCTTAAATAGGTGGAAGCCTTCTATATAATAGAGTTATTTTTCCAAATATTTAAAATGGTTATAGTTTGTCGGTGGAAAATTTTAACTCAAACTTATACTTAAGAGCGAATTATCCATTTCATTTAATTCGCGTATTCTTTAGTTTATATCAACACCCGATCTGATTTTCACATTGTTAATTAAACTTTTATCTTAATACATGGATTTAGCATTAGAAACACTTTTAATATAAAAAATATTTATTTGTCCGTCTATGATTAATTATATTATATTCATTTGTCACTCAATCAAATTATTATTGACTCCCTCTTCGGATTTCGAAATAAAATAAATTGATAATATACATCACTTATTATTGTCTATTTATTATTTATCCTAGTGATTATAAATTAACGATAAAAGTTATAAGAGAGAATGAAAGAGAATGTGAATTAATTTTTTTTCATTAATATTTTGTGCGGCTTTTGTTTTTCTGGGTTTTGTTTCTCACTGAAAAAATTATAGTTCACTATTTTTCTTATTTTAAAGGGGAAATTTCTTTATTATTTTACTTCCTTTTTCTTTTCAGACAAAAAATATTATTGGCACATGTGAAGGGTGGTGGAGACTCGAGTGCAATGTATTGAATGTGTGTTTAATATAGCACTACTGTATGTTGGTTCCTTAAAAGATAAGAAAATTTTCATGGCCGTGGTCTGTAATAAGTACACAGCGAGAGTAATTATTATAAAGTTAAATTTAAACTTATTGTTACTTGTTAATGCAAAATGTATTATTATTATTATTATTATTATTATTATTATTATTTATATATTATTATTACTATTACTATTATAAAATAAATCAAAATATATTATAATTAACAAAAACATCACATGCTTTATTTAATTAAATTAAATTTTAATTTTATCATAAATTTGAGTATTTTAAATTAAATTCTACTATATATTTTAAGATTTTGTATTTATTGAACATTCAAAGATTGTATATTTTTAATTGAATTTATATAATTCAAGTTTATCGTTAAGTAAGCAATGTAATTACTATTTCATCTCATTATCTGATTTATTTATGTTAAATATTGTGATGTTATATATTTAACATAAAATGATAGTATGTTAGGATAACATTATAAATTATTGTGTTGAAAACGTTTTGGGTAACAAGGATCGTCCCTTACATCAGTAGTTGTAAGACTCATAATTTCTTAAGAATTGTAGATGGTGATATTGAAGTTGTGAGAGTAAATAACAATCTAATTATTTAACATATTTTTTATTAAAGTAATTAAAGTCATTCATTGACTTACATCAATTAGATTATATTTTATATTCTATCATAAATTCTTCCTAATTTCTTAATACGTAAAAATAAGTAGGTAAAATGATAAATAACAGTTACGTCTCAATAAAAAGTATAAAAGTTTAAGTACTCAATATTAAAAAATAATAATATAAATTAAATTAAAAACATTCAAATTTATCATAAATTTAAAATTAAATTTTATTTATTTAATTAAGGCTTAATTAATCTCTTAGTTCTGATTTTGGTTAAAAATTTTCAAGTATGACATCTTAATTTTTTTTCAATCATTTTAATTTTTTAAAAATTGATTTAATTATATCATCTTCGTTAATACTATACCAGTGACATTAAAAATAATCCACGTGTTAATTTATATATTTTTTTTAATTTTTACTTTCTTTTTTCTAATACTTTTATTCACGTATAAAGTTTGCGGAAGTGACGGTGACATGTATTATTGTTAATACCCTACATTAGTATCATTAGTATTAGTGTTAAATGTCATTAAATTATATTTAATTAAATTTTTATATTTATTTTTTTAATTTAATCTCATTTATTTTTTTATTGAAACATATGTCAAATTGAAACCAAATTTATTACTTGAATAATATTATACTAATAATTTTATTAAAATTTCCTTTTCTATTTAAATTTATTATTTTTATTAAATATTTATGAAATTATTTAAATTAACCCTAATGATATTATTGAATTTTAATTAAATTTAAAATTATTTTTAATATTATAAAAAAATATGAATTACTAGTACTTCTAAATACTTACTTTTTTAAAATATTAAAATTTAAAATGAAAATAATTTAAAAATTTATATTTTTATTACATAAGTAAAATAATACAAAGATACAATAAAAGGTAGTAAAAATTTATTTTTAATTATTATTATAAGGGTAAAGTAATTTAATATATAATTATTTTAATTAATTTAATTAAAGATATTAATTAATTTATTAAATACTTAAAAAATAAAACAAGGGTACGATTAAATATTTTTTAAAATATTATAAATATATATATATATATATATATATATATATATATTAAAATAAAAAAATAATTATAATATTTATATATATATATATATATATATATAATATCTCAGTTTAAAGAGGACTGAATTGAATGAATAAAAAAATATAAAAATTTAATTGAATAAAAAATAAATATAAATATTAAATTAAATATAATTTCAAGATGATATTAACATTTATATGTGACATATATCACATTATATGCCTCGGAAATAATAAGTATATAAAACATAAATAAAAATATTACAAATTAACAAGTAACACGATATTAATGTTGTTGATATATTATTAACATAAAAAATTAATTAAATCATTTTTTAAATTAAGACTTAATTAAAATAAATAAAGGGACTTACTTGACATTTTTCTACCAAAAAAGAAAACTAATTAAGCCTTTAATTAAAGATTAACTAGGGTTGTTAGTAAAAGTCTTGTTCTTAAAATATAAATTTATTATTTTATAATTAAACTATTTAAATTTTAATAATAAATAAATTTTGAAGTTATTCATTTCACCGTTATTTTATTTTCAAAATTTTAATTATGAAATTTCTATTATTTATTGATTTCGATATCTTTTTGAATTAAAATAAGTCAAAGATTTAATATATGTAATTGTGTGAAAATGTATAAGTTGACTGTCATAGAGTATTCCACTTTACATGAGAAATCAAGAAGAGTTTGTAGTATGTTACGAGGTTCGTATAATTGATTAGAGTAATGGAGTATTTGATTCTAAAGCCATGGTTAATTGACTGCAGTGTGAGTAGGAGTTGATTTTCATGGCTTCAACTCTTTTTTTCCTCTTTATAATAATTTTCATGATTAAATATATTATTCATAAATATTATTTTATATTACTTTTATCATTTGGGGTATTTTGATAATCTTAATCTTTTATCAATTAAAATGATTTTTTTATTTATCATATGAGTCATGTTTTACACTAATTTTTATAAACTTTTATTAGAAATTTACTCTCACTCATCTCTAAATCCTTTAGCTCTTGTTCACTTGAATGGATTTGAGGAACATCATAAGATAATTTTTTTGTTGTTTATTTAAGTGGATTTTGGAGGTAGATGATAGTGGATTTTGAAATAAAGTTTGTGAGAATTAGTGTAGAATTTGATTGATGTGACAGATTAAAAAAATTTACTTTCAAATCCACTCTCACTTACCTCCAAAATCCACTCAAATAAACAACAAGAAATTTATCTTCAAATTCTCTCAAATACATTCAATTACTCTCTCACAAATTCATTCAAGTGAATAAGGGCTAAAAAGAAAAAATAACACTCAATTTATTCTCAAATTCATCCAATCTTTCCCTAAAATTCATCCCTCTAAAAGTTATAATTATCAATTTGTAATTTTTTATATTTAAAAGAATAACAATCAATTGTTTACAATTTAATTGTAACTTGATTCATGTGACTTATATCACAAGACAATTGATGTTACATACAATAACTCAAGTCTTATTTGTATCTTGTAGTATTAAAGACAAAAACGGCATAGTTAATTACTAGTAAATATTAAATATTTTTTATTGAGAATTAATATGGATTTAAGAATGTATTGTCTAATTGATTGTATAAAATGATGCACTTATAACATAATATTGATAAAAAAAATTGACAAAAAATGAAATTTATCTTTATGATTTTTTTAGAGTTTTGAATTACTTAAATCCAAATTTGATCGATCAACTCCATGATTTATCATTCATATTACTCACAATTCTTGAATGTAATATCAATATCATTTTCTCAAATGAATATCATTCTCCAAACTTAGTGCTCATGTCTCAATTTTTTTTTTCTTATAAATTGTGTCCTTCTCCTAGTATAATCAAGACTAGTCTGATGTAATCAAATTAAGACTAAGTGAGGTCGAATTGAGTTCGTTAGAGAAAATCAAGTTAACCTAGGTCTAAGTCGAGTGAAATCAACTAAAATCCAAATCAAGCTGAGTTTGGGTGCGATCTCGTTTAATCGAGTTGGACTAGGTCATGTTTAGTCAAGTTTAGTCAAGTTTAGTTGAATTGAGCTTTTGTCGAGTCCAAGTTAACCTAGGCTTAGGCATTAAAAAAAGTTGGTTTATATCTAGCTACGTTGAGTTGGATTAAGACATTGAGTTGGATTAAAACATTGAGTTGTGATTGTGTCAAACTAAGTTTGATCAATCTTGTGTGAGGTTAAATCGAGTTTGTCCAAATTTTAAGACGAATTAATTTCAACTCAAACTACTAAAACCAAAATATAAATTTCAAAATATAAAAAATTTCAAATTCTCATTTATTAGATCAAATTTAAAATCTTATAAGTTTAAGTAATCCAAATACTCTAATAAATCTGTAACTTCAATATTCTTCTAATTTTCTATCCAACCAACTTATTGTACTTGAGCAAATTTTAAATTCACTAAATAAATAAAAAAATACTCAATTAAATAATCTCTTCTGAACACACACTAAAATTATATATAATTATGTTAAAATGTTATACATTATACACTGTCATGGAGTTTAAAAAAATAAACATTCTACTCATAGACAAAAAAAATTGTACACATCCCTACAATAGACACTAAATGATGCATACCACATATACATAGACACAAAATGACACAAAATGATTACATATACCATATACATGTACACTTCACCATACGTACAAATGCACGTGAAACAAACTCAAATTCTGGAAGGTAATCTACTCACAACACTAATTAACAACCAACTAACTTTAACACTATTAAACACATAATCCAAGAGTCTTCCATACATTTTCTTTTAAAATGTTACTAATTTAGTGTGAAATCTCACATTAATCATCAAATTAATTAGATATATGTCTTGTATTAAGAACATGAATTTAACCAAATTCCTAACCGTTACAATAACAAGTTGAGTGAGTCAAATGTAACTTAGATAATATTTTCAATCAATAACTAAATATCAAAATATAAGATAAGTGATATAATAATAATCTAAAGCATTAAAGACACACAACAAAAGAAGTTTGAAAAAATAATACAACTTCACATTTACATTATTGCACGGTCTCCTACCATCCTATCCTGCTTTTCTTTCCTATTTTTCCATTTTACTACTTTCTCATCTATTCCTTTTCATCAATCTTATAACTTCATTAAAGAAAACAGTTTTAATGCCTTTTACATCCTAAATTTGCTAAAAATACATAAAAGTTACTTAATTTTTTCTATTAATATTATAAGTATTGCTACCCTTAATAAAAATATACAATATGACAAAATTTTCTAAAAATAAAATCTATAAACTGTTCGCAAAAACATTCTCATCACTTTTACAAACATTTTTTTCTTTCTTTTAAAACTCAAATTAATATAAGTGATAAGAAAGTTATCTCTTGAAGTAAATTTGACTTATTTTTATGCATTTGATTTTTAGCAATTCACGTGTTTTATCATTTAAGAATTTAATATTATGTTTATATTTATACAATAACTTAAAATGATATTTTTATCAATTTAAAAATGACTCTATCTATAATTTAAATATATATAGAATTCTATATCAGAAAAAAATATTCTTAAAAAATATTTCCATTACACATAGTGGCTACTATTAATTGTTACCCCACCACCATCAATAGCACAAGCTATGAGAGCAAGATTTTTAATAAGTGCAAATTCATCTAACTGTGTTATCATTACTTCTTAGGATAACAATTTAGCCTCACGAATTAAATTTATTAAAGCTAATAAAATTACGTCTTGTCTATATTTTAGATATTTATACTATCATATAAAAAAATTCTCTCATATTTAGTTTCCATTTTTTTATTTTAAGTATTTTTCCAAATCAAAATAATTAGTTTATAAATTTTACTCTTAAAAAATATATTTTTTAATTAATTATTCTCTTAAATTAAAACAACCATTTATGATAAAAATTATCTAAAAAAACTAAAAATCATGTATAATAAAATTATAAAGATTATTTAATTTTTGTAATAATTATCATACATGCATATGTTTTTACTAATTATATATATAAATAACTTTAAATGAATTATTTGAAAAAAATAAAGTTTGGAAATTAGTTTTAGCGTGGTGGTGACTAAACATTTAATTTGAAGTAGAGAGGTTGTGTTATTGTCCAATTGTACTTTTAAAGGTATAAATTAAGTCAATATTTTGTTTTGGTCATAATTAAAATTAAGTGTTGGTATTTATTGGATTTGATAAACTGAATAAATAGTGATATTTGGCGGGTAAGGTTGGAGGGAAATGACAGGTTGTAGTATGTATGTAGTACGTTAAAGTGACTTGAGACCGAAACCAACGCTTCCGGTCTTAGCCAATGTCAGCGAAGCACACGCGTCGACTCAGGATAAAACAACACACTCTGCACCTTTTCACTTTTACACTTTACTCCTTTTATTTTTATTATTACCCCCTTAAACCTCATTTTTTTTCTAAATTCTTCCTAAATTTTCTCACTTTTTTTTTTTTTTTTTTGAAATTTTTTGTCTTTCTCACATTTTGAAAATTTTGAAATTCACTGGTAGAATGGAGAAGTAAATGATGAATGCGATTCAAAAGTTTCAGTGTATGAATGGATGTCCTTACGGTTGGTATACCATTTGCAGAATTGGGTATATTTAGAAATTACATTATAGAATGTTAATTCTGGATTGAATTACTGATAACAGACCCTTTGGGGTTTGGAAGGAATGTTGTTGTTCTGGTCAAATTAACGTTTCTCTGTTAATATTTAGTAACAGTGTAAACTGCAGCAGAGATGTAAATTGTATCAGATTGGAGACAGAAACGTCTTTGTTTTTGGTAAATAATAAAAATTGAATATTTAAAATGTAATAAACTTGCCTTTAATATTCAGGTGCACCTCCCAACGTCTCTCTAATAAATATTTTCCAGAGAATATTGATATTCCAATACAGAATTAATAAAACAGTAATGTAAGAAACAGACAGATCAAAAATAAAATTGTTACAAATGAATCTGTATGTTTATCATTACAGCTTTTCATAGATTTAACTGATAATAAATTTGTTTGTTTTGGTTATTTCATTAATTAAGAAGTGTGTGTGTGTGTGATATAGTTGTATTTACAGAGTGAGATTAGAAAATGGTAATTAATTAGCATTGGTTTTTATGAATTAAACATATAGAAGAAATTCACACTATGGAGGACCCCTCTGTGCCAACTCCACTCTCATCCTCTCTCTCTCTCTCTCTCTGCCTTTTACCCTAAAAAGGGGTGTTCGTTTCCTTCATAAGGCCCTCTCCTGCGGCACTCTTTTCAGCTGAGTGTTGAGAGAGAGAGAGAGTGTGTGAGAGAGAGAGAAACAAAGGATTGTGTGGCTCTATAGTGCTTTTGTTGTTATTTCCACAGATTGTCATTTCTTTCTTTTAACAATTTTCGTAAAAGAAACTCAAAACACACAGACCCCATCAATAATCTGAACAAAAAGATTGGTTCTTGTGAATTTGGAGCAAGAGTTCGTTGGGTTTTGTTTTTGAGGTCTTGCAATGGCACCCAGTTTTGACTGTGTTTCGAGTCTCCTTTGCTCAGAGGACAGCACCGTTTTCGACGAGAGTCATTATGGGGGTACGATGATGGGGGTGTGCGAGGACACGTGGAGTTCCCGGAGGCACCGCTTCGATGAACCGGATGAGTTGCCATTGCTGAGTGATGAGTGCTTGGCGATGATGGTGGAAAGAGAGTGCCAACTCTGGCCTGGTTTGCGTTACTTCAATAGGCTTCAGACTGGAATTTTGGACTGTGGTGCCAGAAAGGAGGCCATTGATTGGATTCACAAGGTGGGTTCAAGACTTTTCCTTCTTCTTCTTTCTTTATCACTCAAAGCTCTGATCTTTATTTCACCATCCCGGTTTTGGTCTTTTTCTTGTGAAAAATAGAAACATCTGCCGTTCTAATGTCCTGAAAAGAAATCCGAACTTTCGGAAGCGTTTTGTTTGAATTTCACATTTCAGTGATTGATCATGAATTGATGATTCCCTTGGCATCTTTTGTGCCTTAACTTGCATGTCCCGAAGCTGATTGAATGGAAATCTTTTATTGGATGCGTTTCAAGATGTTTGAAACTGGGATCAGAACTTGGATTTAGCTTGAACTGATTATTGTTTCTTGTTTACCCGATTGTCTTTTAGCATGATCTAACTAGCAGACCTGTATTATTGTTTTATAGGTCCGATCGCATTTCGGTTTTGGTCCTCTCTGTGGATATCTATCTATAAATTACTTGGATCGATTCCTTTCTGCATATGAATTACCAGTAAGTCCTCGATTGAAAAGAAGATAAGCTTTTTATTATTATTATTATGTCATTGTATTATCTTCTAGTTGTGATCTAATGCTTTTTCCACTCACAGAAGGGAAGAGTTTGGACAATGCAATTGTTGGCTGTGGCGTGTTTAACTCTTGCAGCCAAAGTGGATGAGACAGAAGTCCCAGTGTCTCTTGATTTACAGGTAGAAACTTTATGTTTTATTTTATTTTCAATGTTTGGTACCTGAGACAATGCATTATTAGTGTTGCATGTGCTAAATGCTAATCCTGGTTGTCTTTGATTCAGGTGGGTGAATCAAAGTTTGTATTTGAGGCTAAGACCATCCAGAGAATGGAGCTTCTAGTACTAAGCACATTGAAGTGGAGAATGCAAGCAATCACTCCTTTCACCTTCCTTGATTACTTCCTTTGCAAGATCAATGGTGATCAGAGTCCATTGAAGTCTGCAATCATGCGATCTATCCAACTAATATCAAGCACTGCAATAGGTAGCGATCTGTTTACCCCCACACTTCATTGCACAATTGGGTTGTTTTCTCAATGAGGCTCATCTGTGCAGTGAATAATAACTGTGAATGGGTGGAATTAGTGATGGTAATTTGGATGGTGTGGATTCAATGCAGGAATTGACTTCTTGGAATTCAAACCATCAGAGATTGCTGCAGCAGTGGCCATGAATGTCATGGGGGAAACCCAAACAGTTGATACAGGGAAAGCAATTTCTGTGCTGATTCAACACGTAGAAAAGGTAAGCATGGTGGTCCAAACCAAACATCATAGAAAAACTGAATACACAACTATGATGGTTTTACTTTGTTATCCTGAGATCTTTTTTGTTTATCACACTTGCTGTAATCAATGAGATTGAATTAAGTTTAAAGTCTACTTTTGAACACTGGTTGTTTACTCAGTTGATGCCAAGAACATTGTGTGATTTGGTTATTTTTTTGGTCAGGAGAGACTATTGAAGTGCATTAAAATGATGCAAGAGTTGTCATCAAACAGTGGGTGTGCGAAGGATTCAAGTGGTTCTGTGACTTGCCTACCACAAAGCCCAATAGGTGTGCTAGATGCTTTGTGCTTCAGCCACAAAAGTGATGACACAAATGCTGCTTCATGTGCTAACTCTTCACATAGTACTCCTGATGCTAAAAGGAGGAAGTTAAACAAAACCTGTGGAGCAGAGCTATTGTAGGGATGTGGACTGTGAAGTTTTCCATCATCCATAGGATGCTTTTCCAAAAAATGGACATTATGTGTGTTTTATGGAAGGTGCCCCCATCAAAGCAATACCAAAATGAGGCAGCAAGACATAGCTACAAATAAATTATTTTTTATTGTCCAAGAAAAAAAAAAAAAAAAAAAAGAGACCCTGGTGTAAAATAATACCAAAGCTATATAAGGTGAGGTGGGTCATGTGTGGAAGATGGGTGATCAAGTGAACATTCTTATACATTGCATGCTATTGGCATGAACTGAGTAATCACCAGCTGTTAAAATATTTTAGATCTCTTAACAGCAGCTAGGAAGCAGAATTAGAGTATTGTATGTGTAAGTACAGTTGGGGGACTTTTTCATTTGTTCAATTGTTTTTTTACTGTTAAACCGGAGAGAAAAAATAAACCAAACTAAAAAAAAGAGAGTTATAATTTGCGGGAATATTTTATATTTTATCTATGATTATTATTATCTTTATTCTATTTAATCAGTTTCTGATTGTTATTTTCTTTCAAAAGACTACTGTTGTGTCCACCGAACAGATTCTTCCTCCCTTTCTGTGAGAAACCTTTGTTAGCATTTCAAAGAGACACTTTCACTGTTACAACATTGCTTTGTTGTTGATAACCTTGGTCGTGCTGCGCATGCACCAAAGGGTAGGTCAGAAAGAAATGTACAAAAAGAGAAAAAAAAAAAACTATTTTCTTCCATTGGAGGCGACCATAGATGGACAAAACTTGAATCATGACCACAACATGCATGAATCACCATTAATCTATTTTCTACATAATTAACCTTACGCGTTCACATTGATTACACGCATTTACGTTTCATTTGTTTGGTTATTTTAGCATATACATATAGAAAAAGAAAAGTATTTTTTGTAAATTTAAATTTGTTCAGAAAATGTCACTGTTTCAGTAATGGAGAAAACAGAACACGACCAAAACAAGAGACAAACTACAAAAACCAAACAACTACTGCGAGTTCAGTTCAGTCTTGGGCGGCTAAGTTTTAAAGAATTAATTAATATGTTCAATTTTGTTGCTAGTTGAAATTAAAGAGTGTATTTGTTCTGCGTTTTGGAAATTTTAATCTAACAAGTAATATTTGCAAACATTAGATTAATTTAAGCAATCTGTGGGTTAAATTGCGTTTTAAAGTTTTGCCACGTGAAAGAGGTATATAATAAAAGTATATTTAATGCTTATTAGGATTTTTTTTATTATAAAAACTCTCATAAGTTAGATCCTTTACGTAATTATTGGATTATACATTCAAAAGCACATGGAAACAAAAGTTATTACTTTTGGAACACATGACTGCATAAAGAAAATTGAGGAAAATAAAGGTTTTCAAACGCGTCTCTATGGATAATTACTGCATTTTCATTAAATGCTTAGATTACTATTTATTTTTCTTGGTATATATCCTCCTTTAAATATTCTTGTTTATCTCACCTTTTAAAAGTTACAGGTAACAAAATTAAATTACCCCACTCTTTTTTTAATTACTGACTTTATTTGTTTTTAATCTCGCGTCATATTTATCTATCCTTTAAATTATAAAATGAAAGAAACTATTATTTCTCAGTTATATATTTTTCAAAAGGTAGATGGAAATAATTTACATAAAATGATAGTGTAATAAATGAAGAAATAAAAGATTTAATAATAAAATATAATTTTAATACTTTTCATTCGGTTGTGAAAGAAAAGTTTAATGAAAAAAAAGTCTTATTTTAACCGAATAAAGATATTAAATATAGTAAATTTTTCTCTTTGAATATTTGATACAATTATATATTTAAGGCGCAAATTAATTAAACTAAAATAATTTCAGGCTAATTGGATACACGATGGATAATAAATATAATTTTGATATAAACAAAGATGAATTAAACATTTCTTTCAACTTTATACGTTTCAATTCTTGTTGGCGTATGACTTTTTATTTTGCTCTAATTTTGAAATATTTTATATGATTAAAATGGAGTTCAAATTATAATATAAAGAAATTAACGTAAAAAACTATTAATTATCCATCTTTCTTTCCTCATGGGTTTTTCTTCTATTCTGAACTTGGGCTTCCAAAAACCACATGGACTTCATTGAACTACAACAACAAAAGCAGTATTTATTTCTGCACCTCCCAAAAATTCAAAACATCACATATTATTCTTCTTAGAACACCATTCTTAGTTTTAATTAAGGTTGTTGTGGAGAACTCATTGGTAAAGGTGTTGAGAGATGAATTTTGATACACTAACTTTAAAAATAAATTATAAATTATATAATCCAAAATCACTTCCTATATTACACTATTGAATGGGGTAGTATAGGAAGTAGGGGAGAGAAAAGAATAAGTTACGAAGAACAAATAGTAAGTTTAGAAGCAATTTGATATTTTACGCACATATATAGAGGTTCACATGGAAGTTACAGGGGTGCAGAACGAAACACCCAAGAGTAAGAAGAAACGAATCCATATTGACCCAACTTAAATAAGAGAGTTACTTCCTACACTACCCCACTCTGTTCCCTGCACATCACATTTTTTTTAAATTTCAAAACTATCCTTTATATTTTAAAAATATCCTATACTCCCACCTCTTTTCTTCAACAGATATCAACATCTGTTGAAGAATGCCACATCCGTTGAGTTTTGTTTTGTTTTTTTTAATTTTTAGTTTTTTAATTTATTATATTTTAAATTAATATATAAATATTATTTAATTTTTTTAAAATTATTACTTAATTATTTATAAATTAATTTTATTTTATTTAATAAAATAATTATTATTAATTTAATTTATGTATTACTATTTAAATAATAATTAAAATATTTTTTATAAATATATTAAAACGGATGTGACGATATCCGTTGAATTTTTCTTTTTTGGTTTTTTAGTTTTTAGTTTTATAATTTTTTATATTTTAAATTAATATATAAATATTATTTAATTATTTTAAAATTATTATTTAATTATTTATAAATTAATTTTAATTTATGTATTATTATTTAAATAATAATTTAAAATTTTGTTATAAATCTACTAAACGGATGTCCCAAGTCCGCAGATGTGGCAACATCTGTTGAATTAGTTTCTTTTTTTAGTTTTTAGTTTTTTAATTTTTTATATTTTAAATTAATATATAAATATTATTTAATTTTTTTAAAATTATTACTTAATTATTTATAAATTAATTTTATTTTATTTAATAAAATAATAATTATTAATTTAATTTATATATTATTATTTAAATAATAAATAAAATATTTTTTGAAAATCTATTAAACGGATGTGAGTGAAATTTTTTTTTTTAAAATAAAAATAATAAATTAAAATATAAAATATATATATGGATGTTAATACGAATAACAATATTCGTTGAAGATGAAACGGATGCTGATATCCGTTTTATAACAAGAACAAATTAGATATACAGTAGTGCAGGACGGTTGTTGGTGACGGTGGAGGAGCAACTCTCCTTAAATAATGATTAAAAAGGCTTCTTTTTTCCTATTTCCTATAATCAGGACAGCACTCTTACTTCCTGCATCCTATCTCTTCGCGCACCCTCAAATATTTGAAATAACTATTTTATCCTTCAGAAAAGCGACTTTCATGTTATATGTTGTATGGAATAACATTTCTGGAACATAATTTTCAGAACATAATTTTCGGAATAGAATTTATGAAGCATATGATGTGTTTCAGAATAAAGTGATGTTTTAGAAATAATGATAAGATCACATATATTTAGATATACATTATAATAAAAAAATAATTATAAATAAATAAATTTTTATATTTAAAAATCTATATACTATCAAATAAATATAGAAAGATTTACATATATCAAAATATGATGTTATGGTTGGAAATCCTAAATCATGTTTTAAATGTAAAGAAGTAAAGCTTAAATATGAAGAGTAACTTTTTTAGCAAGTGGAGTAATTAAAAAGGAGTTTAGTGTGTGTGTTAATCTGTTGATGATAATACAGGTGAAGCAATTGATAATTAGTAATAATGGTGCTCCTAAAAGAGCATCAGATCATATCCCCATTATTGGTAAGTGGGTATTGGCCGTGGGTGTAATCGCATAATAGTTACCATAATCATACATTACCATTTTTCTCTTTTATAAGCAATAATCTACTCTTGCTCTTTATAAAAAAAATAAGTTGAGAATCGTAGGAGAAAAAAAAACATACACTTATTATTTAAGGTTTAAGTTAAAAGTGACGTTATTTTCATTTATGAAATAGACTTATATATTATTAGTGTGTTTTTCTGATGAAATCCTTTTAAAAAAATATATCATTAATTCGTTTTTTACAATGAAAAATTGGAGAAAAATTAATTATAAAAAGATTGGTTTGTTAATTTGGATGGGTTAAGTTTGATAGAAGAAAATATATTAGATTTTGATGAATACTGGATAAATCATTAGAAATATATTCGCTTCAATAATTTTCTTTTAGAAGGAATGAATTTAGTTTTGAATGGACTTAAATATGTTTTGTCAACCCTGATTTTAAATTTACGATTAAAAAATGATTAAATAGAAGACAGAAAAAATAACATTCATTTATTTAGTTTATTGCGTTTTAGTTTAATTAGACGCATTACGTTATAAAGATTCAAAAATCGTTTAATGTAAGCAATTTTTTTATTCAATTCTGTAAATATAAAAAATATTATAACAAATAAATTAAATAGAAGCAAAGTATATATATGTAAGTCCACTCGAAAAGTTCACAACTAGTAAAAGAAAAAAACACTAAATAATATTACAGTATTATTTACTTTATAACATTGCACATTTCAATAATCAATAAACTAAATAGTACTATAATTTATAATAAAACTAAAAAAATCCTATTTACATGTGTAATAATTATCCATGTATAATGTGTAATATGTGAAAGTCCCATTTTTAAAGAAGATTATGAATAGACTCACATTTCAAAATTAAAAATAAAAATGTAATTTAATAATGCAAAATTTCATCTATTTTGAAAATCTAAACTATGAATTATCAAACAAAATTTATTATTTAAGTAAAAGTATAACGTAATAGTTTATAACTCAAAGTTATAAATTATATTTTTCTATATTTGACTGATCATATAAACTTAGGAACTTGAGCCAAGGGCCTGCGTGAATACATTATAACGAAATCTGAATGTTAGTTCAGATTCTCACATTAACAATAAAAAGCCTGTAAAAGAAAAATAATGTAATTTATTTTTAATCTTTACAAAATAGAAACAAATGGTAAGAAATATTTGAATTATTTATATTTTTTCTTTGATAGCAGTTAACTATTTATACAAACAATTAAAATAATAGTAGTGTTGTCATATAATTCAATTTATAAGACTTAAAAATTGTAAAGATTTTTAAAATAAGTATTATTTATTTATCTTAAAATAATTTTGGTTTAATATTTTTTTGTCTCCATTTTTTTTAAACTACAAATCGGTTCTTCTATTTCTTTTCTCAAACGAGTCTTGAGCAAAAATTATGCAATCCGATAATTTATGTTAATATTGTACTAATATTATCAAAAAGAGGGCATCACGTATAATTCATACTTTTTTAGGTTTTTTAAATATTTTTTTATTTCTTTTTTCTTTTGTAATATTTTTAAAATAAATAAATAATTTTCATATGTCAAACTCACTGTAGTTATGACAGTGTAATATGATAATTAACAATGTAACGTCATTATTATATAATATGTCATTTTCTTAATCTCAATTTGATTTATATTTTTATTTTGTCTCAGTTCAATCTAGTTTTTTTCCTAAAATTAAACAATTTTATTTCATTTTAAATTGAAATAAAATTGAATTTTTACATAAATGTTATACAAACATTTTTATTAAAATTATTATTTTTTTTAAATAATTTTAAAAATATTAAGTTTGTTTATATTTGTATTTATATTAAATTTTATTTCAAATTATTATAAAGTTGTTATTACAAAATATTAATAGAAACAAAATTAAAACTAATTTCAATTAACAAATATGCTTATCAATTATATTTCATAAAATAAAATAAATTTATTAAATTTTTTCATTATTTTAACAATATAAAATTTAATAATTTATATACAAATGTTTAAGTTAGTTTAAAAATAACAATTTTATAACTTTAAAAGTAAAATTTTATAATAATTTTTAAAATATTTATAATAATTTAAAACAAATTCAAATGTAAAATTTAAAAACAAATTTAAATAAAGTTAAATGTAAAATATAAATATAAATAAATTTGATATTATTAAAAAATATTTAATAAAATTATCAATTTTAATAAAAATATGTATAATATTTATATAAAAATTAAATTTCGTTTCAAAGATAGATGAAATTATTTAGTTTAAAAAAAATTAAAAATAAATTGACATGACAATAACTTATTATTATTTTTTGTTTGTTTCAGTTATAAGTCAACATGAATGTTTTTGAAGGCATGAATGATTGTATTTACTCTACCATTTGTTTTATTTATTCATTGAGTTAAACTTTAAAGTTATCTACATAATGTATTCCGATACTACAATTAAATTTTTTTAGCTGTTTTAATAATTAATGTATTCTTTATCTTAAATATGTATTTATAAATTTTAAAATAAAATTTGAATTAACAATAACTTAATCATAACCAAATTTTATTTTAAATTGATAATATTATAAGTAATTTCATTATAGATTGATCGTTTGTCTCTTGTCACTGCTGTTCGATCATGTTAGTAGTATGACCTACTATAATCATATGACATATTATATATTAAAAATATTTTTAAAATTTCAACTTATTTATTCGGAAAACAATAACACGTCTTTATGTATGAAAATGTATGAGGGAGAGGTAAAACAACTCCGAAAGGATGAAATGAAGCATGGAACAATTATTTAAATGTTACCTGATTAATATTTAATGTTTTATTTTATTTTATGATATATATATATATATATATATATATATATATATATATATATATATATATATATATATATATATATATAATATGAGGGAAAGGGACTCTGTATATTAGTTAATATATATTTTGTTTGCGAGTTACAGAATTAGCCTATTTAAATTTATTTGTTTGTTTGACATGAACTTCTTGAATTTAATACTCTAGTTAGTATTTTTTGTATTAAGATTATTTTAATAGTTTAATTAAGAAGTTCAGTGAAGTCGCGTGTGACACTTTTTCTTACTACTAAAGTTTGCTGCTTCGAACTGTGCTTTAGATATGGTGGTCGGATTCAAAGATTTTTTTCTTAAATTCAGCTCTTATTTCTTTTTGTTTGGTTATAATTTAATTACGTCGGCACATCATGAATCACATTATTATATTTGACTTTTTGAATGCAAATGGCCTCAGATTACAACACTAATTACGATATAATAGTAATAATAATAGTGAGATTTGTGCAACCTCTTTCATTTAGAGATATATCTGTGATGTTGATTGCTTTATTGTTCTTTTAACATGTCACACTTGTAATTAATCACACTCATAGATTAAAGCAATTGATTTAATGTTTTTTAATATTACTAACATAATAAATTAACTTTGATTATTAATGATTTTTAAAATTATTTTGCAGCTGTTGATTAATATTAAAACACAAATGCTATTTAATAAAAAAGTAAATAAAATAAATTAATACAAGGTTATGTGAAAATTATAAAACGTCGTATAGGAATAACAATATATTTAAAATATGTTTCATGTTTGAAAGAGTATTAAATATCTAATAAACAAATTTTGTTTACTATAATTCATATGAAATATTATTTTAATATCTATAAAGTAAAAAAATTAATTGTCTATCTCGTTTGTAAGAACGAGCTAAATTTAATCGCTTGTTTAAGATACAAGAACAACATATAACATATAACATATAACACATTTTCTTAGGTAAGAAGACTTAAGGCATAGTAATATATACTTGAGATCAAATATAAATTTTGACAAATATTCGAAAAAATATTTTTTTTTCTCGTGCTAAATGTACTGACTAAAATCTAATTGTCACCTCATTTGTTTTAATTTATCTTATAAAAAAAATATATTTTTAAGATCAATTTATTATAGTGACTTCTAATATTTTGGAGATTTATTTTTATTGAAATTTTTTAGATTTTAAAAAACTAAATTAATTTACTTGAAATCTATGTTATAGTTGAAAATAATTTTTTATTTTTAAAAGCAGTGGACTATTATTTAACATCAATCATGTTAAATAAAGATGTTAAATACCGATGGAGTGATTTTTAAATTTCATATATCAACAATAAAATATTAAAAATACTTAATTTTATAACTTTGTTAATCATTTGTAGTAGCTTATAAAAAAGTAAAAAAATGACACGTTTTATTTTAGTAATAATTTTTGTGTAAGACTTTTAACTTTGTAGATAATTTAAAGTGTATGACTTAGAAAATTGATTATACATGTCAATTAACATGTATTAAGTATGATTTTGATTTATCTTATGTATAAATGCTACATGAACCGGTTGAATTTTGAGTCAGCTATACAGTTAACATATAAATCAAAACTGACTCCAAAGCAGTTGTTCAAACACATTAAAAGATCTCAATTCTCAATCGGATAAGATAGTCCTTGGATATCACACCATAGTAGCCAAAGAATATTAAGCAGAAATAATTAATGATAAGCATAATTAAATTGTGCTTGGACCGAGATTAATATCAGACTCATAAACGAGTAATATAAATGCATGTAGTTGTAATGATAAATTTTTTTAGTACATATTTATCTGTGATCGATATAACTAAATATTGACTATGATGTATTTTGTAATACTTTTCCTTTTTTTTTTGACCTACAGAAATAAAAAACAAGAATAAAAACGACCAGTAATAACAACAGACAGAAATGTTAGTATTAATGGTCTAATGGGATTATTCTAATATTGTAAGAACACTACATAATTGATATAGTAATTTTAAGTATTTTAATAGTATTTTTTACTTTTATAATTTTCATGTCGACTTGCTGTAAATCTTTAGGGTGGTCTTAAGTCTCAAACAAGGTATATTCGAATAAATTTGTCATTAAAATACACTTTAAGGGATTAAAAAGAAATATATATTTAAATTATCCTTAACTTTAACTTATAAAAATGTAAAACTCTTTAAACTAAGGAAATTAATTAATATCGAAACTTCTAATTGTACACTTAAATTTCTCATAATAAATTTCTCATTATAACTTAATTGAGTTGTGATTTTTTAAAAATTTAACTTATTTATGAATTTTTTATATATTACTTAATTTTTATTTAATGTAAAACTTAAATTTCAATGCGTAATAGTTTGTCCCTCTAGCTTGTTCCCTTATAATTGTGACCCTTATTTCTAACATTTATAATAATGAGTATCTTACTAGTAACTCTTATTTGTATTATTGTAAGAGGACATTGAAGTTCAATAACAATGAAACATAAAACGAACCTAGATAAAATTTGACATAATTTTCAATATAATAAAATAATAAAATAATAAATTTGTGGATATTTTTTCATATATGGCTATTTTTTCTTTTCATTTTTACTTAATATAAATTTTAATCTCATACTTAAATTTGTAACCTTACATTAAAAAAAACTCTTGATTTAATTGTAAGAGTTCCCTTTAGAACTGAATTTCAACACACCCGAAAAGACTATGGAACTGGAAGAACACAGGACAATTTATAAGTCAAGATCACATTATGAGATTGATAAAGAAGTATAGGCCACAATGAGGTAAAAACATATATATTTAATAGGGATGCACAAATATAACTGAACTGCACTGCACTACTAAAATCTGTACTGAACTAAAAACTAATTTGTCTAAACTGAACTGTAAAACAGTTCAAACAAACTGAACTTTTTTTAGGATGGCGGTGACGGCGCTGGATGGTGCGACGGCTAGGGTTTCTTGGAGAGAAATTAGGGTTTGTTTGGAGATGGTGATGATGATGTGGCATTTGCACCGTTATGTTTTTAACGGCGTGAGCGGAAATGACTGGATTGAACATTTTTTAACGAAATACGGGGTATTATTGAACCTTTTTAAAATGTAGGATTACTTTGAACCAAATCCTAAAAGTAGGCACCAAATAATGTATTAAACCTTTTAAATTGAATTGTACTAATTTTAACACTACCTAGTTTTTATTAAGCACTTTTCTTCAAACTTTTCCACTTTCTTGAACCGCCACAAACACATACAACTATAATTATAAAAGTTTATTACAAAAAGATTAATTATTTAAATTTTTTAAATGGTAGCCGTCTGAAATAACGCAGTAATTATATTAAAGAAATTATTAAAGTAACTTTTTAATTGAAATTGAGAAGTATAATAATGCATGTTCTTGAAGTTTTTAACTGATGGGTCCATTAAATAAAAAATATTTAAATTTTACTTAAAAAATATTATGATTTTATAAATATTTTTTATTTAACATTTTTTTCTTTAAATATTTTTGAAGAATTCGTTTATTTGATTCTAGACGGGAGTTTCTTTAATATTTATTTTATTTTATTCATAAGTGTCTTACAAATTAATTTTTTAATTATTTGATATTATTATTTTTTATTTTATTTATATTTCTTTTATTATTATATGTGTATGGAAATTATTTTATTATTTATTTATTTTTATTTATTTTTATTTAGATTTATTTTGTCATGAATATTATTTTACTTTTATATTTTTTTTAATTTTTTTGTTTTATGTGTATATAATTTATTTTATCTTTTTATCTACTTATTTTATTTTAAAATATTTTTTTATTTATATTTATTTTGTTGCGTCATAAAATTGTTTTATTAATCAATTATTTATTATTTATATTTTATTATATAAAAATTAAACTAATATTTATTAATTATTATAATATAATAAAAGATGATACTAGAAAAGTTACTCTTAATAAAAGTTGGTTAATTTTTTTGTCATTTGATAGTTTTATAATATTAATTATTTTTTCTATATTATTATTTTTTTATGATATTTCATTATATAGTCATTTAATAAAATTTAACTTTTAAAAATATATTTTAGTTTTAGTTTGTAAAATACTATCATTTAAAAATAATAATATTGATATTTATTTTAAAGTTAGTTGATTTTTAAAATAAATAATTATTTTAGTGTGTGCGCTTACACACATTTTAATATCATTAAAAGTTTTTTTAACATATTTAATAATATGTTAAAGAATATAATATATTTAAAGTATTATTTTTTTTATATAGTCTTTTTTTCTTTTATGATTTCTATTACTTAATCAATTAATAAAATTAAATTTAAAAAAATATGTTTTACTTTTATTTTTTAAAATAATATTATTTAAAAAGTAATATATGTTTATTGATAAAAAAAATATAAAAATTTGTGATCAAAAAATTTTGTCTTAAAAAATTCATTATTAATTTTTTATGTGAACGATTTCTTTTATTAATATTTTATTATTAAATAAGGTTTTCTTGACAAGACGAAACAGTTGAACGGAGAAGAAGAAAGAGTAAATACAGTTCTTGCAGTTAACTGAACCGAAAATGTTATAAGTTCAACTTTTAAAAATTAAACCATAAAACAGTATACTGAACTTTTAGTAAAAGTGAATCAGTTTTTTTTAGTATAATATAGTATAATTAACTATAGTGCAATACATATCAGTTATTTTTGCCGAACCCTAATATTTAATAGGTTTAAAAATATTTATACTATATATGTCATCATGCACGTGCATTATTTGCGTTTCGCCCATTTTCTACCCATCCCCTATACTTTTTTCCTACACTCTCAGAAGGCACACGTTTGAAATCACTGTACAACACAACAAAGTCACATGTATGGTATTTTTTGGGTTGACTTGCCACAAATAGGAGATGCATTCCTAGAGTGCATGATTCTAATGAAATCGAACTGACATTATTAGAAGCACCTTCGTATTCAAAACATTTTAAAAACCATATGATTTCTTGCCAAAGGAAACTCTCCCACCACTTCAATGCCTCACTATCATGGTGGAAGAAATGTGAAGTTATTGCCTTTAACATTCCATGTTTATATTATCAACCATACTTTCTTTCCTTCCCATCTAAGGGAAACAAACATTCCCATAACTCAATTATCTTCAACCACTACCCTTTGTTCACCTCCCACTTAAGCAAAGACATTTTCAACACTAGTTATAATTATTTTAATATTAAAGAAAAGTATATATATATATATATATATATATATATATATATATATATATATATATATATATATATATATATATATATATATATATATATATATAACTTAATAGATATTCATTTCTCTTTTTTTGTGTACTAAATATTATTTTAAACTTATCGTGAAAAGAACATGCAACATGAAATTTATGTTGTTAAAATTACAAGTTATAGTATACCTGTCGCACATGCCATAGATGATTAAAACGTTAAACACAACCAAACCTAGCCGATTGTTTGGTTTTGTAAAATATAGAAGGTGAGGATTGAAAGATGTAATGAAACATTTTGTTTGAAGGGAAAAAAGGTGTTGACATTAAAAAAAGATTAGTTGGGATAAAAGTCTAAGAAAGCGAATGGGATTTGGCATATAAAACAAAGGAGGAAGGGGACATGGATTCCTCCTTGCCTTTTGGTCTAACTTTTGCATTGGTTTGTGGTTTTTTTTTTTTAAGAAAAAAAAAAGGAAAACACACTAAGCTTTTTAGTGGGGGAGGTGGATGGAGAGGATGTTGGTTGTTTTAACTTTCCAAGCGTGGATGTTTTTGTTGGAGAATCCACAACCATATTGGCTCCATGGTCTCATGTCCCACCATTCTCAAATGCATCATTTTAATGGGTAATGCAATGCAATGCCCATTCTAAATAAAAAGCAAACAAACCAAAAATATACATTAAATGAAAAATCCCGAAAAAAAAGACCGCTACATCAACTAGGTTTTCCTGAAAAAATTGGCCCTACGTCAACTGCTTGTCTGGTCAGAACTGATTTAGGTCTTCCGCATACATGTGTTCGGCTGCACGTGTGCTAAACCGATATATATTTAACGAGTTTATAAACTTGCTGGACAAACTCAGATAGTATTTGAAATTTTCATTGTGATAGAGATAGATAAATAATAACACGTTGAATTAAAAATATTAATTTTATATTTGAAAATTTTGAAAAATGGAATTGTTTACTCGTGTGTGTGCTTTAACTTTAGCATATTAAATCTACTTAACCATGACCCATGTACGAGAAACATGGAAAACCGTGTTTATCTGCGCCATAAACAAACCAATTTCTTTTCTTTCTTAATCCTTAATTCTTGTAGAGCATGTCTTTTACTTTTTCTTTTCATACATCTTTCCCATTCTTCTTAAAGGTTTTTCACTTTCGTTTCTCAATTTTCTGTCACCATTGAAACAGTCTTTTATCAGTCTTGTTCGTTACAAAATTACAATAATACATACATTGTAGTTGACTCTTGGAAATCCAAATTAAAAAATAAATAAAAATAGAAGAAAAAACATTTATAAGTTCTTTAGTGGCAGCAGAAGTTATCCGAAACTCGAGAAAACAGGGATCCAAAGAGAGAAACAACAGGAGATTTTGTTAATGGCTTAAACCTCGTTTAGCTCCCTTCCATTGGGACCTCTTTTTGTCGTGTTATGCATTTTGGTTGTACAGTGTTGTGGTATTGAGATTTTCAACTGTAACAATTAGTTAACTTGGCTATACACTTCATAATTAAACATAAAAAATGATTTGACTGAAACCATGACCAAGGAAGAGTAGAGAAAAAAAAAAACAAAAGAAGAGAAATGCATCACATGTCATGAAGAAAAAAAAGAAAGAAAAGGACAGATGTTGAAATTAATGTGTATATACATATATCCAAATAGTAAGTGCTATATTATATATACATTAGTGCTTTGTACAGAATAATTTTCTCTCTCTTTTTATTGGTGGTTTGTTGGTTTGTGACGAAGGATGCATGCTTATAGAGTTTTTCGTTAAAAAATAATTTATAATAGTCAATGTATTCTGGAAATTATTAGCATATAAAAAAATGCCAAGGAGCTGCAACTTGGGGATTTGCTTCTGGTGTTTAGGGGTCCACAAGAAGCATGCTCCTCACATTACAAATGTGTTACTGGTTTAATTGACATCATATGAAAAGAGGATTATTTTAAAGGGAAAAAAAAGCAAATAAAGTGAACATGATGATAGAATAACATTCAGACGTGTGTAGGAATTGTTTTAATTTAATATAATCATTATTGATTAACTTATCTAAATCAAGATAGATTTTGCAACAAGTAATGGAAGTTGAAAGAAGAGTTCATTGGGCTGGTTTATTGCTTCCTCCACTCCAAACAAAAGGGCATGATAATATGTATGGTATTATTGGGATTCAAGTATGGATTTAAAGTTCAGATTAAATAACATTGAAAAAATTGAATAATATATAAGATAAAAAATTTAAAAATTTATTTTTATTTTAATAATGGTTCTCCTAAAATGCCTTTTTAATTGGGTGTGTGCTTAAGATTTGTTTCAGGTCATCAAATCATGGTCAGACAATTTTCAAATTTGTTATTGGGTTCAACCATACCCTGTCTGGTTCCTTTTATGTACTTATTTATTCACTCTAATATAAGATACCTTCTTTTATGTTTAGTTTCTCATCAAAGTGCTGCATAAGACCGTCATTCAGCCATGTTAGAAGGTTGCAAGAATTAAGTTATTCTGCATAGTTAGAAAAAGAAACTCATTTTTTTAAATATATATATATATATATATAATAATTGTTTTTTACTTATGTAATTAAAGGTATATACTAATTAAAGTTGCAGCTACTTGCTGAACAAAAATATCTTGACACATCTTTTTTTGTGTAATGGATTGTACTTCCATGTGTTTATGAGTATATAGATTTTGTCATTTAGATTTGAGTGTTTGAACTAAAGATCAATTTAAAATAAAAAGAAAATTATAATGTCTCATAATTTTTGTGAGAAATTTTGAAAGAATTTTTAAAATGCTTACTAAATGAAAATTATTGACATTGTCAGTATGACATTTTGATTCAGAGATGGTCTAAATGGTTTAACTTAGAGAAATGGAAAATTGAATTTGAACTATTAATTTTTCAAGCAAATCCTAAAGTTAGACATTGATGGTTCATCAAATCGTGTTGTTTAAGACTTTTTATAATTGAAAGAAAAATATAAACGGTGAGTAGATTTTATAAATTTATCAATTATAAATAAGTTACTTTTAAAATATGATTTTAATAAAATGATCATTTTGAAATATAGTTTTTTTTTTCTTAAAAAAAACTTAAAATATTATTAAATTTATGTTTGGAATATGATTTTATTTCTAAATATATTGATTTTTTTTTTTAAAAAAAGGTCAGTTATTTTTTAAATGAAAATTATATTTTAAAAGATATTATATGTGAGATTCCACTTTTGATATCAATTTGTTTTTTCAAATTTATCCTTTAAATAATATTTTATTAATTTTATAAATTTAACTGTTTTTTTCTAATTTAATGATTTTTTTTAAACTTAACTACTTTCTTTTAATTATAAAACTACTTATAAAATAAATAAAAAATATTTATAATAAAATTATAAAAAAAGTTATATTTAATTTTATAATTATAATAATAATAAAAACAACTAAAATTTTATTATTATATTATCATAATAAAAGATACATACGTATGCCTATTGTTTAGTTTCATTTAAAGAAAATAAAAGTCAAACGGGTCTTATAACATGATTTATCCATTTTTATTAAATTATAAATATTCTACTAAAAAAAGTTGCATAAGATTGCAGTGATTTTAACAGACTGGGATACCATCTCTAAAAAGGGAGTCCAATTAAATTTATATGGTTCCTTGTTTAACTGGTCAAGGTAAAATTTGTTGATTTTTTATTAATGTAAGAAATTTAAATGTGCAATTAAATGTATAAAGTTAAATGAGGTGAAAAAAAACATAAATATATATCTTTTAAAGTTTTTGAATGAGAGATTAATTTATAATTTATATTTTTTTTTACATATAAAATGATTTATATATCGAGATTCATGGGATTATGTCTCTGTTTATTACAGGGACAGAATATGTCACATTTTGAACTATGAGGGTTTTTTAAATAGGCAAAGTGTGTTAGGAACATCCTTGTTGACATGGACAATAGACTCAAATGTTGAATTAATTAAGAACAGTTAACTTTTTGCTACAGGTAAAAATAACATACAAAAAGAAGAGTAATAGAAACATAAATACGAAACATGCAAATTGTGTTTTTTTATGTATATTGAACACAGATTATAGACTTGTGGAAATCCAGACACACTTTTCTTTTATCTTCATTGTTCTACAAAGCTTGAATTAAATTGAAGTTATTGTGATTATTCATCATTGTAAACTTAATACCTTGCGTGCAGTTCTCACCCTCACGCAGGCAGTTATGAATCAATCTCAATGGACACACAGACACAAGGCAGCACAATTGTTTTCTTCTTCTCATAATTTTTTCTTTTCCCTCTTTTGGCTTTCTATTATTAATTTAATAGTTAATTATTTGATGCACTTCAATCAAGGGCACATATGTCAATGCATGTTCTATATAATTCAACTCCCGTGCTACCTTGTGGGTTGGAGTTTCCACATCCACTTTCCACTTTGACTGTACCCATTCACCTTGTTCCTCCCTTCTCTGTCTTTCCTCACCCACTCTTTAACCCTTTTCACTCTTCTTCTCTCTTCTCTCTGTCGAATTTCTCAGTTTCTTCATTCAACTCTACTTTCACTCTCTTATCGTTTCTCTCTATTTTAAGTAAGTTTTTCATTTTCTGCATACCCTGTGCTTTTGTTTCCCTTGTCTTGAATAATTCTTTGTTGACAACTCTTCTTGGATTGTATATAGTTTTTTGTTTCCCAGGACAAAGGATTATTTTTGGGCTGCTTTTCTTTTTCAACTTTAGTGTTTGGGAATTTTAAGGTTTTTTTTCCCCTTAATTCAAAAGAAAAAACTTTAGTTCAATGATGGAAACTTACTGCGACCTTGGAACTTTTAAACATTTTGGTGATTTGTTTTTATTATGTTGAGTACAGAAATCCGTGGACGGTTTTTTATTTGAGAATTATGTTGTTGCAGGTTGGTGTGTGAGGTTGGGTAGAAGGGGAGACTTTATCTTTGTGTGGGTAAGGACACAACAGCATGCGGTGGTGGCTTAGTCTTTCTGTTGATGTGTTTCGCAAAGGGATTTCGTTGAATCTGTACTGTAAAGTGATTCTGTAATTTGTTTGGTGTGATCTAAACTTTCTCCATATTCTCTTCAAGCAGTTTTCATGGGATCCAATTTATTTGTTGTTCTTTCTTGCTACTTCCGTCAGATCAGCTAAAGGGTAGTATTAGCAAAATTTTCAGAGGATAAATTAGCCTAAAATACCCTTTCCTTCCTTTTTGTTGCAGTATTTAGTTGTTGGTGTTTGTTTAGTGATTTGGGTATAGTTTATTTGTTTAATCAAATTCAAAACCTGTTGCACTGGGTGGAGTTGATCAGACCAATTGTTGTCAGCAAAAGTGTGGTTCTTGCATTTTGAATTGAAGAGGTTGGAAAGTAGTTATGGTGTGCCAAGCAGCAAGTCAAACGAGATTTCGGGCGTTAAAACATGAAAGTGGAATTGCCGGGAACTCCACCATTATAGTTAGAGTTATAGCATGTTTTCAACCTCTCAGAGAATGCCAGGTATGTGATAGTCCCCTCTGTATAATGGCCAACATTTTCGTTATACTTTGCGCATGCCATGTTCTGCCAAGAAACATGTTAATAACTGTTAATTTATGTGTTTGGCTATTGTTCAGGCTGAATATTTCCGTCATTTGCTCAAACCTGTCACGTAATTTGCCTCTCTCCGTTTTGGTGGGTTAAACTGGTTCTTTTAGTTGTTTTCCTTGTTCGTGAAACAAAGTATCTTTTGTAACAAATAGCTCTTGAGTTGAAATCGCTTTTTCTTCAGGTATGTTTTACATGGTTGTTGTTGTTATCAGTCATTCATTCATTAAAAAAATGTCTTGTATTGTATGTCGTTTAATTGTATTGATTTTTATGGTATATCGTAGATGTTAGGTGATTGTTCTGATAAAATGGGAGAAGATTGCGGAACCTGGATACCAAATATGCAATTAGGATGGCAATCACCAAATTTGAATCCCCTTGATGTAGGGAAGCTAGGTGGTATTTCTGCAGCCATGAACCCAGCGGTGAATATGGTTTCTGCATATGAGACAATACCAGCTTTTGCATCCTCTGCGCTACAACCTCGTTTGCAGTTAGGATGTTCCAGTGATCCACGTGGTTGGTTTTATTGTTTGCCTCGCTTTCGGCAAGAATTTTCCCCTGCTCCGAACTTCACTGTTGAGGGAAAAACCCCTTTTGACCATGTGAGAGGTTTTGATGACAAAAATGCTCCATTTGGGGAGTCTAGCTCACCACGAAAACAATTTCTCGTCATTGACCAGACTGCTGATCAAACAACTGTTGTTTATAGTTCTAGATTTGGGAGTCCTTGTGAGTGCCTTGCTTCTTGGCATTCAAAACTACATGGTGGTAACAATTGGAGGGGGGATGAACCTTCTTTTAAAGGAGATTTGAATTTGAATAGTATGAATGAGCCAACTTTGGCTGACAAGGTTCATGAGAATCATGAAACTAGCATTGAAAGCGAGATGCATGAAGACACTGAAGAAATTAATGCATTGCTTTACTCGGACAGTGATGACTATTCTGCCCACGATGATGATGATGATGATGATGATGATGATGAAGTTACAAGCACTGGGCACTCTCCTAGTACAATGACCACTCATGATGACTGCAAGACCTCTAGGGATGAAACTGTGAATGAAGTTGCAAGCTCTGCAAAGAAAACCAAGAAGAGGAAGTTATTGGATGGTTGTTATGATGACATACAACTCACTGATACTGCCAGTTCTCAGAACATGAACAAATCTTCGGCCACATGTGATGACTCAGAATCAAGATGTTCGAGTAACAACAATGGTGGATCCTTGTCTAGCAACAAGAAGATGAAAAAGGAGAAGATTCAAGATGTCCTCAGCATTCTGCAGAGCATAATTCCTGGAGGGAAAGACAAAGGCCCGGTTATGCTCCTCGATGATGCAATACGCAGCTTGAAATCATTGAAACAGAAGGCTCAGGCACTCGGACTTGATGCCTTGTAAGTTGGAAAATTCTTTCCCAGACATATCATTTGTCTATCACTAAGTAGTACTTTACAGTATTAGTTCTGTTGCAAGGTATGAAGTTTGAAATACTAAGTATATCTGTCTTGTAAAGACCATTGATGTAGCGAGTGTAATCTACATTAGGCATTGTGCAAGGAAAGACGGGAAGTGTTCAGTGTAGCAAGCGCAATAAAATAAAGGGACTTTGAATCATTAGTCTGTGTCTTAGTCTAAGAGAAAAGTAGCACTCACACCAGAGCATGGTAAGTGAAGCATTTTGAATCATTGAATGAGAAGGGTGGTTGGTTGTTCCAAATAAGTCTCCATAAAACGAGTGCATGCTGATATGGGGCCCAAAACCTGCTTCCTCTTTCTGTATCCTTGTCACGTTTAATCCTTTGCAGGTTGTAATCAAATGAAGAAAATTTTCAGTGGCTGTGAGAGATTCAGGAAACTGGTTCACAAGTTTCCACATGATGGTTGCAGCAGTGTATGAAACAGATATTTGTTTTGAATTGTGTTTAGTACATTTATGGGGTTGCATTGTGTGTATCGTAATTGGTGCATGAGTATGGACTACTTGAAGAGGATTGGATTATTCATGTATCTCTTTTTTGCATGTTATTTATTATGGATGGTGTTACTGTTGTCGTTTTGCTTGTATTTACGTCGCATGCAAGCATTTATGGTATGAAAAAGTGTTGTCGGCCTTGTCACCAAATAAGGAAGTGGTGAAGAGTTTCTCTTAAAAAATATGGAGAAAAACACATTGAAAATCAGTACTTTTTTACATGATTGTTAGGAAAAACTTTAAAATATGGCTACTGCTGTTGCTCGTGTAATTATTATTCTTATTTGGATGATTCTTATGGTGATGAGAATTTATGCCCTGCTCCTTGGTGATAAAGGGATAGGGAGGGACCACAGGGTTGAATTATTAGGGAGAAGAGTGCATTCATGTGTGCGTGAGAGAGAGAGAGAGAGAGGGTTGTGATGAATGAATAGTCATGAGTCGTGCATGGGTAAGTATCAAACAAAAGAAAGACTCTTGTACAGTGTTTTTGAATCTGGTTTATCTTCTACACCATCAGATGCCCACCATTGCTTTCAGCAACATTTATTTAAGACTGTTTAAATTTTTCTTTTTCTTTTCATCTTCTAAAATGCGGCCAAAACTATAATAGAGTTTTATGTTTTAATACGGATAATACTTTGTATAGTGATTGATTTTAATGATATTATCTGACAGTTTTAAATTTAAAATAAAAATAATTAAAGAGGACATGAGAAAATGCATGGGTTTTTATTTGCAGACAGAACAAGAAATTACTTTTGGTCAAAAGACATAGGTGGTCTGAATACTTTGATCCATCACATTTGAAGAGAGGAAGGCGTGCTTCACATTGTATGTAAAGTCTCCATTATATGGTTAGTGGGGAGGGAATCAAATAAAACTCTAAAAAGATAATGAAAGGAAATGTAGAAATAGACAATTCTCAAGTGGTCATCACTTATCACACATCTATATTCTCATATTCCATATCTCTCTCTTCTATTTATTATCAAATTCAAATTCAAACATCTTATTCCTCTACTACTCTATCATTACGCCTCTTTTCTCGACGTGTTTTGCTTTACATTACTTCTCTATTACGATAAAAGAATATTAGGTTCTACATCCATTATAAATAATATTAATTTTCAATATTTCTTAGGACAAAAACATGAATGGAAAAACATACTCATAGAACAGAACAAAAAATATTCCTCCTATCAATAAAGGAATTTTCAATATTTCTGCAAATTTTTCACATGTCTATAATGTTATGTTACCCCCTATATAAAATTCTGAAAAAGCAATTTTACATGAAAAACCAACATTTTCAAATCCATTGTTAATCTCTCTAAGTCTCATTTAGTATTAGAAGTGTTTTGATATATCATTTTTCAATTCTGAATTAAAGGCAATTATAGAAATTTCATTGTGTAATTATAGAATTTGCTAGAATTTACTCGACAAAAGTCATTAACATGAATCAAGATTACAACTATGGTTGCCATGGCATTATCTAAGGATGAACATTTTGATCCTTTAACTATCTTAAATAAGCTCTTTCAAGAATCATGTACAACACCTAATTCATTATAACAAGAAGATTAATATTTTTATACACCATGTCCAATAAGTGACATTCCGAATCTAAGTGAAAAAAAAAATTCTTTTCATAAAGCACCATCATACAACTATAATATGGGAATTCCTAAAGAAAAGTCATTAACTAAACAACTTTTGATTTGTTCACATCAACAAAGTTTCTATACCCATATGAAAATAATAAGATGTTGAAAGTCATGATATAAAAATATATATATAAAAGAGACAGGGAATTACTTACACTAATTTCCTTGAAAAATAAAACGAGAGAAAAGACAATAAAGTTGTAGCCAAATGATTTTGCACAATCCACGTGAGATATTAGTACAAATTTGAGCCATTAACTCTTAAGAGAAAAATGATTCTTTATGTTCTTAGTGTGTGTTTTCTATTTAATTGATTATTGTTGTTACGATAAGAATGTTAGTTCATGGCAATGCGTAAGAGAAAATGCTGCTCTTATATAAAACACTTGTGTTCGAGAACAAATATCTTTAGACTGAATTATGCATTCAAGAATCTGGTGTATATGTTCCCTGTTCTTGTTCGACAACATGTGAAGATGACAACGTCTCGTGTTGACGGCGTGGAGAGGTAATGGCATCTTGTGTCGACGGTGTAGGGAGGCAACAACTTGTGGATGATGAGAGAGAATGTACACGCGTGAGACTGTGCATGAGGAGAAATAGAAGAAGATTACGTGGAATAATACTGAATCAAGACAGAAATTACAGATTTAGACATATATACTATGATAAATGTTGAACTAATAGTTATGATAAAGCTTTACTATTATAGATTTTCCTAAACCTTTTATGATAAGTTTTGAACATAATTTTAATTTTGTCATCGCGTCTCACTTATTATGACGAGTCAACTACACCAATCATAATACATCTCACTTATTATGATAAGTCTTTTATATCAATTATAATAAGTGTTTCGGTGTAGATGTTTTCCGGTGTGTCTTTGTTGCTTCTGAATGTCTGGGACGCTTGCTTTTCCTCAATTGTTGTCATTCATGCTCCTTCAGCTCGTATCACTTGTCTACTTTTGCCAAAGGAGAGGGAGGTACCTGCAAAGATACTCCGACGCTCAAGTCAGATGTCAGTTGTGGAGCCTCAGCTCTCAAGAGAGTGATTATAATATCACTCTGAAATATTATCTAGAGTCTCTAGAGCGTAGAGGGAACGTACCTGGCGTTTTGCCCTGTCTTTGTATTTATAGGTCAATAAAAATAACCTTACCTAAAAATCTGGCTAGTTACTCATAAATATCTTAACCGCTCAAAATATCTAAGATATTTTATCTAATAAATATCCTATGATACAATAAGTGTTATTTTTATTATGAAAATGTCATCAGTCAATCTATTATAACATATCTCCTTTTACTCGTCATAATAATTATTACTTTTATTACCAAAATATCATCGATCAAATTATTATGACAAACGAATTATACGTGTCATAATAATAATAAATCATCATATATATTCTATTTTTTCCAGTAATAATTCAAGTTATTTAATCAATTTTACATTCATTTCTCAATCTAGCACGATTGTTGTAGTGAGTTATTCAGAATGCAGAAGTAAACTTTGATATGAGTAAATATTTAACGTATGGTGAAAATTATACTCTTATTATATCAACAACGTCCAAAAATTAGGTATAAATAAGACAAACAATCTATTTTGAATGATGCTATATTATATTTATTACTGTGTTTATGTAAGATTTCGATATATTTTAGATAATATATATTAGGTTACATTTTAATAACAGTGTTATACAGTAAATGGGAGCGTTACAATGGATTCAAACAATTAATTAAACCTAATATTTTTTTATCGAAAGCCTTCTTATTTTTGGTGATCTTCTACTCACAGTTAATTTGCATATTACTGGGCTGGGTCATGGTAATAGTAGATATTTGATCTAGGACCATTGCTTCCTGTACCCATGTTTTCTTCCAGCATCCCAATTTCCTAAATACCAAAATAACCCTAATAAAAATAAATAAAAGTGGAGTGTGATATGGTTTGTTTGTGTAGTGGTGCCTGTTGGTGGTGGGAGGTGTCTGTTTGTGGTCTGTGTTGCATTCGATTTGGTTAATTGTTTTTGGTTTTTCAATCAAAGTTTTGGTTGTGTAACTCGTGAATATTTTATCAAGTAAAGAAAAAAAAAATGTTATATTTTAATATTTTGATTTGTATATCTGAAACACAAATTTATATTTAAATTATATAATTCAGAATATTTTTTTTTTTCAAATTATGCAATTTAAATGTAATCCTGAACATATATTTTAAATTAAACCATTTGAATTTTTTTTTCGAAATACATTCTGGATTAAAAAATATTTTTTGGATTATATAATTTAAAGTGTTTTTCAAATAAAAACATATTCTAGATTCTATAATACGTAATGCATTTAAAAAGTCTAAAAAATTATGAATTAAAAAACACTCATTCTAAAAGCACCTATGGCAAATATGAAAAAAATAAATCAACACTAATCTTTTCAATGGGTCTAACATGATGCACTTCCTTGCAAGGGCAAAAAACGTCTTCAAAAGTTTTTGATACTTTGTTGCTGATGGAGGTGAAGAGGGTGAAAGGATTTTGTTTTAATTTCAAGTTCGTCAAATGATATTGTTAGAGTCAATTATTATATATCCGATGTATTGTTCGTTCTGAAACTTCGTGATTGTTTTATTCTTAAAAGGTATTTAAGAGGGTAAAAGAAGGAAAAAGTGTTAAACAATGTTTGATCTCGATTCCTAAGTGATATAATAGTATTAGGTGTAGTAGGAATATAAGCCTCAATTGAGGTCTAAGAGAATTGATTGATCATTCATAATGGATGACTTAAGGGACTGATGAATTGTCTTAGAATCTTATTATCGGTCCGATGACAAACATTAATGTTCTGATCCTAAGTCCAGTGAGTGACATTGTTAGAGTCAATCACCATACATTTGAGGTATCATTCGCTTTGAAATTTGTATTCAGTCATAGTTTTATTTTCAAAAAGTATTTCAAAAGGTATGTAGAGAAATGAACGTTTAAATTGTCTTAGACCTCCATTCCTAGACCATGTAAGACTATTAGACATGATAGAAAAATGTTGCAATGGCACAAGAGAGTAGTAATGAGAACAAAGTGGGAGATGGAAGGATTTTAGGTTTTTATTATGTAATGAATGGAGACCAAAGATGAGAGAATTGTAAATGATCAACCATGTACACAAGGGACGACCAAATACTCAAAAAGAAAAATGATAAAGTACGAGTGATATTATTTAATTGAATGTCAGTGTATTTGAGGATTTCTATGAGAAAATTTGTAAAGAGGGTATGAGAAAAACTCTAGGTAGATAAGACAAGTTCTTAAGTCTATCAATTGTGACTCACATATCTTTTTTTATGAGAGTCTACTTAGTAAACTTTTAGCAATACTTTTCTCTAAAAACTCTTATGATTATGGAGTGAGAATATCTAATTTACATCAAAATTAATTAATAATTTAAAAAGTTAAAACTTGAAATATTTAACTAAATTACACCGTATTCATTCATTTATCGTATATTTGGTAACTTATCTCTTTCTTCTAAATATAAACTAAAATAAAACTTAAATTACCTGAGTTATGATATACAAGTAATTTTAATTGTAATTATTTTAATTTCACGAAACTGAGTATTTATTTTTTTTTTTTTTTACTTTTCATTTCTTTTATTGGTATGTTTGAATAGATGGAGTGTATTTGTTAAAAATTATTCAAAGTTTAAGTAACTTTAGATTTAATCTATTAAGTAATTAATACTATAATAAATACATTGATAAAAATTTTAACAATTATATTTTTGAAATATTTTTATATATTTTTTTAAAACTTTTGATTAGAATTAACCTAATTGCTTATTTAATTTAATTAAATGATTAACAGATTCTAATAAATACCAATCAATTTTTTTTCTTTTAATTAAAATGATCAATTTGAGATAATTCTGTGTGTTTGTGCGGTAATACAAATACAGTACAATAATAATTTAAAATATCAAGATTTTGTTAAATAAAAAGTATATATCTGAAAATTAATTAAATTTTTAAACAAATAAAAAAGCACCGAGATTTAATCTCCGAACTGTACACGTTAAAGTGCTTTTAAAAGTGCGGAAAAGGTACCCATTGGACATGTAAGCTGTACCGTTCCAGCAAAATCAGAACACAATAGGAACCAATCATCCCTCGCCAGCACCACGATGAACGGCGCTTACATATCACGCAACACCTCCTCACTCCTTCACTCTTTCATTTCCCCAAACAAACCTCATGCTCCTCCCATTTTTCTATTTTATAATGTAATAAATAAAAACCTACCATTTTTATTTATTTATTTATTTATTTATTTATTTATTTAAGCTGACACTGTTACACTTTCTTTTCATTCAAGACCTGTAGTATAAATTATATATAAATATATAAAATAAAAAGAAACCTGGAAGAGAAGAGAAAAGAAGTGTTTGGAAGGATTGTGAGTGTAACCGCATGAGCTCCAATTGATGACATTCACGCCAACGGCCGTGGAGTGACCCAGTGAGGGACTCATTTCTTGCTTTAGCTTTCTCTCACCGCAGCCAAACACAGCCTTCTGCCATGGATTCCATTCCCTTTCGCGATGGCAACATACACGCGATTCTTGACTCTCGATATCTCAACTCGCCACTGGTATTCTTCTTCCTTTTCTCTCTTCCTCAAATTCAAAGCGTCTCCATACTACGCGATTAAGAATCTTGCCAATTCCGATTCTCAATCTCGTGCATGGCGATTTTCGTTGGGTGCTCTGATTTTCGTTCGTGATTTTTGCCGTATCTTATGATTCTTGACCCCGTGAATGTTCCTCTTCTTTTCTTTAGGATGTTAATCACACTTTGCAGACTCATTCCTCTCTCATTCGGAGGCTTTCTCAAGAAAGGGAGTTAGAGGTTGGTAACGTATCTTAATTTACTCAAGCATCGTAGTAGTTTCTGTCATATGTGAGCATTGAATTGGAATAGCGTCCGTGTGAATATTCTCCCGAAATGTTATTCGATCATATGCACGTTTTTGTGTGTTTTTGTAGGCACCTTAAGTTAAGTAACGCAAATTGGGTGTTCTTATCTTCATCTTGATTTCTTGTTTTATCGTAACTTGCGTTTGGGTTTAGGCAATTCGAGCACTTTATGTTACGCATGTTTACAGAATATTGAATACTTGAAGGAATGCACAAAAAAGTGTATATTTTGAAGTGCCTCAAGTGATCGTAGAAGGTAAAGGCATATAATCCTTTTATACTCATCTTGTCTTTGACAAATCGTTGTACAGTATATTTAATGTTTTGAAAACGGTCTGCAATTGTGATCTTGGACGGGACATCTAGTTTTCTGGGCCACCACAACCGCAGCACAATCACAATTTTGGCCACATACGATACACTTGTTAGCAATATCCTGCAATTTAAAACCTTTATTATATGATGATACATATATCGATTAGACTTCTTGAAAAAGGGAGGCAGTCATCGCGAATTTCTTAAAATTATTGGCACTACCCATGCATTTCAACGAACATTCTCTTCATGTGTCTGTAGCTGATTGCTTCATTTTCTATGTCCCTCATTACCTCGAAAACAAATAATCTATACACCCTATTTTTGTTTCTTGACCTCACTGTGTATCGTGTTTCTCCTTGTCTGAATAGGGCCACCTTGGCTGTGTCAATGCGGTGGCTTGGAATTCGAAAGGTACAATGTTGATATCCGGATCAGATGATACTCGGGTAAGCCACTTATTTTTAATGTCATTTGTATTGCCATCTCATCTACATATACTAGATTGTAGCTATAAGATTTAACAAAATGGGAACGACAATTAGTTTTATTTGTCCATGATTAAATTGGCCTATTACTCCCCTTTTGCACTCTACGTCTACTACTAAAGACTTTGACATCTCTTTGTTATATTATGCTTGCATCTAGTTCTCTCTCAGTTGTTTGTGATTTATTTTCAAACAAAATAGGGAATGATAAGAAAATCATCGAACTACTTAGAATGATCCTTTGATAAGTTCAGTCATAACTGTCAAAAGATAGCAAACAGACTGATAGAGTCATAGAAAATTGTTACAGCCTTTTTGTTTTATAACTTCCTCTTGGTCTTCTCCAGAAGGCAATTAATTGCTTCCAAAATTTTGCAGATCAATATTTAGCCTTTCTGTTTTTTGTTTATAACTTCCTCTTGATCTTCTATTGTAGTAGAAGGCAACTAATTGTTTACCTGAAATTTTGCATTTAGATTTTCTGTTTTTGGTTTATAACTTCCTCATGGTCTTCTCCAGCAACACAAGGCAGTAATTGTTTCCCTGAAATTTTTCAGATCAATATTTGGAGCTATTCTGGTAGAAAACTTCTACATTCAATTGATACAGGACATACAGCAAATATATTCTGTACTAAGTTTATACCAGAAACTTCTGATGAGCTTGTAGCCTCTGGAGCCGGAGATGCTGAAGTAGTATTGTGATTCTTGAATATTTTTAATGGGTAATGCAGTTTTAATTCTCAATTTTTTATTTATTTATTTTGCTAGGTCCGTTTATTTAACTTGTCTCGCCTAAGTGGAAGTGGATCTAGCGACAATTCAATCATTGCTCCATCTGCACTTTACCAATGCCATGCTCGAAGAGTCAAGAAATTGGCTGTAAGTTATGTGGTCTAAGAATTTGCTAATTTAGCATAGTTTGAATAGCATTAGATCAATGAGGTTAAAGGAAATAAAACAAAACCTATGTAGGAAGGCCTAATTTAGGCTAAATAATGTTAGTTTTCACGTCTTCCTTATTCCTTTTTGCAGGTTGAAAATGGCAACCCTAATGTAGTTTGGAGTGCTAGTGAAGATGGGACCTTGAGACAACATGATTTTCGGGAAGGTACCTCTTGTCCTCCAGCTGGGTCTTCACACCAAGAGTGTCGAAATATTCTTGTAAGTGGTTTAACACAGTTGTATTCATACATACGATTTTGAATGCATTTGAACCTTGTCTGACATGAACATCTGAGCAGAATTGTAAATTTAAAATTTACAGCTCTTCCTTGCATATATGTGATCTGGGAAAACTGAATATCCTCCATTTCTGTAATATTTGATTTTGCCAAATTTCCAATTGGTTTGCTTGCTATCCAGAGCATCTGAATCAACATGTACCATTTATGTTGGTCTCATCAATGAGCTGATTCTTTTTCATTAAAATGAGAACTTCCCATTCAAGTCTTTTCACCAAGGTAGGTTGCAGGAGTATATTGTTACCTGCAATAATGTTGAATGTAACTACGCCGTGTTTTTTTTATTACGGAAATGTTTTTTTATATTATTTATTATGCATTTTACACTAATGTGATTGTAGAAGTAGTCAAAATTCAAATCACTTCTCTGACATTTTGTCCTGTTTTTCCAAACTGTCACAAGTTATTATGGTAGCTAATTTATATCCTAAATTATAAGTCCGCATGGAAAACCTATATGACTAAGGCGTCTCAAGGGAATTGTTAATTCTAAGCTTGTGATCTTGGTTGCATCCTTGATCTCATGATGCTATCATTATTGCCTTTTCTTAAAACATTCGGATGTTTACAATCTTTGCAGAGTGTAGTTTTTGTATTTTTGTACTGCAAGTTAGTCAGGAAGCTGGTTAACTATGATCACTGTTTTCAAAAGTTGGAATCCTTGTTTTTTTTTCTCATTAACTGATTTTCATGTTTAATGTCAGCTTGACTTACGAAGTGGTTCTAAAAGATCACTTGGTGATCCTCCTAAACAAGTCCTTTCTTTAAAGTCTTGTGATATTAGTTCAACTAGGCCGCATTTGCTCCTTGTTGGTGGGAGGTAAATATTTCTGGTAATTAATTGTGTTAATTAATTCGTCCTTTCTATTTCAAAACTGATTTTAGACTTTCTATATCTTGCAGTGATGCCTTTGCACGGTTATATGATAGAAGGATGCTGCCACCTCTAAGCTCATGTCGAAAAAGAATGTCTCCTCCTCCTTGTGTTAATTATTTTTGTCCAATGCATCTTTCTGATCGTGTGAGTCCCTTGGCTTTACATATATGTGATTATCAATTCTTTAAGTGTTTATATTGCTGGTGAAGAAAGGAATGACACATTCATGTGATAGAATCCTCTAATGTGTATAACCACAACCAATATATATATATATATATGTATATATATATATATATATATATATATATATATATATATATATATATATATATATATATATATTTGTGTGTGTGTGTATATGCATGTGTGTGTGTGTATGTATATACTTACATATATGTGTATATATACATACATATGTGTGTATATGTGTATGTATGCCCTGTTTTAAAATCCAATCAAGATCTTTTTCCTCTCATATAGCTAACCCTTTTGAAGTGCATCTATGAGTTTACATAAACTTTTGAGTGACAACCTTACATGTTTCATTAATGTTGAAAGGCAACACAATTTACCACAACATTGGGAATTCTATTTCATCCTAGAGGGCTAAGTGGGATTGGTACTGTGTTGAATTCCACGTACTTACCCTTTGGGTATCCTCATAAAACAACAGTATTTTTACACACCAACATCCACTGTTGGGTTGGGCATATTTGTGTCTTAGGAGATGGTGGTATTCAGGGAAATATTAATGTCTCATGAGGAAAATGACAGCTGTGACTATGGTGGCGGCAGTTTTTCCTTGGGATATTGGTGATGTTGATTTTAAACAAATGTTTTTTGGAAAAGAACCTAAGATACATAGTAGTCTACACATTAAAAAATACTTGGGTTGCAAATATCATTAGTATTTCCTATCTCTATTCTCCAAATCTCTAAACCAAAATAAAGTGAGTTTGTAATGTTAATTTTCCATTCTTCATACTAAATGCCCTACGTGCTTTATGTTTTATTGATTTTCTCATTTCCCCCCTTGGTATATGGTGTGTTTTGGACATGTAAGTCTTTATAACACTTCAGGCCAAATGTTTTTTTCTCTCAAATTGTATCTATTTTACAGGGACATCCAAGCTTACACTTAACTCATGTTACATTCAGTCCTGATGGACATGAGGTTCTCCTCAGCTATAGTGGAGAGCATGCTTACCTGATGAATGTAAATCATGGTAATAGCATTGAACCTTGATTCTTCATTTCTTGTTTATTTATTTTTCACAAGTAGTATAAGATAATGTGTTTTTTGTTTGTTCAACTTGGGATATGGGTAAATTATAGAAGTTCTTTCATTTCCTGACAGTTACTTGTCATTTTATTTGGTTACGCTGTACTTGTTTTAGCTGTAACCTTTAAGTCAAATTATCAGATACACAAGTGTAATGTGTTTTTTTATGAACTCTTGGTTAGAAGGTGTTGAGACTTTAAATAATGTAATGAAGCTTGAATAGTGAATTTCCTTTATTTTTGTTTTTTTTTTCTCGTGTTTTGAAGAGGCCAATGATACTGCATTTCACTTTGATATTTCCATGATGTGTGGCACATGCTAATTCTGCATATCTTTTACTCTTTGTTTAGCTTTTTCAACTGGAACTCACAGTACATCTTTTGAAGACCTTATCAGAGTTCCAATTTATTAAATATTCCTTTGGAAGGAAGTATTTATTTCATTTGCTGACAGGTTTTCTCTGATGATATGTCAGTTATTTTCTAAGTTTTGATTATCGTGTGGATTTGGATATTCTCAACTATCTATGACTGTGTTACTGCAGTAACTTACATTCTGTTATGTTATGGTTTCTATGTTTATGTAGATTTTAAAGGTGAGATAGTACTTAATATTTTTTGTTGTGCAGCTGGAATGAATGAGATGCAATATACTTCAGGTGACGTATCAAAGATGATGACTTACTCTCCTATAGTTAATGGGATAGAGTTGCAGTCTTGTGTGTCTAATGTCTTCCCAAACGGGTTTCCTATTAAAAAGAACATTGCTGCAAAGGTACGAAGTTTTTACTTTTTTTGGGGGATCTAAGAGATGTCACTTTAGCTTTCTCATAATATTTTTCTTGACTAATTGGGTTTTGCAGCTTGACAAGTGCAGGAAACTGATAAAATATGCTAAGAAATCATTGGACAATGGGATACCCTATTATGGAATCGAGGCATGTAATGAGGTTTTGAATGGCTATAGCCATATCATTGGGTCTGCGCTTAAACATGAATGCTTGTGCACTCGTGCTGCACTATTGATCAAGGTTATTATTATTATGGGTCTCAGCGTTTCGTTCTCCTTTCAGTTTAGTATTTTTTTTTTATATATTTTTTGCTGGACTTGACATGTTTTTAATTTTTCATTCTTTATCCAGAGGGATTGGAAAAACGATGCTCATATGGCTATAAGAGACTGCTATGCTGCTAGAAAAATTGATAATTCCTCCTATAAAGCACTATTCTACATGTCAGAAGCACTGTCACAGGTAATTTTTTTTGTATGAACTTCAAATTTGAAAATGTTTTCACTTTGAAATAATACATTATACTGGTTCTTTAGACTCGATATCAGTCTCAAAAATATGATAAATTATGAGAGTCATACAGTTTTTGCTTGTTAGCAGAAACAAAAGAGAAAAAGGGAATTTTATATGAATGAAGTTGATGATGAAAGGATTTTTTGAGCACATGTATTCTATGTTTTTTTAATCTTCATGGAAAAAATTGTGTTTGGTTGCACAGGATTGCCGTAGTAGTGAGAATGGGAGAGATAGTTGAGGTAGAAATACTTGTTACTACTATCAATTATCATAAATGTCTTTGGGTGGTTGAGGTTAGGACTAGCAAGGGGATATAAAACTTGGGTATTAGAAGAGTGAAGTTGGAAACATCTAAAATTGATATTAATATGGAATCCTCACATAAATTGTATTTATAGATATGAAAATAAAAGAGAACCTAAGTTGGGTACATTTAAAATTAACACATAATATTGTAACTAACAATATATAATGATATTTTAACAATATATAACATTCCCTTCTCAAGCTGGTACATATAAATTGTATGTACCAAACTTGTTACAAATATAATCAATTCCAAGTCTCAGTAAAGACTTGGTTATAATATAATCTAATTGATCACTTGAGTTAACAAACTCAATTTTAATGTCTCTAGATATGATTTTTTCTCGAATAAAATGTCAGCCAGCCTCAATGTGTTTGATCTTTTCATGAAATATAAGATTAGAGCTATTATGAAGAACATCTTGATTTTCACATATAAGTATCATTTGAGTGACATCCAAATTGCAACTCTTTAAGGAATTGTTTAAGCCAAATAAGTTCACAAGTGACAGAGGTCATAGTTCTAAATTTTGCTTCTATAGTAGATTTTGCTACAACAATTTGTTTCTTGTTCTTCCAAGAGATCAAGTTATCACTGTTAAATGAAATATTATTGATTCACTTCACTTACACCATTTTCCTTAATCCTATACTTATAGGATTAAGTTAATGGAATACACCTCACACACACTCAGATATATCACATACACACTCACAGCTCACATACACACTAACACTCCTTTCCAACTCACTCTGAACACACAACAATAATTCTAACACTCCCCCTCAAGCTGGATCATACATATTGTATGAGCCAAGCTTGGAATATACATACTCAAATGAAAATAACATCAATCAACCAAATTGCAAATACAAGCACTAAGAAAAATACAAGCACTAAGAAACTTCAACTTGGAAAGTCTTCAAACACAAGAGATTTCCTTTGCAGTGTTGTCTTGGAACGATACTCCCCCTCACTGTAGGGACTAAATTGTCATCACTTTCTGATGGGGCCTGTAGTGGCTGGAAGCGACAAATCTACAGGGACTGCCATCACTAACTGACGAGATGATGGGGACTTACAGGGACGGCCATCTAGCACTGACTGATGGGGCCTGCATGCCATCACTAACTGAGGTGATGGGGACTTACAGGGACGGCCATCTAGCCCTGACTGATGGGGCCTGTATGCCATCACTTGACTGATGAGGTGATGAGGGCCTACAGTGGTTGGAAGCATACTTCCCCTCACGACTGAACAACATGAACGTGAAGGTGGAGGAATGGGTGAGAACCGATCCGTACGAGGGTTTGGACAAATCTGAAACCCATAACTTCGGAAGATTCAATTCAGCGGGCGGTCTCAAAGAACAACTCCACATGAGCTGTTACAACAAGGCAAAAACAACAGCAAAACGGTGCCGGACAGCGGCAAAACGATGCCTGGACAGCGGCAAAACGATGCCTGGACAGCGGCAAAACTATGCCTGGACAGCGGAAACGGCGCCTGGACAACGGCGCCTGGACAACGACGCCTGAACAGCGGAAACGGCGCCTGGACACCAGCAAAACGGCGCCTGGACAGAAGCAAATCGGTGCCGGAAAGCAGAAAAACGGTGAATAAGCTGGACACAGTCCAGCAGAGAGGGCTGGAAATTCACAGTCCAGGTGCTGGAAAAAAGAAGGAAATACACAGTATGGAAGGTCACGGTTTTGAGAGGCATGACAGCAGCTGCACACAACATTGATGGCTGGAAGGAAAGAGATGAATCACATCCATCAATAACATTTCACATTCCCGGCTGCTAAAAGAAAACAGCAGCAAGTGGTAAGCATCCAGCAAACACAAGCCCAGCAAAGAGTGTGGACTTGAGAGAAGACCGGGAGATAGCTGCTGGTCCAGGTGTAGAAGTGCAGCTCATGTAAGACATATCACGTCCAGCAGAGAAAGCACACAAAGAGAGGATGATAGAGACAAGAAGCCCTTCTCAATGGAGAAGGAGATGATGGAAGCTGCTTGGTCACAAATGGAGCAGCAACATTGAGAACAACAGTACCCTGGTTCAGGTTCTTCAAAACAGAAACTGATTAGTAGTTCACGCATCCAGTAAAGTGAAAGTCACCGGTCCAGCAATGAAACATATTACGAAGCACACGGCTAATCATGTCCAGCAGCTTGGAGAGATTAGGAAGAGCACGGATGGGGTGCAGCAGTACTTCACGGTGGGCAGCAACATCCACCAGTCCAGCAACTTCCATCCCGCAGCTTTGGGGTGAAAACAACAACTGGTCCAGCAAGGCAACAGCAGGCACAGGGAGCTTCAGGGAGCTGCTGCTGTGACGTAAAAAGAGAAGCATCATGTGTTGTCCAAACCAAGCAAGTAGAAACCTTGGTTCGCAGTAATCCCGACAAGCATCAGAAGAAAGAACTGTGACAGGAAGTTTAAAGCAATGGCAGGCCTCTCCTTCTTTTCCAAGTAGTAGGCAAAAGGAAGGAGATGATGACTATTGTTGCTATGGAGGGTCAGAACAGAGAGAAGAAGCTCCGACGACGGCTATAGAGGTGTCGCGGGGAAATTTCCGGCGAGCAGAGGGCGGCGCATGAGCTGTACGCGCCTGCTTGCAGTCACAAAGAAGCGGCGCGTGGCGGAGCGTGGGAAAGAGTCAGACGCCGGCACCGGTGGGGTTGGTCGTCGCTCGAGTAGACGTTCCAGATCTGCTGGTCACCGGTCGAATATGTGACGGTGGCCGGCGGCCGGCGACGGAGTGGCTGGAAAGAAGCGCTGCGTGGCGGCGCGTGACAGAGAACTGGCTCTCGAAACCGGCGTGGTTGGCCGGGTCTAGATTGGTGCCGACTGTGGCACAGATTTAAGAAGAAGAAGAGAAACTGAAATTTTAGGGCTGCCGACGGTGACGACGTTGGCAGACAGCAGCGAACAGATGGGAGATAACCGCAAACAACGGCACTGGACAAGTGCAAATAGTAGTGACAGTATTGGTGAACAACCCACGACAGAAATTTTAGGGGCTACCGGCGGCCATGGTGGCTGGCCGCCGGCAGACAGTCAAGACCACCAGAATAGGATCAGACAACCTGCTCTGATACCATGTTAAATGAAATATTATTGATTCACTTCACTTACACCATTTTCCTTAATCCTATACTTATAGGATTAAGTTAATGGAATACACCTCACACACACTCAGATATATCACATACACACTCACAGCTCACATACACACTAACACTCCTTTCCAACTCACTTTGAACACACAACAATAATTCTAACAATCACCAATAAAGACACAATATCTGGAAGTGAACCTTCTACCAAAGGGAGATCGTGTCCAATCAACATCTTAATAAAAGACCACTTTAGTATGATTATTGTGACCATATGACAAACTTTTTCTAGGACCTCCTTTAATGTACGAGGAATTGAGAAATTGACTCACAACATTGATTGCAAAGGAAATGTTAGCATGAATAACAATAATATAGTTAAATTTTTAACAAATCTTTTTTACTTCTAAGGATCCGAAAAAGGCTCTCCCTAATTAGGTAGGAGTTCCATGAGTCTGTCAACAAATTTTGAGTTCATCAACCCAATTTCCTCCAAAATATCCAATGCATACTTCCTCCCAAGAAATATCTGAGTTTGTGAAAATCTTTGGTATGAAAGTATTGACAAAGGTGTTGTTTCATTTGAGAGTTACCATGGTGGTCCTATATGTAAGGACAATGTTATCATTGAATAGAACATCCAGAACTTGAGTGATGGTAAAAGTGAGTCATATTAAATTGTTGAACACGGCTAAATTTTCTAAACCAAGCCTTAAGAGACCGTTTTAGGCCATACAAAGATTTGCGAAGATGGCATACCAATCCTGAAAACTTCCCATGAGCAACAAAACTTGGAGGCTGCTTTATATATATTAGAAAGTGGGTTTTAAGCCTAACTCATCCCTACAAACCGGCTTGTAAGGTGAGGTTTGCACCTCACTTATATATTATAAATTGGCCTTATCTCTAGTCGATGTAGGACTTCCAACACACCTCTTTCACATCGAGGTATAGACATCTCGTGCGTGATAGTAGAAATTGGGTGGTCCGTTAACGGCCCGATAGCGGGTGGAATAGAAGAATAGAATGCCTACTTAGAACTCGCTAGGATAGGCTCTAACCATGGCTCTGATACCATGTTAGTAGTGAACTTTAAGTCTAACTCAACCTCACAAACCGGCTTGTAAGGTGAGGTTTGCACCTCACTTATATATTATAATTTGGCCTTATCTCTAGTCGATGTGGGACTTCCAACACACCCCCTTCACGCCGTGAGGAACCTCAAATTTATGACTTTGGTGTTGAAATTGCTTGGTGTTAACCAGCTAATAGCACTGACTCTCCTTGAGACTTGTAAATAAATGACACAAGCCATCATGAACATCATAGCTGCTACAATATGCAAAGCTAAACACACATTATGAAAGAGGCTAAGGAACAATGCTGAAACAAAGATTTTTTTTTTCTTTTGGTCCAGCGAGACAAACAGTAGTGGCGCGATATGATTCTGATATTGGGAAGGTGACTTGTGACAAACACGCGCCGGAAGCTGATCCGAGAGAAGTCGTTCGTGACGGTGCGTGTGGAGGAGAATGAGGCAGCGACCACCAAGGATATTATTTTACAGTTTAATTCTCAAGTATATAAATTTCTTCCTGCAAATGTTCATTAAGGAAAACATTTTTTACCTCTAGTTAGTAAAAAGGTCATTGTTGAAGAGCAACCATGATTATAAATAAGTGAACAAAAGTCACCTTTGCCACTGGAGAAAAAATATCATCATAATCCAATCTAAAAAACTTGTGTTTAACCTTTGGCCACAAGGTAAGGCTTGAGATGGTCAATAGTACTATCATAAACAACTTCGATGGAAAAAACCCACTACAACCAACACCACATTTTCCAAACTGTAATAGGACAAGCTCCTATGTTGCATTATTCTGAAAACACTTATTTCATCACTAACTGGGATATTGATTGTAGCATATAGAGACACACAAGGAGAACAAGACTTAAAGTAAACAGAAGACTCGTTGAATGTGATATTCGCTGAAATGAAATAACAGTTAAAAGAAGCAGAGAAGCATTTATATTCGAATCCTGGAAAAACACATTTGTGTGATCTTGAAGACAGTTTATCAAGTTCAAGACTAAAATTATAAACAAAACATGTAGATGAAAAAACTTTAAGAGGTAAAGTATGGAGAGGTTCATGAGGAAATCAAATAGAGTGCAGAATTTTGTTATCCAAGACCGAAGATGGCATGCAATTAGTGAGATAACATGCATTGAGCCAAAAATGCTGAGGAACCTCACCATGGCTTAACATTGGGGGAGTTGTTTCAACAAGATTTCAATTCTTGTGCTCAATCACCTCATTTTGTTGAAGTGTATAAACACATAAGGTTTGATGAAGAATGTGATGAGAAGCCATAAAATTTTGAAGAGTGAGAAAGATACTCATGGGCATTATCACTGCATAAGGTTGGGCAGAAATTTCAAGTTGATTTTTAATTTCATTTTAAAATGTTTGAAATATAGAAAACAACTCAACAATTTTTAATACCAAGTACATCTTGAATAATTATTAATAAAAGTGACAAAATATTGGAACCCTAAATTTGTCTTAACATGATTTGGTCTTCAAATGTCAGAATGAACCAAGGCAAAAAGGAGACAAATTAGGTTGTAAGACACTTCTAGGGAAATAACTATGACCTTGTTTTCCTAATTAGCATGACCCACAAGAAAAACTGGATAACAGACAAACTTAGGACAAGTTGCTACATCTTGGCAAGACTAGGAAGACCCAGTTGAGCATGATAAAGAGAGGGAGAATCCATTACTGAACCAACATGGCAAACTGGAAGGCTCGGAAAAAAATCTTAGTGTTCATTTTGATCCATTACAATCTGATTCATCTAATAAAAGATTCAACCCAATACATCTAAGCAAATGGATGTATATCTAAACATACAAAATTTAGGAATTTAAAATGAAATTTTAAACATATTTTAACAAAATTTTCAATAAATAAATTTTGATTGAAAAATTCAGTTTTTTTTAAGGTTTTAGGTAAATTACATTTTTGATAGACTTAATTGTGAAAAAATTGATTGGATTAATTTTAATCTGTTTCGTCATGATAGGACATTCATTGGATTCTGATAAATAATAGGTGGATCATTATCCATCCATAAAATTAAATGGATGGACTTGATAAAGGGATGGATTTACGTGTGGATAAACAACATGGATGATTGATACATGAATTCTTTTACCAACCCTATAGAAACCCAGAAGGAAACAAAGAGAAATAAAAGAGTGTCAAATCTATATATGTTTATCTATGATATCTCTAATTGAAGTTATAGGAGGTATCAAGCTCAAGTTGATAAAATTTAAGGGAATATTTGTGCAGGATTTAAAAGAGTTTTGATTAAAAGAAAATTGAGATTGAAGGAATGTTTGACAAAACAGTTACAGTATGTGTGAATTTATGTTTTGACTTTTGGCTGGAGGGACTTATATAGGGGTTTTTTCATACCATTTGTTTGTCATGTATACCCTGTTAGAACTTGCCTTAGTTTTAAAACCCATTATACTATATTATTTCGTTGCAGTTGGGTAGACATGAAGATGCTTTGGATTTTGCTGTTGCTTCCCATTCACTGGCCCCACTCAAATCTGAAGTTGCAGAGAGAGTAGAGAATGTGAAGAAGGATATTGCGTTAGGTATGTTAGTGAAATTTTTGGATTACCCTTGTTGTCTAAAGAACTATGTGACCCATTGAGGTCCTGAAACATGATTTATATTTTTCTTGTGTTGACAAAAGATATTAGAGAGTATTTAACAGTTACTTCATTTCATAACTGCCTAAAATTGGATACAGAAAAATTTTATTTTCCAAATATTGCTCTTTATAATTGGAAATTATGTACTACTTTTTTTTTTATCATTTTATGTTGGATCAAACTGGCTTATTTAACAGCTGAAGCTGAAAAAAATAGCAAGGCCAATGATGGTGCATCAAGGTCTGACATTCGAGGTGGAAGAATATTATCATTAAGTGACATACTCTATCGCCCCGAGGCTAATGGTGATGTTCCACAAGATGGTTCTAGATCAGACAGGGATGATTCTGATTATGATGAGGAATTGGAGCTGGACTTTGAAACATCAATATCTGGTGACGAGGCACAAGATCTTGATTCAAATATTCTTCATGGAAGTTTAAATGTTAGAATTCACCGAAGAGGTGACTCTAGAGACAATGCAGGTGCTAGTGGCCCAAGCGATTCACCTTCATCTTCGTCACAGAGCAGTAGAACATGTTATTTGGTATATATTTCTACCTTCAAATTCAATTATTGTTGGTGGTTTCTCATCACTATGATCCAAAAATAGGTTGGGTCAAGACAAAGTTAAAATAAGTCATTTAAGTTGGGTCTAGGTCAAGTTGCGTCTAGGTCAAACCAAGCTTGATACAGTTTGAGTCGAGTTATATACACCTCATGCTAAGTTGAGTTGGTCTGGGTTGTGGTCAGCTCAAATTAGTTGGGCTGAAAAATCAACTCGACCAAGGCCAAAGGTCGACCTAAGTTGACCTGGGTTGAAGGTCGAGTTGAGTCCATTAGGGTTGGAGGTTGAGGCGAGTCACTCAAGCCAATGAATTGAGTTGAGTTGGCTTGGGCCAAAGAATCGAGTTAGTTTGCTCATGTTGAGCTGACACGAGCTGAAGTTCGAGATGAATCGGCCAAGATTGATGGTTGAACCAAGTCGACTTAGTTGAGTTGAACCCAAGTTTGCCTGATTAACTTGAGCTGGTCCGAGCTGACTTGAGTTGACCTTCAATACTAGTTGATTTGATTTGAACTTTGACCCGAGCAATAGGTTTGGGTTTTAGGAGTTAAAGTTTTGTAGTGGGATCAAACCCACTTTGGCCTTGATCTTAACTCACTTTAAGAGGGGGCTTATTCAGGAGTGAGTTGGGATTGACCCATAGGCCATGTGTCAAATTAGCACCTCTAAATGAATTTATTTTATTTTATTTTTCTTCCTCTGTATTGGTTCAAATGTACAATCCAAGAACGTAATGGTTAGTCTTATGTGGAAAGGGTGCAACAACATTTGATGTGTTTTTTTTTGTTAGGTTTTATTTGTAAGCCTTTTGATTGCTTATCATCAGTACCTTCAATATTTCGGTATGCAACCTAATGAGCTAATATTAAGTTGTACATTTTGGATAATTTTTTTTTCTATTGTTAATATTGCAGCCTGAACCAGCTGTTGATATGAAACAGAGATTTATTGGCCATTGCAATATTGGGACGGACATAAAACAGGCCAATTTTCTTGGTCAAAGAGGTCTGATATTTCTTTCGTATGTGGTTTTCCTAATTATAATTGGTTGTGCACAGCGAGTCCTCATATACCAAGCAAATTTTTCTTTTTTTTTTCCATTCTCTTTTGGTTGCTTTATATTGTTTGCACAGGAGAAATATATATACTAAAACCAGTTGGCTTTAATAACTTTAATATCAGTTGCTGAAATGGGAAGATAAAAGATCCGTGTATCGATGCAGTGGAAAACATACAGAATCCATAAATATCCTTACTGCAAGTACTGGTCCTACAGATTTTAAAGCTTAAGCCACAATGGAAAATATACTACGTCGTATGTTTTGGGATATGGGCCTTTTCTTTTCTTTCCTTCTAATTTTCTTAACGAATTTCTTACTTTAATTAACAAGAACTGACAGCAGTCAGAATACAAGGGTTTACCGTTCTCTAATGGAGCCACTACTGTATTCTCCACAAAATGCTTTCTAGTAAAGACTCCCTTCAGTCCTCTTGACCCCTTATTATATAAAAATAGACTAATTATCTCTATCTTATTCTTTATTCCTCTCTGTCCACCTTTCGCACTTTATTTTGTTGTTGAGGTACGTGCCTAACATAAGTGGTGTGTTTTGAGTTGATAGTTGGGCTGGCATAGTCGGAAATTTGTTCAAGATCATCTCACATGTTTATTTGTAGGAGAATATGTTGCCAGTGGAAGTGATGATGGCAGATGGTTTATTTGGGAAAAGCGTACTGGTAGACTTATAAAAATTCTAAATGGTGATGGATCTGGTAAACACTGTTTTCCTTAAGAGTTTCAGGTTTTATTAGTCTTCTCTTGTTTGGCTGTCTGTAGCTTTGTTTTCCTCGTGTTGCTACAGTTGTAAATTGTATACAATGCCATCCATTTGATTTTGTTGTCGCAACCAGTGGGATTGATAGCACAATAAAGGTGAGAATGATGACTATATGATGCATAGTATTTCTTGAATGGAATAAAAACTTAAATCTCTGAAGCTTTCTGGGGGTACATTATTCTAGATATGGACTCCAAGTGCCCCTGTTCCATCTTCTGTAGCTGATGGCTCAGCAGGACCAGAAACTTGTGATGTGTTGGCTGCTATTGAGAGCAATCAACAAAAGTTATCCCGTAGCCGCAATTCTATATTGTAAGAATTTTAGACCTCATTTTTTTGAAATTGAAAATGAACATGACTTGTATTTTAGTCTGTCATTCCTCTCTTAATATTGGGAGCCTTTTCTTTTTTAAATACTTACTGAGATATCCCTTTTTTCTATATTAACTGAACTAGCCTAATGTTTCCGTCTTATTGTTGTGGGTCATTAGGCATCACCTCTAACTTTGGAGATCATTAATTTGACAAGAGTTTCATTTAAACCGAATGTTATGAAATAGGCAGGCTGCACGTCTCATCTTTGACAGTGCGCCCAGGTGGTCAGGAGGGTTGGATTTAATGTCTGTAATTATTCTTGAATTGGGCTTGATTTGTAGATCCATTATTAGTTTTTTATTTGTGTTATTATGTTTAACTATATTGGTTTATCTTAGTGCTTTCAGAAGGAATAAACTATTTAGATATTTTTTTGGTTAAGTGATTTTGTTATCCGCAGGCCCTTTGAGCTTTTGGAACCATTTAGAATGCACGACTTTCCTGAGGGTTCGTTACGCTTGCGTCCATTTGAATGTGCTCAAAGCTAAAGGTTTGCTAATTTTCGTTTGCTGGTAAGTCCTTCTCTGTTCACTTCTCTTGCATCTAAAATAATATTCAGATTCCTTTACAAGTCTCTCTGTTTATATAAAGTTTTCAATAAATACTTCGATCTCTGAATAAAAAAGCCTCAGTTTTTGGCATTAGTGATGTTTCAAAATCAATCTATTGAGTATTGGTTGTGTGATTTTGAATGATTCAGTTGGCTAACTTAATGGTTCAACCAATGCAAATCAACCAACATAATAAGATTACCAAAATCTGCAATTTTCTTTACGATGTGATATCTTGAAGTTTCATTTATGGTATATTGCTAACTCATCTATACTATATTTAAAAAAAAAAAATGGTAGCGCTATTGCATTAAAATGTTTTATGTCATCTAAAATATATGTTCGCAGCAGATACAGCATCAATCATATTTATTAAACTTGTATTTCATATGCCTTTATATCGCATGTTAAATTACTTGATCTGTAATCCTGTGGTCCTCAAACTCCAGAATTTTTTAAATTAAGCAGTTTTTAGAAACCTAGAATGAGCTTGCCGTGTTTCTGAAGCTTTCACCTCTAGGCTATCTCATTTGAAGGTGTTGTTCAGAGATCACGTTTACTTTTTCCTTTATGAATTGTCCAAATGTCGAATTTTTGTCCTTTGTAGGACAAATTTCTTTGTATTGGGCCTGATATGGAACCGTGGGGCTCGTGTGTTTGTATTTGACTGGAATACGAGTAAGCTTTAATCCTTAGTACCTTTGTACTACAATGATTGTAGGGTACTCTATTCAGTTGACTGGTAAGTGTTGACATCGATGGGGATCAGTGATCGATGGTAAAGCCAGGCATTTTACGGATGCGCTGGGTAATTTGGAGAGTTGAAAATAAATCCTTTGATTTTGCTCAGAAGGTATACTGTATTTATTTCCTGGACTGTTGATGGTTCCGAAAAAAACAAAAAGAAAATGGAAAGAGTTGTAAAAATTGACATTGTAATGGTAGCTGGTTGGTACAGTCTGTACAGTTAAAGGTGGTCTCTCATTTTAAACATTGCATTTTATTAGATTTAATATCTGTATAGTAAAATGATCTGGTGAAATATTGACTTTTTACTCAGATGCCTCTGTAACAATTTATTTACTGGAAGATTCTAATCATCCTCAGACTAAATTTTAAAAGATTGGAGAATGGGAAATTGGTAGAATTTCTTAAATAATTTTTAAAAGTCTTTTTTAATTTATTTTTAAATATTTATAATTTTTAAAATATAGAATTTCTTAAATAATTTTTAAAATTCTGTTTTAATTTGTTTTTAAATATTTCTAATTTTTAAAATATAGATATTTTGTTTTACTTTCAATAACTACAAATGTTTTCTTATTTCTAATTAATTTAATTATTTTAATTTCTATTATAAGCATAAATACTTTACTATTCTTGATTATTTAAATTAATTTAATCTTAATTTAAATTTAAAGAATAGATCTTTTATTTTTGTAATTAATTTAAGTATTCAATTTTTCCAATAAAGAACGTTTGATTATCTTTATTATTTAATTCTTTTAAAAATGTTTTATAGTACAAGCTTATCTTATTTTGTGATAAAAAGGCATTTTAATGATTATTTTACTTTTAAATTATTTTATTCTTAATTTTTAAATTTTAAGTACGTGTATTTTAGTATTTTTTAAATTATTTAATTTTAAAAAAATATTAGTTTTGGAATATTAAGAATGATTAGTATTAATTTTAAATAGATAATTTTAAGCTAATATTGTGAAATTGTAATTAATTTAAATGTTTTACAATATTGGATATTGGGTGTCTTTATTGGAAGTCAGGATTGTTGATTGTAAGGTGCTGACTTGATTTTCTAGCAATATGATAAGGATTACATATATTTGGTGTGTACTCGTTATGAACAACTTTTTTTGTTTCTACTTAGTGTTTCGGATTCTCGGAATCCAACAAATAAAATTTGTTAGATTCTCGAATAGTTCTTTATATATGGTTACGAACATTTTTTAAATTGTTATAATTCTAAAACAATTGTTACCCATTGACACCAGTATTTTTGTTATTCTTAATAGAAATGTAACCTCAATCATAATTTTGGATTTTTGTATTTTGGTTCCCTTTTGAATTTCTAAATTATGTTTATGAATTTTCAGTTTCATAGTTTCCTTCACCTATAACTAGATGTATTATTATTATTATTATTTAATGATTATATAATTAAATTAAATCATTAAATTTAATATACATATTAAAAATCCAATATATTATTAATACAATTAATGATTGATTTTTAAAGTAATATATTATTAATTTATTTTATATACAAAAATTCACAACATTATTTTTGTTTATTTTAAATAATTAAAAATACATGTTAACTTTATTAATCAGTGAGTTATTTTACTAAAATTTATTTCAATATTAAAAATTCCTTTATTAGTATTATTGTTTGAATTAAAACCCTAATTAGAAACTAAATAATTCAATTAATTAAAATATTTTTATTTATTGAAAAACATAAATACTTAAATTAATTAAAAATTCTAAAATATCTATATTCTTTGTATAAAATTAAATAAATTAATTAATTAAAAATATAAAAATATGGGAATTTATTGAAAAAAATATAAATACTTAAATTTGTTAAAAATATAAAATACCTATACTTAAAATTTAAGCTAAAAATAAAATAATCACTATTTTAAAATTGTTTTCTAAAAAATTAAATAAAATACTGTTATTTTATATTTATATAAAAATTAAATAATTAGAATTATTGAAATATGTATACTTATTAAATAAATTAAAATACTAAATTGATTATAAATATTAAAATATTTGTATTTATAAAATAAAAGTAAATAACTAAATTAATTATTAATTTAAAAATATCAATATTTTAAAAAATTAAAATAAATTAAAAGAAAACAAAAAATTAAATTAAAAAGATTAATTTAGAAATCCTACTCATTTCTAATCCACGTATTGTTAAGAAATGAGTTTGATGGTGGTGTGAAGTGGATTTACAGCTAACCGATTTCTCCCGTCCAAAGAATCATATATTTTGGTAAATAAATTGAAAGATATGTTATTTGAGTAAATAAAAATAAAAACGGATATTTAAAAAAATGGAAATAGTTTAAATTATAATTAACATCTTACTGTTTTAATTTAATAAAAATATGTTTTTATCATTATAAAATATACACATATTAGAGCTTGTATTATTATATCTTCAAAAGTATAGCCACCAAGATTTGACTTATTATGATGGTATGATGAATTTGAAAGTGTGTTTGGCGGCATTTTCACATGTTTCAATTGTGGTGGTGGGATTTGGTGAAAAACAAAAGTCAAAAGCGATTATTCGCAGTTTGAAAACAATTACTAATATTTGACCCTTGACAACTTTTAACTTTTAACAGATACATTTCAAACGCGATTATTCCAAAGACCGTGATTATCGTTTTCCTCTGCTCTTCCAGAATTAAAATCTGCTCCCACTATGGGTCACAATCTTGTAAGAAAAATCTTCAACTCACTGCAGTTTAAATTTTTCAAAGACCCAAATGTTTGCCTTTTATTTCTCCTTTAAATTGGAACATAAATAATTTTGAAATAGTTGCTGTCAACATATATATAGTAATTGTATCATCTCAAATTAGCTCAGCTTTGAAACTGCATTAATGAAACAACTTATCCTCATTTTCTTCACGTCATTAATTACACAGATTCTCTAACTTTCTATTTATTTTTTATTTTCTTTATATTTAAGGGTTAAATGATTTTATTTAATCATTATACAAATTATATTTCACTTTTAAATTAAAACATAATCTTGATTTTTTAAATAAACTTATGCTGCTGGACATCATTTTGAATCATAGATATCACTATAAACTCTAACACATCAGTTAGGTTGACGTTCTAAATCTACCTATCTTTTGTTATTACATGAGTTTTTTTTTTTTAAATAAAAAAATATAAAACATGAAGATTCACGTAAATTTATGATAAATTAAAATATAAGCTAAATTTTTTAAATAAACTCATGCTATATCACTATAAACTTTGACATATAAGTTATATTCACATCCCAAAGTTTATCATTTTTTTGTCATTACATAAAAAAAAAATATATATATATATATAATATAGAGAACCACACCAAAACCATGATAAATCAAAATATAAATTTATTTTATTTAAATGAACTCGTACTGGATATCACTATAAACTTTAACATATCAATTATATTTACATTTCAAAATCCAATAAATTTTTGTCATCACATGAGAAAAATATGAAAAACAATAATACAAAATATGGAGAAGTACATCAAATTTATAATAAAAATTATACCTTACAAAACATAAAACCATATTTATTATATGAACAAAAAATCTAAGTAAAAAAATATATATAAAATATTAAATCACTTATGATATTTTTTATCAATAAAAAACAAATTAATTAATTTAGATGATAGGGACTAATAATCTCTATTTTTCATATAGTAATGTAACACCTTTTTCTATATACAATAAACAATGTTAAAATGTTTTTTATTCGTGAAATGAAGACTCTAAACAGAGAAAATATTTTTCTGAATAACTGTATATTTTAATTTAAAAATGAAAATATTTAGCGTTTGAAAATATTTAACTGTATATATAATTAGTATTAAATATAGAAGATGGTGTATGAATTTGAATTGTGAGGTGAGATGTAAGATAAGTGGAGAAGGCAAAGAGAATCATTTAGCGTTTGAAAATATTGAGAAGTGGAAGCTGATTTTCAACATCTCTCACTCTCAAAATCCAAACAAACAAACAGACAGTGGATGGTCAAAAGCTCAACAAAACTCCACACTCGCTTCCTAATACTACAAACAAAACCAACCAACGCACGTTTCTGAGTGTTGTTTAAGCCAAACACTACCCAATTCTTTCCCTTCTGTCGCTACTCACTTTGTTTCTTTCACTCACCTTCATCCACTCTTGCTCAAAAATATAATTCCACCTTATTATTCAAATCATGTTTTTAGAGATGCGGTTTGATAAGGGTACAACAATATATCTTACAAATAATAAATATAAGAAATATATTTTAAACTTAAATCCATCTCACAAAATTGACTTGTAAGGTGAGGTTTGCATCCACTTATATACTCTGAATTGACCTTATTTCTAGTCAATGTGAAACTTTTAACAAAACGGATTAACTTAACTCGACTTTGATCCATCAAATATAAGTTGGACTAGATTGTTCATTTAGTTAATAATAGGTTGACTTTTATAACTTTTATAACTAGTTGTCAAACTGAAATGAGTTCATATCAAGTTATTGAACTATTGGATTGATCAAATTAATATATCGGATTCGATAAAGACAAATATTTATATATTTAATGATGTCAGAATATCAAACTCACTAAATTGATATGTTGAGTTGCATGATTTGATCCGATAAAACAAAACATATTGAATTGGATTGTCGAGTTAAAAATTTCATCTCAATTTGTTATTTTTTTTCTATCAAATTACTATATTTGTTGGTCAAGCTTGACTCTTTTTACCACAAATTAATTAACCTTTTTCCGTTCAACCTAAATATTAAGAATTAATCTAAGTTTAAATATTATAAATAAGTTTTAAAAAAAGTTTAACTGTTTGTAAGTTAAGAACTATCACGTTTGGTGACCTAGGAGCGTGAAATTGTGCGTTGGAAAGTGTAAACCTAGATAATCCAACTGATTCTTAAACCATGCCAACCCTGATAAGTCTGTTTATATTTACAATTACAAACTTTCCAGTTTGTGTACAATTACAACTACATGAAAATTATTGATAATTATTTGAAATAGACCGATCCCGATCATTGGTTCAACGCGGATTTGATTTGATTTGATTTGCAATGAGTGAAATGATGAATATTATTATAGAATGATTTCCTTTTACTTATCGAATGAACGAAAAATTAAATAAAATACATTTTGTATTTTCTGATTATTAAAAAACAATTTAAAAATTGTTGGAACTATTGTCAAACTGAACGTAAAAGATTAGCCTTAAAGCTCGCCAATCAATGCCATAAACTCAGCAGATTGTATATTAAGAGTCAATTAATGGAAATTTTGTCTCACTTCTAGCTGTTTATCGTGTTTAGCGACAGTGTATGATAATTGTAGAATTCAACCAAGTATAACCTAGAATTTAGGAGAATCCAATACTTATTTTAAAATATTAAAAAGTTAATAAGAGTATATAATAAAATAATATCATAGACTAGTGGTTGCAAAACTGTATCGTGCACAACAGAACAAGTAGTTTTTTTTTAACAATTTAAAAATCAAAAACAGAGAATGCGTCCCACACACGTGTAGAATCTTCCTGTGTTTAATATATATATATATATATATATATATATATATATATATATATATATATATATATATATAATCATATGACTATTATTTTTAGAATGGACGGTTCAAATGGTTAAACACTTACAAACATAATCACGATCATTATTCTAAAAGCAAACTATCACCTCTCGAAATAATTAAACTTAATACGGATAAATTTATGATAAAACATTATTAATATCCCATGTATCATAATTATATGTCAATATGAAATTCATTTTAAAATTTACAAATATTTATTTATTGTTAAAATTTTTAAATTTTTATTAACTTGTATTTTTATAGATAATCCTGACTTGTTTAAATGAAATTTTAGGATAAAAAATAATAAAGACAAATATTTCATATTAAGATATTGTCCGTTTTGGACTAAACCTTCAAAGATTTGTTTTTGATACTACTTCAAAATATCTCTTATCAAAAAATGTATCTTATGTATATATAAACTCATATTTATTTTTTATTTTATTCTATATAAGACTTTGTTTAAAGCTATGATAGAAAAAGATGAAAAAGAATGTGTAGGTGGCAAGAGGAAAGATAAATGTCTTTTTTTTTCATTTTTTATTTTATTTTATGTAAATTTATTTAAAGGAGCTAACATCAATGTTATAATCCAGCTATTACCAAACCGATGAACCATCATTTTCCATCGAAATTCATTTGATAGCATGAATTATGTGAAGCTTTTTTCTTCTTCGGTAAACTCTTATTTTCAACAAATGATTTGGGATGCCAAAATTTTATTTATAAGTGTGAATAAATTTAAGGAATCAAATATATTAAAATTAAATAATATATATTTTTTATTTATATTTAAATTTGTATATATAAAAAAGAATTGGAAAAACCAATACCCCTTAATTCTGGCTTAAGACCCCCCACTGTTGCCACCTAGAGACGTATAATTTTTCTTTATCTGAAAAAAAAAATTCATTCTTATTATAAATATTAGTACTTTAATATCAATCACTCTCTTCTAATTTTCTAATCGAGATTGTCTTCTTACTTTTAATTTTTTGACCCATTTCTTTCTGGCAACTGGAAAAGTACACGTCAATGGATAGAAATCACGTCTGGTTTTAGAATAGTATATTTAGCATAATTAATCAAACCAGTCTTTAAAATAAATACTTTTTTTTATTCTATGCTCAATCCCCTATTACAAGTTGATATATCTAAAAATTTGGATAAAAATTTGAATTTCGTTGGTTCAACAAGTTATCGTACAGAAAGATGACAGGGGTAATTAAATCTAAGATGTCGACAAATTATTTAATTTTTTATGAAATAAAGTTTAGTTAAAATAAAAAATGAAGCAATTTGATCTGATTTCGAAAAAAGACAAAATTATATTATTTTAAAAAAATTAAGATTAAATTGAAAAGAATAATAAATATAGAATGATATTGAATATAAAATATTAATAAATGATGTTATCACATGAGATAATAAGATTTCACAGTAAAAAAATTTCTTAGTTAAAGAAAACTAAAAAAAATATCACAAATTTACATATAATATATATTATTAACTGTCTATTAATTATTTAAATTATCTTAGAAAATGACTATTATAAACTTATTAAACCGAAAAACCTGAACGAAAATATCGATTAAATAAATATTTTAACCTTATTTTTAATTAATATCATCTTTTTATTCCTATGATAGATTGTCACAAGTTATTGGAGTAAACAAAATTTTCCGTCAGATATTAGACTTTTCTGATGCCTAAATATTGTGAAACTCCAAATGTTCAAAGTAAATATTATGAAAGTCACATTTTAATTATAAATCTCAGGAGGCCAGTCGGAAATTTCAAAGTTATATATAAATGTTTAATATAAATCTTCAATTCTAGAGGCATTGTCTCCAATTTAAACATTAAAGTGGGTTTTCTTAATGTATCTACTTATATTTTAAGAACTTGATCTCAATTCATCAATCGCAACATGTCAACATTAGGAATTAAATCCAATTTATATCGAAATCCACTTTAATTTCATTAAACTCAGAGATACCATTCACATTAATCATATATATATATATATATATATATATATATATATATATATATATATATATATATATATATATATATATATATATATATATATATATATAAATTAGTTTTCGAATACTAGAGTTTTGTTACGCTGCATTTTTTCTAAACACGACGAGGAGAAAAATAAATGAATAATTTTTTTCATAAACAAAAAATATGCATGAGTTAAAAAAATTATCTTTCTAAAAAGTTCAATATATTAAATATTGTTTAAAAATATTTTAAAACTCTTAAAAAAAGTTAAAAAATTAACCAAATCATAACAGAAAATGTAATCTCACTCTCCAGATTAAAAGATCAAATTCGAGTTATAAAAGTATACGTCACTCAGTCGATCAACTACTTAAAAAATTAACTTTGAGAATTTCAAAATAATGTTACCAATCAATTTAATATTGGTTTGATACTTTATACATCAAAGATTTCACAATTAAATTAATAAGATAAAAATATGTTTAGATAATATTGAATCCGATCAATCTTAATAAAAACTTATTTTGAAATTTATAAATATAAAAACAAGATAAAAGGATAAATAATTATATTCATTAAATATTTAAAACATAACTTTGATAACCTATTAATATAAATAAAAATTGACTTGAGAGTGTTTTTAATATATATCTTATTGAGATAGTTTTCGTTGCATACCGAAACACTAACTAATTACAAATATTAAATCAAACATTTTGATAAATTTTAAACAATAATATAAATATAATAATAAAGTTTAATTTATTTTATTTTACTTTGAGAACTACCTCAAAAAAGAGTGAAAATCAAGTACTTTTTTTTCATATGGGTGTGCTTGCTGCGCGACTTTGCATGCAGAAATCATTTAATTATTGAAAAGCAAAGAAGAAGAACATAGTATAAGAGATAATGGAGAAAAAGGAATAAAAAAGTAAAAGCAGAATTAAAGAAAAAGAAAAAGGAAAAAAAAATGAAGAAGTGTGCGTCCATGTTTGGATTGCATTCACATCATCCTAAAGCTGGGAATCACTTGCCACTTTAAAGTTGAAAACACCTTTCTTTCCAGTTATGGGTTTTGGCGCCCCATGTGTTCCCTTTTCCACCGTCACCTCTCTCTCTTCAACTCCCCTTTCTCTCTCATTCCTCCAAACCCATTCCAATTCTCACTCTCATGGGTTACCTCTCTTGCAATGCCCAATCCGCAATCGCCACCTGCGACCCTCACTTTAAGAAGCACAGACCCCTCCCTGCCAAACCAATCCGCCACTTCAACTACGCCGAAATCTCCGCAGCCGCTTCTGGCTTCTCCGTCGATACCTTTCTGGGCAGAGGCAGCCATGGCAGAGTCTACAAAGCTACCCTCGACGGCGGAAAGCTCCTTGCCGCCGTCAAAACAACGAAACTGGTCTCTGCTTCAAAGAACCACTCCACTAAATGCACCGGCTGCGGCAACTGCACCAGTCCAGTAGAGAACGAGATCGAGATCCTCTCTCAAGTTCCGAGCCCCCGCGTGGTGAACCTCATCGGCTTCAGCACCGACCCAAACGGTAACAAATTAATCGTCGTTGAATACATGCCCAACGGTTCGCTCCACGATCTATTACATTCCGTTAGAAAACCTCCCGGTTGGAACCGGAGGGTCCGGTTCGCGGTTCAGGTTGCGAAAGCGGTTCGCGAATTGCACTCTTCCAACCCTCCCGTTATTCACCGCGACGTTAAGTCTTCCAATGTTTTAATCGACGAGAGATGGAACGCGAGGCTCGGTGACTTTGGCCTTGCCTTAAGGGGACACGTGGAGGACGTTCGCGTCAAGTGCACGCCGCCCGCGGGGACGTTAGGGTACCTCGACCCGTGCTATCTGGCGCCGGAGGATCTCAGCGCCAAGAGCGACGTCTTCAGCTTCGGGATCTTGCTGCTGGAGATAATCAGCGGCCGGAACGCCATCGACGTCAATTATAGCCCTCCCTCTATTGTGGACTGGGCGGTGCCGCTGATCAAGCTCGGCGACTTCGCCGGACTCTGTGACCGCCGGATCGGAACGCCGACGGACCCCGCCGTGGTGCGGCAGCTCGCGGTGCTAGCTGCCAGATGCGTGAGATCGAAGGCCGAGAAGCGGCCGTCCATGGCGGAGGTTGTGGAGTGTCTGAATCTGGCAAGGAAGAGGATTCGTGCGTCCCCGGTGTTAATGTCTCTGCGGCGGCGCGTGGCGCGTATGGAGAGCGCGGTGCCGGTGGTGGCGTGGGAGGAGTGTGATGATAATAGTATTAATGACTGTGATAAGAGTGAGAAATTTGTGAGCATGGTGAAAGGTGGGAGTGGGAGCAGAAGGAAGGGGAAAGTATCCAGTGTGTGGGGTGTAGGGTATGGGAGTGAAGCGTCCAATAATAATAAAGTGATAAGGTCAAAGTCCATTGGTTCTTCTTCTGGTTCGGTCAAAGGGAGCTGGGTTAAAATGCAGCCACAGCCAACCGAGCAGGGATTTGGGAGGAGGAAGGTGAGGTTAAAAAAGTCAAAATCTTTGGGGGTTTTGCAAGGTTCTGTACTTTCACATTACAGTGAGAATAATAACAGTTATTATAGTTATAATAATAAGAAGAAGAAGAATAATGGTGATGATGTATCAGTAGTAATTGGGTGTGCAATGGCGAAGTTGGTTGTTACAGATAATTCAGAAAAGAAAATGGTGGAAAAGCCGTTAGTGAAATTGCATGATGAGAGTGGGAATGTGATTTGAATTGGATTGGATTGTGGCAGCACATGTGGGAGTGGAAAAGGAGACTAAGGTAATGAGATATTTGATGTTTCACCTGCTGTGCCTGTGAGTGTTGCATGATTGGGTTTCAAACTAATTATTTGTGTCTGGAGAAAAGAAGGACCAATGTTTTGCATTGGATCCTTCTCCTCACTCAATCACTCCCTCCATTCCAAGCTACCTCATAGACTACAGATCATTCAACCACATTTGTACTCTGATTTTCTCCCATTAATATTACACCTAAAACAGAACTCTTCCTGTCCTTTCTTTTTTCTTCTCCACAATGCTGTCTTAATCTCTTTTTTAACATTTTAATACCATTAATTCTTCTAAGATCAAAAATATTACCGAACCTAATTGCCATAAATAGATTAAGATTGAAGGACTCTGTGTCTTTAGTAATATTCTTACTTTACGTCTTTGATTTACTGTCCATCTTACATGCACATGAGTTTTTATGAATGAATTCTTAAAAACAGGTACGACTGAAGACACAATTATGGTGAGCGGTTAACTCTGGTTGTTGGAAAAATAGTAAAAAATAAATCGAAATGTATGAAAGGACAAATCCTTAATGATCTAACTAGAATCCTAAACGTTACCTTAGAGATTTCAACCAGAAGGATTGTAAAGTTAAGAATCCATGAATGATAAAGATCCATGTAGCATTAAACTTACTGACAAAAAATGTCTCCAGTGTTATGTTAGTATAGGCTATATGCAAACTAGGAAATCAACTACCTACTTCTTTTGTTTTTATTTTTTTTATCCCAAAACATTGATGTTATGTTTTAGGAATTTTAGTCTAAATACAATACTTCTTCCATTTTAAAATTTTAGTTTTAGAAGAAACCTTGGTTGTTTTGGAATTTTAATATTATATGTTTGTATTAATCAACTTTGATTTTTAGGTTATTTTTAGTGGAACATTATTAACTTTGATTTAAAAAAAGAAAGTTGTGGTGGAGTGTCATGTTTCTCTTCTATGAAAATGGCAGATAAATTTTTAAGATGAACGGTCATTTTATTCTCCCCAAACCTTGTCATATTAGATTATGTTTTGTACCATAGATATTAAAATTCTAAATTGTACTATTAAAATTCTACTTCTATCAGCTTTAGCGAGTTTTATAATTCATCTGGTACTTCTTAATTGAAAACACGTAATAATAATTTTCATTTCAATTGAATTGAAGATTTCTCAAATTGGTCGTATTTATTGATCCAATATTACATCTTTTGGATGAAAATTAATATTTGTAATTTGTATAAAATGAAGTTTAGGAACATCTATCTGATGTTAGATGTTATTTCTTTAAAGATTTTAGTATTTATATTTAAATTATTTTTTTCTTGTGAGGAATTATTTTTAACATTAAATATAAGCTGCTTGGTCAACCTCACTATAAATTTTAATAGTATTATGACCTTAGACTTGACCGGTAGCTGTCATAAAGATTTTTTTTTTTCCAATGTTTAAATTGATTGAGAATTTTCATAAGAATAATTCATTGTTCAACAATGAGATTCAAGGTAACATAAATACGAAGATTGAAACAGAGTTTTAAGAAATGTTAATTTAATAAATGTACTGACGGATTAATTGATAGTCAAATGGTTAATCTATCTATCATAGAATGGTCAAGGTCAAAACATATTAAGTTATAAAATTATTTTGATTAAAGATTTAATTACAATTAATTATATTTAGACTATAATTAGATAGATCTTAATAAAAATTGTAATATAAAAGTTTTAAATAGAAGTTTCAGGTGATAAGTTACACATTAATTATATATCTATTATCTTTATTCTCGAAATTAACTTTCATATTTAAGAATTTTTGACCGGTATCACCGATTGGTATTGACCAATTGGAATTGGATTTAAAAATAAAAGGTGGAAAATCCTCTATTGGAAAAAAAGGTTTGATTCCATATATCAAAATATTTTGGCGCCTATTGTAGCATCGATCAAGCATTTGTAGTAATCACATAGTGATCATAAGGAACATAACGAACAATGTCATTATAGAAGAAGTGTCTGACCACCCGTTGAATCCTATGGATATGATGACGAACTTGCAGAAACAGATGGATGAGATGCAAGAGGGACTGAGCACCAAGAACTCGGTCCCTTCCACACAACCTCTTCCAGTATCAACCAAGCAACATGAGGAACCTGACCAAACGACCAAGGAAGGTAGCTCAGGAGCTAGTAAGGATCACCCGTTAATCGCAACACTGAATACGATCAAGATGCTTCCATGCACAACATGGATAATGGAGGTGCCTCTGCTAGACAATTGGAGGATGTTTGTCTTTGACGAGTATGATGGCTCCACTAACCCTGATGAACACCTTAGAATGTTCATGAACCAAATGACACTTTATACCTTTCAATTTGGCATAAAACACAACCCAACGCGTCCTAAGTGCTTGCACCCAAATAGGTCGAGGTCGCATGGTGACTACCATTAAGCGGCTTAGTCGCTTACTTGTCGATCTACCATAACCAATGGTATACAGACTACTCTGTAAGTTATTAGAATATGATCAAACATTGACTCAGACAAGGGAAATGGGTCACTCTGGTCCAAGCCCAAGCCCATCCAGGTAAGGGCTCATAAACATAATAAATTATATTATAAATAGCACAAATATTGAGGTATTTTATTTATGTTCTCATTAATTACATTTAATACTCTTATTCATCTTAGAGAGGATGAATACTTAAGAGGAGGAGGATGAACACTTTGGAGAACAAAAATTAAGAAGTTGTTATAGTTGAATTCTTTATATGATTACCTTTTGAATATGTACGAATATTAAATAATAAAATCTTAATTTATATAATTTTACAAACAAATATATTAAATATCCAAACCGTTAAACATTAAATAACACTCTATAGACTTCAAAAAATATTTAGTGTCAACTTATTAAATAATTATAATGAAAAATATTAAAAGGATTAGTTAAAAGTAAACTCAACTCTCACTTAACTCAAACTTATTTAATTCATAGTTTAAGTGAATTAACTCATTAAGAATTTCATATGATATACTTTAATTATATTAAAATATTAAGTTATGGGACAACGAAGAAGATTTGTATTTTAAATATTATATAGTTGTTTTTTTCTAGAATTCCAGTTCGATGTTTGATTTGTTTTTATTAGCCAAATCAATTTAATGTTGATTCTTTGTTATAGCTAGACTAGTAAATAATTATTTTTCATTCTAAATCCAAACATTTTAATTCAAGATTTCACCGTTAACACAAAATTATTTATATTGTGGATTAATTTCACAAATACATTTAATTAATTGAATTATCTCTTTATTATGTGAATATCAATAAGAAATTCATTTATTTATTTTTTGTGTTTTTAAATAATGATGGAATGATATAAATAGAAATTGAATATAGTGATGGAAAATGAAAAAAATTATATATATATATATATATATATATATATATATATATATATATATATATATATATATATATATATATATATATGTAACATCCCAAAAATACAGTAATAAACCATATAATAGAATTAATTACATTTAATAATATATCAATTCAGTTTTATACTAAACAAGCGTACGATTTTGGCCGAACGGCCTTATAACATTTTTAAAAGTAAACTGTACAAAATTAAGGGGAAAACATGACCGAACGGCTTACAAAAGTTAAAGTACCGATCGGTCAGATAACAAAAAGGAAAAGGAAGTGACCGAACGGTCACCCCATGCTAAACTAATAACTATTAACCGAACGACCTACTGTTCGGCCTTTACTTCAACTTCTACGAAGTTCGCATCCTCCAAAATTTCTTCTTCCAGCGCCTCTTCCAGTAGCGCGCTTCCATCTGCTCACATCCACACGGATGATCATTGCAATAACAAGACGGACGTACAACAAGACAACATAAGGAAAATGCAGGGTAAGCTTATGTAATTTAATTCAAGAAATAACATACGTTTATCAAATTCAACACATCAAGTACATTTCAACATACTATACAAACAAGGCCTACTACTAGACTGACTGTCCGGACTGTATGAATTCTGTGTAGCTACGACGTTCGTGCACCCGGGTGATTTAATAACTGGAATTCTCATCAGCTGCCACCCGAGGTTAGTCCGTTCCGTCCAAAGTACCCCTAAGGACTAGGACCTCATGCCGTTCCCACACATGATCTACCCTCCTCTACGTGAGGACGAGTACTCACGGAACATCAGGATGAACCGCCAGCTAAGCATTTCCACATTCATACTTTACCAAATTTCAATATTCATCCAAGAGTCGTTCCTCCCCGGAACGCTCGTTCAAATCCAAAATCTTACATTCATCTCATATATTCTTCATTCTTTATAACCTTTCACTTAGGCATCATTTTCATCATCCTTTCTAAACACATAAAATACCGAACGTTCCGCCCTCTTCATAACGAGAACGAACAATAGAAACGAGACCGATAAAATCTCTCGTTCCAGAATAGAATAAGACCAAGAGAATTACCTTTAGATTTAAGAATATCTCGTGTACAATCATATACCATATATGACGAACGTTATTTACATCGTGAATCAGTTAAATGAACTGACTCTCGTGAGTTCAAATCCATACTCAACAATAATTCAAGTACAGAGGCTGTAGGCCGGATCAAAAGAACGTAGACACGTCAGAACGTTAATAACCATATTTTAGAATCATTCATATACAGAAACCGAATGTTAGTCAATGACCGAACACGGTAAGAATATGCTACTGAAATTTGGACGAACGCTAATTCATCAAGATTGATTTTGCTAGGAACAAGTACGAGCGCTTGGTATAAGACCGAGCACTTACTCATTATGTGCGCTAGGTGTAAGACCGAGCACTAATAAACTTATAATAAAGGGTTTGGTAAATATATTTAGTTACTATTGACTTGGTGTTTTCGAACAACAATAATATACAATTACATATAATTATATATTGGGTTCATCACATTAGACTCAGGGATAACTATGCTTGGCCGAACGCTCAAACATAGTATTACCACACGAAGGCGCTCGTCCTACACTAGGATTCTCTCCAAATGAAAGAATCCCTTTTCAAATAGGTTTACTAGGAAAACCAAACGGTCAATGACCGTTTAGTAACGAACGTACTTTATCATAGTGAAATCTCATATACATAATCCATTTACATTTCAACTCATTTTTCTTAACTTATAACTTCATAACTTTATAAAATTCATATCATAATCAACTTTCATATTCCATACAATCCAAATCATATAAGTTTCATATATTTCATACATTATAACACAACTCAGCCATATTTCATTTCATCTCATTAAATCAACGAACGTTCATTCAATACAATCATATTAACCATCATGCATCAAAATCATTCATTCAACCATACGAACGTTCAAACATTTCAACAGCATACAAATTAAATTAAATAAGCTTCCCTTACCTCTAGTGTGAACGTACGTCCTTCAGACTAAAACTCAGTTCGCTGAAATAAGATTTCCTCTACCCGCAACGCTCAACCAAACTCTTCAAACTAAAACAAGTTACGGAAAACCAAGATTGGTTCAGATAAGGTGACCGCGTGCAACCAGAGCTTGGCTTGCATGTTCATACGAACGAACAGCTAGAGACGAGAAACTTACCAGTTTCAGAATCCAGAACTGTTCGGCTTAAGTATAAGCTTGGGACGCCGGAAATGCTCCTACGGTGCCTAAATGATGATCGGAGGTGAGTTTTCTTAGAGAGAAGATAGGGTTTCTAGTGAGAAGGGGGAGAAAATGAAAAGATCAGAGTTTGGGAGGGAGGGTGCATGCAGAGGAGAGTGGGACGGAAGTTTCAGAAACAATCATTTTCTTCCCACGTCCAAACGAGCGTCCGCTCTCCTGTCGACACCTGCCTTCCACTATCTGATTTCAGAAACTTCGGTGATTGACACCTGGCGTCCGCACAGAGGATTTTGGGTGCGTTTTAATGAGTCTGAGCAGGAGTTTTGGGATTCATTTAACTAGGCCTGACAATATATATATATATATATATATATATATAATGCTAAGCGGAAAAATATATTTTAATAGTATTTAAGTGTTCTTTTTAAAAGATTGACAAATTATTTAATCTCAATCTATAATTTGAAGGAGAGTAGTCATTATTGATTAACATCTAAGTCCCTGCAAACATCCATTTCATACTTCTCATCTCTCTCCATTTCATACTTCTCATCTCTCTCTGTTTATTAATTTCTGGCACATCACATTAATCTTATTACTGATGTATTTTTCCTCTTATGGCACTCTATCTAAATATCTACTCCTTTTAAATTATCAACAGTTTATTTTCTTCTACTAAGATCAGTCAAAACAGATCGAAAAAATAAAATTTCAAGTCATTTCAGCATTTAAAAGAAAAAAACAAGTTAAACTCGTAAATGTAACCTTTTTGTTTCCTCTAATTTTGATAAGAAATGTTTTTTCCCTTTTATTGAGACAACGTTGAACATGCAGATGCTATTGTCTTCGAAATGTCCTACATAGAAATTGTACTAGTATTTGTCAAATTCCAACCCCATTGAAAAAACAAAAAATTACTTTAGTTTCTATATTTTTACAAGATTTATTTTTATTCATGAGACCGATTTAAGTTACTGTGATTAATTTTATGTATTTTTCAAAATTAAAAATATTCATGTTACAATCAAGACAATAAAACTAAGTTGATATCATTTAACTAGTTGTACACCACATGTGACGTCGGTATGTTTTGTGTGTGTAATATTCTCTTTGAAATAATTTAATATGCATCATATATGTTATATTCTTTTTATCATGTTTATTCTGTCCGAATGATTTAATATTAGATTCTAATTGCAGGAAAATAAGTCATATTTTTTAATTTAAGAATGTCTATCTTATGTAATTTTAATTTTTATAAATCACGAAAAATTTTATAAATAAAAAATACCACATGTACATTTTTTTATAAATAAAAAAAATCACATATGAACATATTTTATAAATAAAAAATATTACATAATGTTCAATTATCGTTTTCTCTCGCTCACACTTAACCACTAAACAATCTAGTAAGAAAACGAGTGCAATAAAAGATAAAACAAAATAATATCTAGTCTTTTGTTATATTTATGGTGATTCAAAGACCGTAAAAATAAACATTATTTAGAGAAAGTATTTATTGAATTGTCTTCTCTTCATACTTTTATTATGATTTTGTATTCTTATTAAGTTTAATGTTAAAAAATATTTTTTTTAAGTATATCTCTATTACTTAGACATTATGACCAGAATTAATTTTAAAAAGTTCACAAGCTTAACAAAGAGATCTAATCCACAACTCATGACTTTATTTTTTTTATAAGAACAACATTTAATAAATTTCTATAAATAAAATATGTAACAGAACCTGAGTTTGGATGTGAAGGGCTGTGCTCGTCCAATGTCCCCACGTCTTCCTCTACTCGTGTTTCGTACGGATCCTCTGTACTCACTCCTCAATTTTCTCCTCAGTCCGCGGGTGGGAGACCTGCGAAAGATTCTCCGATGCCAAAGTCAGTTGAGAGCTATGGCGTTTTTCTGAGACAGTAATAAATGTGCAGTAAATGCAACCTATGTACCACTCACCCTGGACCTGTATTTATAGTTTTCGCCCACGGCCCAATTCAGCCCAATAGCTTTTAACCCCTACTTACCTTAAGCTAAGTTGATTGGTAACGCGGCCGGCCGTCCTCGTGGGACTTACCCTCATGACCGGCCGGCCGGCTTCGGGCGAGTTGCTTTTTCCCCAAGTGTCAAGCGGTAAGGTTGCACGATTATGGACACACGGGCGTCCGGCCTACCATGCCCAACCATTCCCAACAGTAAGTAGAAGGGTAGTTTCCTGGGTCTCATACGGTGACGTGGGCGTCCGGTCCGTTTGGTGGTCCAATGACGTGGATGTTCGTCCCGTACGGCGTCCGGTCCCTAGTACAACTTTTAACTATTTCTCTTTTCAATTATATCTCTTATATTATCTCAACATTATCTCTATTCTTCGTAGAAAATTTCACATCTTTTTTTAATCCGATTTACCTTTATCGATATAAAAGGCTATATATAAAGCAGAAAGAGTTTATTTGATTGAAATTTTGGTTACAGTAGTTTTTTTAATTCCATAGTCTCCAACCTGTGTATGTATTTTTGGATTTGGTTGGATGAATTAGGTTTATTGTATGCATGTGAAATTTAATTAATAATGATGAATCTTGATTAGTCTTCGATCGTAAATATTTCATTTTTTTAATTATGTTTTTTGAAAAAAAAGTTTAATATTTTTTAATTTTTTTATTCTTTTTTGAATTACATTGAAGAATACAAAATTTTCGGTAAGAGACGAGTTTCAATAATAAATTTTTATAAAGAAAAAGTTCATATATTAATGTTTATTAAAATCTATTGCTAAATATTTGGACTTAAATATATATTTGGTAAGATTTATCAACTTTGGACTAAAAATGGGTTTGGTCATAGTCTTATGGGCTCCAATTTAAAGACTACTGGCTACCTTGTTCGTGTAAATTAGTTTTTGTGAAAGGTAAAATAATTTATGTTGTTATTAGGTCGCTATACTATTTTCATACTATTTTCAACAACTCTTGTTATATCAATATCCTTAGAGGAAAATAAAGTTATAGATGTTTTTGTCATTAAATTAGTATTAAAATAACCTATAGGTGCTATATTAGTATAGTGGAAAACAAACAATTTTTTTAAAAAATTCATAATAACATAATTAATGAAATTATAAACGAGATAGAGAATCAAACTTAAATATAATACTTGTTTGACAAGACAACCCATTGTGAAAACTTTTAATTATCTCTTTTAAATAAATGACTTCAACAGTGAATTCTTTTAAAGTCAGGTTCAAGATTGAAGAATTTGTTTTAGCTAAATTTGTTTACCTCCAAAAATAATATCATTATTTTTTTATGTATTCTTTGTAGAGAAATAAAACTTATGTTTCGTATGATTAAAATCATAAAAGTGAAAATAATAAAATTACAAAATGGTCTGTCAATATATTCTAACACTTAAATTTGTCAACTTCTGCTACAATGGCCTTAAAAGTAATTTTGAATGAAATTTTAATTTCAGTGATAGAGTTATTTTTAGGTTCTTGGTAATAATAAAATGTTAACATTAATAGTACTTGAAAATTAAGGTAGTTGATTTATATATGTTGAATTGTGATTTGATTCACATGGTTAACTGTGTTTGTGGTTTAGATTGGATAAAATAAAATGTTAGTAAAAGCCCATAAAGAGAGTATGGAAATGAAGCTGACTTAGACTCTCTTTCACCATACCCTAACTTCGACTTCTTTTATAGTCTTATCAACGTCCATATCCTATTTTTTTTTTTTATCATCAAATTTAACATACACCATTCTTAGAAAGTTCCTTTTTAGTAAAATAAAGATAAAAGTTACAGTCATAGAAAAAAAAAAACATCAATGCTATTCATATTGCCATCTCTAAAGTTTATTTTATGATTTGACAACATTGAGGTGGAAGAGAAAAAAAGGTGACAAAAAGAAATTGTAAACTGAAACAGAGCCCTAAGCCCAACTAAACACGTTTCTTTTGAGTGATCAGTGTTTATTTTTCGTCACCTTGATCCGCAAAAGCTTTTATTTTTTTGAGAAGAACGCATCAAATGTTCACCACAAATTATTTTTGGAAATCATATAAAAAAATTAGCAAATTGATTCAAAATTTAAATAGAAAAATGAGTTTTATTATAATTTAAATTAAATAAAAGGCATTGAATATTTTGATATGAAATTGATGTTGAATTTAGATGTTTTAATAGAAAAGGAAAGTAACCCATAGAAGGAAAATGCATGAAAGTTAAGATTGATGGTTGAGTGAATAGAGATTATAGGGTTAAAGAAGGAAAGGACATTGGAATTGAGGAAATGAAGAAATGATGCAGAAAAAGTGGAAGTGAGTGAGATTGAAATGAAAGGATAAGGAGTTGAGAGGGCGTGCGTGTGTTATGTGTTATTTGTTGGGAAAATGGATCGATGTGAAAGCTGGTTTCCAGCCAGCTGACATGAGAGTGACACAACTACATTTTCTTTTTCTTTCTTTTCCTCTTTTCACTCCTTAAACTTCATTTCTTACAAATCTTATGCGTATAAGTAACAGTAAAACTTAACTTATAAGTTTTAAAATTTGTAATTATTTATATATTATAAATTGTAATTAGTTTTTTATATTTTAAAAAATAAAATAATATATTAATAAATGACCAGATAATAAATTATACAATAAACCTAATAAAAAATAAAAAATAAAGTTTAGATGATTTTGATATTATTTTAAACTCACAAACTGATTTGTAATATAAAATTTACATGTATTTATATATTATAAATCTATCTAATTTATTTTTAATTAATGGAGGTGGAATTTTCAACACTTATTAATAATATATTATTTTGATTTATGTACAAAGAATTAACATCACTCAAAATTAAAATTTTAAGATAATTAATTTTTTAGGTTTTTTTCACTTGTATATTATTTGATTTTATTATCTTTACTGTAATAAATATAGATTTACACTTAAATTTTTAACTATACACTTTAAATACGATTAATTTATAATATATAAAAAATAAAAAAATTTATATAATTAAGTGATACCTTGATTAAAATGAATTAAACTTAAATTGTACTATTAATCTTATTAATTGGATCTTTTACTCTCCTTTTTCTACCTAATAGGTGCAAAATGAAGATGTTAAAAACCATACGATTTTATGTTTAATTATTTTTCTAACGACATAGTTTTGAATGATTAAAAATATTTATAAGTTTTTATAACCACGTTATTCATGGTGTTAGCTGACTTGCTGGTCTTTAAAACCTCTATATAAAACAAAAAAGATACGAATAATTTTTGGTAAAAGATTTCCTCCAACGAAGTTTACCTAAACTTAGTCGAGACATTAGTTTAAACATGAAATTTTGTTTTCATTTTTTTACATCTATTTTGGCACGTTTTAAACAGAATAAAAGAAAAAATATGAGGTAATTTATAATTGGTTGGTACTATAAAAACCGTATTGATAATATACTGTTTTTTAATAATTAAAAAAAATGATGTATTTTACAGCTTGAATTGTCTTTTTCATTTTACAGGCTGTATCTAATATTTACTACACTTTTTGTTTGCACATAGCTTCTAACGGTAAACTGGTTGAGAGAATCTCCTTAGGTTACCTTTGGTTGGACAAATTTTGGAAACCAGTAAGATGAGTGGATCAAAAACTTCCACCTTTTTCTTATCCTTATATTGTTAATATAGGAAAATTAAAAAAAAAATAAAAAAAATAAACCGGGTAAACAATTTTTTATATATACTGAATCCTCCTTTATTTTATAGTTTTTTTTTGTCAAGAGTGCTTATATTATTATTTACACATGTTTCTCTCTCTCTCTCTCTCTCTCTCTCTCTCTCTCTCTCTATATATATATATATATATATATATATATATATATATATTTTAATTATGTCACTTTCTACTATATTTTTCTCTTCCAACAATTTTGTTTATTACTAGTTAAAGTTCTCACTGTCACAATGGGCTAAGTTAATTTTAGCTCATTAAATACATATGTTGGTATCACAATAAACTCAGTACATCACATTTTATTGAGTTCATCCAAATATACAAGTAATTAATATGAAGGTTATAATGATATATTATATTGGGCCTATTAATTAATTGAGAATATGAAAAATCTAGATATAGTTGATTACGAACAAAATCAAATTATTGGTTCCAAGTTAGCTAGTCCTCATTTTTATCCAATTGTAATAAAAATATGTATTAACAAATAAGAATAGAAAAACAGCTATTACTAAAATAAAAAATAATACATGATTCTATGCAACTTCTTTATTTTAAATTACATGCATACATACTCTTTGTTAAATTAATAATATAGTAAGAACCTAGAATCGTGAACTACAGCAATAAAAAAAAGGTGACAAGGACTTCTTTTTAAATTTATATATATATATATACATAATTGCATGTAAGAAGGTATCTATGTAAAAGGGAAATCTTGAATTTTTGTAGGTGAGAATAATTAGTGATGAAAGATGTCACATATTTCGATATGAAATGAATAGAGTCATAGGATATCTACTATTATATTGTTGACCCCATTCTGTCAAGATACAGTTAGGTGTGTGAAATAAAGTGCTAGGTTTCTGTGAGGCTTCTTCTCTAACTAGCTCACACATTTACCATATCTTAGCAATTAAATAATTTCAAGAACCACTCTTTCATGATCGAACTCTATCTAAAAACCTAAATTCAGGTTAACATTCACGTGCATCGCCATAGATTCCAGCTTTCCACAAGTTACAGCTGAAACTCCTACAAATTCATTTCCAATTATTTGCAATTTTTTAACTATACAATGCCTAATTAATCTAAAAATTCCAACATATTTGAAGAAATATGCATGTGAGGGAAGAAGAAAATGGTAATTTGTTAGATAAAGGTTTATGTTTATTCATTAGGTTGTATTGTAGGGGTGGCATGCATGCATTTGGCTTTCGTAACAGTATAAAATTAATAGTTACAACAATAATAATTATTTACTATTATAATAATACTTGCAATATAGTGATTGTGTCAACAAAAGGATATAGTATGACAATATATTAGGTTATATATATTGAATTTCGATAAACATGTATTCCAACTAGTATCCTGAAGATAATATCTTTACAGTCAATAATTGTATTTAGGATATTATTATTTAGAGCTTAAAACTTATTACAACTTTGACTTTAAAAAATCTCAAAAAATTTAAAATGTTTTTTTTATCTCAATTTCCAAAGAAGATAAGACTATTAGGTTTATCAAAAATAAATATACATATTGAAATGAATCGATAAACGTGTATTTATTGTAAAATTACACGTGTTATGTGGTGAATGGCGGTTCAATAAAACCACTAATCAAACTCTTTTAACCAAAAATGTCAAACAAATATACATTTATATTAACTCTCACGAAACCTAATAAGCTCACATGTTCATCGATAATTGGAACAGTGATCAATAACAAAAGGAAGAAAGAAATTATATAACATGAGATTACTATGAGAATTTTTTTATGACGCCTAGTTCTATTATCTATTTTACAACCGAACTCAGTGTAAAATGATAGTAATAAATTTAAGGAATACAGATATGAATTAAAAATAATAAATAATAATTTAATATTTAGCAGAATAGGAGAAGAGAAGATAGAAAATGGTGATAGATGAGTGATGTCATGTGATGTCGGAAGAGGAGGGCACGTAGGCAGCTCCCATGAATGCCGACAGATTAATTTTTCCGATGACAGGTCGGTGTCCTAAGTTTATGGGACCTCTCATCCTTTCTCTTCAACTATAATTATTCTTCATGCACCACTCCATACTTTTTCCACTATTCTATTCTAATCACTCATTAAACTTTTACTATGTAATACTGGGTGAGATTCACCATCTTAATATATGGATTTAAAATAAAAAAACTAAAAAAAAAAGATTTCATATAAAATATTATTTCTAGTAAAAATTAGTATTTTCAATGTACCTCTTTGAAAAACGGGTAGGTCCCATGTGTCTTTTTACATGTCCAATAAATCCAAAATATATGTTGTATTATTTTCTTTGTTGTGTTGAGTGTAAAAATATTGGTGTTACTGCAAAAAGTGTATTGGAAGAATGTATATGGAAAAAGTAAAAGATAAAAAAAAGGGGGTTAAAGTAAAAGTGAATGTGTGAGTGAAGATGATAGATGCAGATGTTAATGTAATGGCAAGTATTTGAAAGGCTTTCGAGAGTGAGACACCTCTTTTTCTGCAGACGGGTCATTGATGACCACATCCTCTGCTCCTCTCTTATCTTCAACTGCGACTTCAAACAAATTAATATTACTATCTTAATATAAAATCTCTTAAATTCAATTAATTAATTAATAATTAGTATTTATTAGGAGTAATATAAAATGATAAAAGAAAAGCAGGAGTATCTTACTTATACTTATTATCCATTGCGGTGGGTTATGACTTCATCATTCAATTCAATTGACTCGGCTCTTCCTCTCTCTCAGCTACAATACTTGATTGTAGATCTTTCTCTGCTACTCCCATCTCCAGCACACAGCAAACATCCCAAATAAAACACAAAAATTTATTTATTTATTAGTAAATTTATTTTATTCTGCTTTTGCGAAAGTGGACAGCGATATGGAATTTGACGACCACGAAGAGCAGGAGGAGGAGGAAGAAGAGGAAGAGGAGGAGGAAGAGGAAATGGGATTCTCAGTGGCGGCGCCGGTTTACGATTCCTTCGGAAACGCGGCGCCCAGGTCTAAAATGAGCGCAGCTGAGGGAGTTCCGGCCACCGTTAACTCCGGTCGCAAAGGCGGCTCCGCGGGGACGAGCAGATACAGAGAATGTCAGAAGAATCATGCCGTCAGCATCGGCGGTCACGCCGTCGATGGCTGCTGCGAGTTCTTGGCCGCAGGAGAGGACGGCACGCTGGAGGCCGTAATTTGCGCGGCCTGTAATTGCCACCGCAATTTTCACCGCAAGGAGATCGACGGCGAAATCAGCTCTTACCAACTGCGCTCGCAGCCGCAACCGCTGCATCCTCAGTATCACCACCAATTCTCCCCTTACTACCACCGCGGGCCACCACCTTCCTCCGCGGGATACCTCCACCCCCACCACCTGTTAACCACTCCGGTGTCGCAGCACCGGCCTTTGGCTCTACCACCGCTGGCTTCGGGAGGAGTGTTCAGTAGAGAAGAGGAGGACATGTCAAACCCCAGCTCGAGCGGCGGCGGAGGTGGCGGTTTTGGTGGTGGTGGCAGCGGCAGTGGAACGAAGAAGAGGTTTAGGACAAAATTCACGCAGGAGCAGAAGGATAAGATGCTGGCATTTGCGGAGAAGCTAGGGTGGAGAATTCAGAAGCACGACGAAGCTGCCGTGGAACAATTCTGCGCTGAAACTTGTGTGAAGAGACACGTGCTGAAGGTCTGGATGCACAATAACAAACACACTCTAGGTAAGAAACCCTAATTTTCAGTCTTCAATTTCTCTCTTTCAGTTTTTAGGCCCATATCCTAGATTTTAGTCTGAATAGAAGGAAACAAAGTGGTGTTATTACTTAATTTGTATTCTAAAATAAGTTTAGCTAATGGAGATCTGGTTAGGGTTAATTCACACTCATTCTTCCCCAACAAGCTTATTTTTTGTTTGATATATATATATATGTGATGTGACGATGATGAGATTGTGGTTGTTGGTGATTTGCGGTTGTTATGTGTGTCTTCTAGCTAATTCAGAGCAACGTTCAGCTGGGAATGGATCGAATCACTTGAACAGCTCCACCATAATTGAGAATTCTGAACTCTCCTAAGGGAGATTAACGAAATAAAGACAAAGAACTAAAGTTGGAAGTTGATGGAAGGGTTTGCAATTGTTAATGATATCAGAATCAGAATCAGAATGATCAGTGATGGTGAGGTAGGGGAGTATCGAACGGAAGTATGGGGATGAGCGCAGAGAATAATTTGCAACACTGGTTGTATTTATCGTGCGTGGAATGCAAGTGCAAAGCTGTTTTAAGTTACTACTTTGCTATGTTTCTTCACATTTGTCGTCTTCTTTTCCTGTTTTTCCTCCTAACACCACCTTACCTTTATTCTCCTTTCTCTCTCATATTAATGTCTCTTCTTCTTTCTTTCTTCATTGCTGGACCTCAAACTTCACAAATCATTTAATAATCACTCTAACCTTCTTATTCAACCTTCATCCTATATCTTTCCAATATTTTATGTTCCTTTTCACCTTATTTTCACTTCATTTCTGCTGTTTAATCTGTATTTTTTTTTTCTTAACAATGCTTAAAAAGAGTGTTTGCTCCGTTTATCATTCGGAATACTAATTTAAATCTTATTCCCGCATGTGTGAAAAAGCGAGAAAAGTAATCCCAACACTACGAGTGGGCGTTTCACGCGGCAAACTCGTACACTGTTTGCCTGTTGCGTCGCAGATCACAGTCTTGCAGACCAGACATGCAGACTTTTTCTGATTTTGATAACACTGCACCACGTTAATGCTGCTCTGTGCACTTTTCCTTAACTACTGTTTTCTCCTCCTTTTTCTTTAACTTTCTCGTTAACTATGTTCAACCATTTCCCATTTTTTAACCACACACAAAACTTTAGGTTTATATTCGAACGCTGTTAATCACTAAACTGGCTGCATATTTGTATATATATATATATATATAAATGTTACTATTTCTACGCATGATAATCATCTTTTCAGTTCTAAGAGTTGAAAATGCAGTAAAAGATTCTACATCTTTATGTAGTGCCAGTACAGACATTAACGAGACTGAATAACTTGTTTGTAATAAGTTCTTGACATATGTGTTTCTTTGTTGTTTCTTTTCTTTTCAGTTTATATATGCGGATAATTCCCTCTGTTGGCAAGCTTTTTTATGCTTAAAGATCACCTTTCATAATGCTGTTTTTCCTCTTCTTTTGAAATGAAAAGCCAAAGTGTGAAAGTAATTTTTTATTTTGATTGGTCTATTTACTGTTTTTTTGTGTGCCGTATTTATTTTTAATATATTGAACATATGATAGACAATTTTTTTACTGGGAGCTCTCTGAAATGAGAATAGACAAGACAAGTCTATCAAAAACAATTTTTTTTTAATTTATTTTGGGTTTCTGATTCCTTTTGAATGGTCCTGTAGAACTTTATTGGTGAGTTTCGAATTTGTATTTCATACCCAAAAACAATCTTAAACGGTCTTCTTAATAAATATTATTTGAGGAATTATTTATTAGTTCAGAAATATTTAAATAAATTAAATATGTTTTTATTTTTTATCTTTAAGAAAAAGTTAAAATTATTTTATTTTTCAATATTTTCATTTAATTTAATATGTTTAATAAATTTTGTTTACGATTGCATATTTATATTTAAATTAATAAAAGAAAACTATATCTAATTATATAAATAATTTATTTAAAATATTAAATAAATTTAACAAAATTTAGTTAAAAAATTAAATATCGAGAAATTAAATTGAATATAATTTTTTTTAAAAAATTATTAAAAATTAAGGGATAAAAATATATTTGTACTAGTAGTACTTTTCTAAGCTCTTTTTTGATATTTTTAGATGAAATCACCCATTAGTATTTTTCTATTTTAAAATATAATATAAAAATATTCAATCATAATAAAACCAAATTTTGACTATAAATTCAGATACTTTTTTAACCATGACAAATATCCTCAGTTTTATAATGTCTAACATTTAACTAATCAAATTTGCTAAACTTATCCTTTCTTCAGAATCAAATGCATGTATTATATTCACAATAGGTTAGAATATTAACACTAAAACTACTGTTAATCATTGTAATTAATTTTACTTATTTTAATTACATTGAGACAAATTAGATGCATCATTATGAGCTTTTATCCCTCTGATGCTCTTCTCTTAAACAGAACCTTCTGATTGGTTGGTTTTAAATTTTTTTAAATATAGCTGCCATCTATGAAAACTATTCAGATCAAAATAGTCTTCCACTATTCACAGTGTGTGGTTCTACTTCAGTAGTACAGGATTCTCTTCCTTTGTGGCCTGTAAAAAGCATAAAAAAATTCAATTAATATACAATAGTCTTTTTTATTGAGTAAATTTCAAAATAATTATAATTAAAAGCTGATTTTATGTACAATTTTCCCAGTCACATGTATACGCCTGGGTTGATGTAATTTGATGTTATAGTGGTAAAACGTAATTACTCTGGAGGTCAGGCAAAACTACCAAGTGTAATGCTGAATCAACTTAACTACCATATGTAAAGCTCAACTAATTTGACTGCTACCCCTTTAAATTGAGTACAGTAATCCAATCCAGTTAAATTGACAGGACATCCATGTACACTTCCAGCCAAATTATTTTTTTCTTAACGTTGTCTTGTAATGCACATTTGAAAGTTACGTATGAACTAGAAATAACATATAAATCTATATTTTATAAATATGTAAAAATTTCATTTTATAATTAATTTTGTATTTTAATTAGATTTAAAATTTAATTTTTAATATAAGTTAAAATCTATCATTAGATCTATTGTTATACTTATTATTAAATTATTATTAAATAATCCATCAATATCTAGTTTTATTTACATGTGTATAGGTCCTCACATGAAAAGTATGTGATGAGAGTTGGAAGAGAAGTAATATTAATGTATAAAATATAAGTAGACGTAAGTGTTGTTTTACAAATTGATTTTCTAAATTTAAGTTAAGTTTAAAATTTACTCATTGTTATTATTAACACAAAAAAAACTCATTTAATTTTGCTCAATATACCTCAATTTTAGGAAAACTGATACATATCAACGGTGTCATTCTTAAAATTATTAAGAATGTTTAAACTTAAGTTCTAGTAAAAGCCAAAGTATATATACAGGTTTTGGCATGAGAATCCATATTTAAAAGTTCTCATTAATTTAAAAAATATCATTGGTATTTTTTATTTAATTTTTAGATAAAAGTTTAGGATTCGATTATTTTTGAAGCAGAAGTCGAAACGACTTTAGATTTCAATTTTATGAATAATATAAGTTTAAAGATTTCTTAAGGTTATTTTAAAAAAAAAAATTCATTTACACCAATGATTTCATCTTGCAGAAGTTGCTTGCGTTTCTTCCTTCTTTTTTTTCACCAAAATCATTGGCCACCTCCACCTAATGTTGGCTAACCCAAATAGATGCTGCTCAATGTCAAGTGAACATTGAGTCAATTTTTTTCTTCTCTATTCTACTTTTTTGGTGCGTTTTTCATTCAGTTTATGTGTTTTGTTGAATTATGGTTGTCCTAATTTTTGCAGATTGATAATTTTCGTTGTCTTGATTTTTGTAGATTCAAAATTTTGCCGCGTGATTTTTGGTTCTCAATTCAGAAATAAAGATCATGTCTTATGTCCTTTTTTGTGTGTATGGAGATAGGAGTATATTGGAAAAATAATGTTTTAATGGAAGGGAAGACTCAAAATAGTGAAAAATAAGAAAAAAAAAAGGTTTTAGTTATAGAACCAAAACCTAACATGAAAGTTTATGCTTTGGTTCATAACCAAAGTTAAAAACCCATCATTTTTTACTTCATTTATATATGCTTTGATTATTGATTTTAATCAACCACATTTTACTAATTCTATAGCATAATTAAAGCACACAAATTATTTCCATTTTGTTTGAATGTAATCTTAATGTTTAAAGTGAATGTTGGCTTTTAAAAGAAGTATTAAACACCACAATACACAAATTGAAAAGGTTTATCATGTATTTCAACTATCTTTTAAACACACTCTTGCTATCTATTTTTCTTCTTAAGCAAATATGAATGTGCTCAAGTATCATAAAATGGTACACAAATAAAGTTACGGTTGACATTTAAGCATGTTGTCCTCGTAAGGAAATTTTATGGAGGGAGAAAAAAAAAACTCTCGTGGTGGATGTGATTCTGCATATAAGGCAGAGAAATGAAGATTACATTTAATATGGTTAAATGTGTTTCTGTAGTCCAGACACAAAATTAAAATTTATTTATCATAAATTATACATATTGATCCTCAATCTTTAAAAATAAATAGAACTTTTTTTTGACGTGTTAAGATTAAATTTGAACTATTTATATTATTTCACATGTTTTTCCTTGAACCGTCATCTTATAATATTTTTTGATCCCGTAAAAAGAATAAAAATGTTCGGTTAAAAGTATTACATCCTTCTATTTTTAAAATTTAGAAATAAAAATATATTAATATTTCATTGACGAATTTTAATGTTAAACTCAAATTTAAAAACTAGAAATATTTTTAACCCTTTAATAAATAAATAACAAATGCTCGGTGGGATGATATTTATACATGATCTCAATTTATTAATTTTTTATTGTGGATAAAATATAATAAATAACGGAAAGCATCTCCTTAGCAACATGTGTTGAACAACTCTTTAAAACTTCAATAAGGAGGATTACCAACCATGCATGAAGAAGTATATCTATCACTATCGTTTTTATGCTCTGTGCAAAAGTTTCAGACAAATTAATTTACTTAACTTCATCACGTTCAGAATTCATTGAATGCATAACACCATATAGGATTTTTCTTACAAAATTTAGAAATTCATTTCTTGAGTTTATTTAATATATATATATATAATTAAAAAGTGGGTTTTTAAGCCTAACTCAATCTCACATAATCGGTTTGTAATATGAGATTTATACCTTACTTATATATTATAAATTAGTTTTATTTCTAGTCGGCGTGAGACTTCCAACATATATATTATACGTTTGTATGTATAATGGGCAGCAAGCAGCAAAATACATAAGAGATGAACTTTTCTAATAATAACTTCAAATCCTCATAAACTATTTTTCGAAATGAAGAAAAAAGAAAAAGAAGAAAACGTCCAACACATGATTAATTAGGATAAAGTTACTCAGAACCATTAAAACTATCCTAGCAACATCGGTGAAAGGAGCAATAGCAATAAATGCTTAACTCCATACTTCCTTGTTTCTCAGGAAGATGCTACAAACTTTCATACATTTTTTTTAATTTTTACTTTTAAGAATTTATGGTAGCACTAATTAAGTATTTTCTTTGGTAGTACATTAAAACAGAAAATTTAATATTAGTAATCAAAATAATAAATAAAAGCAATAAATAACATTGAAAAGTTATAAATGATTTTCGTATGGAAGAAAAGTTAACTACATTTCTTACTTTCTGTATTCTACCTTCAAGAACGTACATAAGATAGAAAAAAAGTGTACTATATTTATACGCTCTTAATGCAATGGATTTTTTAAAATAAAATTATATTCTTAAAATTAAAATCAGTTTTAAGAATCAATATAGCGTAGTCAAGTAGAGATAATTTAGAAAACACAGAATTAAAAAATATATTTGACAAAAGAAATGTATTCCGATCCACATTTTGCTATGGAAATGCATGCTTATGTGAGTTTTGATTGTAACATAAATTTTTATATGAAATGAACTTTAAAGAATCCTTAAGATGTCAAACTGAGCAAGTTTGACGAACCAAAAATGATTTGACTAAAGGTTTTTTTGGTTATCTCTGGCAATAGTTATTATTACGTCGCCATGTTTTATAGCTTAAGCTGACTTTGTCGAGACTGTTCAAAATTTTGGTGCATTTGTATAACTAAACATGTGTCTGTCAAAGTCAACGAAAGAAGCTCTTGTTGTTGAATGTGATGTCGGGGAAGGAGCAAGACAATACAGAGAGAAATACTTTGCGCTGATTTCTAAATTTGAGTGCATGCATTAAATGGAAGTGTTACTTTGACTTCCAATTTCAAGGTGATACTATTCTACAGCAGGGTCAAATCAAAACTCTCACTTTTTGTTTTTGATTGAACGTCGATTACATAGTTTTTTTTATAATAATATTTTGACTTTTTAAAACATTTTAACATTACGTGTCATTCTATTATTATTTTGTTTATAATAATCATGATTATTATTATTAATTTTAAACTAATCATATTATAACACGTAAATAATATTAAAATATTATAAAAATAATATTGTAAAAATATAATTATTTTTTTTTCTTTCTCCTTTTCCCATTTTAACACAATTTTTACCTTTTAACGTTTAAATGCCCACTGTAAACTGACACAGCTTTTACTTATTCTTTTCTACGTACACTATCTATAATATGACATGCCATCATAGATTTTGGATCATTCTATATGAATTTTAATTTTAATTTACTTTTATAAAATTAGATTACGAGATGAAATTTTCATTCGTTAAATACTTCTTTATCCTTAATTTATATATCTTCACACCTAAACTATTTAAGCATGTCAGCATCATTTTTAATGAATATGTTTCTTTTTTCTCAGCATGCATATTAAGGATAAAGTTTTTGACAATTGCCAATGTCAATAAATATGGAGAAGTAAAATATAATTAATACATTTGTTTTACCTTTCTCTGCATGCAACCACATTATTTTCTCTGTATAAATTTTTTATAATAAAAAATTAATATTTAATTTAACTCAATCTTATCGTTACATTTTTTATAGATCTTAAATTCATTTTATTTTTAGTTAATATAAAATTTTTAACATATGTATTTTATTAAAATATATTATATAATTAAATATTAATAAATAATTTAATAACACTATGATAATGAATAAAATAATAGATTTAATTAATATTAAATTTTATTAAAATGAGTTCTCACACATTCTGATATCAAAAATATCAAAAATAAACTTTAAACATAAAATTATACAATATAAAATATTCTTATCTCTATTGGATAAGATATTATCATAACATGATACCAATGATTAAGGATGTTTTTACAACGTGGTCCATGCATTACTGTAGAGTTGGCTTGAATAAAAATACAAAAACGCAGTTGAATGTTAGGTTGAAATGGATTTGAAAAGATGGCAAGTTTGTTTACATTTTTTTCCTTTTAACCAATAACTGCTTTGCTGTAATTTATGTTTTTGAGCCAATATTATTTTCTTGCCGGGGTTGGGGGAATTTGAAATTGTTTTACTTTTTTTATATACTAGATTCTGAATTGTGATGGTTGAAAAATAATAATTGAAAGGCTTGTGGGTTTTTTTGATAAATTGAGATTTAGAGAATGGGCCAAAGTGACCTACTTGATAACAACAATAACACATCAACAGTACTGAAGATGGAGCGAGAGAACCTTTTTTTCTTTTTTTATCTTATCTTAGTCTGACCAACTGTCAGATCATGTCAGAGGCCATTTAGTTACTCTGTATGCAAATCCAAAATAAGAGGGGACCATTAGGTAAAAGTTTCATTAATATTTTTATAAATTATAATTTTTTTTTTGTCATTCAGTGGAATAATATTTGGTTAATTTTTTCACGTTTTAAAATTCGAAAAGTGGTATCCTGTCAAAATTTCAGAATGTACTCCTTTTTGGGCTCTGCGAAAAAGAATGAGAATTCTTTTAAGTGGTAAAATAGAGAACTCCAATGCTGTGGAACAGAATGTTCATCACATGTTGGAACCCTATAAAAAAATTAGTTTATACGATAATACACTGTTGCATACTCGTCTTGTGTGTTTAGATTTGAAGATAGATTTGGAGAAATGGATTGCATAGGAAAATTAGATGATGTTAGAAATGTTTGAATTAAGAGAAAGATGATATGATTTGAATGGATTTGAGATAAAAGTTTATAAATGATATGATGAATATGGGATATTAAAAAGATATTTGAATAGATAAAATTAGATGATAATTATTTTATCCTTGAAGAGAAATTGTGATATATTAAATATAAATAATGAAAATTATATTAAGATGAAAATGAAGTTATTATTCAAAATAAAAAAAATTCAAATGAGAAATTGAAGTTAAAAAGGATTTATAAGAAGAAATTTTAATTACATCATTATTTATTTATTATTACTATTATATTTATACTACATATAATAAAAAAGTAAAAAATTGATTATATATATAAGAACTAAATCAGTTCTGTGAAAAATATTTAATTGTGAGAGAAGTGAATCGATTACCTGAGAGCATAATCGATTCAGCGGTTAGGTATTTGATATATTTTACATGAGAGGATCGATTCTCTCATTTCTAGAATCCATTTCCAGCCTTCGTCTTCGTGATTTTTTTCCTTCAAAACCTCTTTCCATGAAAAAAATACATACATCTCCATCACATATCTCACAAACATCAGATTCACTTAAAATCATATCACAAAATAAGTAATTTTGTCTGTTTGGCATGACTTTGTCTTTCCTTCTTCTCACTTTTGCTAATGACCGTGTTCTTCTGTCCGTCCGCATGAACAGTACTCCCTAATATCTAAACACAACATTAGTTTTTGAGTCTTGCAAAAACCAACGAAAAACTGAATACTTCCGTTTTAATTTTTCATTCTTGAATTTTTTAGTCTTTAAATTTTAAATGTTAAACATGCATAATTATTCTAAAATAAAGTTACAAACGTCACCATACTTTCTTTAGCTTTCACCACCATTAAAGAGCAGATCATGACCTAGCATACTGCACCAAGAACATGACAATAATAGTCTACTTTTATAATTTTTTGAGAAAAATTTAGATGTAATTTATTCTGCCCTACTGAAAAAATAAAATAAAGCTGTTCAAAACAAGGATACAGTTTTTGTTACCTCATCAGTGTAAGTCCTTGTCTTTTTCTTTTATTTTCTTATCATACCTTTTCTAGCTTGTTATGTTTGGGACTGTCTCTTCATTATTGAGAACATGTAAACCAACGATATTATAATGTCTTTCTCAACTTATCAATATCGTACTGGAAGACCCACATGATAAAAAAGAGTGTATTAGAAAATGTATTCTGCCACGTCACTTCTTTTAGAATCATTTAGCTTGTAACAGTAACAGACATGTACGACCATGATTGAATTGTCCTCAATAGTAGCAGCTTTCTAAAGCTTGGTAAGAATAAGGTGTTCCTAAAGTAGAGATTAGTCAAGTAGTTAAATCACCAAAATATACAGAAAAATAAAAGAGATAATTAATAAAATAAAATGTAAATCAACCAACTATATATCCATTCAACTTTTACAACAAATGAATTAACTTTCATTTTCAGAGAACAACAGGTAAAAAATATATAATGCACACTACATGAGTTTCAATCTATAACAGCTCCACAAACTTAAAATGTTTCATAATTTATGAATACAAACCTCATCTTTGGTATAAATGATTCATGGTGTTTTTCAATCCTTTGTGTGTCAATGAGGCTGCAATGCTCCTTGAATATTTTTAACAGCGCTGTCATAGTGCACAAACCCCATAAACCAAAATTCATGGTTGTCAACAGAGATAATCTGAATATATTTTTCAGACGAGTTGGTTCTGCTTGTTGAAGCGTTCACTGCTCTCAGTTGATGCAATGGAATGACCACCTAATGCATGGGAACAAAAGCATTTGATTAATAAAAGTATAATACATTCATGACATGTATGTATGTATGAATACATTAATGACAATGTGTCTATATATACGTTATATATGTATGAATACATTGAAGTAAACAAGTGGTTTAACAATTTCCTGAGAATCCTCTATGATTATCAGAAAATAGATGAAAGTAGTACTGTTTCTGGAAATGGTCCTGGACAAATGATCGTTTTTTAAATTTATTATTTTAAGTTTCGGGAACTTATTTGTTTTTATGGAGGGAAATCCAATTTATGATCAATTTTTTTGATTAGATGTTGTGAAATTAGTAATTGATGTTTCATTTAGATTTGGATTCTTAATTTTTCTTGAGTAAATACATATTTAGAGGTGTGGACGGACTTGATACATTCCACACAGGACACGTGGAAAAATGATGTTATTCTTTAATTTTGCAAAGTCAAAAGCTTGCAAGGTTTTTCTCTCATGTTTAATCTTCCGTTTATCATTCCTTTAATTGTGCTTTTACAAAATGTTATTCACTTGCAGGACTTGTTCTTACAAAAAATGTTATGCGATTTTCTAATAATAAAATTATAAATTATTAGTTGCAAATGAATATAAATATATAAATTCATGTGGAACATTTTCCTTAGATCTTCTAAGAATATCAGCAAATAGAAGAAAATTACATTGTTTAATCTAAAAAGTGGACCAAATTAAGGGAGGGACAAGTAATCTTAAGAGTTTTGTCCAAAAGCTAAATATTTAAACATTGAAAATGATTTGGTGTTGTTTAGTATGTTTAATATCCCCTACAAAATATCAATTTATGTGGATGAGTGCTGAAAACGTTGGACATGGTAATGTCAAGACTTCAATTCTTTATTAGTATAGTCTCATATTTTGTTAAATGCCATAGCCAATAAGTTCCTAGGAAATACCTTCGGCAATAAATATTAAAATAGTTTCAAACCGAATTGTTACTTGCTAATTTGTAATTGGCCAGGACCTGAAAGGGTACTAAAGCAATGCTGGCACATATCCTCAATCGTCATTCCATAATAAAATAACATGGATCATGATGACCATAATCTAAAAGATGAAATAAATTATATGGCCACCTAACAAAAGATGGGTTCATGATGAAATAACATGGGATCATGATGACCGTAATCTCAATGGTGGAAAAGCTTCTAAAAGATGAAATAGATTAGAAGTATTCTTGATCATCATTCAACATCTAATATAATACTACCTTTCTCTACTATGAAAAAGTAATTAACACATACCACAATAACTCTTAAATATATACTCGATTCTGCATAACTAGCACACAGTTTAAAGCCAATCAAATTGCACCCCGACAAACAGACTACAGAGCACAAAGCAACCGAACACCATCATCGTCGTTGCCAATAGTTCAAAACAAAATTACATTGCCAAACTATATAATAATAATAGATAATCAGGGGTGGCTCAAGGATTTAGGAGGTCTAAAACAAACTTAAGAATGAGACTTTTTTTAGGTTTTTTTTTTTCTTAAGGCCTCAAGCATTTAGTACTAACAGAAATTTGAGGCCTTTTATTCTTAGAGGCCTAAAGAAACCCTTTTTTCTTGAAGACCTAAACCAAGGGCTTTACCAGTTTAGGCATTGAGCCGGCCATGTAGCTAATCACAATCTAAAGAAAATACTCACTCAGCGTTACCAGTGTATAGTTTAAAAAAAATAGCAAACCTCATTTCTTTGATTACAATCAGAATTCAAGAAATGGAATGTAAAAATATGAGTGTAAATAAACAAGCAAAACCAAATCATAGACAATGAAGCCATTCACAGATTAACATCATCAAATCAAACGGAAATTGCATATGCATATCATAATTTCTATTGTAGATCAATAAGAAGCAAGGAGGTTCCAGCAATACCTTATAATAGCTCCATTGTGTCTGGTCACCCATTTGGTAAGAAAGTGGGTTATCACTACAAAACGCCAGCTTCGCTGTTGACAAATACAAGACTCCCATCACAGGTCCAGCTGAAGTAGACAAGTAGCATGCATACGTTTTCAGAAGCTGCTCCTCTGGAACTGTCTCAAAAGTTTGCCTAAAGATCTTCTCATACCCTCCTTCCGCAAGAACTTTAGTTCCCTGAGCAATCCTCCCCACAGCTGCATCCGCAAAACTTGGACCCGTTTTCACTGTTCCACACAATTAAATGATAATAATGATATTAACAAGAGTCACGTTTACCAATATCCTCAGGCATTGAAGAAGAAATTAAAAGGAATTTGTTTCTTTAGATATCACAGAGCAACTGCATTAGAAATCACGGAGAAACACAATATTTCCCATCCCAAAAGAAAAATTCTCCTTTTAACAGTTTCGGGTAAGTTTTCCTTTCCCTCCGGTTCAGCTGCTTTACAAAACAATAAATTGTTTGTAAACTAAAAGTTGCAGCTAAAATCTTTTAAATAACTTATTTTCATGAATCTGAAAATGTATCGCTTATGATTATTTTTCATTAGTTTTTTTATTCAACTTCATATATACACACATAAATCCCTTATGTGCAAGCTGGTTTGTTATTGTATAATAACGAAAGCAATTAAACCACCTTTCAGTCAATTTATCTAAACAAAACAGATTTTGATCGTAACAATAATCAATTATAACCCTTAATTAGATTTTCCTAAAAAAAATAATAATTGTTGGGAATCACAGATTCTAAAGAATTAAAACGGGCCTAAACTACTTTCCAATAATAGCAATAATACAAAAAATAATAACGAAAAGAAAAGACGGGTTTTAAGAAATGACAGGAAATGAATAAATACAGTGCTGCCACATGTTGCCGGCGAGATCCTCCGCCTTTTTGGTGGCCTCGGCGGCTTTCTTGCCCCATTTGCCGAGAACGTCTTTCACGGAATCTAAAGTGGCTGCGAAAATAATATAAGCTGTGAAAGAGTGTTCTTGTGTAAAGGAAAATCAGAAAAAGGAGAAGAAAAGTGACGAGTTGGTTACTCTTGGAAGAGGAAGCGGCAACGGGAGCAGGAGTGACATAGGGATTGGAGTCTTTGGGCATGGTAGTAGCAGCATCGCCGGAGATTGGGGCACGAGATTCAGTATTGAGGGGTGATTCTTGCTGTTGAAGAGGAGGTGGCACGACGTCGTCTGGGTCCAGTTTAGGGTATGGAGCATAATCGGCGGTGTGAGGAGGAGATGCAGATTGGGATTCTTCATGTTTTGTTTCGATGGTTTGGGTTTGGGTTTCGGGAGGTTTGGTGGCGGAGGCTTGGGTTTGGGTGGGGGCGTCGGCACTCATGCTGTTGGTTTAGGTTCGGTTTGGTTGAGGATCGGAGTATCGGTGAAGAGAGGCGATCGATCGCAGTGGAGAGTGGAGGAGGAAGAGTACACGTGTGTGGGACTTCAATTTCAAACGTCAAAATCTGCCAAAATCGTCAAACTGGTTTTAAAAGATTCAATTCATGTTTTCAATGCTCTTTCTGGATCTGCCCGTTTTACTCTCTGTCCCCTGCCCGTGTTTTTTTTACGATGTTTGTTTGGGCATTTTCGTCATTTGCACTCTAATACTATGGAATTGCTTTGCTGGAAAACACTATGGTTTGCAAAAAGAAAAGGCCGTAAAAAGCATGCTTCCACTGTTACAGCCCATTACTCATCTTTCAACCGTAGTATTTCAAGTTGTTTTGCTTCCTGCACCACATAATTACTATTTACATCTCCCTAATTTTTAAAATGATATTTTAATGGTCACTTCTATAGTACATATGTTAAAATAAACTCGTTGAAACATATTTCTGAAATAGAGTTTCCAAAATAAATTTTCTAGAATATATAAAAATACTTATTGAAACGACTTTCAAATATATTTTTTTTAAAATAAGTTTTCTAAAATGTATAAGATCCTTTTTAAAATAGGACCTTCTAAACGAGATTTTTCAAAATTAAATTTTTGGAATAAGATTTTCGGGACATATAAGATGATTATAGAACACCTTTTTTCCGAATAAGCTCTCCAAAAAATGAGATGTTTTCTAAAATAAACTTTTTGAAACAAGCTTTCTAATATATATGAGATGATTTCTAAATTACTACATTAACATTATCTTCCTCTCTCTTGGTAATCTATAAATACTACAGATTGAAAAATCTAAAAGCTTTCTAGAATAGACAGGAAAGTAAAACAAATTACAAAATTATATAATTTTTACCAAATCTAACAACTTCACCATTAGAAACCATTCTAAAAACTAAAACCCCGATCCCAAACACTCCCAACCAGAAAACAAAAAGATTTAAATACTTTTTTGTCCTTTAATTTGTTTTAAAAATTCAATAAGACCACTACTTTTTATTTTGTTTATTTGATCCTTTAGTTTTTCAAAATCATTCAATTTGTCCCTCACATGTTAAACTTAACACCATTTTGATAGAGATGAAGTTGCACGTTGTAATGGAATTGTAGCACATTTCTGAAAATGGTTTATATAAATGGAGGAGGTGACATAACAAAAATGTTCTTAACATCTGAAGAACTCGAACGTATTCACACCTGTTATCCCGATTATCACAAACTCAAATCTCTCCACTCTTTCTCACTAAACTGCAATGACGAAAATATTTTCACAATAAGCCTGAATATCTCAAGAATTCTTCACGTTCACGTTGAAGAACTTTTCATGTACGAAGTTGAAGAATTCTTCATGTACACATTGACATAACCATTACATATATTCAATCCTACTCACTCTCCCGTTAATCATTTTAGCGTCATCACTAATTAGGACCAAATTGAATAATTTTAAAAAAGTGAAGAATTAAAAGTATAAAAACAAAAACTAGGAGTGTTATTGAATAATCAAAACAAATTAGACGACAAAAAAGTATTTAAACACAAAAAATAAATAAGGGTGAAGTTGAAGAGAGGGCATATGAACTTTTCTTATTTTATTATAAATTTAGGAGGATAAATTAAAAATATTATAATTTATCAGGTGGAGTATAAAAGAGAAAGATGTAGGAAAAACCGACCTGAAATTATAATGAGATTCCATTATCTTTTATAGCAAAAAAAAAGGGAAAAAATGCAAAGGTTTTAAGAAAGGGTATAAATGTGGTGCAAAATTAGGATTAAAAGAATAACGAATAAGGAGAATAAGTTTTTTTAAAGAATAACAAAAGTGAAAAGTAGAGTTTATTATTCAAAACATATTTTTGGTAAACATGTTAAGATTAATAACAAAATTGTTTGAGAAAAATTAGGCGTTAGCCTGGATAAATTAATAGAGATAATGTTTTAGGTACTAATATTGGTAAGTTAAAGCACCCAATCTTACCAACCTCATTGTAATAATTTTTTTGTGAAAAATACTTAAGTTTATATCCATAATATTAAAATAAACGACTAACTTAAGTAATCATATTGTGGATGTTCTAAATTGAAATATTTAAATAGGAAAAACCCAGAATTTTTTGTCATTTTTATGTAAATTCTCTTAAATATCATAACAGTAGTTAAAAGCGTTGTAATTTGAAATTCTTATCACAAAATAGTTTTATTTTAGATAAATTTATGACAATATACACAAATTCATGCTATCAAACAACAAATGCAAATTACAAGTTTACGGACTTTTATGATAATTAGCTGGAGTTATGTTAATAATAATAACAGTAATTTATAATTAGTTGAAAGTAAATAAGTTTTGCTAACACGTAGCTACATACTTATATGTTATTCTATTTTTTATGACAAATAGTTGCTAGTACACACCCCCTAATTACAAGTTTTCAAACATGGTTTTAATATCAATTTTCTACTATCTAATGGACAAACAAAAATCAAAATTAATTTAAACGCACGCTTACTTAAAACTAATTCTGAGGAATCACTTTGATCGAAAATTAGTATTATCAACACACGAACTCAATGAAAGGCATTACTCGGTTTACATTCAATGAGAAAATGGAAAAGAAAGGAGTCATGTCTTGAATTGGAATCACAAGTGTTAAATATAGTGAAGAAGATTAGGAGAAATCTCCCTTGTTTAGCATACACATAGGGTAGTTTATTTATAATGTAAGATAAAGGTTAAACCCTAAATACAGAATGGGCTAAGCCTAATTAATAGAAACACACAACTTAACATCTAACACTCCCCCTCAAACTGAAGCATATAAATCATATGTTCCAAGCTTGTTACAAAGATAGTCAATTCGTAAGGACTTGGTGAATATGTCTGCCAACTGGTTGCTTGAGTTAACGAACTCAGTCTTGATATCTCCGGATATGATTTTTTCTCTAATAAAATGACAATCAACTTCAATGTGCTTGGTTCTCTCATGGAAGACAGGGTTAGAGCTAATATGAAGAGCAGCTTGATTATCACATATAAGTGTCATGTGAGTGGCATCTCCAAATTTCAATTCATTAAGTAATTGTTTAAGCCACACAAGCTCGCAAGTAGCAGATGCCATAGCTCTATATTCTGTTTCTGCACTGGACCTTGCCACAACACTTTGCTTCTTACTTTTCCAAGATATCAGGTTGCCACCAATAGAGACACAATATCCAGAAGTAGACCTCTTATCAAAAGGGGAACCAGCCCAATCAGCATCTGAATAGCAAACGATTTTTGTATCGTTGTTAGGGCCATATAGCAAACCTTTTCCAGGTGATCTTTTAATATACTTCAGTATGCGAACAACTGCATCCCAATGGTCTTCACATGGGGAGTTTAGAAATTGACTCACCACACTAACTGCGAAGGAAATGTTAGGACGTGTAACAGTAAGATAGTTTAATTTACCAACTAATCTTCTGTACCGTTCAGGATCTGAGAAAGGCTCCCCCTGATTTGGTAAGAGTTTGATGTTAGGGTCCATAGGTGTCTCAACAGATTTACAGTTCATTAACCCTGTTTCCTCCAAGATGTCTAACGCATACTTCCTCTGAGATATGACAATACCATCATTGGATTGTGCTACTTCAATACCCAAAAAGTACCGGAGTTTGCCAAGATCTTTGGTTTGAAAATGATGACAAAGGTGTTGTTTCATCTGAGAGATGCCGAGATAGTCACTTCCTGTGAGAACAATATCATCAACATACACTATTAAGTAAATACATCCAGCACTTGAGTGGCGATAGAACACTGAATGGTCCGCTTCACTGCGAGACATACCAAATTGTTGAACAACACAGCTGAATTTACCAAACCAGGCCCGAGGAGATTGTTTTAGGCCATATAAGGATTTGCGAAGACGACATACCAATCCAGATGACCCCCCCTGAGCAACAAAGCCAGGCGGTTGCTCCATATAAATTTCTTCATGCAAATCACCATTTCAGAAAACATTATTGACATCAAGTTGGTAAAGAGGCCATTGTCGAAGAGCGGCCATGGCAATGAATAGGCGAACAAAGGTCATTTTTGCCACTGGAGAAAAAGTATCACCATAATCCAAACCAAAAATCTGTGTGTAGCCTTTGACAACCAGTCGAGCTTTCAGACGATCAATTGTGCCATCAGGACCAACCTTGATAGCATACACCCACCTGCAACCAACAACAGACTTTCCAGATGGTAATTGGACAAGCTCCCAAGTTCCACTTTTCTGTAAAACACTTAATTCATCCAGCATAGCTTGACGCCAGCCAGGATGACTTAAGGCATCACCCACAGATTTAGGAATTGACACAGAAGAAATGGATGAGAGACAAGTATAAAAAGATGGAGATAATCTGTGGTAACTAAGAACAGTATAATGGGAGGAAGGGTTACGGGTAGAGCGTATACCTTTACGGAGGGCAATAGGCAAGTCAGACTTAGTTGCTGGAGCCGGAGGAGACACAAGAGGCGGCACTGGAAGTGAGTCATGAGGGAGACAATTGCGGGGACTATAAACCTGAAGGGGTGGTGGTGAAGGACGATCCTGTGGTGAATGAGAGTCTAAAGAAGGAGACAAAATGGGTGGAGCATCACCAGGAGGATCACAGATAAGAGGAATATCAACAATAACAGGGAGAGGTACAGAACTAGAAGATAAATGTGTAAAGTAAAAAGAAGATTCATCAAAAGTGACATCAGTAGAGATAAAATGACGATTGAGGGAAGGGGAAAAACACTTATAGCCCTTTTGTGACCGTGGAAATCCTAAGAAGACACATTTGTGAGACCTAGGAGATAACTTATCAAGACCAGGACTAAAATCATGAACAAAACATGTAGACCCAAAAACTCTAAGTGGTAATGGATGTAGAGGGTCTTGAGGAAATAATATAGAATGAGGGATTTTGTTTGCTAGGACGGAAGATGGCATGCGGTTGATAAGATAACATGCCGTGAGAACAGCATCAGCCCAAAAACGTAAGGGTACTTGACCATGAATGAGAAGGGTACGAGTTGTTTCAATAAGGTGTGTCTATTCTTGCACTCAGTCACCCCATTTTGTTGAGGGGTATAAGCACATGAGGTTTGGTGAAGAATGCCATGAGAAGCCATAAAATGTTTAAACTGTTGAGAAAGGTATTCACGGCCATTATCACTACGTAAAGTGCGAATAGAAACCCCAAACTGAGTTTTTATTTCATTGAAAAAAGTTTGAAAAATAGAAAACAACTCAGAACGATTCTTCATGAGAAACAACCAAGTACATCTGGAATAGTCATCAATAAAGGTAACAAAATACTGAAATCCTAAAGTTGACTTAACACGACTAGGTCCCCAAATATCAGAATGAACCAATGAAAAGGGGGATGACGCTCGTTGTGAAACACTACGAGGAAAGGAACTACGAGTATGTTTACCTAACTGACAAGACTCACACGACAAACTTGATAATTTGGACAGACTCGGAACAAGTTGCTGCAGTTTGGCAAGACTGGGATGACCTAACTGAGCATGAAGAAGGGATGATGACTCCATGATTACGCCAGCATGTGGAGAAGGGCTGAGATGATATAGGCCATGAGACTCACATCCTGTGCCAATCATGTGTTTCGAACTCCGGTCCTGCAACCAAACAGAATCTTTGGTAAATGAAATAACACAATTAAGGGAACGAGTTAGACGACTTACGGACAATAAGTTAAAAGGAGACCGAGGGACATAAAGTACATTATCAATGGATATGGACGGAAAAATATGAACAATACCAATACCATGAGATGAGACTCGAGACCCATCAGCCATCGTTACCGAGGGTAAATTAACCGAACATGACAAGGAAGAAAACAAGGACTTGTTACCAGTGATATGATCGGTGACACCTGAGTCAAGGACCCAAGATCCGAGAGAGTGAGTCAGACCGACAAAAGGAGTACCTGTGCATGTAACAGAAGCAGATGTAGTGGAACTAGAGTGCTGACGGTCCTCATACCATCTGAGAAATTCTTGAAAGAGTAAAGGGTTATTTATGGTATTTGATGAAGTAGGATGGTCTGCAGACGGTGATCGGGGAGGTGGATCAGAATTAACCATTACTATAGGTCGAAGAGGACGTCCATGAAGTGCATAACATCTATCAATTTTGTGGCCTAGCTTGCCACAGTGGTCACATTTTGGACGTCCGTTACCGGGTTGGCGAGACCGTCTCCGATCATCAAGTTGGACAGCCATGGAGAGGGAGAAACCCTAAAAATTCAAAATGCTCTGATTGACGCAACGACCACAGATCCAGAAAGAGGGCGAGGAGGCGATCACGGCGGTGCTGATCGGCAGCGGAAAGCTCTGGCGACGCGCCGGCACGCGCGGCGGCGCGTGGAGGCGCGTGAGAGGTCCGTTCGCCGCGATCTTCATACGACGGTGGTCGCCCGGCCGAGACGCTTCCGATGGTGTGGTCACCGGTCGATTCTGGAACTCCAGCGGCGACGACGGCAGTGGCAACTGCGACAACAGCGACAGTGATGGGTGTCGGAGACCGTGGAGTTGACTGGAACTATTCCTGTGCTCTGATACCATGTTAAATATAGTGAAGAAGATTAGGAGAAATCTCCCTTATGTGTTTAGCATACACATAGGATAGTTTATTTATAATGTAAGATAAGGGTTAAACTCTAAATACAGAATGGGCTAAGCCCAATTAACAGAAACACACAACTTAACATCTAACAACAAGCTATAACAATTTCCAAAGGAACTGCTATCGTTCGGGAAATTTTTTACTTGGAATGTATGCCTGCGATCAAGTCTACTTAGAATGTCATATAAAAAAAGTACAAGTATATGAACAAATAGGTAGAGCACAATTCAACATGACGAAAGAAAAGAGGCTGACATTTAAATACAACTTTATTTCCTTTGTTCTTCACAAATTGAGATATTTAACAGAAAAAATATTATCAGGGAGCCAACCGCTCAATCTTCCACAGCCGCTGTCCATTGATCTCATGGGGAGTATATTGCAACCTGTGAATAAAACATGCACACAATCTCAGGAAAATATTGTGGAAATTTACTTCAATGTATATGAAAATGAACTCTGGCACAGAATGATGGTCTAGGACATCGTACTCCTTTAACTAGGGTTTCAAACAAATCTTACAAGGAAAGGAAGTCTGTGAAATGTTTCTGTTAGGTGTCAGTGTTAGATATCTTTTAGTGAGTGAGAGACAGGGAGTTGGGCTGGGATATTTAGAAGAAATCAGGCATCTCTCTCATAAACAAGAAGAGGAGTAGAGATTGAAAGGTAAAATAGTCACTTATGGGGAACATCAGACAATAGGACCTCAGTGGAACTCTTTTCAGAAATCACAAGTTGTTCGCCATGATGATAAAAAGTAAATGTTTAGGGGCACTAGATATCTTTAGCATCAATCAGTAATTGTTAGTGAGGGAGTTAGTTTAATTGGGACAATAAGAAAAATAATGCATCTTGACTACGGATAGGCAGCGTTTCAGAGGGAGAGGTAACTAGTCATTTCTGAGAGAATTGGGGCCACAGGTCTGGGAATGGAGGGCGCGTACTCTTGAAGTTTTCCAATGCTTTATCTTTGTAATAGGATATCCATATTTCTTCCTAATAAAATACCAGGTTCCTGTGGACGGTTTATTTATAGACCAAACGTAACAAAACACCAGGCTCAGATAACCCTATTCTACACCAGAATAAAATAATTCAAAATTGAACAACGTCCCTAAATAAAAAATAATTCCAAATAAAAATTGCTCATCAAGGACAAGTATATCCAAATTTTAAGTAATGTCAAGATAAGCTTCGACATTCAAGCTATTTTAGACTGATGAGGGGATGCAGCAAAAGCTTGTAAGGGTTGATTTTCAATATAAATCTCAAACTTATTTAAGTAACTCAATTTTTTTCTTGTGGGGATAGAATCAATAACTCTTTAAAGTAAAAATGTCATATATTGTTGTAGATATGGCAGATTACTTTATAACGTTATCATAACCAAGCAGGCAGACTAGGATATAGATAAACTCAAATTGATAGGCATACGACTCGGATCTTGAACCTAAGCCGTGGCTTGAAAACCCAATATACGTTACTAAAAAACTATTATGTACATATTGTTTGGCTTCATCCATTCATAGAAAAAAAAAAGCAACTTAAAAACAAGAAAACCTATCACAAACGAGGATGCAACCACCTGTCGTGCAAGCGAGATTTCTGTCCTTGCCAAAACTCAAAAAGTTGTGGTGTGAGTCTATATCCTCCCCAGTTAGGTCTAGGGATCATACTTCTGCAGGTAGAAAATATGAGGATTATTTACATCTTCCCTAGAGTTAACAAATGGGAGAAAAGTATAATCGTGGCCAAATGAGATGGTTAGCTACTCAGGTTTCCAAGTACAAGCAATGAGAATCCATGGGGTTATAGACCATCTCGAGAGAGTAACATATTTTATCATAATTTACAAATAACATTGAGTCAAAAGTAGTTGTTCAATAACTTACCCATCGGCGTATTTTTGTTCCAGTTCTTTGTACTCCTGATAAAGAACATGCCTACCAGGTACTACAGTACTCTAATGATCCAAGAAATTGAAATTATAAGTTAATATGTCATACCATTTCCATATATAACAATTAAATTTAAAGTGAGGCAGAACTAGACCTGCTTGCTAACTATTGCTCCAATCTGACTTCCTCTAGGACGGCTATGGAAATATTCTTCCGATTCCTCATCAGAGACTTTCTGAACGGGCCCTTCTACCCGTACCTAGGAAAATAAATAAACAAAAAAAGTAATGGATAACAATAAATATGAATTACGGAGGAAATAAATTATGAAAACCGTACACAGTTTCAGAAGCCTAAATAAGAAAGGAAAAAAAAATCATTTCCCTAAGATACAGATAAACAATTGATTACAGCTGGTCCAACTAAAAGGACCTGCGAAAACAGAATCAGTCAATCACAATTGGCAGTTGCTTCAGATTTTCCAAACTGGGTTATGGGTGTAGTTTTGACTGCATTAACTGCATCTTTCGAGTTAGCTAGCTGCTCATTCCCTTAAGGGTTGAAGGCAACAAAAACACTAGGAGAGGTGTGCCAGGCAATACCTCTACCTAACACTACACAGGCCAATCTTTCCTTTGCTTGATCTCATTGTTGCGAATCTCGAAATAAGGCTCTCATTCTTCATATTCTCATGAGTGGTTTGCATCTGATCCCAGAAAAGATGTGGCATCTCAGCAAAGAGAGCCCTTGAGTGACATGAATTAGGTGACGGAAAGCTTGATAAAAAGAAAAATGTAGCCTCATGGGAGTTAGATCCCTTTGAGTGAGCGTATCCAACACTCCTAAAATATCATGAATATCCAATAGTTGAGGCATGCATCCAAAATGCAGTGACAGTTTGCATTATCAAAATGTATGTATGTATCAAGTTAAATTGACACGCTAACCATTGTTCTTCACCAATGAAAATCAAGTCAGCAAATGCAAAAGAACACAACAACAGCAAATTAAATTTGTCTAGCCGAAATATTACTGATATTCATCTTGTATCATTTGTGCAGGTTCCCTAATATAAGATCATTTCAAGAAACAAAATGGTTTAAAAAAAGTATTCGACTAAGAATGCAGGTAGGCAACTGCAGGAAGTTTTGGTGGTATTAATATCAAACTTAATGCAACAAATATAGATAAATAAACAGACGGGATTAAGATCAATATGGATTATTATTTTGCTAGATAAAAGAGAGAAAACAACAATGATAAAGGACACAGACTTCACGTGTTCAAGTTTTATCATGACTAAAATTTCTAGCTGTCTGTTTTGACTTTAACATGGAAAATCAGCTTTTCTCTACCAAGGCTTAAGAAAATTAAAACCACATCGATGGATCACCAAACATATCAAGCCCTTTTGAATCCCAGCTGAATCTTACCGACACTAATCAACTCAAGCCTCCAAAAGTTGAAGCCATACCGATAGTAGATATTCTAATCCCCTATGTTATACCACCTGAGGTTTTAGTCATCCAAATCCTAAACAGTCTCTTAGGTGTTATATTGTAACTACCAATTATCATACTGATCCTCTTTATCCCTCCATATAAAAGTACATTATGGCATGACGCACCATGTTTCCAAGAAGGCGTGATTGGATTGAAAATAAACTTCACCAATTCCATGAATAATAGGTCAATCTCAAGATGTGGCTGGCCAGAATGTAAGCAATACTCACCGAACGGTTTAAACCATCCCAGTAAAAAAGCAGAGATGCTCGAGGATTTTCAGACAATTCACGTGCCTTTCGACTTTCATAGTTTGTGTACCTGTGCAAATCAATTGCAGTAGCTGAACACAATTAAGCATTTGCTCAAATATAACAGGTCTAAAATAAAAATAACAGATCATTACTGACCACACAAATCCGTCTTTATCCAACCCTTTTAGCAAAACCATTCGTGATGAGCTGCAGGCAGATCAAGAAGAGTAATTTGTAACTTTTAGTTCAGATATTACACATTATTCAGAAGTATGGAAAAGTAATTAATTTTAACATTAAGAAAATCTTACGGTTTTCCATCCTTCCCTACAGTTGACAAGGCCATGGCATTTGGTTCCTTCAAACCAGCAGCCATTGCATCATCGAACCATTTGCGAAACTGCAGATAACAAAAATAATATTGTAAAATGGAAATCATTTGTAGTCGTTAAAATCTCAGATTTGTAAACTGAAAGAGATCATGGTAAAGTGCTAAATTCCTTGACAACCACAAAAAGGGTAAAAGAACAACTCTGCAACAAAGTATTGTTTCACATGAAAGTTACCTGATTAATTGGGTCAGCCTCCACCTGCTCTTCAAGAAATTCTGGTGAGATGTAATTCTCTCTTAGAGCTGAGATATCAACTTGTGGAGGCTTTCCAATTCGAACACACATGGATGTTCCAGGATAAGGTGGAAGCACAAGCTTATATTTTTCTGCAATAGCTGGTGGGACAAATCTACCTCCTAGAAAGTGGTGAGGACCACCAAACTTCTTTGCGCCTAATTTTGGGGCTGTCAAAGAAACCTACAGAAAAAATAAACACAACGGAGGAATGGTATCTCGATAGAAACACAGTTTGTGTGGAAATAAATATCTGACGATATTATATCTAAATTTCAACATTTAAAGAAATAAATAATGAGACAGAAATATCCCTGAAACATACCAACATATCAGGCTTAATGCCTGTACCATCAACATCTCCCTCTTCAACATGCCAACCAGAGGGAATATCTACAGAGACTATAACTGGTCTTTTTTTATCAATTTGATCATTATCGTGCAAAGAGACAAGTCTCTGGATCAAATCATCAAAAGGAGGCCTGGGAGAACCTGAAGAAACAGAAAACAACAAAGTATAGCCCTATAAAATTAAAATGGAATTATTTGTTGATGATCCATACAGTAGTTCAGAATTCAGAGCCAATGTGATAGGATGTGAAAGACTTTGAAAATAAAAAAAAAGAGTTATTTAATTTAACCGAGTGCTGCTGCAGATTATAATTGTAATGATATTGATTCTAACAGTAAGCATCAAAATAACAAGGGGGAATACATGAAAACAAAAAGGCAATTAATGATTAGCGGCATAAAAACAGTGGTAACAGTATGTTGTTCGGTCCCTGGTTTGCAAAACATAGGTGAGAAACATATAGATGCTCTAGATGCGCAAATAAATCCCAAAAAGAAAAATACCTACCATGAAATGAGAATCCAAACATCGCATCCACAAGAATGTCAAAGTCATTTGAAAGATCTGACGGTAGTTCTTCCACTGACAAGAAAGGGATAGACAGTGCTTCAAGCTACGGCAACAACAATTCATGAGACTTGAAGTAACCATTCGACAAAAAAAAAGTGTGGAGTTCTAAACTGTCAAGATGAGTTCCATCCAACCTGAGTAACCAATCCAGAATAGAGAGGCTTGGGGGTACGCTTTGGGTAACACACAAAGGGCTTATAACCAAAGTGATGCAGGTGGCGAGCAGCCACCAGACCGTCACCACCATTGTTACCAGGTCCACATATAGTAAGAACCCGACCATGCTCAGTGGGTTTGTAAACCTGTGAGATAAAAATAATTCAAGAACAATCTCACCAACATTAACATACAGACAAAAAAAAATCATAGAGAAAGAACAAATTTTAGCAAAAGGATGTTTCCTCTATCAAACTTCATTCTAGTCACCTAATGCAACAAAACACCAATAAGAACACTTCACTGCGTAGCAGAAATCAAATTTACAATTATCATAATCCTCCGTGGAAAATTGAGACGATTTACACAAAAAACAAGTACCTCAGAAATGGAAGCAGCGACGCTCAAACCAGCCAATTCCTAAAAATTAGAAACAAAAGGCGTTAACTAACTTAACCAACTGCATTAACACACGAAAATGAAAAAATAAAAGAGAAAGAAAGAAAGACCATGAGCTGGTCGACGCTGAAGCCGAGAGGACCCATGAGCGTCTCATCAATCTCAGCGGCTTCTCGCTGTGTGAGGTAAGTGACGGAATCAGCGTGGAAATCGGCCATTATTGCAGAAGAAGATGCAGCAGACGTGGGCCCACCGTTGAAGTTAGCGGAAAAGGGGCGAATTGAAGGTCGGAGAATACCCTGAAAGAAAAGACGAAACAGAAACGCGAAGATTTCAGAGAAAAACATGGAGAGAGTTTATGAGAGAAGAAAAGGGAATTGGTTTTCTTACCGAGAAAAACTGAAAGAGGGAGTTTCTGTTATTGTGTAGAGAAGGGAAGGGGCTATGGGTTTGAGTGAGTGAATGGGTAAGGCATAGACATGTCATGCTTCTTCTGACGATTCTTCTTCCTCTGGGAACCAATAAACGCATTGATTTGGCTGTTCCTTCTGCTTCTGCATCTCCCCACTGTTGAACTCACTAACACTGCATATGGTAATAAAGGTTAAACTATGCACATAAAATCAAATCATAATCCACTTCTCCCATTTTGCACCTCTCTAGCTCTACGTGGTGTCCAGTGGTGGTGGTCACCCTGTGAAATGAATAAATTAAATACGCTATGTTATTTTGGTTTACATTTGGGTTTATTCCATTCTTTTCAGTCAATTTAATTTTTAACTATTTTTTTAAACTGATTTTTTTACACATTTTCTTATTAATTATATTTTAATAAACATAATAAATTTTATTAACTTTTAAAAAATACCTAAATAAATAATAACTATCTGATAAAATATTATAAGTATTTAATAATATTACAGAAGTTAATAAGTAAATTAATTATATAACTGTTTTCTGTGTATCTATTTTTTTTAACTTTAATATAATTTTTTTTAATATTTTTTATTTTAGTAATTATTTTTTCTATAGTATATAGTTTATAACAATTAATAATGTTGATTCTTTATAATTTTTTTGTGTACATTTTTTACGTTATTTAAACATGATCAACATTATTTAAAAATACGATGAGGGTTAAACAAGTTATAATATAATGGATAAAAGTTAAAAACTTGTTTGTCAACAATTAATTTGTTTTGTACTTAATTCTCCTGTTTTGTTTCATAATCTTACATTTGATTCAAGTGTTTTGTTATTTCATGTGTTTCCATCAATAAAGTAGAAAAATCAAATTATTTCTTTAAAGCATGATGAAATACTGGCATGTATTGTAGCAGATTTTATGAAAAGCTTCCTTTCTTTTCATCTATTTTTAAGCATGATTTTTATTTATTGAAGAATTTAAATTATCTCTTTCATGGAGTAACATTCAAGATTGGTTAATTTGAAAAGGATGAGAATAAATTTAGTCAAGCCTTTTTATGTTAAATAATTACCAACACGGTTTGAACATTACTTATTTAAATGTTTTTATTAAACATCTTTGATTAGAATACATTTTTCTAGAATAATCATATCAATTTTAAGATTCTTTTAACAAAATCGCATACAAGGTTGCACTTGTGGGTCTAATATTTTATTATCTAATTGTAATAAATTAAAATTAAATGTTTATATTAATTTAATTATCATATTAGATTTTTTTCCTGTATTGTTACTTTAGTATGATTAGTAGTTGAATTGAAATATAAACAAGGATCAACATGTTCCACGCACTAATTTTGAACCCATATTTGTTATTTTCAAGTTACTTCCACCATGAACATTGGTAATTAACTTTTTATTGGTTTCCACTTCACTATTTGTAAGAAAACATGTTAACCCTATTGAAAAACAAAATCAAAAGGAACAATAGTAAAATTAAGTATGAAGCTTAAGATGTAAGAAAGGAACTTGAAATTCATCAAAGGAAAAAAAATCCTGCTAATGCCAGGATGAATTGTATCTAAAGTCCGCAGGTAATTTCCAATTTTGGCCGCAGAATTAACTAACTACTACAACCCAGCAACGACACTATTTTAGTATTCACATTGGTAAAGTACAACCTAGAAACAATCCAAAAGTAATGTAAGGAAGCCATATCTATCTACATCTAGTTATCTACAGATCGGAATTTGTCACAGTGCCCTCACCATTACATTCAACAGGCATAAGTCGCCGCCTCTTTGAAGCTTGTTCCTCACACATATCAGGTGCCACGCCATCAATAGTCTCACCGTCATCTACTGTATCAGAAATTTGTTGCAATGGAATTGTGGGAGTGTCCTCATCAACTGCCAACTGTGAAACTTGTTGCAATGTTATCGTGGGAGTTTCACCATAATCTGGGACATGAGAAACTTGTTGCAATGGTATTGTCAGAATTTCTTGACCAGTAGAGTGGAGATCTCCATTGTTATCATCACACTTCATAATTGAGTCTCCAGAATTTCCAATAATAGTGGTGGAAATATCTCTGACATGCTCAGCATTTACCATTGCCGAAAAAGTTTTCTCCGCTTGTTCAGCTTCATTAGATGACCTGGGCTCATTCAGAGAAGGGCAGTTTTCTGTGACCCTTACGTCTTCTGAATCATCTAAGGCACCATTTGATGAATGTAGAGATGACTCAACCACATCATGGTTCGCTTGAAGAGAGATTTGTGGTCTATGACATGTATCATCTCCACACTCCCTGGGAAGATATGGCAAAGAACATGTTTGAGGAATAATTCCAGCCACTTGCTGGAAGTTGGGATCTGTAGGCAGGTACATAAACTGTTCCCCAAGATCAGTGTCTTCCTATTATAATAGGACAAAAAAGAGGGGTGAAAGGTTAGTTTTACAACATAAATGTAAGAGAATGTAATGGGATCTAAAATAAATATCCTGCCAACATAAAAAATAGAGCTGTCAAAACGAATAATCCGGCCCGACCAGACACGAGTTGGCCACTTAGTGAGCCAACCCAACCTGACTCATTTATTAGCGAGTCGAAAAAATTCGAACCCGACCCGACCCATCACGGGTTGGTGGGTTAAACGGGTTGGCTCATTGGCTCACTTAATTAACTTTTTTTTCACTCTCTTCTTCTGAGATTCTTATAACATGTTACTTTGATCGATTAAATTGAAACAGTAATAATTGGACCAATTGATATAAAAGAAAATGAAACAAAAGAAATATATTGTTATATATATTCTAAGGTATCAAGCATAAAATTTTGCCAAATTTAGTTTAATGAGACATACACAACCGTTTGACCAAGAAACTACATATAGCCATTAACAAAAATATATAGCACAAGATAAAACTGTCATGCTTGTAGATAGGTCTAAAAACAAGATAAAACAAATGATATATTCCTGAATTATCCAATCTATAATAGTATCCATCTATTAAATTGGAGTCTTAAATGGATAAATCCACATTATTATGCTCTCTTGAAGTATCTTCTTCTTTATCTCCATCTATAATATTATCCAATCTATAATCTTAGGGTTTTATTTGCATAGGGAAACTTTTGGAAAGACAGCAACACGAAAGGCTCTATTGCTAAGTAAAGGTTGTGCTTTTTGAATAATTAATTTAATTAATTTGATTTCAATAAAAAAAATAGGATTTGAATAATTAATTTAATTAATTTGATTTAATTAAAAAAATAGGCGGGTTGGTAAACCAACCCAACCCACCACGGGTTAAACCCGTGTGAGCCGGGTCAAAATTGGCTCGCATAAAAAATTTTGCATTTTTTTTCAACCCAACCCGACTCAAACCCGTGGTGATCCGGGTTGGCTCACGGGTTTCAACCCATTTTGACGGCACTAATAAAAAATGTACTCATCACTGAACGGCTACATTTAGAAACTATGCTCCAGAAAGTGATAGGTCGAAAGTTGATTTTTCATTGTATAATGTACAGCAGACAGCATAAATTATTTGACAAAAACAGGCTTCTGTGTGGTTCAAACATATTCAAGAAAGAAAATGCAGACACAAGTAGGTACCTCCATCGTGTATATTGAACCATTGAAACGCTGGTCAAAAGATTGGCACTGTCCCAACATAGCTCCTGCTGTAGCTCCTGGCTCAAAAAGCTCTTTAAGAACCAAGCCTGAACTGTTAAAAGATTGATGATCCAAAGATGACGAACCAGACAATAGAGTGATTTCTATTCCCTGCCCCACATGCGAAGTTGTTGACTCCTTATTGACTTCAGTGTGATCAATCCCAGTTCTGTTATCATTATTTGCTAAGCACTCATTGTCAGCACTACAGTCAGAGGAAGAGATTTCGTGTGAACCAAGGTTTTCCACAAGTTCAAAGATTAACTTCTGGATCAGTGTTCGCTTGAGATAAGCCTCAGCAGGCAGAAACCAGTCTACATTGAGCTGGAAATAACTAGTTATATTAGGTCAAACTCATATAAGAATCCATATGAATCCGTTACTAAGATGCCATTTACCTTTCAAATGTTAAAAATAGAAAGCATTAAGACAACTAAGCAAGGAACTGCAAAAATTGGGAGATGTAATACTTAAATAGGCACGATCAACAACTAAAACAAAAAGGCTGACATCATACCCATTTAATACATTCTTCATCGTATTGAGTAGAATTTTATGTGAGACCTAGGTAATAGGACATTGACTTCGCCCAATTAGTGAGTTGGAGAGAATGCTAAAAAGTTGTTCGCTAGAACTACTTGGATGAAGAGATAAAGAAAATTGAGGACGTTGCAACAAATGAATTACAGGTAAATTAGTTTCAATTTATAAATATTGAACCACTCGAGTAATTAAGTCAACCAGCATTTCTTAGTAAAAACAACTATTCGTAAATTGATAACCAATCTAGTAGATAATTGATTTTAGAATGGAAACTTTTGCCAATGATTTCATTTGTTCAAACAAAAAGTGTGAAATACACCATAACTACAAGAATAAGTAGATCACTTACGAAGTTGGAAAACTTGGTTAGTTTGATAGGGTTGAAATTAAGAGGGGCTTCAGTAAGGAACAGCTCAAGGTAGTGAAGCAGAAATAGGCCACAATCATACGAGTTTTCTTGCTGCGGCAACTGTCATGGAGTGAGAGCATTCAATCATAACAATAAAAGAGAACTCAAGCAGAAAAGGCAAAAAGTGACCAGTCTTAAGCAAAAAAAGGCCAACTAGCATGGAGTTATAGCATTCAATTTTAAAATTTAAAAAATCATTTCAGAGAATAAAGCCAAGTGATCCGTGTTCCTTGAATAACCCACCTAATAATGAGACATTTAAAGAAAGATACAAATGCAAAAGGTATGCATTTGTTTGTAGAAAAAAAAAAGGGGGAAAATTGAAATTATCAAGTGATGGGATTTTCCTCTTCAAATGTATGTAACACAAGGTTTGCATAAAAACCCAGTAAACCCCAAATTAATCTACAAGATCGAATGACTAGGGCACTTTAGTCTGAGATTTTTCAAAACTCTCAATTCTAAAATGCTTAACTTTGCAAAACATCAATGGAAAACAAAGTAGAAAAAGATTAAAATGAGTATTGCTTTTGCAAAACCATGGATTAACAGCTTTTAAAATCTCAAGATCTAAAATGTCTCACCCATTCAATCTTAGATTAATTTGTGGGTCTACTGAAAACAACTCCTAACATAATGGATTGAAACAATTATATGTATATTATATATGAATAATTAAGCCAGTAAAACCAACCAGTAAGAAATTTTTCATAAAAATATAGCCAGTTTCCAAAACAATGTAGTATCTACTTCCCAGCAAATGATAAAACAGAAATTAGTTTCATTTAACACTAATGGGTCTCTAAAAGAAAAATGATTGCCCTGGTAAAAATCGTCAAAATGTTAGCAGACATTACCGCAAGTGGAAGAAAACGCATGTTGAAGAATCTTGATGAAAGGTCTTCTTCCAAGGTATCCTTGTGTCTCTCTTTCCACTCTTCCCACAAGTAACTGAAAATATCAGATGACAAAAGAACAAATACAACTCTCTTGAGTTCAATTTTTTAATCGACAATGCAAATATAAGGAATCTGCACAGTTGCAATGGAAATAAACATGTATAACAGTATAAATAATAGATATTAATGTCAAAATTGAAAAAAGGTAACAGAAAATGGCAATACACATAAGCAGCATCCATAAGCACATTAATTTTGGTTCTTATTTGTATTATGAGTTAAGTCCTAACCTAAGCCCAAATTCTAAGAGTTTCAATAACACAAATTTTATCTACAAGAATCGCTTACAGTTTGATAAATAAAAATGCATGATCAACTGAGCTCTATTATTCAGATTTATGTGTAACGCTGTGCCAAAAGTTGAGTACAACATAGACATCGTTTAAGTGAATAATTATACACAAATACTAGCTTAAAATATCAGTTTTTGTTCTAAAGCCTGAAAAGCTCCTACAAATTATAATTTACAAATTTTGGTTATAATGAAGGTCAAGCCAAATTTCAAGACTAATAATATAATTAAAGCAAGCACACTAACCACCAGGAGATTCATTATCAATTGCTTTATAAAATCACAATTTAACAAAGTGGCCAAATCAATAATTGCAAACAAAGTGGCCAAATCAATAATTGCAAACAGAGTGGCCAAATCAATAATTGCAAACTTCAGCTGCAGGGGCATAGTCTACAAAGGTCTCAAACATGAAGCCAGAGACAACTTGCACTTTCATATATAACACTGAATTCAGTTTCAATAAAATCATAAAATCTGCATACATTTTTTGGGACAGGAAAGAGATTAAGAGGGGAACAAAAGAAAGTGAGAAGTTTTAGTCTACCTTTGCACCAAGTTTTTCAGACCACTATGACTTCCTTTTATAGAATCCATATGCAATATACTGGGTACCTTAAGTGAATCGTGCATCTCCTTGTCTGGAATACACAGAATAACATAAATTTCTGAAAACAGAGTATCACAAGAAAGAATATAAACTGAGATCTCACCATTAAAATTAACCACTTCACCAGGATGGCATATGACTATTAAACTCCAGTGAAGACTATCATCACATGAAAAGAAAATTCTGATCAGCACTTGAATACAAATAGAAAGTCAGAGAACCAAAACTTCAATAAAGTCTTACTTGAAGTTCACAGGAATGAAGATATAATCCTTTGCAAATAAATTTACTTTTCTTGTCCATTTCCGAACACGTAGAAATGCTGCTTTTCCATCAGAAGCACTGGATGGATTTTTGTCCATATCAGCCAGCTTTCTAAAGAAAAAACTATTAAAAAAATGAAATCTAGGTTTTTCCTCCTCCGGTATTTGATTCTTAAGATACCTGCGAAGATTGAGATTTGTGAATTGTCAACTCCATCAAGAATCAAAATATAGATTTTAACCCTACAATTTTTATGGATCTTTAACATAAGTATACAAAAAAAAAAAGAGAAGATAGAGGAAGCTCCACGGTTCAAACAGGTAGAACAAGATAAAAATGTTATCGTACAGAAATGATGAATAAATAATTTTTAACAAAAAATGCAACAAAAGAATGATATGTATACAAATAGAGAAAGAGAAAACTTACTGGATGTAAAAATCGATAATTGTATCATTAATGAATGTGTCTGGTTGCAGGAGATCCACATCTCTCTTGCTTAGGGAAACAGCATCTGGATCCCCTTTTGGATAGATAACATCATCAAAATTCTCCTCAAAACTGTTTCAGATCATAAATTCTCAGAGTTAAACTGCTATAAAAAGTTACACTCCCCTTCCAAAACATACAAATATGAAAACAAGAAAATTATAGTACAAGGTAGTAGGCTCTAATGGTTTCATACAAGATATCATGATCTTTTATACCCAGTCTAATAGAAAGATTTAAAAAAGTATAAAAATTCAGTAGATTTATGCAAACTTGATTTCCTCAACATAACAGATTTTGTGAAGTTTCTACTTAAATCTATGGAAAATGTAACCATAACAGAATTTGATTTCCAATAAATGATATCTTTGACACTTGTTAGAATAATTACATCTATGTATTATCATCAAGTCTAAGTGCAGGGAGTAGAGTGTTGGAAATGACTATCAGCCGTACCTACAATTGTACCTAGTTCTGCACCTAGGTGTCTAGTGTAGTCCCTCAACCTTCCATGGATTCTTGTATCATTTTTTCAATATAAATAGAAGATTACGAGAGGAGTCCTTCAAGCCCTCTAAACATATATTTTCTCTCTGTTCTGAATCTCAAGTACACTCTCGGTTGGAAGAATGAATTGCAAAAGTTACACCCTAGACCATGGCCATAAAGCTTCTAACACCATGCCATGAACCATCTATCCCAAAAGCTACATCATCCTAAGCCAAACATATTACAGACACACATTAAACCATATAGAATAAACTATTGAATAAAGGGAAAAGAAAATAAAAAGACAACATATACCATGCAACAGCAAAGGAAATAGAATACCATAAAGCACTAAACCTGAAAATGTTTTTAAAATAAAAGATATGGACTACAGCATCAATACATAAAGGTAAACTTGTTTGAAAGGAAAAGAAAATTAATTATTCTTACTTTGGGAAGTAGCATCTTGATGCATGTGAATCAGTTTCATTGCCTTCTACATCCGCACTACAAATATCAAACATGAATATAATACTTCACAAAAATGACACAAATTGGCATTCAGAGAACCAGATCTTCCAAATAAATTTTACCATGACAATGAAAGCACACATCACTGGTTTATAAACAATTTAATGACTTACTGAAGCGCAATGTTCCAAGAAGCCAAGTATTTTGTATTAAGAGATATGATTTGCCTATGTCTCAGGGACCAATTGTAATCAACAAGCGCAAATTTCAGTTCCTCAATGCCTAGCATATGTACAAAAATGCACATACAGTAAGTAACAGATAAGTTACCATATGCAAAACAATCTACAAACTCCTAATACCAGAATTTACCCACATAGTTTTATAGCTACAGTTTGAATAAAAATACCAAGTTATGTCAAATATGCAAGTCATAACGAAGAATATCATTCCCCATTAATCAATCATAGTAATTGCACTCACCTGAAGCATTGCTTACATGATTTGACTGGCTTGCATTACTTGATATTACTCTAAGCTTAATAATGACGGTTCCACTCTGAAGAAAAGGCATAAAAGGAGAATTATAGAACTTATACACAACACACATACATAGTGTAATGAAAGCAATAGAAATACAAAACTCACACTTTGAAACAATTGACAATTAATGTCAATGAGATCATCCAGTGCCCATTCCAGATCAAAGGCTTCTTGCTTTATACAAGAAGTTGAAACATTGATCTTGACACAAAAGGGTGAAAAGGTTAATGTTGGCCCCAGATAATGATTATCTTGGTATATGACATAATCGGGATGAAGAACGACTTCTATATTTGTGTCATCCTGAAAATACATCAAAGAAAATAATAGTGAACAACACGAAATAAAAAGTAAAGCAACATAATATAGAACAAAAATAATAAATTAAGAGATATTACAACAACTTATATTCTCAGGTAAAAAAGGTATATTCGATGAAGCACCAGCGGCAGGAGAAAGACAAACCAATAAAAAAAATAGCATGTATCAATGATGAAAAAGTAAAAAGAACAGCAATAAAAAAACAACTAAAGAAATACCAAATCTAAAAAAACAAAAAAGGTGAAAAAACATTGCATATCATGTTAATGTCGTTAAATAAACTTTACCATATCAGAATTGTCTGTGCCATTCAATCCAAAACCATTTAATGAAACTGAAATAATGAATACTTAGTGAGAAAACTGCAATATAATTTTCAAATTGACAGTGCTAGAATTATAAGGACTCCATGATTATAAAATATACAGCACCATTCTCTGGAATATCAGAAGCAGGACTTGTTGGAGCACTCTCATCAGCTTCTGAATTAACATCAATTGATTCATTCTGTAAAATAATTGAACATAGATATAAGTTTCACAATTAAATCAATTCCTTAGACTATAATCTGACAAAATTGAAGTTACAGTACACTGTATGAAGTCCCTGAAGGCTCAATGTGGCCTGTTTCAGGTGAAGATACTTCGCCACATATATCCATTTTCTCTAGCTTGTTATAGTTATCAACATCTTTAAGATGATCATTTTCATGACTACCCAAATTTGACTGTTTGTCAGCTTCCAACACATATTTCTTCTCTTCACTATCATACATATCTTCCGGTGTATCAGGAGAAGGGTCAGAACCACCCTTTTCCAAATTAAAAATAGCACCAGCTACGCCAACACAAGGTACACTGGCAACATTCTTTATGCCAACCTTGCTCACCTGGGAATCTGTCAATATATCATTGGCTATATATAATCAATTTAATTAAATACCAGCTTTGAGATGAATGGAAACAACACAAGAAGTCATGACAGGCATATTTCCTTAACACTTATATTTCCTTAACGAGTGCCCTGGTAAGCATTAGTATGTCTTTAACCCTTTTTCATCACATGATAATAATTATAGATAGTCATTCTTCATTATCCATCTATTAAAGAACACAAAGTTCAATTTCCCTGCCCGAATCCAGCAACCATGACACGCCCTAAGTTCATCCGCATACTACAATCAAAACTATAATGTCTATACTCAACACAATCCAACTTATGTCAAAAAACATATCCAACAATCGTGATACCATAGTTTTAAAATTATTGATAACCTCAAGTCCACAGACAAACAAAAAAACGTTAAGAGGAAAAAATCTACTGTAGGTTTCATCCTTCTCCTTCAGTTCTTCAATTTGACTCTCTAGGAAGCATACACTATACCTTAAAATCAAAACCATTAATAATCAAACACGAATAAGACAATGGCTACCGAGTTAACGTTTTGGAATTAACATTTTAAAGGAAAACGTGTATTATAGATGAACAATTCCCATTGAAGATAACGTTTGTTTTGGCGAATTAGAATTTTAGGGGAATCGTCTTACCGTGAGGATCGTGGTGGGATAGGGATTGGTGATGGGAATCTTTGTCCGAGGCTGCAGCATCATCCTCTTCATTGAAATCAAAGACTTGCAGATCTCTGCTCGGAGACTTACTCATGGTCTCCAATAAGGGTTTTTGAGGGAGCTGGTTGAGAGCGCGAAATTGATCCAAGCTGTAATGGCACTCTCGCAATTGGGGGTATCTGCGTTGAAGAGTGACCTAAATAGTAGTGAAATCTGCCAATTAAAATGTGACAGCTGTCTCAACCTCTAATGAATGTTCGTTTATCTAATTGATACAGAAAATTTTCGTATATTGATAAAATATCTATTAAACTGATATAAATTTCAATTTTAAGCAAAAATTCTTAATTGTAATTTTTGAAATAAATGTGTAACTTTTATAATTACTTTAAAAATCATTTCAGCAGTAATTTTCAATTGATTGAAAAATGAAAAAACTTTTAAATACCATGGCACAAAAAAATTGTGTAATAGTAGAATTTGAAAATAAACAATTTTTTTTTTCAAAATCTGATTTACAATATCTTATACTAAAAAGAGATAAAATCTCCATCATATATCATGATATTGTATTTTAAATCCTCAAAAGCTATCAAAATACCTAAAATGATAAATAATATTATATTTCAGTATCCCTTAATAAAAAAAAATCATTGTAGGATTTATAAAAAAAAAAAGCTACTTAAAATCTTAAAGTGAATACAATAAATGGAAGTATCTATCCAAAAAATAATGTAAGATCTTAAAATAAGATATTGCATTTAAAGATGTTCTAAAATGTTTATAAATCTAGTAAGTCATATTTTTTCTCTTGATTTTTAGTATAATATGTGATAAAATATTTATAAATTTATTTAATTTTACTTTTTTTAATTAATTTATTGATGTAATGGATGAATATCATCCAAACTTATATCCAAATATATCTATAAGATTTTTGATAAAATCTGCTAATTTATTCGGTTAATAATGTAAATAGTTGGTGTAACATCCCAAAAGACAGTAATAATCATAATCAGAATTAATTACATTTAACAGTAAAACAGTGCAGTCTGTACACTAAGATACGAGGTTCAAAAAGTCGAACGGCTCAAAGTACAGCATTATATACAACACAACATTAACAGAAGTTCAGAGACGAACGGTTTTACAAAATCTTAACCGAACGTCCACAATAAAACTGAAAGACTAATAAATGAAAACCTAGCGAGCGCTCTAAGGCTCGGCTTTAACTTCCACTTCCACCAGATTAGCGTCTTCCAAATTTTCTTCTTCTAGCATTTCTTCAAGTGACGCACCTCCATCTGCTCACATCCACACGGATGATCATTGCAATGACAGGACGAATGTACAAAGACAACAGACAACACAAGGAAAACGAAAGGGTAAGCTTAGGTAATTTAATTTATACATCAATATATACAATAAACATTTCAATCCACACAAGCACATAGTTCAACATATAACTGTTACCAATAAGGAGTATTGGTAAATCTTGAAGAAATTTGTTTTGATGATGCTACAAGAAGTTTTAGTTGAAGAAGATATTAGAATTAGTTAAAAGCAATTTGTAGAAATTAAATGTAGTAGGAAATTCTTGTAAACCTTGTAAACTTGCATTTTTAACTGCAATAATCGATTATGGAATGGCAATAATCGATTATCACAGAGTCATACAGGAATAATCGATTATCACTTCATATAATCGATTATCACATTTTGAAAACCCTGTAACGGACTTAAATAATCGATTATCACTTACAATAATCGATTATTTGTGGCAGTTGAGACTTAACCTTAGATATTCAGAACAGCTAGCTATATATTGGGTTTCTGTGAAGATCAATAGTAACGTTGTTGAACAGAAGCTCTTGCAGAATACTGTTTGTCAGAGGAAGTTCTCAGAAGCTATAGTTCAAGTTCCCTTGCTTGGTCTCGTGAACAGGAGAGGCTCGTGTGTCGTGTGTCGATAGTCGGAGCAAGCTCTCTTCGAGTTAGCAAGGTGCTTTGCCTGGTCTCGTGAATAGGAGAAGCTCGCGTTTCGTTTGTCGATAGTCGGAGCGGTTCTCTTCGAGTTAGCAGAGTGTTCTTCTTCCGGTTCGTTCGTCGAAGGAAGGTTTATTTATCTGCTTTATTCACTATTTGTTGTAATTTGTGAAACCATTTTTAGTGAAAAAGGTTAATCACTATTTATAGTGATTAACGACTGGACGTAGAATCTTTTGATTCGAACCAGGATAAAAATTATGTGTTGATCTTCTTATTCCCTACACTCATTTTATTGTACGTACATCAACTGTTTGATAAATTTTCTCTAAGAAAATTGTTTTTCTAAAACGGACCATTAAACTTGATTTGTGACCGTAACACGCTTTCTAAGTATTTTATTCCGCTGCGCGACTCTATAACGGTACCGATTGTTCCAACAATTGGTATCAGAGCTTGCTTTGATATTTTTTCAAATTCTTTCGAAAATGGCCGGTCATCAAAATCAAGTATATGTCGAGGGTGCTTCCATCAACAGACCACCACTCTTTACTGGTGATAACTATGCATTCTGGAAAGTCAGAATGGAAATTTTTATGGGGTCTGTTGACAGAGGCATCTGGGAAGCTGTGCTAAATGGTCCCTATATTCCTAAAAGAACTGTTGATGGTGTAGAAGTAGAAAAACCATACTTTAACTGGACTCCTGAGGAAAATAGAAGAGCCCAATTTGATATTAAGGCTCGTAATATTATTTCATCTGCTGTTGTACTTGATGAATTTTATAGAATTTCAATATGTAAGACAGCACAGGAAATGTGGGAGGTCCTCAGAGTCACACATGAGGGTACAGACGACGTGAAACGTGCAAGGAAGAATACACTCATCCAGGAGTATGAGATGTTCAGAATGCAACCTAGAGAACCAATTTCTGATGTCCAGAAGCATTTCACTCACATTGTGAACCACCTAACAGGTTTAGGTAAGACTTTTGACACTGATGAATTGAATGTGAAAATTTTGAAATCATTAGACAGGTCTTGGCAACCAAAGGTGACTGCCATCTCGGAGTCTCAAAACCTCACTCAGATGTCAACGGCGATTCTCTTTGGAAAGCTTCGTGAGCATGAGCTTGAGCTGAAAAGATTAACTACAGAAGAGGATCAAGGCAAAAGAAAGACACTTGCCTTCAAATCTGAAATTTCAAAAGGAAAAAGTTATAAGAGAATTGAGGATGATGATTCCGATAACGATGAGGAAAACATGAGTCTTATGATTAAGAAGTTTGCTAAATTTATGAAAGCAAAGGGAAAAGACAAATACCGTGGAGAAAGGAAAGAAAATCAAGGATCTCCATCAAGCGTTAAATGTTATGGATGTGGAGAAAGAGGACATATGAAGACTGATTGTCCTAATAATAGGAAAAGTGAAGAAAAGAAGGAGAGAAAATTTTCAAAGAAGAAGAAAGCTTACATAGCTTGGGAAGACAATGCTTCTAGTTCTTCAAGTTCAAGCAATTCAGATGAAGAAGCTAATTTGTGCTTAATGGCAGACTCAGAAGATGCAGGAAGCCAAGTAAGTGATTCTAGCTTAGAGTCAAGTGATGAATTTGATTTACAAAAGGCATTTCTTGATTTGTTAAATGAATCTGAAAAACTTGATGTTGCTCATAAAAAGTTAAAGAAAGAGCATAATGAATTGAAATTGAAGTATGAAAAAGTACTAGATGACGAAGTTGTTTTGAGAAACAAAGTTAGTAATCTAGAAACTAAGTTATCTGAATCTGATGTTGTTGTACAACCTGTTGAATGTTTATCGTGTAAAAGTCATATGTTTGATATTGACATTCTTGAGAATTTACTTGCAAAGGCAACTAAGTCTAAGTCACATGCCAAAACAAACTTTGAGAGAAGCAATGCTAGAAGTGGAAACACACATTTACACAAAAAGTCTAAAGTGATAAGAACTCGTAGGGTATGGGTTGAAAAAGGAATTGTGTCTTATAGAAACCCAAATGTTGTCACATGCTTTTATTGTATGAAAAAGGGGCACACTTCTAACAAATGTAGAATTAAACATTTTGATGTTCCAAATGGAAAATATGCTTGGATTCCTGTTATAAAGTAAATTGTCTCTAATCTTAAAGGACCCAAATGAGATTATGGGAACCAAAACTCTATTGTTTGGTTTTGCAGGTTAATTTTTCAAAAGGAAAAGAAGACTCTATGGTATCCTGGTATTTTTTAAGAGCTTTGAAATGATTTATGAATGTTAGATGTGTCTTAAAGTTGAAAATTTGGCCCAAATTTGTGTTTTTCGGAAATTAACGTAAATAATCGATTACCAAAGGTAATAATCGATTATCTCGTCCTCAAAAATTTGGATTTTAACATTTTGGCAAGCACATAATCGATTATTTAAAGTAATAATCGATTATCTTAAGTCACAGCGTAAAAAAAAAAAAAAAAAACTTTTTTTTTTTTTTGGAGACTGTTTTGTTGTTTACTTGCCATTTCATCTATGTTATAATTTTGTCTGTTATGTGTCTTCTTATAATGTAATCTTTATTTTCATAAATAAAATGATCTCTTGATCATATGCATCCTTTGTTTAATTGAGGGGGAGATCATATTTAGGGGGAGCCTTTAACATCCGGTCTTTTTGCTTCTGATCAAAAAGGGGGAGAAGAATAATACAAGGGGAGAAGTATAAATTATTACAGGTATTGCTAACCTTGTTGTTTGTTAGCTTGTATGTTTTGCAGGTAAGCCAAACTTGCTTTTAAAATTGAATTTTTGATCATCATCAAAAAGGGGGAGATTGTTACCAATAAGGAGTATTGGTAAATCTTGAAGAAATTTGTTTTGATGATGCTACAAGAAGTTTTAGTTAAAGAAGATATTAGAATTAGTTAAAAGCAATTTGTAGAAATTAAATGTAGTAGGAAATTCTTGTAAACCTTGTAAACTTGCATTTTTAACTGCAATAATCGATTATGGAATGGCAATAATCGATTATCACAGAGTCATACAGGAATAATCGATTATCACTTCATATAATCGATTATCACATTTTGAAAACCCTGTAACGGACTTAAATAATCGATTATCACTTACAATAATCGATTATTCGTGGCAGTTGAGACTTAACCTTAGATATTCAGAACAGCTAGCTATATATTGGGTTTCTGTGAAGATCAATAGTAACGTTGTTGAACAGAAGCTCTTGCAGAATACTGTTTGTCAGAGGAAGTTCTCAGAAGCTATAGTTCAAGTTCCCTTGCTTGGTCTCGTGAACAGGAGAGGCTCGTGTGTCGTGTGTCGATAGTCGAAGCAAGCTCTATTCGAGTTAGCAAGGTGTTTTGCCTGGTCTCGTGAATAGGAGAAGCTCGCGTTTCGTTTGTCGATAGTCGGAGCGGTTCTCTTCGAGTTGGCAGAGTGTTCTTCTTCCGGTTCGTTCGTCGAAGGAAGGTTTATTTATCTGCTTTATTCACTATTTGTTGTAATTTGTGAAACCATTTTTAGTGAAAAAGGTTAATCACTATTTATAGTGATTAACGACTGGACGTAGAATCTTTTGATTCGAACCAGGATAAAAATTATGTGTTGATCTTCTTATTCCCTACACTCATTTTATTGTACGTACATCAACTGTTTGATAAATTTTCTCTAAGAAAATTGTTTTTCTAAAACGAACCATTAAACTTGATTTGTGACCGTAACACGCTTTCTAAGTATTTTATTCCGCTGCGCGACTCTATAACGGTACCGATTGTTCCAACAATAACATCATCCGATATATATATATATATATATATATATATATATATATATATATAGACTAGACCGACCGTCCGGACTGTATGAATCTGTGTAGTTACAAGCGTCCTTGCACCCGAGTGATGTAGTAACTAGGATACACTCAACAGTTGCCACTCGAGGTTAGTCCGTTCTTACGTCGCTCATGTTAACTTATGGACTAAGGACCTCCTGCCGTTCCCACACATGACATACTTCCTCTACATGAGGATGAGTACTCACGGAACATCAGGATGAACAACAAGTCTTAACTTATCCACAGTCATACTTTACCAAATTTAATATTCAATATATGTAAGAGTCGTTCCTCCTTGGAACGCTCGTTCAAATTCCATAATCGTATAATCATTCAATATAGTGTTCACACTTCAACATCTTATAATTTATCACCATCTTTATCTTCAGTTTTAAAAGTATAAAATAACGATCGTTCATACTTCTGAAGAACGAAGACGAACGCTAAAGACTATATTTAAAAGACTCGTTGTCAAACAAAATAAGTCGACACATACTTATATGACGAACGTCACTGCTACTCGAATCAGTTGAATGAACTGACTCTTAGAGATATACAATCAATGTTCAGAATAATTTAGGTACAAAGACTTTAGGCCGAATCCAAATGGATAAAGATACAACAAGACAAATAATTAATTATACTGAGAACAATTTGTTTAAAAGGATCGACTGCCAGTCAATGACCGAACGCGATAATATACATTTACTAATAATTTGGACGGATGTTATTTACGCCCATTTAGAAATCAAAGGTAAGGACGAGCGTTCGGTATAAGACCGAACACTTCTTAGGACGAACGCTAGATATAAGACCAATAATTTATTAGGGCGAATGCTTGGTATAAAACCGAGTACTAATTTGGACGAACGCTTAGTCTAAGACCGAGAGCTCATTAGGACGAACGCTAGGTATACGACCGAGCGCTGCTTATGACGAACGCTAGGTATAAGACCGAGCGTTACTGATTTTAAAGTATAAAGTTATTCGTATACTGCTAAGCTGAACCGAGCGCTCAAACATAACATTTCACAAGAGGACGCTCGTTCTCGATCAGAGTTCTTTCCGAATGAAAGAATTCCATTTTAAGTCATTTACTAGGAAACCCAACGGTATAAGACCGTTCAACGACGAGCGTACATTATCAAGGTAAGAATTATCATATTCAGATTTTTCATCTATTCTAACTCAACATTTCTCATACGATTCATAATCTTATAATTTCATATTCATCATTAATTCACATACTTTATAGAATTCATATTAACAACTCATACTATACAATAATCATCCATTTTCCAATTCATACGTATCAACCAACACATACCATATTCATTCATGCATAACAGCGATCGTTCAGGCATACTCAATCAGCATACATCTCATACATTCAGTTCATATCATGCTTGCATACAACATCCAAGTATTAATTAAATTACTAAGCTTCCCTTACCTGGATAGCAGTGTACGTCTAATAGTATAACTTGGACTCGTTCAAATATGGCTTTCTACCCCCAACGATCTTTCTTACGCTCTTCAATTAAGTCTACCCAAAGAAAACTCAGAGAACTCAGTTATACCCTTGCATGCAACTGAATCTTAGTTTGCATGTAACACAGAACAAGCGTCCAGAGTCGAGCGACTTACCGGTTAGAGAACTTGGATCTGTTCGGTTCAGATTGAAGCACACGGCGCAGGGAACGTTCCTATGGTTTTGAATGTTGAACGGAGAAGAAATGGGTGAGTAACAGTAGAGAGAAGTTGAAGGCTTTCTAGAGAGAAGTTGGAGAATATGAAAAGTTGAGTTCTGAGGAAGAAGACGATTGCATGCAGAGAGTGGGAAGAAGGTTTTTCAGAAAATTGGTTTTCTTCCCAAGTCAAACGGATGTTCTCTCACACACGGACACCTGTCTTCCAGTACAGATTTCGGAACATTCCATTTGTGACACTTGGCAGGCGTGCGTCAGAGTGTGTGAGTGCGTTTTAATGAGACTGAGTGTGTGGCGAGGTGCATTAATGAGAGCTGACAGGTGACTCAGCAGTGCATTAATTGGATTGGACAGATATCTTACGGTTAATTTTCCAAGACCTCATAGTTGTCATTAAATATTTAGCGTCAGATAGTTTAAAACAATAATTTTAATAAAAGAAATTAATTTATTGATGTAAAAATTTAAAGTTATATTCAATATTTTAGAAGTTTAAAAGTGATTTTAATTTATAAAAACATTATTTGAATAATGAGACAAAATTCATCACTTTAAAAATAATGGACAGTATAAAAATTTAATATTGAAATTAAATGAGACAAGATAAAACATTAACCCTTTAATATTTCTCTGACAAAATTTTCTTTTCAATTTTTGTATAGATATTATCTGTGTTTTGTATTGAAGTTTCCTTGTAAAATAAAATAACAGTTAAGTTATTATGACAGTAAATTAAACTCATTTCCTTCTATAATTTGTGAGATTATTTTGTAGGGTGACATGTCCTGAAATAAAGAAATAAATTTTACACGCGTAAACCAGAATGTGTAATTTTAAGATGTTAGCATAAATGTGCTCAAATAAGAGTGTGCTGGAGTGAGTTGTTACAGTGGGGCAAGATATCAAGTTCCATCTCAGAGAAAGTTTGTAGTGACTCTCCGAAAATGAACGACGCAGATGTCTCTAAGCAAATCCAGCAGATGGTGCGGTTCATCCGCCAGGAAGCAGAGGAAAAAGCTAACGAGATCTCTGTCTCCGCCGAAGAGGTATCTCTTCATTTCGCCGTGTTTTCTTCTCTTTCGCTCTTCGTTCATGCTGTCAAACCGAACTTACTTTTCCTTCTGCAGGAATTCAATATCGAGAAGCTACAGTTAGTTGAAGCCGAAAAGAAGAAGATCAGGCAAGAGTACGAACGAAAAGAGCGTCAAGTCGAAATTCGGAAGAAGATGTAACTTTCTATATACCTTTCTCTTTGTCTCTTCGACTTCAAAGTTCATTTGGTTTTGTCGTTAGATGTCTCTAAATTCTGGAGGCTAAGTCTTACTCGTATAGATCTTGATCCGTACGCTAATGCGGCAATGTCTATTGACTGTGATTACTGGTACCGCCGATGCTTGAATCCTTATGGAACCGGATGTAGTGCAGTTATTTTATTTTATTTTTTATGTTATCACTCATTCTGTGTATTTATAATTGAACTTCTGTGATTGTGGTTCTGTGTGTTTTAAGTACTAGAATATGATCTTTTGTGCAATAGTTATTCTTTTTAAATTTATGAATTAGGACGGATCTGTATTTCTGCATTGACGAATGCATGCAATTCATATCAATTATGAGATAGTCTACCAACTCCTTGTTGTCTTGTCATAATTTTCAGTAAAATCTATAGTTAATGATAGTTCCAAACTTTTGCATTTGGAAAATATGGCCAGAGGTTTAACCTGTTCTCTTTTATATTTACTTTGTTTGGGTTTGAGTACTTTGGTTTGGTGTTCAGTTTCTTTCAATCTGTTGACATCTGTGGCAAAGTGCTCGAACACAAGGATATTTTCAAAGTTTGACGAAGGAGATTGTGGGTTTAGTTTCAGAGATGTATTTTATTTCATAGTCTGAAATACAGGGCTATGTTGTGCTTCAAAGTGGCAAAGAACACTGCTACTTGAGATAGTTTATGTTTTGATGCACAACCAATTGATTGTGTTTGTAGTGAGTACTCGATGCAGCTGAATGCCTCTCGAATTAAAGTTCTTCAAGCTCAAGATGATGTGATCAGTTCCATGAAAGAAGCTGCTTCCAAGGAACTTTTGAGTGTGAGTCATCATCATCATTTGACTGTGACTCATCATGATCATGTGTACAGAAACCTTTTAAAAGATCTCGTTGTTCAGGTCAGTTAAACTTTGAATATGGTAAACCTACTTATGATTTGATTTGAATTTGCTGTTTTGCCAAGTATCGATGTCAGATTGTTGTTTCCTTTTTTCTATAAGACCCTTACTCATACAAAATTGTTTTAATGCTGTTTATTTATTGTGTCTATAACCAGTATTTTCATTGAAAATTCCTATTACATAGAGACATTTTTTTATAACATTGGCGATTTTTTTGTGATAGCAAGTGCTTAGGTAGTTGTCAATTATTCTTTCCATCTTTTTCTAGTTAGATCCTTGCAGCTAGGCAACCGTTTTTAATGTTATTTATTTAATGTGTCCTACTTTTGTATTATTTGCGTAGATGGGCGCAACATTGTATATATAACTAGTATTTTCATTGCAACTTGCTATTACCCACAGACACCATTGTATCAACATGTTGTTCGTTTTGTGATAGGAACTTGGGTATTATGGGTTGCAGTGGAGTATTTAACTGTTTGGTTCTCCCCTTGTGCTAGCTACTTTTTTAGAGTGGGTTTCCAAGTGATTGGGTACTATCAATTATTATTGGAGCAGGATGTTTGCATCATGGAAAGGGCTACGTACGGTTCTGACTAACAGGAAAGTTAGTGAAGTATCACCATATGAAGTGCCGTGGAATGAAAGTTGAAAAGAAGTTGCCCCTAATGGGTGGTGCTATGATAAGAACTTGAGTACTGTGGGATGTTTAAGTCCCACATCAAGTGGTATAGGATCCTCCGTGGGGTATTTGGGTGATTGGTTCCCTTCCCTTATAAGTTAACTTTTGAGGATGAGTTCACTGAGTGCTTGGGTACATTTGAATTATAACTATCTCGTGACATGGGAACCAAACCTTGGTCTCCATGGTATATTGAATGGCATGGGATCAATTCCTTGCCCTTCCTCTTTCCTAGTCAACATGACCCTTTTAAATCCTTTGTAATGATATAGATAGTCTCCTTGACATCTGTTTATAGAGTACCTTCTATGCGTATGTATATGGACTTGGAGCATAATGTTAGGGCTTTTGTTACAGTGTTTGCTAAGACTGAAAGAACCTTCTGTCTTATTGAGATGTCGGAAAGAGGACCTACACTTGGTAGAGCATGTGCTGGATTCTGCTGCACAGGAGTATGCTGATAAAGCAAATGTTGAGCCCCCACAGATCATTGTTGACAACCAAGTCTATCTTCCACCTGGACCCAGTCATCACAATGCTCATGATATCTACTGGTAAAGTTCATATTACAAAAAATAAATCTTAACTAATTGTTTGGCCCTGCCAATCAAGAATTTGCTTTCTCACTCTACAATTTACTTTTTCCTCTTGGTTAATTATAATCCAACATTATCTTTTGAGAAAAGTGCAAATTCAAATCTTATGATCATAGCAATTCTTACCCACAACAATAGGAGGCTTCCTAAAATCGTATTACCTGTCTTAGCTGCTTTGTTATTTAAATTTCAGTTAAGGCAGACCTGATTATTTTCTTTGATATTCAGCTCTGGTGGGGTGGTTCTGGCTTCTCGTGATGGCAAGATTGTGTGTGAGAATACTCTTGATGCACGACTGGATGTAGTGTTCCGTAAAAAGCTTCCAGAGGTAAAAAATTTTATGCGTTGTAATTCTTAGTCTGGTTTGTATCCTTAGTTAGATATTTTCTGCTGAATTGATTGTGAACTTTCCATATTATTTCAAAGTAGGAAGGTGGGTTGTTTTTGAGATATTGAGACTATGACATTGAAATAAAAAAAAAAATCCTCATGAAAATCATATCTGATGGGCTATTAGGACAAGTAATGGAATGTGTCAGTGATTTTCAAGAGAAAATAAGAAACAGAGCTTGCTTAACAGAGAAGAAAACGTATATTAAAGGAGAAAAAAACTGAACTTTCATTTTTTAATATCAGAAGCATTAGAATTTATAAAGCTTAACGAATAACTACTGACTAACAATATGATCCTTGGAATAAGCTGTGAATACAAACTGGAATAACAAAGTATCTAAGATTTCCTAACACACTCTTTAAGACTAAGGCAGAAACAACAAACAAAAGATTACATAAGCAAGAGGAATTTAGGGAGTAGTTAACTGATGCTCAATGCCAGCTTCCTCACAAACCAGATGTCAGAATCTGAATTTGGTTGCCACTTGTGAAATCATCAATAAAGGCAACATAACATCAATTCCCTGCTAATGAAGGAGTTCTCTGAGGTCTAGATATATCTGTGTGGACTAACTGCAACTTACAAGTGGCTCCTTTTGTTGACTTCGGAAAAGGCTTCTGTTTTGCTTCACAAATAGACAAGTGTTTTAAGTTGGTGTGTAATCATCAAGCTCTTGGAAATCAGCTGCCAGCCTCTTGGGCTTCATTTGTAGCAGCCATTGGTAGTGATAATGCCAGAGCCTCTTTTGTCAAAAATCTGTGATATTTTCCTTGATTGGAAAATCAGCTTGCTCTACCTCTAATGGATTTATAGCAAAACTTTTCCTTTCCATTTTTCCTTTAAAGATATCATGACTAGCTACATCTCTAATCAGGCAAAGATTGTCTTCAAAAGCAACTTTGAAGCCTTCACCATTACCTATTCTGACTTTGGTGATGTTGATTGTCTTTAAATCTTTGAAAAGTTCCATATCAATGGTCATTTGATTAGTGCAACCACTGTCATTGAGCCAAATCTTACTTCACGGTTTGCAAAACACATACATAGCCACAGAGTAGAGCCTCCTTGTCTTGATCAACAAACTTGGTTTCTTCCCCTTGTTTTTTATTTTTGCTATTGCATATGATCGCTTCATTTCCCATTTGATTGCACTTTCTAATGATTGCATTGAAGTAATAGCCAAATATTATCGACTATTAATTCTGTTCCAGATTCAAAAAGTCGTTTCTTTCCCGGTATATTTCTGTGCCTTTGTATTTTCTAGACTGGTCTGGGAGTAGTTCCTTTTCACTAATTTTTCCTCACACTTCCTTTCTTTTTCCAGACAAAATATATACTACAATATTCCATTAATGGCAACTTTCTGCCTAGTATGTTTATGTTAGGGTACAAGGTATATGAGAGAAGAAGGTATAGGAGAGAAGGAGAAGGGCACCGAACGGTGGAAGACGGGGACGACCAGGCTGCTGGAAGGTAAAGAGCGATCAGGCCGAAAACGGGGACCCATCTTCCACCGGTCGTGCCGTTCTCCTTCTCTCCTATACCTTCTTCTCTCATATATCTTGTACCCTAACAGTTTACTTTATATATTATTTAGGATGATAAATTTGGTAAGTCATTGGAGTAGTTGCAGTTGTGATAACCAACATTCTTCTTTATTTTCTATCTCCTTCGGAAAGGGGGAAGGGGTATAATTATTTTGAGATGATGAACTGGTTAATCACGTCAAACCACTAGATTCTTATGAAGTTTCTTGCTCTTTGTTACAGATTCGAAAGCAGCTCTTTGGACAAGTTTTTGCTTGAAGATTTCTTCGAATGTATTGTTTCGTACCCTGCAATGTTTATATCCCGAAGCATAAGCTTGTCTTGGATCTGAATAGGTCTGCTGCCGTTGAATTATAGTTGCTGTCTTTTGAATAACACCATTTTTCTGTAGTTCAGTTGCTCCCATACCGTTTATGATGGGGCATGTGGTGTGCTATAATTTCTCTCTCATTCCTGCTTTTTGCTTATTGGTAAATCATGTAGCAGATATTTATATATTGAACATAAGTACATTATTGTGAACATTGTGACAGAAATAAAGTGTTCTCTTCCATCGTGTCTGGGGCAAGTGGAAACAGTGAAATGTCGGCGCCCACGCATTCAGGTACATTCCTCATGTTTTGGTGATTTGGGAAACTATGTCATTTGATGGAAAGTAGGGATTATATTTTAAGAGAAATCCAATAAAAATATATTTGAAGGGACGAACTGAGGTAAAAAGTGGACTTAAAATAGAAAAAAAAAAACAAAGCAAAAGCACAATACACGACTACTTATTTCTAGGTTAGTTAGTCGGCCACATTAATCGCGGGTTTCCTTCCCCAATAGATCAGTTATTAGGTTTGGCTATGGATTATGCTACGACTAATCAATAGTTTAAGCAGGCTAAATGAATATGGATAATGGCTTAAAATCGGACAATTATGGCAACGTACAATTCCTAAAACCTTTCTTGTATAATTTATCCTTTCGTCTCTGCAGTTGTCTGCACATCTAACCTTTTTATAGAGTCTCTGTTTTTGCGTGGTTGTTGGTCTATGTGCTCTTGCTTCGCTGTCTCTAGGTCCCTTAACATTTTGCAACTTCTTTGTTGTCACAACTTTTACGCTTATTTTCTTTAATTGCGGTGTCTATCGAAAACCCGAAAAAGATTATTTCCAAATTATAGTAAGGAAATACATTTTCTCACTTTTAGATATTGACTCATCTTTTTTTGTATACTGAAATGTGTAGAACGATTTCTATTGTTCCTTCGTTCCACTCAGGGTCCAATACTACAGAACTGTGATCGGGATTTGCAAAATGTTCTGCTAAGTCCGCATTGGTTTTATGGATCTAAAACTAATCGAGGTTATTCTCGGAGGAATGTGACCCTTAATCTCGTTGAAATTCTTGGGTTTAGTTGAAGGAATGAGAGAAAATAGATGAAGAAAGAATTAATATTGGTTTGGTGAACAATGTTAGTAGAAATGATTTATAAAAAATGATAGAGTTCGCAGTATTTTTTCCAAATATTCTTATTAATCTCTTCATGTTTCTTCAGTTTTGTTTTTCTCTTCAATAAAACAATACAAATTTTCAGTTTATTTCTTATCTATTTTCACTAAGCCTACTTATTCTCATCTTATCAAATTTTCTAAGCTCATTCAAGCTTGATTAATTTTGTTGGGAATTGTTTGTTTAGTGAAAAAAAATATATTATTTTTGTATCTATTTTAATTTGACAAAGTGTAATTACGAGTAGACAATTTATATAAAATTAATTATATGGTTCATTTTTCTTAACAATAAATAAGTTTATAATGTATGAAATTTTTGTTTGATGACAGTTTATTAAAATATTTTTCTTCTATTTAATACCAAATTGGTATGTTCGTAAATTAACTCAATCCTGTGTAACAAGGTAAGAATAAATCAATCCAAGACCATGAAACTGAATAAATAGAAAGCGAAAAAAACCAAAAAGAAAATCCAATTCCTTTATTGGATTGAATTTCAGATTTCATTATGAAAACCAATCTGAACTAAATCTAGTTTATATTTATCAATTTATTATACTCATTTTTATATCTTTATTTCCTATATTTTATTAAAACTATATATAACTTGTACTTGTTTACCTCTAATTAAAGATTTTTTTAAATAACTATTTGAATATAATCATCAAGACGAGTAAATTTATTTTTGTCCGTCAGTCAGGAGACCAAATCCATGGTAATTACACGTAGAATGCGGTCCAATCCCCCTCCCTTCACATGGACCCCACAATTCACTATTTCCATTTAATTTATTTATTTTACTTGCACCAGACACGACAATGCAGAACGCTTATATTTCCCTCACACTGTCGACAGTATATATGCATATATATTTTACCAATGAACAAAATGCGGCAATGAGCCAGAGAAGTTCTAGAACACCACGTGGCCCATAATAAACGGTACGGGAGCAGCTGAACTACGGAAAAATGGTGTTTATTCAAAAGACAACAACTATAATTCAACGGCACCAAACCTATTCAGGTCCAAGACACGCCTGCGGGATACAAACATTCTAGGGTACGGAAACAATACATTTGAAACCTTCAAGCAACAACTTGTCCAAAGAGCTGCTTTCGAATCTGCAACAAAGAGCAAGAAACTTCATAAGAATCTAGTGGTTTGACGTGATTAACCAGTTCATCATCTCAAAACAATTCCACCCTTTCCCAAGAAGAAAGAAAATAAAGAAGAATGTGGGGGTTATCACAACTTCGACTACTCCACTGTTTTACTAAATTTATCATTCTAAATAATATCTGAAGTAAACATACTAGACAGAAAGTTGCCAATAATGGAACATTACAGTATATATTTCGTCTGGAAGGAGAAAGAGTGTGAGAAAATATTAGTGAAAAGGAACTCCTAGACTAGTCTAGAAAAACAAAGGCACAGAGAAATAGACAGGGAACAAAACGACTTTTTGAATTTGGAACTAAATTAAGAATCGATTATAGTTGGCTATTACTTCAGTGCAATCAATAGAAAGTGTATATACTAGTATAATATCGTGGTAGAACAACCCAATAAAATACGTAAGTGGATGTGAATCAAAATTCTACATACAAGCTATTTGAGTAAGAGCAATAGTCCAAGTTCATAGTTTAGTTTGAAGACTTTTGTCTTTTTCCTGGCTCTAACAAATCTTAACAGCTTCTCCTTCCCTTAACATAATAATTACTGTCAATTCTTAATTTTATGTCATTATATGTGGGTGTATATTCTAATCTAGTATCTCTATTAATCAAATATGAATTATTTTCTTTACAAGACTACTTATCACAGAATTTTCGAAGTATCAAATATTATTCGTTCTCTGTTTCCTTTCCATTTTATTTTGGTCTCTCCTTTGTATTTCTAACTTTCTATATTTTAATACTAATTTGCTATTATCTTCATTAAGTGAGTCACACAGTTGGTCCATAGAGAACTCCTTCATTAGCAGGGAATTGTTATCACGTTGCCTTTATTGATGATTTCAGAAGATTTGATAATAGCAAGGAAAAACTTCATTCTTTTTGTGAGGAAGATGGCATTGATTTGAGCATCAGTTAACTACTCCCTATACTCCACGGTCTGTTTATGTAATTTTTGTTTGTTGCTGCTGTCCTAGTCTTAAAGAGTCCGTTACATAGCTTATTCGAAGGATCACGTTGTTACTGTGTTAGTGGGTAGTTATTCATTAAATTTTAAAAATGGTAATGCTTCTGATATTAAAAAATGAAAGTCCAGCTTTTTTTTTCTCTTTTAATATGCGTTTTCTTCTCTGTTAAACAAGTCCTGCTTCTTCTTTCTCTTAAAATCACTGGTACATTCCATTACATGTCCTAGTAGCCCATCAGATATAATTTTACTGTAGTATTTTTTTTATTTATTTCAATGGCAAAGTTTCACTATCGCAAAAATAACCCACCTTCCTACTTGGAAATAATATGAAATTCAGTAGAATATATCTAACAAAGGATTCAAAATCATAGAGTAAGAATTAATGTGCATAAAAAATTTACCTCAGGGAGCTTTTTACGGAACACTACATCAAGTCGTGCATCAAGAGTGTTTTCACACACAATCTTTCCATCACGAGAAGCCAGCACCACCCCACCAGAACTGAATATCAACAAAAATAATTAAGTGTGCTACAACTGCAATTTAAATATCAAAGCAGCTAACAGTTAATAATATTTTAGGAAGCATCCTCAATTGTTGTGGGAAAGAATTACTATGCACAGAAGATTTGAATTTGCACTTTTCTCAGAAGATAATGTTGAATTACAATTAACGAAGAGGAAAAATAAAGCAAATCCTTGACTGGTCAGGCCAAACAATTAGTTAAGATTTAATTGTTGTAATATGAACTTTACCAGTAGATATCATGATCATTGTGATGAATGGGTCCAGGTGGAAGATAGACTTGGTTGTCAACAATGATCTCTGGGGGTTCAACATTTGCTTTATCACCATACTCCTGTGCAGCAGAATCCAGCACATGCTCTACCAAGTGCAGGTCCTCTTTCCGACATCTCAACAAGACAGAAGTTTCTTTCAGTCTTAGCAAACACTGTAACACAGAGTCCTAACATTATACTGCATGTCCACATACTTACGCATAGAAGGAAGGAAGTCTATAAACAGCAGTCAAGGATATATATATATATATATATATATATATATATATATATATATATATATATATATATCATTACAAAAGATTAAAAGGGTCATGTTAAGCAAGGAAAGAGGTAAGGGTAAGAAAGATTGAACACACCATGGACACAAAGGTTGATCCTCATGTCAGGAGACAGTTATAATTTAAATGAACTCAAGCACTCGGTGAACCCATCCTCAAAAGCTAACTATTAAGGAGAGAGAACCCATGCCTTTGAACACACCATGGACACCAAGGTTGGTCCTCATGTTGGGAGATAGTTATAATTTATATGGACCCAAGCACTCGGTGAACCCATTATCAAAAGCTCTAACAATAAAGGAGAGAGAACCGATCACTTAAATACTCCACCAAGGATCCCATACTACTTGATGTGGGACTTAGACACCCCATAATACCCAAGTTCTTACCATAATACCATCTCTAAGAGACGACATCTTGGCAGGTTTCATTCTAACACTTCATATGGTGACACTTCACTCCACTTCCATACTGATGTGAGCCCGTGAATCCTACGAAGATGCCCATTACAAGACACACAACTAGCTCTCATAATAATTGATAAGTACCCAACACTTTGGAACCAACTCTATAAAAGTAGCTACCACAAGGGGGAGAACCAAACAGTTAAATACTCCACCCACCCCCAATACCCAAGTTCCTATCACAAAAACGATCAACAATGTTGATACAATGGCGCACTGGGTAATAGCAATTTGCAGCAAAATTACTAGTTATAGATAAAATGTTGTGCCCATCATCTTAAATAATACAAAAGTAAGTAAATATCATTAAAAACAGTTGTTACTAGAAAAAGATGGAAAGAATAATCTGATATCACTTAGCAAAACAGCAAAATCAAATTATCAATTCATAAGTAGACGTACCATATTAAAATATTTAACGGACCTGAACAATGAGATCTTTCAGAAGGTTTTTGTACACATGATCATGATGACTCGCACTCAAAAGTTCCTTGGAAGCAGCTTCTTTCATGGAACTGATGACGTCATCTTGAGCTTGAAGAACTTTAATTCGAGAAGCATTCAGCTGCATTGAATACTCGCTGCAACAAAAAATCAATTGTGTCTCAAAACATATACCATCTCAAGTAGCACTGTTTTTGTCACTTTGAAGTACAACGCACAGCTCTGTACTTCACATAACTGAACAAAACGCATCTCAGAAACTAAATCCTCCATTCCCTCCGTCAAACTTTGGCAATATACTTGAGTACGTCAACAACTTGAAAGAAATTGAACATCAAACCGAAGTATTCAAACACAAACAAAGAAAATTAACAAAAAAGGACTAAACTAAACCTACAGTCATATTTTCTAACATTAATTACTGATTTTCATCGTTGATTGATCTGACTTGAATGCATTAGGGAATTCAGCAATTCGGAACAGTTCGATAAAGATCCGAAACATCATCTTCTACTACTTAAAAGACTCTGTCACAGTATTTCAATCATAAATAAATACACTGAATGAGTGATTACATGACAAAATAACTGCACCGAATCCGATTCCATAAGAATCAAATATCAAGATCTATGCGAGTAGAACTCGGTCTCCAGAATTTAATTTTAAGCAATCTCAACGGAGGACAAATCCTAGCGAATTTCAAACTCAGACAAAAACCGCATAAAAAAGAGTATAGAAAGGTATTACGAAGTTACATCTTCTTCCGAATTTCGACTTGGCGCTCTTTGCGTTCGTACTCTTGCCTGATCTTCTTCTTTTCGGCTTCAACCAACTGCAGCTTCTCGATATTGAATTCCTGCCGAAGGAAAAGTATGAATCGGTTTAAGAGCATGAATGAAGAGCGAATGAGAAGAAAACACGGCCAAATGAATAGATACCTCCTCGGCGGAGACAGAGATCTCATTGGCTTTTTCCTCCGCTTCCTGGCGGATGAACCGCACCATCTGCTGGATTTGCCTAGAGACATCTGCGTCGTTCATTTTCAGACGAAACACCGGTAACTTCCTCTATGATTGAATTTGATAGGGATTGCTGCCTCACTGCCACAAATCACAGATGCACACCTCTTATTTATACACCTTCGTTTCACCAGTTTAAAATAAGTAAGGATACACAATAACACACTTTTATATTTATTTATTTGATATAAATCAAAGAGTAAAATAGTAAAAAAAGTATAAATTTTTGTATTATTTCAAAAAAAAATAAATAAAAAGTAAGTAAAGGAAGTAGATTAAAAAATCCTACTCGATATTTAACCAATCCGTAACAACACTTTCAAATAAATGAGACATATTTGAATGATACATCGCATGACAAATCAATATTCACTAAAACGAGTAAAAAAGAATTATGAAACTTATTCACAGTGAAATCATCCAAACATAAAAATATGTTAATATCCCATGTTATTATGAAAAAAAAAATCGTTTTTAATTGTCAATAATTTGGTGGAAAATTATAAATACGAACTTAATATTGAAATTTTATGTTTTTCATAAAAAAATTGGATTTTTTTTATTCAAATAAAAATACAAAGAATATTGAAAATAAGTTCTATTCTTCAATAATCACAGCCCTTTTTATATCCTCCAACGAAAAACAAATTCATAAAAACTTTTATTAAAAGAAATTATCTAAATACTTCTAAATCACATCAAATTTCCTATAATTTAACAAATTTATTTGGACACTCTCTGGTATATTATTCTCAAATTGAAATCGGTAATTAAAGATTACGTGTAGTATGATATTTGAAAAGAAAATATTTGGATACGAGTCTCTTCTTAAATAAATAATTCTTTGATGAGAAAAAACATGTTATAAGTAGATTAATACTGAGAATGCATTATGTCAACACTTTTACATAAAGAAGGAAAGTTCAAGAGAATAAAATGGGAGGTTTTAATATGTTATGATTTGTTGTTAGATCTTAAAAGAATGAACTCTAAGTTTAATTTAATTTTATAAAAGAAATTGTAAAATGAAAATGAACTCTAAATAATTCTGAATTATATTAAAAAAATAATTTTAAATATAATTTAATTTTATAAAATTGATTTATAATATAAAAATTGTACTTATATTTTATACTTTATAATTCAATTTTATTTTTAGTTCATATGAGAATTGTAACATTATATAACTTTTATAATGATAAAATAACATTAAATATATTTATTAGTGTTGAAAGTCTCACATCGTAGAGAAAAAACCAATTCATAATTTATAAAGTGGGTGCAAACCTCACCCTACAACCGGTTTTGCTTTCTTTTTTTACATTGATTACTTCTAATTTTTGAAAAACTTATTTTCTCTTTTCATTTTACCTTTTCTTAAAGTTGTTTAGAACAAAATTATTTAAGCATAATCATTAAAGAGAATTATGATTTTCAAAAACATAGTACCACAAGAAACTATAAAATGAAATTTAGATTTAGGAACACCTCCTGTCACACCTAATTTAATTTTATCCTTTTCTATAGGTTCATGTTGAAATGGGACGAGGATAATCGTCTGTCTGAAAGTTCGGGGTGCCGAACGTCTCTCCACTCCTTGCTCTGGTAACCGATCAATGTAAGGATGACTGCAGAATACACTTCGACGCTCAAGTCATAATTTTTTTTTCTGTAGATCTTTAATAATTCAATAGTAAGTAAAAGTGAGTTTACCTCGAAATTAAACCATTACTTATAAAATTTATAGGAATATGACCAATTAATTTATCTCTTAATAATCATTAATGCAAACCTTAATCACTTAACAACATTGTGACATTATTTACGCCTTAACTCTGCTCAACGGTTGTCGGAACGGAGCGGTCATGAGATGTTTTCATGACAATCGCTCAGTCCTTCTCATCCAGTTTGTTACTTTACCCGATCCGTTAACTATAAGCCCATAGTAACATTATATACAGTGACTCCAAAATAATCTTATTTTAATCATTCCATTTCTCAATTGGCCTAATGTTTTTGCATGCTTTAAATTTTGTAGTTTTTATTTGAATATTTAATATTCACGTAAACTTATAGTCAACTTAAGGAAAACGTTCGAAACTTATAATTAAGTAAATTATAATAGCAGCTATACATATTGTAAACTACTGTCACACACACACACACACACACACACATATATATATATATATATATATATATATATATAAATAATTAAATATACACAAACTGGTACATTGACAACCCAGAAACTATAGTTTGTTTATACAAACATATAAAGAGGTTTTCTACTAAAAAACAGAAATAGAGAAATAATACCGTATAATTACTTTAAATAGGCTATGCAGATAAATTTACTGTGTAAAAATGTGATTTTAATTTTTTCATTTGAAAATATTAGGATAAAGATACTCATATTGATTAGGTATGTCCAACCATATGCAGTTCAAAATACACGATGAAGCAAAATGTGAGAAAGACTGCTAGTTTGAATAATTTTTGCATAAACTAAAACTAATTTATACGTAATATAAAAAAAATTATTATAAGAAATTTAATTGAGGCAGTATTAATTTATAGATTAATTTATATATAAACTAGTTTATATTGTAAATTTTAAAAGTATTTATGATTTTTTTCAAAAAGTATATTTTAATTTATTGTAAAAATATTCATGGCTTTGCATTTGAAGAACTCACCTTATAAATTATCTCAAGTATATGGATGTGGACAAACTACACATAAAGTCTTTTGTTAGCATGAAGAAAGTGAGGGAGTAAAAAAAAAATGAGAGAAAGTGTAAAATAAGATTGTTTGTATTAAAGAATAAAGAGAAGAGGAGAAAAATAAAAGAAAATTTTATAAGGATTTGTAAATGATTTTAAGAATAAAATAAAATAAGCATTATTTGTCCAATATTCATTTAATTACCATAGTGTTATTGTTTGAAAAAATAAATAAGGTTAAACAATGTTTCTATTCATATCTCAGAGTTTTTAGATAAATGGAAATATTCAAATATGGGTATTTTTAGATTTTGCACTATAATAACATATATTTAATCTCAATTCCTTACCATTGAATACATATGTGAATGAAGAATGAGATTGAGAAAGATTTTGTCCTCTCATTCTGCTAAAAAAAGCAAGAAACGTGAGTTTCAAATAATATGTTCATTCTATTCTAGAGTAAATTCTGGAAATTAAGTTTAAGAGTTTTTACACTAAAATAATTATGAATTTCAAATTATTCATTGAGAAAAAACTATAATAATGATGTTATGAAAGGGACCATTTTTATGAAACATAATCAGTAAATTATACCATTAATAATAGAAGTATTTTCTCTATTCAACATGAGTCTTTGTTGAAGTCTTCACTCATATATAACTTTCCAAAAATCATTTTTTTCATCTTATCACGAAGGATACAAACAATTATGCTTTTGGGTTGCTTCCACAAGAGCCACAAAACCATACTATTCACATCATGCCCAATTAATACAGATAAAAAGATATCGTAATTTATATATATTATTAAAAAATATATATATATATATATATATATATATATATATATATATATATATATATATATATATATATATATATATATATATATATTTCATTGATTTTTGATAGCTAACCATACATTTCTCACTTGCGAAATATTCAAGAAAAACAAATTTCAAGAGAAATTCTTACAAACTTGAAGCCGAACATGGCTCATTCACCATGTTACATATCTTCAGTTAGAGAAGGGTAACCTGAAAAAAAAACACAACAAAGAACTTGTTCAAAGTAACGGTATTTGCAAATTTAGTAGTATTATTTTCACACTCAATAAATTTTTACAGATATTTTGCATTGATTATGTTATCTTTCAATTTCTTTCTTTTTTTATAAATATAAAAACGAACTATTTTAATGACTGAAATACTTTCGTGGTGTCAAAAAACATTTTTCTTTAATATATATACTTGTTAGTGTTTGGTGGTTTTGCTTACCCTAACTTGAGAGATGTGTCCGAGGAACCATCTTCAAGAGGAGGGTCACTAATGCAACTGCTAACGTTGTTTGTAGACTCTAATGAAACACCTTCTTCTTGCATTCCCATGTTTGACTCCATCAAAAAATGCATTGTTGCTTTACGCAGCACAGCCTCCATCTCCGTCTCCGCTAGCTGATTAATTAATGTAACATTTTAACTCAGAAAAAAAAAACATAGGAAAAGAAAGTAATTACATAAACCTAAAACATCTGTAGTACCCTTTTCAAAACTTTAATTATTTATCTACTTGTAAATTAAAAACTTAAGACAATATTACCTATTATATATATCTTTTCAGTTTTCTTTTTAGCACGTTTATATCATAAATGAGAGTGAAATTATAACATTGTTTAAACAGGATACAGATGCGTTGCATTATTTCATAATCTTGAGTTTTTCTTATGTAAACAGATTAAAAGAAATTGAGTGAGTCATGGAGTTCTCACCTTTTTCTTTAAATGCTTGTTCTCTTCTTCCAACACGATTCCCTTTAGCAGACAGAAAAGAAAGCAAAACAATCCTCAAAATTCGGAAGTTACTAACTAAACCTTGAAAAATCTAGCCCTAAATTTACTTGAGTATCAACATTATGATAGAATTAAAACACTAACTTTTAATTATATGCTTATAGCATATTAAGAAATAAATTTTAAACTTAATTCAATTCCACAAAAATCTTGAGAAGTCTAACCCTAAATTGACTTGAGTATGAAAATTATGATAGAATTAAAACACTAATTTCTTGTTATATGCTTATAGCATGTTCAGAAACAGACTTTAACTCTAACTCAATCTCACAAAATTAGTTTTTAAGATAAGGTTTACACTCACTTATATACTCTAAATTGGTCTTATATCTAATTAACGTAGAACTTCCAATATAACATAACCAAGTTATCGAATTCTTGGTATTCACTAAAAGGAAGGACTAACTGATATTCATATTCATGCAGCAAGAACTATGGAAGATTATCTTATAGAGGACCAGATAATTATACTAATATGTGTATTAATTTCAATTTGAGTGAAGATACTAACTACATGCATCATCAAGTTATATCAAAAAAACCTTTTTCTGAAGTTCAGAAATCTGACCCATCATCTGCTTTTCCTGAAGGAAAAAGTTGAGATGAGTTGGTATATATGAATCATTCATCAAAACATGCACCTTAACTAAATGACATTATGTGCTTACCTTTATCTCAATCACACGGTCGAGTCCACTTTCAAGCTTTTTCTCCAGTTGCTGCAACTCATTTAGGCTTAGTCCTTGAAGATCATCGCCTTTCATCCAACTAATCGTTCAAAACATAAACACAATGTATTTTACTTCATCCAGTTATTCTTCAAGTTTTCTTTTTTCCTTTTTTTAACTCTTTTTTCTCTTTCACAAAATTCATATATATATACCTTAGTTCTTGGGTTCTCTCTGCAATTTCCTTACTCAATTTAGTGGCAGTCTCTAGCTGAAATCAACAATTAAACTCGTGCAGTTACTTATCAGCAATTAGTGTTACTTCAGCCTATAATTTTGAACCTCTTTCAAATGTAGAAGTAATAATAATAATAACATAGTATATAAGAATAATTAGATCAATTACATAATATATATGCTTTGCTCTCCAAGAAGTTTTGTGGTGTAAGTCTCTGCACAATAGCAACTAATAAAAAGAGAAAAGCAAAATATAAGAACATATTTTTTTGTACAACCTGCATTTCTAGTGATGGCCTGTCCAATTTGTCCATGCCAGGGGAATGCGTATTATACTTGATAATTATGTCATTCATACTGTACAAGATCAAAACAAGAAGAGACAGAAAAAAAAAATGTTAGCAGAAAAGTTTAAATAAAATGCATTTTCTCGAGAGAAAAATAATGGATATAGGTATATACAATTTGGCATTGCATATATGAAGACTGATTTTTATGGGTGAATTGGCTGGTTTACGTAATTAATCCATGCATGCGTATAATAAATTCATTATGCAATTTGCAGAAGGAGCACGACATTCATATGAAAAATATCTTATCTGTATAGAGAAAGAATTCTGACAGTTTATTCCTGATATTCACATTAGCAAAAAAGAAAACAAATCCTCCCATAACACAGAAACATAAAGTAATTAGTATACATATTTGGAATGAACGATGCTCACATATGACTTAATTATATATATATGAATTGCGTTAATTTTCACTATAGTGTTTCAGAAAATTATAACTCGTAAAGTTAGACCATGTGTATGATGAGCAAGGTGGTAGCCAGAATCAATAATATTTTAAGATTTATGGACATAAACAAAGGGATAAAATCTTCTTACATTAATTTCATATAAGCAACAAAAAAAGGTACTATTAGGCATAAAACAGATTTAGGAATGAAAAGTTACGAAATAGGGAGAAAATTGTAGTGAGAGTAAAACTTTTAAGGATATTGTTGGAAGTCTCACATGGTCGATAAGGTCAATTCATAGTTGATAAGTGAATGCAAACCTCACCTTACAAACCAGTTTTGTAGGATTGAGTTAGGCTTAAAGTCTACTTCTAACATGGTATCGGGCTGCTATTGGACCACCGATTAAAAAGGTCTAATCCATGTTCAAGAAGTATAAAAAAAAGTAACAAGTTAAATTGTTAAATTTTCTCTTTTATCTTCCTTTATCTGCTGCTTCACGTTCATTTGACAACTTTATCCGATGCTTTTTCTTTATTTATGAAAATGGACCCGAGAAAAGAAGTATTTAAAGAACACGAGCCTGTAAGACCTTGTCTTTTGGGAGGAACATGATAAATCAATGCAGGAAAAAGTGATTTTTCTCTTGAAAAATAGAGGCTAAACACAAGAAAAAACTTTTTATACAACTTAAAAAATACTTTTTATATATCAATTTTTAAATTAATATATATGTATAAAGTATATGAGTTAACTTATATAAAAAGTTCACTTAAAGAAAAATATTTTATGTATAATCTAAACTTTTTATACATATTTATTAACTAATCAATATAAAAAGTTGCACATTTGATAACTATTGAAAAAGTAACACATAAGAGAAACACTATATATATCTTCACTATCATAAAGCAAAATTGATGCAGCATAAGTTATCTGTCGTTTGACACAGTCTCTCTATTCACTTATTTTCACGAGCTTCAACCAATTTAAACCTCATATCGAATTCCTTCACGTTCAAATTTGAGTAAAGCAACTTCAACCTATATTACTTTTATATATTAGTGATTATTATTATGCTTTCAAATACACAAGATTTATTTATTTAGATACATAGAGATTATTCTGTTCTTACTGTAAATGTCACTGTACCAAGATGTAGTTTCTTTATTTACTTCTGAACTATTTACATATATACTTTACTTGTTTTTTGAATTTTATTAGAAATATTTTTTCAGAAAGTTAATTATAGTATGGGCATATTTCCCTTCAACCAAACATGAAAAAGACAATTTTTCGAGAAAGCAATTATATTATTTTCTAAATCAATATAACTAAATGTATATTTCTCACACTGCTCATTTCTGATAATGACGAAATTACTGACATGTAGTTTTACTTAGGAAAAAAATTCCCTCACCAATAGAAATATTTTAAGAATTTAGGGCTCTTATTCAAGTACATATTTAATTCAATTCACCCATGCATGTCGTCCAAGTTCCAAGATTCTAGCTTATAAAACAATTAAAATTATAGTAGAATATATATTTTTTATTCTAAATTCTCGAATTTCAACTTCATCATTAAGGAAAGATAAAGTTGACATATGGAAGCAATACATAATACTTATCAATTTTGAATAGTAAAATATACAATAAAGACACATAGCATTAGATAATGTTATACAAGGTATCCCAATCCATTTATAAATAATAGTTGTTATAAACCTTTTCAATAGTAATACACAATGCAAAGTGACCAGCCCCAGAACTACTAATGAGATAATTGCTTTTAATTGTGAAATTTGTTGTTATTTCAATTATTATTATTATTTAGTTTATCATATAATATAATATGTTTGATTCAGTTTCTTATGTTATATTTATATGTTTATTTAAATACTGTATAATTTCCATTACTATTATTTTAGTTTATTATATTTTGATTTGATTTAAATTAACAAAAGAACAAAATAGAGTGGCTAATCCGACCTCTAATTAAGGACCAAGTAACCAAAACAATAGAAGAAAAAACACATAAAAATGTCTGTGTCATATATGTCACACTTCTCCTGAAACCGTAGCCCTCACTTGCTTCCTAAAACCTATGTCAAAGATTGCAAATGGAGATGCATATTCAACCATGTGTGCTACTCAAATTTCATTTTTACAGATAAGGATAAATATATAGAGAGAGAAGCGAAAAAGATTAATCATGTGATGAAGGAAAATATATATAAGGTAATAAGCAAAAATATTAAAGTAAATAAAATATCGTTCTAAATAAAAAAGCTGACTGTAATATTTTCTCAAAACTCACTCATGAGTGGGGAGAAAATTGTTGTTTAACCTTTTGTCCAAATATTATTTTATCACTCTATTGACCAGTTTGTTTGTCCCAACCAAGCACACTCATTGTGTCATTTCGAATTCTGACAAAGCATTTTCCTCTTATATCCTATAATTTCTGTTTGTACCCGGAAAATGAGCATCAATGTCTGACATTAGCAAAAGTTCAAGAGAAAAAGAGAAACCATATACACAAAGGCTTACAGTTCATTAGATCTCTGATCGTTTATACTTTGAGACATATAACAAGAATACCAATTCCGTTTTTCAGAAATTGTATTAAGTAAAGTTGTCGTTAATATAATAAGAATGTGCTACATTGATACACAAGTTAGAGATTACCGACCAAGAGAATTTGTTTTTCTTGCACAACTATACTAATTTTGAAATAACATTTCTTGCCTCTTTGGTGTTTGTCGAATGATTTTTCATATACATGTACATGAAAAAAAATACATAAAGATAAACTCGTGCTTCTTTCAAAGGGTCAGAAAAGAAAGACGAGTTCTTTGAACGGGTTAGATTAAGCAACCAGATATTTTCATAGCTTCAAATAACCGTCGAAACTGAAGTTTCTTTCCAACACACATGATTCTTTGGGAAAAGTGCATCAACTGCACAACAATACAACATTCGACACTCAGTGAACTAAACTATTATTAATCAGTTGTTGTACACTATAACATCAAAAGATAGTCCAAACTATACCTATCAAACAAAAGTCTAGGAATTGCTATAAACTTATGCAGCTGCACTTTCTTTTATGTTCCTCTCATCAGCACAACGTTTCATGGAAACTTCAATAGACTACTATTGAATTCCCATAAAATGAGAACACAAGCGAGTGAAACGAGGTTTTTGTTCCAAACCCATCATGAGATTACACCTAATACACTGTCCCTCTTTCTCTCTCTAACACATTCCGTACAGAAACTACAGGCACTCTAGCTTAGCCAGGAATTAGGATATAGGAAGGAGAGCAAAAACACACATGTACGTATTAATCAAAACAACGTAAGAATATTATGCTTTATACATGTATATGTATATATATGTATGTATACAAATACTGAGAGAAAAGTCACAGTTTTGTAATACAATATTATTTCCGTACGTACCTGGAACTGCTATAATCAAAGAGCTTCCCGGTAGATGAGAAAACTATGAGACCAACATCAGCATCACACAGAACAGAAAGCTCTTCAGCTTTCTTGAACAACCCTCGCCTTCTCTTAGAAAATGTTACTTGCCTAGCGGTTATGTTGTCGATTTTCTTTATCTTTATCTTCGCCCTCGTCATTTTTCAGCTGCACAAAACTGAATTAGAAGAACTATTTTAAAGTACACACTCTCACACTTGTCTGAAAACACAAAAATAGTTGTACATGACACATATACAAGGATATGGAATGATGAACACAACTTGGAAAAAAAAGAAAAAAAAAACCCTAATAAAAGGCACACCCAGTTTCAGATCTGGATAACGGGAACAGAAAAAGGAACCTACCAGCCAAAGGGAAGTTAGCGAACATGCAAGATTTGAGAGGTTTTGATTGGTGGGTTTTGATTTCAACTGGTTGATTGATATGCTTGAACCTAGTGGAGAAGTGTATGTAGCACTACTTTTGATTTGTACTGAAAGGGGAAAAACTAAGAAAATGTTGCTCCGATCAGATTTAGTAACAAAGAAAGAAAGTGTGAAGAGAAGGAGAACTTTTAGGAGTCAGTAACACAGAAGAGAGAGAAAGAGAGATAACCTTGATTGGGATGCTGGCTTCATATCAAGAAAGGAAAGAAACCCTTCCCTTTATAGATAGCTAAATATGCTCAACTCTTTCTATTTTCATTACTAATTAGTTATTTATCTTATCCCTTCTTTTTTTTAATTTTGTTTTTCTTACCTCAATTTCGTTTTAAACAATTAATAATGAAGTTGACTAGTAGTCAAAATCGGATATAGATATTTCAGAACGCCATTGGCTATTCAGAGATCGATGTGAAAGGAATTTCAGTTCAGTCTTTTACACGTTTGTTTATTTTAAGCACAATAAGTTAGTATATATATCTACAAACTATAATAAATTTTTAGATATAAATATATATATATATATATATATGTAAATAATTATACTAATGGCTTATTAAAATATTAATAGAAAATACTTTGGAGTTAATATTTTTAAAGATCCAATTGAATGACGATTTCATATATCATGAAGAAATCCATGAATAGTATCTGCAATAAAAGAATTTATTAGAAAAGTTAAAAACGTACTTAATTGAATGAGTTGTCTTATTCATCAAATAATAATTGATGAAAATTATTGTTCAGATAGCTAAATGTCAGTATAATATTAATATTAATATAAACGTGACTACGTACCAAAAACTAAAGTTTGATAAATTATTAGTACAACTCAATATTTCATTTGTTTTTCGGATAATTATTTATATTATGTTTGAATTGAAATAAAAATTATGTTGGAGTCTCAAATAAAAGAAAATTAAGAGGGGAAAAAAATAAATAAACAAGTGATGGAAGTGAAAAGAAAATATTTCAAAAATTAAACCATCGGTTTCTTATCAGTTTTTGTAATTAAGCTCACTTAGTTTAAATATTTTTTAATTATAATCAAATAAGTAAAAATAAAAAAGCTAATAAAAATTGTAAGTACAATTTTTACAGTCTTTAAAATAGATGATAAAAATAATATTAAAATAAATATATGATATTCAAATATTTTGTTTAAAAGGATAAGAAAATATATCGATATAAGAAAAAATTATTACTAAAAAATAAAAACAATGTAAGTATTTTATAATCAATATTAAAAAAAACCATTTTTATGAAAATAGCGCATAATATTATTATCTACGTCATAAATAAAAACGTTATTTATAAATAACATGTGCATAAAAAATGAACTGAAAAGTCATTGGGCATGGGCCCCACGTCATAACGTGCCTTGGTCCCCGCACATGATGTAAATTGTTATTTTTATTTAATTAGAACTATTTGTGAATAAATATATATTTGTAATGCTTTAATTAAAATAACTTTAAAACTACCCTCATTCAATGATAAACAATAGGGGATTTAAATATATAATACGGTTAATTATGATTTTGTCTTTTTGTCTATTCTCTAACTAACACTTTTATTGAGGTCTTTTTTCTAAACAAATTTATGATTAACGTTATTATTATTTTTTATGTGATAGTGTGTTATGTTATTAACTTATTTAATACATATGTATTGTATTCTTAAATTGGCCAGATAATTCGGTATCAATTAATGTGTTGCGTTTTCAGGCTGATAAGGTTAATAAGGTAAGTGTACTGTGTTTTAAGTTGAGAAAATATCTAAATAATCTGGTAAGTGGTACAGAGAACATGTATAATTTAATGGAAAGTTTAAATAGTTCACTAAAATATTCGAATCGAACTATTTAAATTATTAGTAGATTTTAACAAATTATATAAACTTTCTACCGAATCAATTAAGCTCCATACATCTTACAAAGCTATCTTAATTTCTTATAGAATTATTTAAGTTCTCCATACATCTTATTAGACTATTTGAGTTTTTTTTATTGAGTTATCCAAATATTTCATCAACCTATAAATATAATAGGTTTAATTGATTCGGATGTTCCTATTTATACAGTTTTGCATCAATTAGGTCTTTGTATTTTGAAATAACTAAATTTGGTCTCTATTCATGAAAAATTGAAGCAATGCAATTCATGTCATTAAATTTTGTAGACGGCATCAAAATTGTTGCCAGGTGACTAAGTGAGGTGGCATTTGAAAAGCACGTGACAGAGCCGCCACTCAAACCGCACTACCACCAAGCCGTCACACTCAAACCGCACTACCACCAAGTCGCCCTGTCACAAAGCCACCCCAACGTGCACACAGAATCACAAAAACAAAACCCTAGCCACTGCGACTACCACGCTCATCACCATCAACACGCAAGCTTCTTCATCTGGCTACCATGATAGCCCAAAGCGCTGTCACCGCCATCTTCGCCGGCAGCCGTCCTCTCCAACGCATCATCAACACTCAAATCGCCGTCGCAGAACCACCATATCGCACCTTCATCTTCTCCAGCAAAACCACCACAGCGTCGCCACATCACTCCGCCACCACGACCCAAAATCGCGCAAGCTTCGAATCTCACTCACGTAGACCATCATCGCGAGGTCGCCATCAACACCTCGTCATCCTCCAAGCTCGCATCGGACCACCACCATGAGCAGCGCCACTTCTTCATTCACGCGCAACCATGGTCATCTTCCATTGACGCTTCGTGCCGCCATCTCACCACCTACACTCAGAAAACTAGAGGACCAAAAACCATCACACACAGAGACCCAATTCGAAGAAACACTTCGAACTCTGAATCGCCATCCGCAAGAGGCCACCACCATGAGCTTCTGCCTCGCACCTGCAAAGAGGGGAAAACCTAAGAAGACAACCAACCAACAAAGAGACCCAACAACCACCCTCCAGGAATCACGCCGCCATGAAGAAGAAACCCCAATCACGCAACCAAACCTGCAACCAGCCAAGCACAATGAGTGACTACCTCATCTCCATCAACGGAATTCTTTCTCTCGCGAAGAGACTTCCTGATGGCGCAAGTTCTTTTTTCCCAATTTGGCAAACCCTAATTTTGGGTGGGGAAGGGATGACACGTGCCACGTACTTTTCAAATGAAATGCCACCTCATTTAGCCACCAAACAATAATTTTGACGCCATCCACAGAATTTAACAGCAAGGACTATATTGTTTCAAGTTTTCATGAATAGGGACCAAATTGAGTTATTTCAAAATACAGGGACCTAATTGACGAAAAACTACACAAATAGGGACCTCCAAATCAATTAAACCAATATAAAACATACGCCTTACCCATTTTACCAATTAAAAACGGTAGTTTATTGCATAAAAAAAACTAATGACTTAATTATAAAGGAATAAATTCATGATTTGTGTATCGTACCACCCGGCCAACCACTCAAGTCGGCCGACCAACCACCGGTCCGATCATTGCAAATGATAAATAGCTCATTAAAGCCTCTAATGAAGATTAAGGCGTGATTGGCCCGTCATTAGGTCGACGAAAGGTAAAAGCCCATTACAACCAGTATAAATAAAAGTCTTAGGTATGATTTATGGACCATGCTGCACATGATGCATAATACACACGCATTACTTGTTGTGTTGACCGCTCGATCACTTTACTGACTTGAGCGTCGGAGTGCCTTTAACAGGTACCTGCCCATTCGACTTGGAGAAGGAGGAGAGAGAACGAACAACTTGGAGTGCGAGGACAACTAGGAAGTCCATCCACCCGCTTGGAGAAAAGCCCGCCCGATCTTAGCGAGAACGAGTGACGTATGCCCGCTTGGAGCAAAGCCCGCCTGGTCTTCAACCTAAAACGCTTTGAACAGAGTCTGTCCGTCCGGTCTTCAACGTCCATCCAGTCTTAAGTACATACAAGAGTGTTTTAACAAGAATTTCCAAACCTTACCGAAACAATTTGTTAGATGGAAAATAATCTAAATAAAAATATGAAAAAAAAGTGAAATAGTTTAGAGAAAAATAAATCATTAATTATATATAATATTAGAATATTGAAAGGTTATTGAGAGTAATATATACATATTTATATATTAAACATAATATTTTTCATTTGTTTTATTACATCACGTCCCTGTCATTTTGATATTTTTGTTCCTATACATTATCATGACTTAATAATTGAAACAAAAGATAATATATAAATGTGTTTTCCTTATTCTAATATAGTAAGATGTACTCTAAGATAAAACTTAAAAATATTATTTAACACCTCTCCATTTTTTTACTTTTATATAATACCTAATAAGTATTTTAATTGATTTATTCTAAATTATTTTATATTTTAGAGTAAAATCATTATTTTGTTAATATTAAATAGAAAACGAAGTGTTGGAGTACCATCTTATTTTAAAATGAAAAATAATATTTTAACAACACTTTAACATTATATACATGTTATTATGTGATTGATTTATATTAGTGTTTATCATTATTATTAAACGAATTATAAAATAATATGTAAATAATATTAAAATATTATAAAAAATATTGTAAAAATATCATTATTTTTTTTAATGGTTAATTAACTTGAAGTGGAAACATTATTCTTCCATTTTAAGTGCAAACTAACGCGTGATTGACTAGTGCTCTCTTTTCCACTTTATAATGTGAAGAAGGTATGTTGTTATCTACAATTTTCATTTCTATTTATTATTTCAATGAATACTTTGCATATTTCTGTGGAGTATTGCTTTTCGTACATGGTGAGCATGCTGTCTGTCTGACCTACTGTTACATCTCAATAATTATTTTTACAGTACATTATTTCATTTGATATTTTTTTCTTCACTTTATAGTATTATCAACATGTAAATGTTTGTTATTCTATGATAAATATAATTAAAATATATTGCAATCATGTAAAAAGACGTTGCATACTGTTGTATATTAAGTCATGCAGCATATCATATTTTCTTTATATTTATATTATTTTCTTTATATTTATATATAGTGAGATCTATATATAGAAATTTGTAATTTGTATTCCCCCAAAAAAACACAAAAGTGAGTCTTTTTATAAATGAATTTCCATTGACATGGGAAAGCTATCAAATTCACTCCACATGGATGGTTTCCACGAATTTTCCCAAATGAAAAGATATATGAGTGTTTCTTTCAGTACTTCCCGAAATTTTAAAAGAAAAAACATTATATCGGTGACTAATATTGAATGTTAACCAGATTTGACACCAACCTCTCTTCAATATTATTACACTCCTTCCCTCATTCTGGTTCATTTTTCTTTCCTATGCTTCTTCGTAGTGCTGTGATGTATTTGTGGTTTTGATGGTAGTCTTGAATGATTGTAGGGGTGGTCATTATCATTGTTGAAAGTGGTTCTAACACTCGATTTCTGACGTGTCACATGTTGTTAAAAATTAATAAAATTTAAAATTTATCAAAAACTTATAAAAGACAATTTTTTCCAATTATACTATTTCAAATAATAAAATAATAAACGAAATATTCCAATTATATTACCTAAAATAAATTAGCTTTAAATGAATTCAAATGTTATTTCTCATCGTTTCTGAGTCAATCACGTTTCTAGAATATATGTAACATTATTTGCTCATGTATAACACATTATACGATCATCGTTGGTAATTTTATTCACAAACACAAACATGTATGGAGTAAGCTACCGATAAAACAATCATAATAACAAGATATATACATACTGATTATATCAACCATAATCAAACACACAACAAAATACATATCTTCTGATTATACCAACCATAATCAAACACACAACAAGATACATACATTCTTATTATATCAATCATAATCAAACACCACATACATAGTAGTAATAACAATATGATTCCTAATCCTCTAACATAAAAAATTCAATCACTAACATCTCACACATAGACCCTTGGTCTATCCACTTATTAACATGCATGCTAACTACTTATTATAACCATTCTATATAGTAACACCACTATCAACATAACATAATCTAGAACATCTCAAGTATCATGATCATTATCATAGATACACCACCATCATGATTATCCCAGTCATGAACAACACCATGAGCATCAAGTACCATAGTGGAAAGAATCCATATCACTTTTGTACCCTACCTCACCGACGGTAGCCGTTTCTACAGCCCACATGTAGCATCTCCTATAGGACATTTGTAGTCTCCCCTATAGATCATCTCCTTCCAATGCACACAAGACAAAAGGAAGCACTTATCCATAGATAGAACCAGGATTTACGAGATAACACAAGTAAACTTATCCTCCACCCTCGTGCTCATCAATCACATACTTAGGTACATTCCAACACTCACTCATGCTCAAATCTCAACCACAAAACAAACTGACCCTAAACATAACCACTAACTTCAATATCTGATTATCATCATGTCCACAACTCTTCAGGCTTGGTTCACGTCCATTCTTCATCAAATTCGCCATTTTTCATCAAAATGCACTGTGATAAAAACATCACGCGGAAAGGGATAATCGATTATCATCCCAGATAATCGATTATTTCCGATACCACACTCAAAACCAATGCGCAAATAATCGATTATAACTAATGATAATTGATTATTGTTGAATCGAAACACATCTTAGACATGATTCAAGCATTCAAACATACACACATATCTCTTAGATCACGTGGAAACATAGTTAACACATCATACATGCATTCAAGCATCACATATCCATGTAAAAATACTTAAACACGTATAATACATCACTTGAATCATCCAAATCCAATCATTGACATGTTATACCCCCAATAATAGGGTGCAAAAGAGTCTCCAATAAAAACACCAAATAAGGTTTTCAATCAACCAAACAAACTAAGCATAATGTTTACAAATGAGAACCAATAAAATGAAAATTCTCCAAAATAGAGTTGTTGACGTGAAGTTGTTTTCTCCCAAACTAAACTTCTCATTGATGATCCGAACGGTCAAAACAAAAAACCATACGTCTGGAACCTACTGTCCAAACATTAGCCCGATCCAACGGTATACAACTTCACAACGATGAAAAGATCAGTACAGGTTTTCTGAAATTCTCCAAAATAGAGTTGCTGATGCGATACTGTTTTCTCCCAAACTAGACCTCCAATTTACGATCCAAACGGTTATAATGAATAACCATATGTATGAAACCCATTGTCCAAAAATCAACTCGATCCAACAGTGAACAACTTCACAACGACGAAAACACCAGTGTAGGATTTATGTTATGCGAGAATGACTTCATCTCTTCCTTTCTCTCTCATTTGGTTTTTCCCTTTCTTCAAATGAATCCAATGTGCCCTACTAATCTAACTCATCTCCACTAAAACAAAGTGAGACATAATGGTCTACATTATTTAGCATATTCTCCACATAGGAAGGAGCTCAATAACCCAACACTAAAACAAAGTGAGACATAATGGTCCGCATTATTTGGACTATTCTTCACCTGGGTAAGGAGCTCAATAACCCACCACTTACAACATATATTTGTATGGAAACTCTCAAATATCATAACTTTATTCTCCCTTATCATCAAACTCTTTGTTAGGATAACCCAACAAAACATACATAAAACATTCATAGGGAAATCTCATCACAGATATTACATAAACCCTATGCCCATTCACACACAAACTCTTACCCAACAATAACCACAAATAATGATAATCATATAACATTTATTAAAACAATTACCAATCAAGATAATCAATAACACATATACTATACAACCATAAACAAAAGGTAAGCTTCCACATACTTTGGTCAATCATAAGACTTTATCTACAACCCTAAAACACCACTAATATTCCTTTATACTAAGAGTTTCTTCTTCCTCTGTTTTCTTCCTCTGATTTAGAGTTTTTAAGATCTTTAAACACCAGATCACTCTTTAATTAATTTCTACACCAATTAAATAAAAGTAAAAGATTTTTTACCCTTTGACCAAAATATAAAAATATAAAAATAATATAACAATTATGTTATAATAAAAACACTAATTTTCAAATAAAAATCCAAAATTTTAAAACTATTTTATTTTTATTATCCTTATTTTTTTCGGATCTTCCAGTTATTTGTGATAATGATCCTTTCCTCTTTGTGAGAACTGATGTTACTTGTAACATCCCAAAATATAGTAATAACCATAAATTAGAATTAATTACATTGCATAATTAAACAGTGCAGTCTTACACTAACAACAACGCTCAAAAGCCGAACGGCATTAAGTATGTAGTTGATTACAATAATTGAATAAGAAGAGAAGACAGGATCGAACGGTTTACAAAATTATAATACCGAACGACCACTACAAAAAACACTAAAATTCTAAAAATAGTTGGACGATCTAAGGCTCGGCCTTAACTTCGACGTCCACCAAGTTCTCCTCTTCAATAACGTCTTCTAGCAATGCCTCGCCTTCTGCTCACATCCACACGGATGATCATTGCAATGACAGGACGGACGTACAAGGACAAGACAACACAAGGAAAGAACACAGGGTAAGCTTACGTAATTTAATTCATGCATCAACATACAATTTAAATATACCAACAATACAAGAATATCTCAACACATATAACCATCCAAAAACTCTCATTAGACAGACTGTCCGGACTGTATGAATCGGTGTATCTACAGGCGTTCGTGCACCCGGGTGATGTAGTAACTGGGAAACACTCAACAGCTGCCACCCGAGGTTAGCCCTATCAGTCCAAAGTACTCCTAAGGACTAGGACCTCTTGCCGTTCCCACACATGACCTACCCTCCTCTACGTGAGGATGAACACTCATGGAACATCAGGATGAACTGCCATTAGTAGCTTTACCACGTTCATACTATACAACTTCCCATATTCAACACATATAGTCGTTCCTCCCTGGAACGCTCGTTCAAAATCCACCATCAATTATTCATCTCATATACTGTTCATTACGTATAATATTTCACTTTATTTTCATTTTAACCTTCCAATCCCAATTCACAAAATAACGAACGTTCAGTCCTACTTATAATGAGGACGAACGTGAAGAAAAGAATGAGAAACCTTAGTTCAAGAGCAGAATAAATTCAACTACAAATACACATCATTTTTTACGAACGTTATTTACCATTTGAATCAGTTGAATGAACTGACTCTCAGAGGATTAAATCAATACTCAAAGAATAATTTAAGTACAAAGACTCTAGACCGGATCCAATGGATAAAGCCACCTCAAGACGATTTCAGAACCATCACGAGAATAATTCTATTTTAGAGACCGACTGCCAGTCTATGACCGAACGCGGTAAGAGGATTTTTCTGAATTTGAACGTACGCTATTTCCACACGTATAATGTTTAAAGACGAATCCGAGCATTCGGTATAAGACCGAACACTACTTATGACGTACGCTAGGTGTAAGACCGAGCGCTACAATTCTTAAAGTACAAGATATACATATATTACTTTATTTCGAAGATTAAGGTACGACTATTCTGAGCCGAACGCTCCAAGATAATATTTCCACATGAGGACGCTCGTTCTCGATCAGAGTCCTTTCCAAATGAAAGAATTCCATTTTAACCAGTTTACTAGAAAACCGAACGATAGAGAACCGTTCGATGACGAACGTACATAATCATAGTAAGAAGTTCATATTCAAATTTGTAACTATCTTCAAATTAAGTTTTTCCACATACCAATTCATACTTTATACTTCACATCAATTATAAATTTTCAGACTTTATAGCATCCACATTAATAATTCACTCTCCATATACATAACTCATTTTCACATTCATACACTTCATACATATCAACCATTATGCATCATATTCATACTGGATACATACATTCACTCGTTCAACAACATGCATTCATTTTCAGCAAGCATACAACAACATACGAATTAAATTAGTAAGCTTCCCTTACCTCTAATGTGAACGATCGTCCTAAGTTTGCAACTTGACTTTCCAACTACAATCCCTTCTACCCGCAACGCTTACTACTCTTTGAATCAACATCAAAGACAGATGAAAAAGGGTTCAGTATTTAACTTAAGAACTCATGCACCCAGAGTTGGGTGTGCATGTTCACCAGGACGAACAGTTGAAGGAAAACGAACTTACCAGTTTCAGAACTCTAAACCGATCGGTTCAGGTGGAAGCTCGAGACGACGGGAATACTTCTACGGTGCCTGAACAGTGATCGGAGCAGAGAAGAGTGAGTTACAGTAGAGAGAAGGGGAAGGTTTTCTAGAGAGAAGGAGGAGGAAATAAAAAATCAGTTTTTCAGGAGGAAGAATGGTGCATGCAGAGAGTGGGAAGAAGTGTTTCAGAAAATCATTTTTCTTCCCTAGGCAAAACGAACGTGCACTCTCATACGGACACCTGTCTTCCACTACTGATTTTCGAATCTTCCATTCTTGACACCTGGCGTCAGTGTGCAGAGTTTGCTAGTGCGTTTTAAATGGTCTAAGTAGGATTTTGGGAGTAATTAATGAGATTTGACAGGTGGGTTTTTGGGTTAAATTTCCAAGATCTCACATTACTCAACATAAGGGAAAGGCTTGAAAATGTATTTCAAAATACCTTTTTTTTTTCATGGTTAAGAGCTCGCTGTGAAAACCAATTATAAAAAAAAAAGTAGTTCGAACTACATTTTTCTCTTAATGAGTATTTCCAAATACGTTTAATTACATTATTTAATTCAAAAAATTAGATAATTAAACTTGTAAGGAAGAATAAAGAGACGATGATGTATAACGAAAAGGATAGACGGTAATCAGTTATTTTTCAAGTAGTTATAATCTTTACTTACATTTAAACATTTATGATCGAATTTAATAAAAGAAGGCAATTTTGGGAGGACTAAAAATCACGTGACTTTGTTATGATATCTAAAAAGAGATAAAACAAATCTAACATCTACACTTGTGCGCATGGCTAGCTAGTGAGAACAAGACCGTGTTTCGTTTGTCTTCGGAAGAAGCAGTCAATATTTAATAAGCCACTAATGCTCGCTCTTCCTGCTGTTGCTGTTACTCCTAGCAGTTCAATCCCATCCTCACAAAAATAAAAATAAAATAAAACAAAAAATTAAGATAAAAAATGAACACAAACAGAGCCGAAGCCGAACGCTTGCTCGCCATCGGTGAGAAGCTGCTCGAGAGCCGTGACCTGAACGGCTCCCGCGACTTCGCCATTCTCGCGCAGGAAGCCGAGCCGCTCCTCGAAGGCTCCGACCAGATCCTCGCCATCGTCGACGTCCTCGTCGCCGCCGAGAAGCCGATCCACAACAGCCAACTCGATTGGTACGCCATTCTCCAAGTGGATCGCACGTGCCAGAACCTCGATCTCATCAGAAAACAGTACCGCAGACTCGGTCTTCTCCTTCACCCTGACAAGAACCCTTTCTCCCTCGCCGATCACGCTTTCAAGCTTGTCACCGATGCATGGGCCGTTTTATCCGACCCGGTTCAGAAAGCCTTGTACGACGGAGAGGTCGCCGGTTTGGTCGAAACGGCGAGTTTCTGGACCGCATGTCCGTACTGTTACTTTCTCTTCGAGTACCCTGCGGATTGCGAGGGGTGTTGCCTGAGGTGCCAGAATTGCGAGAGGTCGTTCCACGGGCTTTCGATTCCGTCGCTCCCTCCGCTCGTGCCGGGCCAGGAGGCCTATTATTGTAACTGGGGGTGCTTGCCCATGGGCTTTGTGTTTGGAACTTTGGGCTCCAATGGGCCTGGGTCTGTGCCTGAGAATGACCCGAATGCTGTTTCGAATGGGGCTGCTTCGGAGTTGGGTTCTCTTTCTGCGCGGAAGCAGGGAAGGCCTCAAAAGGGGGTGTGAGTTTTTTTGGCTTGTGTTTCGCTTAGAGCAATTGAAAAGCAGAAACCCATGGAGGTAGCGTTTTCTTTAGTTGTTTAACCTAAAGTAGTTTTTGTTCGTTATAATTTTTTTTCTGGTGGTTCATGTTATCAATGTAGCTCTCTGATGTCTATATCTCAATCTCAAAGTAGATTAATGTTGCTCCGTATCATTTATTTTCTTTCAATTCATTGAGCGTTTATGGATTTGGGAAACGTTTTTCTATTGTTTATATGAATATACTCAACTTCAAAGATTTTTTTGGAAGCGCATTTGCGTCCTTTTGTCATCGTTGTTCGGTTGAGGCTGCCACGTTATTTTGGTTTTGGAGTTAATTTTGAATACCTTGGCTAATTTGCTAAGCTTTTTTAGGGATCAGTTTCGTTGTAATTTTTGCTGTTTTGGGTAGTTCTACTGATCTGAGATTGATATTCATTTTAGGTATTGGAAACATTTTTTTCCAATTGATTTCTTCTGTATTTCAAGTTTTGCAATTTGAGCCTGTTTTACTGATGTTGAACTAGCTTAGGACAAGTTTGTTGAAATTTATGAAAATCCCAAGGCACTAACTGGAAGTACACAAGAGGCCAAGCCAGATTATCCTTACAAATTGGCATTCTTTTCTCTTGTGAATTATAGCTCCCCTTGTACTTCAATTTTGGAAGGAAGATTTTCTGGTTATTTTCCGTTTCGAATCTGCATTCATTGGGTGTATCTATACTGCAACCTTGGCGAATGCGCCATGATAGATGAGTGTAGAGGCTAAAAGTGAAGTCACAGTCTACATTATTGTGAGTTCTCTATTATTTAAAGCCTTTGCACTCTAAAGTGAGGGGTGTAGAAGATAGTATATCTTCTAACTGTTCATAAGAAAATCACACTTCAGATTGTTGGATGGTGAATTGTCGATTTTGTTGCGCAGATGTTTACCCTCTTAATCAGGTTATTAGATAATAGTTATATTAGATATATTATTTTTATCTTTTATTATTTTTTATTTGTATTTTAAGCTTATTTTATATATTTTTTATTATAAATAGAGTAGTTATATGTATATTTAATATAAAAAAATTAATTTTATACATAATTTTTATTATATTGAACAAGTTGGATTAAAATACAGGTATTCTGATGTTAAAATACAGGTTAACTGATCAAGTACATGATTTGATTAGGTAAATGGTTAATCTATTTAGCATAGATTGGCAGATCAAGTTCAAGAACTTAACGATATAAGGATATGTGGCCAGGTAAAGAGGATGATAGGGGCTAGAGGAGGCGATATTAATGTTCATGGTATTGTTCATATTCTCCCAGCTTAGAAGTTAGAACCTAAATGAGCACGTTAGCTAATGTGTAAATTTATTTTAGGTTAGCTATTGCAATAGCTATTATAGGTTTACCTACAAACTGCATGCTATTACAGAAGTAGTTGAGACCGTAATGCTAGTTCATTTTCATATGTGTTGACCAACTTCAAATTTTCAAAAAGAAAATATAAAAGAAACCTGTTAAAAAATTGAACAAAAGTAAATCCAATGTGAGAAGTAAATCCAAGTTCATCACGTGTGTGTTTATGCACATTTCACATATCCTTATAGCTGTCAGGAATGCATCATTAAATGTCTTAGATTTTCTGGTGGGGGAGACATTGGAGGAATTCCACACATAGTCATAAACAACTCTATATAAAACCCTTCAAAAGTGAGTCTCTCACACATTCAAAATGAAACATACTTTTCTGGAATGGATGACTCTCAATACAAGGATTCTTTACCTATCCACTTTATATCATACTTATACCAATAGTCAACAAAATGAACTAAATTTTTAAGTTGTGAAAGAACTCATAAGAATATCAAAACACTACATTTAACCCTAAACATTAAGGTAGATTTACAGGTTATTTTACTTACAAATTATTTATCTTATTTTTATCTAATGTGAAATTTTAAAATTTTAAAATATGAGCATTGTCATCAAATTAATTATTCTTTAAAATATTTAATGTTGAGTTTTCGAGAAATAAAATTTAAAATTATAATGTGAAATTAATCAATTTAATTATTTTTATCTGTACCAATAAATATTATATATATATATATAATACTAATAAAAGTTTATGATATTTTAATAACTTCAGCTATGAGTAAATGATGAGTTAGAGAATTATGAGTAATATTAATATTTATCTTATTCGTTGACAACAAATTGTAATATAGCTAAAATTTAATTTCACACATGTAGAGGTTGACTTACTTTTGTGAAACCAACTCAATCAAAAAATAAGAATCACAATATTTAAGTACCATTTAGGGAACCACCCTAACGATAAAGCCACCTTAAAGGATGGGTGTTTTTCCGACCTAATATTATTAACCCGTCAACACTTTCAACATTTAATTGTCATACATTAATATTTACCTTGGTTTTTCTATCATCCTTTTTAATATATTTGAAAATAATTTTTCTAAAAAAGGAACCATGACACGTCCTAAATTTTGTTAACATTTACTTAAAAGCTACATACATCTAATTCAATTTAAACCATAATTGAGTACTATATACATCTATGCAAATATTCTTTTAATTACAAATTACAATTAAAATTAGGTGATTGTTCGGATAACTTTTACTCTTACATAATTTTGATGCCTTTTTTTTTATTTAAGCATATATTTATTCTTGTTATTTAAATATAATGAAAATGAATATTTTATTTTAAATACTAACAACATTATCGTCTCAAATTATATTATTACTAAAATTACAGTCAAATATTTTAGCTATAAAATCTATGGACCATATAACTCTTAACCTATCTAGTATGTACTTATCTTTTTGGATAGAAGTTAAGACACAGGACACTCTATGAGAGCATTGGACAAACTTAGAAATGAAAATAAGAGTAGAATAGATATAGAGTCTTAGTATCCTAGGAGTGGTTGGAAAAAGTGACCTGAATGTAAACAATCTGTAAAAGATATTGAATGATTAATTGGAAAAGCTGAAGCATGATCTAAAGCTATGGAACAAAGATGTATTCGGGATAATGACAACCAAAAAACAACAAATAATTAGGAAGATTAGTGAACTCGATAAGATGGATGATAAAGTAACCTAATGGGTTTAACTTTTACTTCGTTAAATATAATTGGGGGTCAATAAAGAATGAAGTAATCCAAGCAATAAAATGGTTTCATAGTTTTGGGTATATTCCAACCAGTTGTAATGCATCATTTATAGTATTGGTACCAAAGAAACTCCTAATAGTAGCTGAATGGTTAGCAAAGATAGTGAGACTGACGACTAAGAAAAATTTATACTAAGAAGTGAGAATGGCCAATAAGAATGTTGAAATTGACTTATTACAATTTGCAAATGACACCATATTTGTATGTCAACCTACCATTGAAAATGTTATGGTTATAAAAGCTATCTTGAGAAGTTTTGAGATGGTATCTACACTTAGGGTTAATTTTTATAAAATCAAAATAGGAGGTATAAAGTTAAAGTTTGATAATGTGACAATTTTCTAGGATTCTAAACTACAAATATATGAAATGCCATTTAAGTACTTAGGTATGACAATAGGGAGGAATCCAAGAAAAATACAATTTTGGCAAGAAATGGTAGACTAAGTTAGAAAATAAATTATTTAATTGAAAAGGTAGATTGTTGTCCTTCGTTGGCCGTGTATGCCTAATCAAATTTGTAATTTCAGCTTGAATTAAATGAAAAACTCTATGCAAATCAAAAGAAGGAAGAGGTCTGGGTATAAAAGATATAGAAAACTTTAACAAAAATCCTTCTAGCAAAATGGAAATGGAGACTAGGTGTGAAAAACTAAGGTATGTGGAAAGGGGTGCTAGAGTCTAAGTATGAATCTTGGAAGAACTTAAATGGAGTAAATAGTGATAAAAATGGATCATGGTAGTGGAAAGATCAATGTATGATGAGTGGGTGCAACTAGCAAGGTAATTGGTTTGAAAATAGTGTAATGTGGAGAGTATGTGAAGGTGATAAAAATAAATTTTGGAGTGTGAAGGTTATTCCGAAGGCACTAATATTAGGGTGGAGGGTATTGCTGGATAAGGTGGCAACAAAGGAAAAGTTAGTAGTCAGGGGTGTACAGTTAGACAATAATATGTGAGTTCTTCACAAAAAGTGAAGAGAGTGTCAAATATATTTTAAGTAGTCTAAACTATGTGAAAAGGATAACGATAATTTAACAATATTCTTTTGATAATATTTTAACATTATTTATGTATTTATGTGATTGATTCATGTTGGTGTTTATGATTATTATTATTGATTGTAGAATAATTTTGAACCAATCACAAAATGACACGTAAATGATGTTAAAATGTCAAAAATCATTATCCATACAAGAAATATATATGTAGTGTATGCAGTGCATTATAACTATTATATAGTTAACTTCCAACACTTTCACCTCATGCAATTAAATGACAAAAAAATCAAATATGAAAAAGAATGTAAGTAGCTATTGTCTTGAAATTTTGGTAATATAGAAATGAGGGTAATATTTAAACAAGGAAAGATAAATATATATGAAATATTTTGTATGACACAAAATGCATGTATAGACATGGATGAAACATAAACTATCCAATATAACATTCTCATATATTTCATTGTATGCGTGGTTATATATATATTATATAATAAAAAATACATAATTTTTAAAATATAAGTGTTTTTTTTCGTTTTTACTTTACGTAATGAAATATTTTAATTAGATTAACATTTTACTTTTTGTTAGATCACTATCATATCTACGTTTTGTTTTGCAAATTTAATAAAAAAACCCATTTTATTAAAAATATTGGGAGATCAATAAAATCAGTGTTATTAAATAGTATTGTGAATTTAGTTTTCTTGTTATTGATATAAACTAATACATCTTTAATTTTAATTAGATAGGATAACCTTAATTCTATCATTGCAAAATCAATTCATTCTTGCAAGAGATAAATGATCCAATTAGTGAAAACAGTTTGATCTCAAAGCTAATAATTATCAATCTTTAGAAAAAAGTTTATATATATAAACTTTGAAACATAAAAGTAAATACACAAATTGGATTATTACCGATTAAAGGCTGAAGGCTATAGCCCCAAGAATTGGATCCTTCACCGGCAGATGAAGATGAACCCAATGAAGTTAAAGGAACACTGTCTTCTGAGTTCATCGGTGCAAAAACGCAGCATTTAAATCATCAACGGCGAAGCTCTCCTTTGTGAACAATGAAGCTTCAGATTTTCACCCAACTAAACCACTCTCAAAAATCCGCTTTCGCCGTGGTTTTCGTCATTCTCTTGCCAGTTTTCTTTCCCGATCTTTTCCAACCTCTTGGTCGTGCCTCACCTTCTATGTTCTCTGTATAACTCTAATCTTCAACTTCTTTCAATTCCTTAAATTTTGACATATTGATTGTGACTTTTCATGTGGGAAAATTGAAAGAAAGAAAAGCCGAATTTGATTTGATGAAGAACCAATTTTGATGAATTGCCATTGCAGGAGTGGATTGCTCCGAGGCCTATGCACGTAGATTTGCTAGAGGGTGCTTTGCAACGCCAAACTGTGAGTACAAGTACACGTTAATCATAATTATGTTTAAATGCTAAAGATTAGGTTGATTTTGACATGCTTTTTGTGTATCTAGCTGTTTCGAGATTAACATTTTTTTATTGTTTTCAGTCTGTTGAACTTCAAACTAGACTCTGGTCTTCCCTGGCCTTCCAAGGATGGAAACCCTGTACCGAGCGTCCGAAACCACCTTGTGAGTTCATATAGTATATTGAATTGATTTTCTTTTACACGTTGGACATTTATTTATCTTGAAAATGAGGGCTGTATTGTGTGTTACTTACTAGTGCTTGGTATTTTACATGTTTCCTCATGCTTATAATCTCTTGCAGCACTACCTGAAAAGTCAAGCGGTTATATCCAGGTTTTCCTTGATGGAGGGTTGAACCAGCAGAAGATGGGGGTATGTGAATGATGATATTGTTTTGAAAGGGTATAATTTGATTAAAGAGATAAATTGGGGGGAAAGGAATAGTGTTCTATCATGTATTTCACTGGCATTTGCCTAAAAAGTCAAATTGACACTTGTCTAATATCATTCCCCCCTTTTCTCTGTAAAAGATATGTGATGCTGTTGCTGTTGCTAAGATTTTGAATGCAACGTTGGTTGTCCCACATTTTGAAGTGAACCCTGTCTGGCAAGATTCAAGGTATATCCAGAGGGTTTGCTATTTTTTCAACCTTTCTATGTTTAATTTTCAAACTGGAAAGTTTCTGCTTAAGTGAATTTGTTTTGTTTCTGCAGTTCATTTGAAGATATATTTGACTTGGATCACTTTATTGATGCCCTCCGTGATGAAGTCTCCATAGTGAAGGAACCTCCCAGTGACTATTCTTGGAGCACAAGAGAGTACTATGCCACAGGCATAAGAGCGACTAGAATTAAAACTGCACCCATTCATGCTACTGCTGATTGGTACATAGAAAATGTCTTGCCTGTACTTCGGAGGTATGTACATAGCTTAACCTCAGATTCTGATGTGCTCCTTCTTCTCGCTCCCGATCTTCCCGTATTGGACCTGGGTTTTACCACTATAATCATTGCTTTACCTGGTTTGTTATGTTATGTCATTAGATGGCTTCTGTGTTACGTAATTTTGACTTTACCGCTTTTTACACTAGTTATCAGAGGGTTTTTCAAAATACAATTGATAAGTGCTATTTTTGTGTAAGACGAATCTATAGTGCACTAGAAAGCTTGTTAGAATGAGGGATAAAAGGAACAAAATGTTCAGAGAGGGTCTGGAGACTTTGTGAGAATTATATTTGTGGAAAATTAGAAGGCTGAATCAATGAGCTAGTTATGGAATACAAACTAGGGAGAGTTCATTTGTAGGTTTAGAATTAGGAGGGAGCTAATCGTGTAACTAATCTACCTAATAGGTGCAGTAACAATATAGTCGACCCAGCACAAGTCTAGCATAACAGAGTTTATTATTTTCCATGGCACTTATGCTAATATTCCCCCTCATATCTATGGAATAGACTATGAGGAGACATTTGTCCTGGTAGCAGAGATGGATATGGTAGGGATTATAGTTTCCCTAGCCACCCATTTTGGCTGGGATTTGAAGCACTTTGATGTTAAAAATACTTTACTTAGTAGAGATCTAGAAGAGGAAATCTACATGAAGACTCCTCTATGATTCAATACTCACGGTGAAAAGAGCAGGTGTGGCTCAAACCATCTCCTCAGACATGGTCTGGAAGATTCACCTAGGTTATGACATCCCTAGGATACAATAGAGTCAAGGTAGTCATACTCTTTTTATAGAACACTCCCCATGTTAGGTTTCTGGGTATGAAACCTAACTGTCTCACAGCACACACTCACACAATAGCACCCAAATGGTAAGAAAATAATGAAAATATGTATTCACATCAACCAATGTGTTAGGAAGTTAAAAATATATGAGCGGAGGAATAAAGGAGGAATACTGAACGGTAGCCGGAAGGAAGGAGGGAAGTACCGAACGGTAGCTGGAAGGAGGAGGGAAGTGGATGCCGAGCGGTAGCCAGAAGGGAGTAGGGAAGTATAGACCGAACGATATCTACACTAATACCGAATGGTGGCTGCAAGGGAGGAAGGAGTGAAACACCGTGTACAACCAGTAACTGGGAGCATAATCCCCCTCCACAGGATCAAGGTTCCTGTCTATACAATTGATATCAAAAACTGTCCCCTCTACCAGACCCCCCTTGCCTTCTTATAAAGGCAACCCACTTCTAACTACCCAACAACAATTAATTCCTAAACTGAACAATTAATTCCTAAACTGTTTTCTCTCTCCTGCACACCTATTACCCATTATAACCTATCATATTATATCCTATCACCCCTAGTGGCTAAGTCACTCTTCTCCTGGTATATCTAGATGATATGATCATCCTCCTAGGTGATGATTAGATAGAAGAATGAGCTCTGAAAAAGAAGCTGACAACCTAGTTTGAAATGAAGGAGTTGGAAAAGCTAAAGTACTTCTCTGGAGATATTCCAAAAGGGGTATCTTTATCTCCTAAAAGGGGGTATATACTTGATCTTCTCAAAGAAATAAGGAAATTTAGATGTAAGACATCTGAAGTACCAACTTGACACAAGATTGGAAGTGAAGAAAGTCCAACAAAAGAAAATTCTCAATACTAGAGATTGGAGGGGAAGTTGTTAGTGTGGGAAGCCAATTTATGCATGATCCCAATGAAAGGCACCGGCAGAGAGTTTGATAGAATTCTTCAATATTTGAAGGCAAGTCTAGGAAAAAGGATTTTTTGTTCAAGGGAAGAAGGCACATTGTCCATAAAGGTACTTATAAATACAGATTAAAGTAGGTCAGTTGTAGATAAAAATGTCCACCTCCGAATATTGTATGTTTCTGGAAGCAAATCTTGTAACATGGAGGGATAAGAAGCAAATGTAGTTGCTAAGTCCATTGCTAGTGCAGGATTTTCAGCGGAGGCATGATATTTGTGAAACTGTTTTGTGGAAACAATTCAACTATTAATGTTGTCCAATCCAATCCAGCATGACAAGACAAAAAACATAATGGTTGATCGACGTTTCATCAAAGAAAAATTAGATTGTGGTCTTTAGTCACGTACAAATCATGTATGTGTGGGGCTCCAATTGGTAGACATGTTCACCCAAAGATTCCCTTTAACAAGTTTAAAGGGGTTTATTGGCAAGTTGGGGACAATTAATATCCATTCCCCAACTTGAGAGGGGAGTGTTGAAAATATAATTGATATGTAGGATAGAAAAAATTATCTTTTAGATTAGTTTATCTCAATATAAGATAAACCAAAAGATAGTCATTTTAATTTTTATGCCCATAGATGAAAGATAGAAATTTATTTGTATATATATGGATACACATGTTCGAACCCTAAGATTGAATAAAACATTTTTTTTCCAACTCTTTCCATAAGCAGTAAACCTATGTAGCAGGCATGAATCTTTGACTTTCACTGGAGCCATAAACCATTAAATGTCTTCCTATAGATATACTGTTTACATATATATCTATTTTCAATTGTTGTAGATTTTCTGGTTGATACAGTTATGGAATTGCTGCTATTGCACCATTTTCTCATCGCTTGACATTCAACAACCTGCCATCAGACATTCAGCGCCTCCGTTGCAAGGTCAACTTTGAAGCACTGATCTTTGTTCCACATATCAAGGAATTAGGAGATGCCATTATTCATCGTCTGCGCCACACTTCTGTTGTGAACCAAGCTGAAGTGAAAGACTTTCCACTGGAGGAAACTGGCATGGTTGGAAAACTGCAAACTGGAAAGTTTGTTGTGTTGCATCTGCGTTTTGACAAAGTACAGTTTTCCTTTTGGTTTGAGTGGTTTATTATGAGTCGAAGCTTATGCTTGTAGCTTCCTGAAATTCTAGGTCACTTATTATTATTTAGTTATTGCATTGAGGACACAATCTTTTATGCTGTGTATACGTTGATAATTAATTAACAGGTATTAGACTAAGTGCTTTATTTTTTTGAACTTTGAAGTAGTATGATTGATTCAAATATCCTTAACACGTAAATATTTTTCCTTTGTTAATGTGATTGCTCTTGCACTTTTTTGAATAATGAAATGATAGTCCATGCTTCTATATTATAGTTGCCAATAATGCATGCTCATATATAGAAATTATGTTGACTCTGTTGTGTAGAACTTTTAGGGCAATTATGGCTTCAAGGAACTATATATTTATGTTGCCTGTATGTGTGCAACGTGGATGTCTGAGTATGTTTCCTATATTTAAATTATGATTCATCCTTCTGTAGTTAAGCACTACTAGTTAACACATTTCTATTGAACAAAAGGGGTGATATCTTATTAAGCCCTTTAAATTAACTGCAAGGAGGTGCATATTTCATCTTGAATTTTCCATGTAACTTTGTATTACAATGACAAAGTCTTGTCCCACTGGGTGAGGTCACTTGACGCCAATCAACTTGGTTGAAGACCAAATGAAGAGACATTATTTACCATGAGTTCCTTTGTAACCACCTCTTCCGATGTCCTTGATCACCCTTTCATTCTTCCTTTTCACAGGACTAAGAATGGGAGATTCATAAAGAATGACTTAGAATCGGTATGGAGTGGGGAAAATCTAAAGGATTGTGGGGTTAGGCGGGTGTTAAGAGAAAAGTAGGTTTGATTGGTGCCTTTTTTTGGTGTCACGGATCCTGTTGTTATTTTGTCTGTGTTCTTTTCCATTGTTGTTTCTGCAATTTCAGAGTGTTATCCTTGAGTTCTTGTACCTAAGATCCTGTATCTATTGCTTTTGTCATCATTACATATCTCAGTCCTTAACACTTTGATTCCAAATTGCCCATGCAGGATATGGCTGCTCATTCAGCCTGTGATTTTGGTGGGGGTAAAGCTGAGAAGCTTGCTCTAGCAAAGTACCGGCAGGTGCTTTGGCAGGGAAGGGTATTAAACTCTCAATTCACCGATGAAGAGTTGAGAAGTCAGGGGCGCTGCCCACTGACTCCTGAAGAAATTGGATTGCTCCTGGCAGCTTTGGGTTTCAATAATAGAACACGGCTTTATCTTGCTTCCCACAAGGTTCGTTAACAACATATGATGGGAAGGCTTGTGATTACACAGCATAGATTTCATTCTGATATTTGTAATTATGCATAATGATTAACAATCTAATACCTTCTGATACTTTCACCTATTGGCACCGTGCTTTGACTTATGCCTTGGTCTGGATTGATTGTATGCTTTCAGGTTTATGGTGGAGAAGCTAGGCTAGCAACCTTAAGCAAGTTATTTCCTCTTATGGAAGATAAGAAGAGCTTAGCCTCCACAGAGGAACTGGCCAAAGTTAAAGGAAAGGCATCAATGTTAGCTTCTGTTGATTACTACGTGAGCATGCACAGTGACATCTTCATTTCTGCTTCTCCAGGCAATATGCACAATGCTCTGGTAAAAGAATCATTGTTGAATATTCTATTTCAAACTGCACTGTCATAAATAATTTGTTGCATAACGACTTATAGGTTTAAAGGAATAACCTAGTTATATTTGTTCGCAAGAATTGAATTAAATTCCCAAAATGTATCATTTAGACGGAACATGTTTTGCTTCTTTAGGTGGCGCATCGTGCTTATATGAATCTGAAGACTATCAGACCAAGCATGGGATTGTTGGGGCATCTATTTCAGAATAAAAGCATAAGCTGGACAGAATTTCAAGGTGCAGTTCTTAATGGACATAAGAACAGACAAGGGCAAATAAGATTAAGGAAGGAGAAGCAATCAATTTATACGTATCCTGCTCCTGATTGCATGTGTAGAGCTTAATGTAAACAAGTTTTGGCAGTTATAAATTGATCTTTAACTTTATTACAAATTTTCCATATTTAGTTTCTGCAAAATTCATTTATTTCTCTCTCAAGTTCTAATTGCAGATATGTTCCAGTAGTTTTCCAATTCGTGAAATTAAGATAGACACCGAAGTGTTTTTTAAACTCCCTATTACAAGGTATTGTTCTTTTGTTTTGTACCGATGAGAAGTTGGGTCTTCAAATTCTGATTTCTCAAATGTTTGTTGTTCAAAAATGATTTTATTATCTACTTTTTTAATTTTGAAATCAATTAAATATAAAAAAACATTCTTGTATTATATTTTAAAATTATAGTATAATCAAACTTATTAATAGGGAAATTGTTGTTTTAAGTTTTAGTTTAATGATATTTTTATATATTCATTATAAATTTTCATATTTTAAATTTATATATTAATTATTTTTTCAATGAATAAATTATTTAAAAGATTTTTTTTTGTAAAAGTAATTATAGTTGAACATCATAAACTATAATGGATATTAATACATTAAAACGGTGTTAAATTGCTATTATATCAATTGTTTAATTTTTTATTTGCATTATGTCTTGTTGGTATGTTTTTACTAATCAAAATAGTTTCTCTCTCATTATTTATCAATTGTTATAGTGTTATTGTTATTGAATACAATGGTATGTATTTTTATTAAATTTTTAATTTAGTGAATTTCGTCCTTGAGATTCAAAAAAGTTAAATTTTCACTTGAAATTCGTCATGTACATGGGACGAAGGAAAAGGGGAACACGACTACAAACTCATGTTTTTCATATTATTGTCTATTGTAATTTGACTGAGTTCGTTTCTGTTTTTATATTGCAAATTGCTTTATTAAATTTAGGTTAATATTTTTTGCATTTCAATAAATTATTTAAAATTCGAAAATGATATCGTTCAGTTATGACATAAAAAACTATAAGAATTGATAGGAGATGACAAACAAATTAACAATACTTCATCTAAATAAACCAATAAAACACCACCATGACCTCTACGCTATGTTGGAAATTCACATTACTTTCATCACAAAACTTGACACTTCTTTCGTTACAAAATCTGACATTACTTTCATCAAGGTTTAATGTTTTTGAGTTTTATTTTTCTTATATGAACTTTCACATTTATATTCAATTCATACTTAAATTCCCACCATGATGTTGCCCAGCTGATGTTCCTGAACCTTTGGAAAGTTTTTTGATAGATAATTCTTCAATTACAAATAAAGCCAAGAAAGATTATTGCAGTTCAGAGATTCAGAATGGGGGTTACAAAACCCATTATGTTATGTACTCTTAGTGAATGTGACAAGCTCATGTTTAAATCTTGTCTTTTTCTTTATAGACAATAAATAGGTTGGACGGTTTAAAATATTATAGAGATAGATATTAGATATGAACATAATTTGTGATGTACAAAAGAGAATTGTTTCCCACTAATCTACAAATGGATAATACATTGCACAATGCCCAGCTTAAAAAAAGAAAGCTAGATCATTTTTGTGTTAACATCAACAAAAAAGTAGCTACTCTATTTAAACATCAACATCTATTCTGCTCATCCTTCTTATCCTTGCCAATAGGAGGTTCGCTCCCATTCTGATGGGATGCAACTTCTTGTGATTCTGAAGGGATAGAATCAACCAATTCTTCATCAACTGCAATAGTTCTTCTCTCTGTGCCCAGCAGAGCAGCATCAAGAGTAATATTCTCATCTGAAGAATGACTAAGTGATGATGATGATGATGATGATGAAGGCTCTGAAACAACAGATTTCTCATCATCTAGCTTTGATGGTGTTGTAGTCTCTCCACAACCAGACTCATTGGATGTTGGCAAAATTTTGGATGTTTCCTTTGCAGTGTTTCCTGTTCTTTCCTTTTTGGACTTTTTGGATTTGGAGGTCTTCTGGACCGAACTTGGTGTCACAGAAAATTCATCAGAGTCTACTTTGAAGTCAGATGGCAAGGTTTCATCTGTCTTACTATCTCTGTCCTCATTTGTAATAGTTGAATGAGATGACGGTTTAACTTTATAAGGTGGATCTATCAGTGCAAAAGGACGGTTTTTCGTTGATCTGGAACGAGAAGAAACTGTGTCATCAAATGGATCAATATCGAAATCAGTATCACTGCACATTTTTTGAACTGTGCGGATGGGTGTGGCTAGCCGAGCTCGATGATGACTTATAACTCTGAGAAGATCCAAGAGGATTACCTCCTGTTTTATAAAATAGTTAGTATTGTTCACAAAAGCTAATGCTGAATATAAAATAGATAAGACTTAATTATCCTTTTACCCTCCCAAATTTTAAAAAGTTTATTATAATACCATGAATTTGGAAAATATTATTTTAGTCCTAATACATTAAATTTGAAGAACTAAATGATTTGTTTTGAAGCTACTTCTAGTCTAACTTTGTTTAGAGACTAAAAACATACTTTTATAACTTTGATAAACTAAAAACTTTAATTTAGGGGCCTATTATTCTAAATTTCAGGCACTAAAAACGTAATTAAATCATTAAATAATAATGATCTTTAATGAAGAATTGCTTGGAAGCAGTAACTTGATAAATTGGATAGTTGGGTCAATATAGTTGTCAACAGTTTAAAGATCCACAAAGTTGAAAACATCTAGTTATGTAAAAGATGTGATTTGATATAGTAACTAGGAAAGTATGTACAGATGAATAAAGGATTTACATTTGTAATTAAACACACAATTCACAGAAACAGAGATTTATTATGTATCATAAAGTTAGGTTTTGCTTTTCCTTATTTTTGTCCTATTTTTTTCAGTAACAAGCAGCCTCCATTCACCACCATCCAGCCTCCTATCTTTGACACATTTGTCTCACACACCGCCCTCAAATTTTGGCTACCTCCTTGTCATGCATCTCCTTCAATGAATAGTTTTGGGTTTCGTTTGACTCTGTTTGACTATATGACTTCTTCAAATTGAGCTTTGCTTAATGTCTGGTGACTTTCACCAATTTACCATGATACCATACAAAAAACACTTACGCACAACAGATTACATCACTTAAGAGGTTTCAAGCCCAAGGCAGGATCTTCATTTGACAACTCTGACCTTCATTATTCCCAACTCTGACAACCTTGTTGGAAGCAAATTGACACCTCTTGATGCCTCTTTATATAGTGTCCTTTGGTTGTAACTTGCCCCCAAACTTCAGGCACATTACCAGGCGTTTATGACTTGACTTGCTATGATGTATGGACAAAGGACAAGAAAAATTATTCAAACGTTTCACCATTTCTACAATGCAGTCATCAACTTTTGAACACCTGATTGCAGAATATTCTACTCTCATGTCCAATTTTCATGGTACTTGCTCCTATTGGACTTCCACAAGACCTTGAAATAGTTCGTAATCAGATTATATCGAGTTCTATTGTTCCATCTAGGATGTGGTTCAAAAATCCGTTCTTACAACTCCCCACTCTTTATACTTTTGAAAGCACTTCAACATCTACCATGGATTCATCTACCCTAGTCTCTTACTCCTCTCATTGTGGTTGTTGCAATATCCATTCTTACAACTCCCCACTCCTTATACTTTTGAAAGCACTTCAACAACTATCGTGGATTCATCTACCCTAGTCTCTTACTCCTTGTTAAGAAGTAGATTTTAAGTCTAACTCAACCCCACAAAACCAGCTTGTAAGGTGAGGTTTGCTCCCACTTATATATTATAAATTGGCCTTATCTCTAGTCGATGTGGGACTTCCAACATACACCCCTCATGTTGAGGTATAATAGACATCATCTCGAGCGTAAGACTAGACATTAATGGGTGGTTTGATAACGGCCCGATAGCAGGTGGAACAACATGCCCAACAAATAACAAATATCGCTAGGATAGACTCTAACCATAGCTCTGATACCATGTTAAGAAGTGAACTTTAAGCCTAACTCAATCCCACAAAACCAGCTTGTAAGGTGAGGTTTGCACCCACTTATATATTATAAATTGGCCTTATCTCTAGTCGATGTGAGACTTCCAACACTCCTCTCATCGCGGTTGTTGCAATGGAGGATTTAGTGGAGAATGTGATGGCAGTCATGGTTGATAAGTTATTCCACTCTCTCTATGATCTAAAGCAATCTCCACATGTGTTAGATATATTAGATTGTTCAAAAAATTCAGCAACATTATTCAATCCTTTGGGTTGTTAGATATGTTAGATTATTAAATATCTTATATAGATATCTTATCTTTATCTTTTATCTTTAGTTACTTTGTTATTATTCTTTATTTGTATTTTGAGCTTAACTCATATTTCCTTTATTATAAATACTGTAGCCTATGTGTATTTTCTATACAAGAGAGATTAATTTCATAGTTTTTCATTATATTCAATATGGTATCTAAAACCTAAGGTTCTTTTGAAAAATTTTCGTTGCCCCTATCCACTACACTTGCCGCCATCGTTAGAGTTGCTACCGCCATCCGTCACCAACACCATCATTGAAGCTTTAGTTCCAACCGGCGACCACACTTTTTTGCTCGTCTTGGCTAGGCAACCTCAATACTGTCAAGATGATCGCCATCATTTGTACAACTAATAAAAGGTTTATGTGTCACTAAACGCACAATTCACAAAAACAGAGAAACTTATATGTTCGCATCCACAATTGAAACAGTTAAAAAATACTTCCGAGTTTCAAAACATAAAAATGGGTGAGGAGATTACTAATACAAATGAGTTGAAATAATTGTTTAAGTAAATATTTATAAGCATTACTATATATGTCTTCCATAACAAGGAGGTATGAATCATTGCTCCATGCATCAACAAGTATTATAAACAATCTAGTCTCACCTTTACACGTAGGTACTCTTCAGAACGTGAAGTTTTAACAAAGCAGGACACCAATATCTGTAACATAAAAAGGCTTTTATAAGATAATGGTGGCTGAGAAATCAAAATGCAGAAACTCAAATTCTACATATTCCAAAATGTTAAAGGAAAAATGCTTTAATCCTGTCATGGGCATAGCTAATCCATCACCAGGCAAGGCAGTAAATAGACAGTGCTAAGAATATTCTGCATATATACTTTGGAGATAATTTTCTAATGGACGAGAATTCTTTTTTAACACAAAGATAAATTGTAATGATCGTGCATAAAGCTAAATGTCGGAAGTTATAAATTTAAGTTTTCTTTAGAAATAACTTTTTAATATATTTTGTTCTCTAAAAGAAGTTCAAAAATTATAACAAACTTCTCGATTTCATGACAATTTGATAGTAAAAATTACAGTTCTTAAATGATAAAGAATACCACAAAGAATAAAAATATGCCCCAGATGTCATTCAATTGACCAATATAAGTGTCAAACGAAAGTAGACTCTAGATTTTGAACAAGCTCATTTTCATTCTCAGAACTACGCTACATGCAGCATCTCAAAAGGAACCTTTAAAAAAGCTTTCAAAGTAAAAATTGAATAAAAGGGGAGATAAGAAAGATTTTCAACCATAAGAGCCTGATTTTCTGGATCAATGTTCTCTAGAAAAACCCTTCTGTGCAATTTTCTTTGCTCTACTTGAGGATTTTTGGCCAAAACCTTGCGCATATCAGCTATTATACTCTGCATAAAGAAATCAGGAAAGAGATTACTTAAGTTTTCAAATGATGAGATAGTCATCAAATAGTAACTAAACAATTATTAAAGGAAAGAATACTCACATTAATCTTGTTAACATCCAAGTGACTGATAGCCAGGTGAGTCTTTATACGCCAATGAGATTTCTTACTAAGATTCCTCACAACATTTATACTCAAATTGTGATTAGGAATATGAACTGCTTCACAATCAGAACCTCTAATTCTTGTTGGTGACCACCAGCCAACATGCTAGAGAAAATGTGAAATTTGATTACAATGAAATATTATAAAGATGCTTGGGAAAAATATCACCTATAATGGAACTCATTTATATTATTTTCTGCTCCCCTAAACTACCTTCTCAGCAGGTTAGATAATAAATACATACCTCAACTTTACCAGTAACCTCATATCCTTTAATTTTTGTTTGAATCCGCTCATTCACAACAAATGGCCGAGTTGCATGAATCATTATACTTGAAAGGAAGTTTGTAAATATCTGAAGACACCACAAAAATGAAGTGAGAATGACAGCAAAGAGGAGCCTATCTAATTGGTAATGCCCATACCCTGTAGAGTTACTCTACCAGAATTTGAGAATTTGATGTTATGGAGGATTCATAAAAAATCTAATGACAAATGTGACTTGATTATTCACGTAGACAGATTTAAAGAACCTATAACATACCTCGCGACCTGCAAGGGAAATCAATACTGTGCCCAAACCACCAGCAGTCAACCACTTCTGTGTGGAGATACCCAGTAACTCCATGAACAATGACACAGCAGCAACCCAAATTGCAGTGTATACAGCTTTCCCAGTAAAATCAATGCTCATCTGTCATTCATTGGCAACATATTGAATAAGATTTGTGTTTTCATACACTTCAGGAATGCCCTCAGGGATCAACAAACTAAATTAACAACTTCATTATAATATCCAACATGAAAACAAGGAATATTATTCTATAACGATACCATATGCAACTCACAAATTCAAATTTGCTAAATCATATTCAGTAGTTGATTTTTTATTTCCTAAATGTGGACTACCTTCTTCTAATTTTCATTGGGAACATCTAAACCCTTATTTAAGTGATATCAACCTAAAGCTTTATTGAAGCGAAATGTTATGGAAACAGAAATGGAAACATGACAAGGATCTGTACCAGAAACATACATTTCTTTCATCACAGGAGTCATTTGCATCCATACAAATTTTTTGTGCCTGTTGAATTAAGCTGAAAATAGGCAGCAGAAGCATATTGGATTATAAGTTGAACAAGATACGAAGATTCCAAACCCTATAATAATAAGAAATTAACTACTACAATGTTTATTTTACAAAAATAAATAAAGAGGATTCGATATTTTATTTGCATATTATTTGAATAAATAAATAAAAAGTCTCAAATAAATATATAATTGAAATGTTGAATAATTAAAATAAAATAAACAAAATCATCTTATATAGCAAACTCTATATTGTTCTGCACCGTAGTTTATTCTTCTTCCTGTTTTTTTTAGATAATAACTTGCATATATCAATCTACATTGCTGTGTATTTTACTTCTACTTCCAACAATAAGAAAACAAAAAGCTTTTCTTAATACGAAAAACTGCAATACTCTCAAATTTTAAAGGAACAATATTCTACTTTACTGTATCAATTATCATGTCATTGGGACTATAAATACATGAACCCGTTGGTTATTTAGGAAATATGGACAGCTAATTCTAAGGACACAAATCCTGTGATTATGGTATTGTTTTTAAATAAATAAACCTAGTATTAATTGTGAGATACAATTTCTATAAAGAATATAATTACAGCAAGGATAAAATATAAAATAAAATTTCCTTAAATATACACTGAGCGCCACGGTTTTGACAAAACACAATAGTAACTTTGTTAGTTTATTGAACAAATGGGAGATATAATTATGCCAGAAATTAAATCTACCTTGAAGAACAGTAAGCAATAGTAAGCACGGTTGACAAAGATCTTACAAAACTCAGCAGCCGTTGTTTCATAGCCTGACTAGTTTCTGATGGTAGGACTAATGGATCTAAATCCCTGAAACATTTTACACTAAGGTGTTCATGAACAACGGCAAACTCCCACTGGAAAAAACGTTAGTCCAGAAAGATACCTGCAGATGAGCATCACTCCAGTCCACAGCAGCATAGGTTGAAAGTAAGATGTCAAAATATAATATGAACTACTTTTCTTCCAACTTCTATCAGTACTCTGAAAACATCATGGAACAGAAAATCAGAAATTAATACTATTCAAATGATTTTGACAAATATGCAATAAGATGCTAACTTCTTGGCAAAACATCTTCCTGCTCAGGCGCACAAGAGGCTTGAGACCAAAAACAGCAAACCCAATAATACCAAGGGCAGGGATGAATGGAATCGCGATTGGTTTTCCTGCTATATTATATGACCTACATCGATTTAAAAAATAAATTACCCTAGACATTTATTCAGAAATAGATAGATGTAAAACGAAAGATATGAATAAGACTTTGAAACTATTATGAATGTCATTGTGCTTTCATGTGAAAATGTGTGTGATTTATGCATTAGTTTAAGTTCACATCCCTTTATGTGATTCATATTCATACTATGCCTTTGAGAAGAACTTAAATCTTTTTCGAAAATCTTTTCAAAAGTGTTTTGTAACATATTAATCAGTTAATGTTAAAATATAAATGATTACACTATAGTGCTTTCACAAATAATCTACTATCATAAATGAGATAATCAATTATCTAGATTCAAATACAAACTTAGTTGGTAATCAACTATTTGGAGCCTGGTTCAGGTATACAATTCATTGATAATCGATTATGCCTATAAATAATTGATTATTTGTGTTGGAGATCTCACGTCAACTAGAGATAAAGCAAATTTAAACAATACAAGTGGGTGCAAAACTCACCTTACAAGCCGGTTTTGTAGAATTTGAGTTAGTCTTAAAATTTACTTCTTAAGATGGTATTAGAGCCATTTAAAAACATATCATAGTGAGATTTGTTGTTTATTAAACCTATAATGTCACCCACTATCAAGCTACTATCAGACCATCCATAAATATCTAGTGTCACGCTCGAGATGTATATACCTCGACGTGAGGAGATGTGTTGAAGATCCCATATCGGCTAAAAATAAAGAAAATTTACATTATATAAGTAGGTGCAAACTTCACATTATAAACCAATTTTATTGGATTGAGTTAGACTTAGAGTCCACTTAAGAATTTGAATAGTGTTAAACCATTATTTGTAGACATAATTGACTAGGATGTTCATATTGAGTTTCCACAATTTATTATTCTTAAATATAATAGATTAGATCAATTCTATATCAATTTATATACAAACTTTTCTAAAAGAATTCAAAATTAACAAGTTTAAAACAATTACAATTTGTAGCTTTAGCTTTCAAGATATTTGTTTGAGGTTTACAATTTAAGGTATAGGGTTTGAGGTTCTATTAATCAGTAAAAAATCTCAGAACATCACCTCACCTACTTCTTTGTAAATTCCTTTATTTTTCTTTACAAATATTACCAAATATTTCAACTCATAAATAATTAAAATGCAAACACATACAACAACATAGGTGTTTCTAACTTGTTAATAATAAATTGACAAAAAGGTCATTTTAAAGCATTATAAAAGTTTAAAAGATTAAATTGAATCTTTTAGAAATTAAGATAATAATATGAATATAAAAATGTGAAAAAAAAGTTTAATTTAACCTAATAATAATAAAGCAAAACAACATTTACTACTATGCCCAGTTCGTAATTCCTAGTCCCACCTTGACATTGCCACCATGTCCATGGTCATCACCATCGTGGGGACCGATCTCCTTGTCAGACTCCTCATGATTGCTCTCCTTGTCAATCTCCTCATGATTTTAGGTATGCCACCACCAAACTTCACAACATAAACAAACAGTTATAATCATAGAAATAATATATAACTAGGAATATTTAGATTATGAATGTATTATTAGGAACATTTTTATTTATTCACTTAACATATCTTTGTTATTAGAGGATATCAAATCTCCTATTTATTGTATTGATTAATGTTTCTCAATATAAATAAAGCACTCATACTGTATCAAAAACACATAGTTTCATCTCAATTTTTCTCTCTTCCCTAGAGTTTAACACAAACAAATATATGCATGTGAGGGGTATAGTGATTGATCTAGTTGCACATCACGTGTTTGATGAAATGAAGTTGTGACTAATGGATGTAACCGGTGACAGTATAATGAATCTTGACCAAAGAATTGCTGGAGCATTAGATAAAGAGTGTCCCTAAAGGTCAAGGCACTGTTAGAATGATGATCACCAGAGAGGAGTGTGAGAAGTTGAGAGATCAAGCCCCGGACTCAATTTGGATGGTAATCATTCTCACCTAACTGCATTCTATACTTTCTTTCTCTTTATATGTGTAGGATTTATATTCCATGAGAACATATTTCTCAAATGAAATAAATCTTGAATAGAGAACTTTATAACCATGGCTGAAATTAACTTCTCTGATACTTTAATTAGATTTGTCAACATCTATCAAGTGAAAGGTAAAATGAAATATTCTTCATCGCACATGATATAGGCAACTATCACTTGCTTAGATGAGCATTTTCAATGCAAGTGTTTGCAAAACTGTTCAATCTCTGAATCCAACAATTTCTCCCATTCATGTTTAGTATCTTGAAAAGAGAGAAATGGGTTCTGAAACATTTTTGTTTCTGTGTTTTCAAAACCGATTCCTCATTTTATAAGAAACTAAACATGACTAAAGGTTTGTTTGGTAGGGAGGAGGGGGAAGAAAAGAGAGATGATTAATTTCGTCGATTTGTTTGGTAGAGTTTCCCCTTAGTAATATGCAATGTATTTAATAAAATGCAAACTACCATAATAAAATTGAACCTGAGTTTTTAAGCTGCTTTTAGTAAGTCTTCTTTTACCTCTCTGCTCACAAGATTTTCACTTTGACTTGAAAAAATGTTTTTTTAATGCTAAGCAATGTTGTTAGTTGTAGTTTCTTACATATGCAACATCTGTAAGAACTCATTTGTTCTAATGCTATTTTAAAGTTACTTAACTTTAGAATCAGCAAAAGTACTTGCATTGGAGTTAGGAAACATTTAGATTTACAGGGTGTTTAGATAACACAAATCAATTCTATCTTATCATCCTATGAAATCATGGTGATACCAAGAAAAAGTAAGAATATTTGTTTTTTTACTTTATTCATGAAAAATTAATTGATAATTTTTAACCATGAACCTAATCCAAACACACTACGAGTGACTGAACGAAATCCTCACGTGCTGTGCAAAGGAGGATGTAAAGGATTGGACAACTGATGTTCTCATTGATGCTCTTCACAGAGTAGAAGAATATGGTAAGCATGGTTCTGAGTAATGTAACTAGTCCTCCAATTACCCTTTGCTTTTTAATTTTAATGCTTAATATAAAAATTTACAGTACTATGTGTTGTCGTGATCCCAGTGATGTGATGGGATCGAATCATTTTGCTACAGTTACCCTCATATTCACCAAGGAGAATTGCACTCTTTTAGCAAATGTGAATTAAGGAATGGCTCATTTTGTTATATCTTTTGCTGAGTGTATAGGATAAGTGCTGTGTACGCTCATCATAGCAGAAACTTTGATCAGAGAAGTAACTAAATTAGACAAGGTTAATAGAATTGGAGATACCTGTGTCATTCATAAATAATGTATTAGTTGGTTGGTTGGTTTTGTATATTGACACATTACCAGTCAATAATAGTTTCTTGATTTAAAAGTAACGTTTTTTTTATATTTGATTTCTGTTGTCTTATTTACTACTCCCATTAGCCTCTGTCAATTCACAAAGCTCTCCATGGATATAGACTATAAATAAAAGAAAAACACACATCTAAGACAGTAACTGTTATCACTGAAGCATGGAAAATTGCAAATGAAACTGCCAGCAAAAAAAAATTCAAAAGACAAATAGATAACTAGCAAACATAGCTATCCCAGGACGGAACCAAGGTTTTAGAAAAAGAAAAACTTAAATACAGTTCCTTAGGTGCTGTTCGTTTAATTCTCCAAATAGAATTGATGTTTAATACCAGGATGAAACTCCATTTTGATTAGACAACAGTACAATCAACACCTAAAGAATTGTACCTAAGTGTCTACAAGCACAGTTGTGGCACTCCTTTGTCGGTTATATTCAATAACATAAAGTAACAAAGTAAAATTGCGACCACAATTTAAATCCTTGGAAGGAAAAAACAGTAAACAGGAAACTTTCATAGATGAAGGCCATACCAAACCATGTGGTAAAAGACTAATGGCAACAAAACATAATCTATCCCCATGGACGCGCTTATGCCAAGAGACAAGTAAATTGAAACTAAACGTTGTACATCGTAAGGGCCTATCTGGATAGATTTTTTCCACAAACACTCGCAGAAGAAAAAAATTGCAGCAGTCTAGAATTATCGTTTTCAAAAGTTAAAAATAAAGATTAGAATATTTCAATGAGAAAATTTCTACAAACAATATCATGCGTCAGAGAAACTCATTTCACTTTTTTTCTATCCTAAAAGCCTAAAAGTTGTAATGGAGAAACTTGTTCAAATATGCCCTACAACTAAGAGGAAATCTCATGAAAAAAAAATAAATTAAGTAACCACATACCGTATAAAAGCAACAGCTTCCATGATTATTGTACAGCCTAACGTCGCGAGACAGTCCAATTGAAGTGAAATGAAGTCCAAGGTTACGCGATGAGCACAACATCTTACCAACAAATCGAAACTACTTTAAATTTTGCCTACTTAACCTGTATGAGAGACAAACCCGGTAATGTTAGAAGCGAAGAGACTAGAAGTTCTCAGAGCAAATGCATACATGATGTTCCTAAGGGACTAGGACAGAGAGATACGCTGATGTCTGATACTGACAATATTCCGAAGACGTGGGAGAAAAGAAAGAAAATAATCCTCTTCTCAGTAACGGAAGAATCGCGAATTCTTAGAAACGCAAATTTGTATACTTCCAAGTCAAAATCAGCACACAACCTTCCTCAGACAGCAATAATTTAGCGATAAACTTTTTTTTTTCCTTTAAAAAAAGTGTTATATAATCACGAGTTATTCCCTATTATATTCTCTGATTAATAATATTTTATACAAAGAATTGGTAGCAAGCAGTGATTTTATTATGTGTCTTTTTACTTATATTTTAAAATATGTTATTTAATTTTATATTCCTTTTATAACTAATTGGAAATCAATTTAAATATCTTCTTTCAGAATAACTATTACAAAATGTATTAGTTTTGCGATTGTTAATTCATAATTGGTACACAATATTAAAATTACAAATTTTTAGTACATTATAATTTATCAAATAGTATTATCAATCAATTTTATATGATAATAGTTTTCTTTTTATCAAATTAAGATATTCTTTAGCGAATGTCTGAGAGTATATTTAATAAGGAATATCCTTTTAGATGCTTAGATTATTTTTTTAGTATATATATATATATATATATATATATATATATATATATATATATATATATATATATATATATATATATATATATATTTCTTCTCAGTATCTATTATCTCCATTTCAATACCTTTGTTTGAACTCTTAAGTGGGTCTCACCTTAAAGCTCGCATCCTGATATTTTATTACCTAATTTATCTATTAAGCTATCATTATCTTATTAATGAAATTTTAAAAATTATGAGATTATGTGACTGTTGTTAGGACCTTTTATAATACAAAAAATATATATATTAAAATTTTAAGGCATACATGGTAATATTGTAAATAATTTACTTTCAATTATTTTTTATATAGCATTGCTGATATAAGGATGATACTTACAAACAGTGCAATATTGGTTCATGGATAAACAATGTGCGCACCATTCGCGTTACACGTACTCTAAGATTAAGTAACAAGCTGACATTTTTTAGAGATGAGATTATTTATCAACTATATGAATGATTTTTATGAAGAAAAAAACTCCTCTAAGTTATTTCCGTTTCTTCACCGACAAACACATTCATAAGTGTTCTGATGAATCGAAATTTCCCCAACAGCGACAGTAACATACAAAACCCGCACGCTCAAATAATAGGAAATGGGTTGCTTTCATATTGAATGAGATATGTATGGGTTTGGCTGACTAATAATTTGACAGACAGTACACTCCAATAGCTTTAATAATCAATAATCAAATAATTATTTCTAAAATGATCATAAGGTAGTTGGAAAGTCGTACAGTTGTGATATATCCACCACATGTCTAATATTCTGGAAAGCATCCAATGCAAGTCGCCTTTTTGGTCGACCTTATTCTCAGCTCACGGGTCCAATCTAAAATGGTGAGCTGTTAAAATAAAATGTCATGAAAATAGGACCTCACTCTCACGAATAATCAAAATAGGTATATTATAAAATCAATCGACTTAGAGAAAAGGTCACTCACTAGTCAGGATGAATATAGATGATGGAAATGGGATAAAATGCCCATACATGCTTGAGAGGTTCACCACAACAATCATTACCTTTTTATCATCGCGACTACAAAGCAAGATTGGATTCTTTCAAAATGCCTCTACATGGAAAAGAGTTATAAATGACCATCTATTGGAGGTCCTGTTCAAGCCAAACCAATGGCTTAATTGTCTAAGAGTGTACACAAGCCGAAGGAGCCTATCGAGTAACCATTTTCATACTGAGCTTGATTTGGCTAATTTCGGCCTTATTACCCTTCCACAAGTGTTTCCACCTAAGAAAGTTGGTTTGTACGAAAGTTTCACTCGATTTATTTGTAAAAGTACGAACCATAAACCATAATCTAAATCAAATGCCAGTGATACATTTTACCTTTTATGGCCTATAATCGGAGTGGGGAACAAGCCACAATCAGAACTGTTCATAGATTCTGAAAGTTATGTGAACCATGAATTGACAATTATGTACATACACGGGTAATTAGGGAGAATACAATGCACAATTCCAACTTATAAAAAGACAGCTGGATCATTTTTAACTTCTATCGGAGGTATATACTGAAATATCAATTTCTAATCCGGCCTAATTCAGCCACTAATCTAGTCATTCTGTTTATCAATTGGAAATGAAGACTGACCATCCTTCTTATCCTTGCTAGCAGGAGTTCCACCACCGTTCCGTTGGACAGCAAGTTCTTGTGAATCCGTGGGCATGGGAGATGGAGTCATTTCTTCTTCAATTGGAAGTGTTCGTTTTGAACCTTCTAAGACAACCCCAAGAAAAATGTTCTCTTCCAGGGAAGGTCTAACCGATGACGAAGAGACCGAAGATTTCTCTTCATCTTGCTTTGACTGTGAAGTAGCAGCAATGGTCTCATGGTAGCAACAGTAGAGGATTCAAGCTCAGTACTTTGAGCCTGGTTTCTAGATACAGGAACTGTACTTCCCTTTCGTTCATCTACTGAATTTTCGCTTTTAGTCTGTGATTCAGAAAATGACTGGGATTTATCCCTGGAGTTGTTTACATCAGCTGACGAGGTAGATGTTGCTCCAAAATTCTCATCTCCTTTGGTGTCAGATGCCATGCTTTCATCAATCTTGGAATCCTTTTCCTCATTTGTGCGAGCTGCACCGGTTGAGGGTTTAACTTTATCTTCACCATGAACTTTATATGGTGGTTCTATCAGTAGGTATGGGCGATTTGCAGCTCTAGATCTAGTGAAAACTGAGTCCCCAAAAGGTATATTGTCCGAGTCAGCCTCACTGTATATTTTCTGAACTGTGCGGATGGGAGTGGCTAGCCTGGCGCGATGATAACTGACGACTCTGAGAAGATCCAAAAGGATTGCCTCCTATTTTCACATACAAAAAGTGTTACAAAAAGAAAACATTGTTGTTCATAAAGAATGATGATGATCTATCTAATAATAGAATTAATGGCATGCTTCCTGACATTTAAAAAAAAGTTTTCACCATAAGCAACTGTAATTACTGCTGGCATCATTTTACCTTAACACAGAGGTACTCTTCAAAATGAGAAGTTTTCACAAAGCAAGATATCAATATCTGAAACAAAAAGGACCAATAGTAAGAGAATATATACTGAGAAAAAAAAAGTTAAAAAAGAAACTTCTGACAAAATGTTTCTTGAGACACTGCAGAAAAAATCAAAATTTGCAAATTAAAAACTGAAGACTCGTGCCATATAAACAAATCAACAAAACAGACACAAACCATAAGAGCCTGATTTTCAGGATTAACATTCTCCAAAAAGACCCTTCTGTGCAATTTTTGCTGCTCTACTTGAGGATTCTTTGACAAAACCTTGCGCATATCAGATACAATATTCTGCGTTAAGAAAAAGGGTACCAAGATAGCATCAGCTTTCATTGCATATCAGAGTCACAGAACATATTTTTTAAGCATGTGATCCAATAATGCTCACATTAATTTTGTTAACATCCAAGTGACTGATAGCAATGTAACTCTTGATACGCCAATGAGATTTCTGGGTCAGATTTCTCACAATATTTACAGAAAACTTGTGGTTAGGAATATGAACTGCCTCACGGTCATCGCCCCTAACAATGGTCGGTGACCACCATCCTACATGCTAGAGAAAAAACAAATTTGAATTCCAGAGAATTGGAGTTGCAAAATAAGAAATTCTACCATGGTAATAGTTCTTCTATCAGACCACCAAGATACTTATATTTGTAAAATTTCATTCTAAGTAGATTAGAGATACAAACCTCTACTGTGCCAGAAACCTCGTATCCATCAATTTTCGTTTGAATCCACTCGTTCACAATAAATGGCCGAGTGGCATGGATCATTATGCTTGACAGAAAGTTTGTAAATATCTGGATTAATCGCAAACATGAACTTAGAATGACAATAGCAAACAAGAGTGTTAAATAATCATTTTTTATATGCAAAATACTGATTGAATATGGGTACTGACTATGAAGACTTATTCTTGCAGAACTTGATCAAGTTGACATATCTATTGATTCACAACATACAATGAACAAAAAACAATACTGGTAGGCAGTGCGAAAAGAAACAATGTTGTACCTCACGACCTGCCAGAGTGAGCAATACAGTGCCCAAACCACCAGCAGTTAACCACCTGTGTGTGGAGAAACCTAACATCTCCATAAACAATGATACGGCAGCAACCCAAACAATACCATATACTCCCTTCCCAGCCAAATCAAAGGCCACCTGTTAGTCAAATTTTCCTAAATGAGAAGCTGGTTGAAATTAAAAAAATTTGGTTCCCACACAAAAAGATCCAAACAGGATATGAAGAATGACTTGATAAAAATGCATTCCATCCATATACTACAAAAAAAAAAGTGAAAATAATATAAACAAACAATTATGTATTTCTTATACATTGAGTATATTCTTAATTTTAATTTATATTTAAAAAGAAACTAAGGCTTCATTCAAATGCCCTAACAACAAAAATCAGTCCATCACGTTATTGATGTAACAATTAAAATATGACAAGAACAAGCAATACTAGTAAATGAATATGTAATAGAGACATACATTTCTTGAACCACTGGAGTCATTTGCCTCCACAAAGAATTTTTGTGCTTGTTGAATTAAACTGAAAAAAAAAATGCAACCTTGTAACATTATAATTTAACCACTATGTGGGACCCAATACGCTTAAAAATTAAAAGAGCGAGAGAGAGTACTAAAAAACACTGTTTTTTGGTCTGGTATAAACAGAAAAAAATAACAAATGATCAATACCTTGATAAACAATAAGCAAACGAAATCACCGTTGACAAAGATCTCACAAAATTCAGAAGCCGCTGCTTCACAACCTGGCTGAACTTAGATGGTAGGACTACTGGATCTAATGCCCTGAAACAAATAATTCTATGATCAACAACAATAGAGCTTCTTGGGAGATATAGTTGTCAGCTGATAGGACAGTTATGTGTGTTTGACAACTGTAAGACAGTAGTACGGAAGTTAAGTGCGCTTTTCTTAAACAGGATGTGCAACAGTTTCCAGATTATTGTGTTAAATTTCTGAAGTTTGTTTGATGGCAGAGACTCCTTGTTTGGGCTTAGGCCTATGTTACGGTTATGTTCTGCAAACTCTGGTTCAATCCCAAAACTCTTATATAAAATCTTCTATTTTATCTGTTCAAACTCTAGAGTCTATGCTTGACAAAGAACAAACCTGCATATGAGCATTGCCCCAATCCATAACAACAATGGCTGAAAATAAGATGTCATAATACATCGCGAACTACTTTTCTTCCAACTGCTGTCAGTTCTCTGAAAATATTTTTTTCATAATCAGAAAAGGTGTTAATCATATTAATCAATCAGATATGGGATAAATGAATAATTAAAAATTAAAAGAAACTTACTTGAAGGAACAAAACCCTGCTAAGTCGAATGAGTGGCTCAAGACCACAAGCAGCAAAGGCAATGATACCAAGGGCTGGGATCAATTGAAGCAAAACGGGGTTCCTTTGTAAAGCATCATATGACCTGAATAAATATTTAAAAATAAATAATATTTCCATAGAGTTATGCATTAAATAACAGATTAAGAGAGAGAAGCAAAATAGTAGAAAATCATAAACCTTGTCCTTCAGATATACAAATTAGAAATATTATAACACCATCTTGCAGATAAAATAGAAACATAACACTTGACAAGTCGACATTATTCCAGAACATATGTTCACAACCTAAATAAATAGAAACCAAAAACAGACAGGGCAGAAGGGCAGTTTAACCACCATGCAGCTTTATTAGGCACTAGAAGATTGAAAACAGGGGTTTAAAGCAGAGTGAAAAAAATATTTAAGAAATAAAAGAGAATATAATTATTTACCACAATATGATATATAATTATGAAGAGAGCTAGGAACACACTTTCTAACATAATAGTCTGGACATACACTCTCTCCAAGACTCTCATTAGTTGAAATTTATCAGAAACTAGACGATTATCAGAACTTCACTAAATAGGATTTTGGACCAAATTTCAAACAATAGGAAAGAGGCTGCTGTTAGAATTTCTCTAATTATACACCTCTGAATCATAAGTACAAGCTGATTCATTAACATGAAATTTATTACAAAAAAATTCAGATATTTTTGTACATATGCGTGACATCATTAGAAAGGCTACCAAAACATCAAGGTAACAAGTTAACATAAGTTATACGACAAAAAGAAAAAGGTGAACAAGTGAGAAACCACATACAGGTATGAGCATACATATCCACTGAATTGGGGAACCTTTCTAAATTAACAAGGAGAGAGAAGCCAACCTTGTTAAAATAACACCAGCAGATTTCATCAGAGGAGTTCCACTCCCTCCACCCGGTATTAGGACAGACCGACATATAAAAACATTACATTTGGAAGGCACGTGCCTTATTGGAGCATGTAGTCTACTTAAAAGATGGAGTGCCGAAGAGTCTTGCTTCTGTTATTTCCAAACGAAATATCTCCAGAGGTTTAGAAAAATGAACACAATCAATATTAGCACATACGAAAGAAAAACACCAAATATATGAAAAGTGTAGGGGTACTCGACCAAATTTTGGCCAATGACCCATCCAACCGGTCTCAGCTTATTTTGGGCTGGAATTGGATTCTAAAATTTAAACCTGATATATTTTGCACTCTTTACAAGTATTTCATTAAGTACTTAAATTTCATTGAAAAGAAATGAAAAAAATATCCAGTCAAGTTTATTTCTGGAATGTGGGAACTTAATCGGATATACAAAGTAGCGGTGTCAAAAAGGTGACTCGGCTAGGGCCATAGGTTAAGATGTAAAAGGTGTCGACTCAATCAGGCACGAGTTTAAACGGGCTATGATTCTTCTAGATCTGGTCCAGGCCAATGCCTAGAGAATGGCCCGACCTGAGCCCATATGGACTGCAGACTACGCGAGTCAGGCCAAAAGTCGCTCAGATCAGTTTAGGCCACATTTTTTTGAACTGGCGCAGCCTGCTTTGCAATCCCTTTGAGCTGGCCGAGTTAGATCATTTTGACACCTCTACTACAAAAACACCCTAAGTTGGCCAAGCTTACTAATTTCTAGACTTTATGTCTTCCGCATAACAAGATAAGTAGATAGCATTCTCATTGATATAATAATTTATTTGACGAAACACGTTATTAAAATGCCATTTTTCCACATATAAACTTTTGGCGTTAGCCAGCATAGTATCGAAAGGTGCACATTTTGCCTAAATTTTGGGTCCGAACATACTGTCATTCTTAAGTCTAAAAATTTAATCAAACCAGAATACTATTCCACATTAACTATGCACGTGTGCAATTGAGCACCCCATGGACAGAGGAATTCAAGCAAGAAAGGATTAAATCATCCATCAAACATAGAGGCGAAAGAGGGGAGGAAAGGGAAAAGAGACCATGCATGAAAATTTTAATTCACAAGAACCATACCAAGCTACCCGGTGAAAGATTTATGGTGACCAAATGTAATCGACCAACCCCCATCCGATTCTGTCAAATGATTGAAATGAAACTCAGTATTTCTTGAATTTGAAGAGGAAACTGTAGAAAAATATCTAAATATCCGCGTACATGACGATGAAAACCACAGAGTCCAATATTACTGTTGAGCCTAACGTCATGAGACAGCTGCGTTGAACCTGGACAGACCATCTTGAAATTGCAGTTCAAGACAATGCAATCAGTTCGAAGTTGAAAGCCAGTTCTCCCTTTCAACCCAATGCCTCGGGTTCTCAAAAACCAAATTACAAAAAAAAGGAAACGTTTCAAAAGTCCACGGAAAACAAAAACCTGCAAGAAAACAAACAATAACATTAGCAAAAAACAAAAAACTGTACAGATCACTGCAATCTTTATCTTTGGACAAATTCTCAGCAACTGAATTAATCACAGTCCAATTCCCATAAATTGAGATAAATTTAACTTCGGAACGAATAAAAGGCAAAGAAAAGAAAAGAAATAAAACCCTAAATTTGTCGCGTCAAGATTATAACAAAGATTACCGCGTGAGCTTTTAAGGGTGATAACACCACTTAATTGAGCATACCTCACGAGCCTTCAAAGAAAGAAAAGAATACACAATTAAGTGAAAATTGAGATCTACGAACCTGAATGATGCTACAGAAAACAACTCAGTGTTCGTGAAAGAAGAGAATTCGACGAAAGAAGAAAATTTGAAGAAAGAAGAAAATTTGAAGAAAGAAGAGAATTTGAAGAAAGAAGAAAAGCAAGCGTTCCGGAAAAAATCTAAACGAGCATTACGATACTATCCTCCTGAATGAAATTGTAAGGCGCTGTTGTTATTGGTGAAAATATTAAGTATTTAAAGAACGACGACGTGGAAAAGCCAAACTCGGTTGGCGCCTAATAATGAGCAAGTTTCTTGTCGATGTGGTCCAATCAAAACGCAGAGTTTAGGATTAACGAATGCTGATATCCCGCGAATTATAGATTACTGTGGATTTATGTGGCGCCTGGATCGTGACCCCTATATCCAAATACAATACTAACTTACACGACATGTGCATCTCCCTGTTTTCTTTTATTATTATTTTTTTATACTACACTATTATTCGGAAATTTAATAAAATTGTGTAAAAAAATAAAATTATGAATAGTCTCCATAATTTAAATTTTGCTTTCCTCGAATTTCAAGTGGTTTCTATGATTTAAAGACTTTCAAGGAGAGTCTTGTATTTCTAAGAAACAAATAAATGAGTCTTCATTACCAGTAATTACTCTTATTAAAAAAGACGCTGACAATTATTAAGAGTTTGATAAGCTTTATTAAGTTATAAAAGTAGAAAGGTTCGTTTCAGAGGTGATGCAAATGAGTTTAACTTACTGCAAATTAGGAAAAACAACAATAATTAACAGGTAAGAACGTATTTATTTTTTTCTAAGATATATCAAAACCATGATAAATTTTTCAAAGCATGAGAACCTATTTGAAAATTTAATGAAACTAGTAGAATTTATAAAATAATTTAACCAATACGTAAACTCCAAAACACCCATGCATGTTTTATTTTCAGAATATAAATTTAGTAAGAGTGTTCACTGGATGCAAAGTTGCTTATTCATTCTTTTATTATTGTTATTTATTATAAATTAAATATGTTTTTAGTTTAAAATTATAATATCAAAATGAAATTTATTTCAGTCTCAGATTTTTGTGCAGTTTGATCTTGACATTTGAAAATAATTAATGTAATTCTTATTATTAAAAAGCAAATAAGAGAGAAGAAAAAGGCAAAAGCGATGGTTATGAAGACCTGATTTTTCAAAATAAAAAAACCCACAAACACAATAGTAATATGTGTAAACAATTGAAAAGACACGTATAATATCTTTTGTCACATTAAAAAATTAACAACAAATTCTAATACTACATCCAATAATTTTTAAAGTTCTAAAATTAAAATATATCAAAGTTTGAAAAATTTTGATAATTAAAATCATATTTAAGTCTTTATCATATTTGTTATTGTTATTATTATTTAATAATTTAAACAATTTGTGAAATAACTTTTTATTCAATAATGTAATCTTTAAATTCCTTTTCAAATTAACTTCTTTGTATAATTTTACGTGGCTAATGCTTAAAATTTGTTGAAATCTTAACTGTGTCTCTTACATAACTTTTAATTTCAAAGAAATGGATAGGAGGGTTTCAAAATTCATTATTTTGTTATGATTTATGCAACAGAAATCCAAATTTTAGAATTTCATAAACAAGTTTATATTACTTAAAATTATACGATTTTAATTTTTATTTTAAGAGTGAAAATTTACAATTCTTTATATTTTTATATTTATGCATTACTTTTCTTTAACAAAATAGTTTTATTGGAATATTCTCTATTTGATTAATGAGATGTTTTTTGGATAGCTACTTTTGAAGTCAATTGTATATTTTTTTATTAATGCTGGTTAGACTTACTTGTGGGTTGAAGTCATAATCTCATTTAGTTTTGCTTCCAATTTAAATTTAACTTTAATATGCTATATTAATTTAAATCTTTAGGATTTTGGTGTTTTTCAAACTGTCCACTTGTATCTTGAGTAGTATTTCTTATACAAAGGAAAATATATTTGATAATTTTATGTATATGGATATGTGCTTATATTAAATTATTGAAATTAATTTAGGAATTTGGTATGGTTAGGTGTAATGTGTATATAGAACATATCCAATCGAATTTATATGGAAATTGTATGGAAATTTAATCAATGGTTGATCGGGTATATCAGGAGTGTGGTGAGACTTATAGTGTTTAATGCAAATCAGTGTTATAATTATAATTAAGAGATAATTATGTTATAATTAAGTTTGTAATAAGTAAATGTCAATTACAATTTATGTAAATAAGAAATCATGTGAGGTAGTTATTGACATTGATTACTACATTTAATGTTTGAGTAATGGAATCCTTTCTAACTTAAGCATCAAAGTGTATTAGAGTGATTCTTGGATGCATCATCCAAGCAATTATCGAGCAAATGGAGAATTCATTGTAATGTGTATGGATAATTTATCAATAAATGCAAAAATTTATTTATGTTGAATTTATGAGATCATTTATGTTTTACAACATATTTCTACAAAGGGTTTTCCAAGTCTTTATAGTTAAATAGTGTTTCTATTTTAGTTTGTCATTATTTCTTGAATGAATAAGTGGTTTTTGAAGTTTTAGATAACTATAACTGTGATGCTTATATTTTTTTTTTAAGCATATGCAACTTAAGGTTTGTTATGTTTTTTTTTTTCAAGAAAAATATATGTTTATAGCTTAGTTAATTTGACTTTTATTCATAAAAGATATTATAAATAATTTAATGTTTTATTTTTATCTATTTATTTAGACCTTTTTCATATAATTTATTTATGTTTGATGAAAAAAACAATTTATCATAGTGTGATTTTCATGTTTTGTATTTTTATGTTTTTATAAAATTTTCATTTAATAAGTGCATTTTAGAATATAAACATAACTATCTTTAACATGGAATTATTTGAAATATAGAATTTAATATTGTTGAACAATATATTTACCGTTGGAAATGTTTACAACGTTTAAAATGTGAAATATGTGCAATATGTTTGTGATGGGATATTTTTAACTTCTTTAAAATATCTTATTGGAAAATAAAATTTTGTTGGTTTTGAGATATATGATGTATCTTTGAATAAATTATTTTTTTCTATAAATATATACAAACTTGACAGACTAGATACACACTTTTTTTTTTTAAATGTGTTAAATTTTTGCCTGTATAAAAAAATTCATTTTAAATCATATAAAACCTACATTGTGAAAAGTAAGAGTGGAAGCTTAATATTTTCTAGAGCTTCACCCTAAAGACTTTGAAGAAAAAATATAAAAGAACATATTCGGTATAAAATAATTTGTGATATTTTTATATATTGCTCAGTGTTGTATTGAATTAAATAATACAATTTATAACATGATAAAAGCTTAATGAATCTAAAGTTTCAAAGAATTCAATTACAATTTGAATACAGACAAAAATATCACGAATATTTCTTTGCATTTTTTATTTTAAATAGAATATATTCTGAGTGGATAAGATGGGTCTTAAAGTATATGGTCTAGGTCTCGGTATGGATGAAAATGACATGGCAATAAATGTGTTTCGTGTGCTCAATTGCTGATGTGGCAGCTTAATGTAATTCGCTGTAGAAAAATAAACATAGAGAAAAAAATGTATTGAATTTTTATTAGATTATCTATGTTACATTAATTTTTTAATGAATTAAAATAAAATAATATTTTTATGGGATTTATTATGATACAAAAGAAATTATCTATTAATCTGGTTTACCCTACCTAATTGAATTTAACACTTGAAATTTACACTCTTAAAAGGTGAAATTCATATTTGGTCCAATTTAACAAAATAATTTTATAATAGTCAATAAGTTTGCCATACATATCTCATAAGTTAATCGCATAAAATTATACCATCATTTCATGAAATTTAAACTTTTTAACAAGTTTTATTAATATAATACCTACCAGGGAAGCAAACGCTACGTGTCTATTTTTTATGATAATATTAAATAAATAATATACTGAGAAAAAAAGTTATAAATTAATATTTTTGGTTAATTTCTATAATGTTAAAATTATATATTAATTTTCATAAATAAATAAATTAATAAAATATTTATATTAATAAAAATTAAATTACTAACAAGTTCACTAAAAATGACTATAATTAATACTTATAGATATTATAAAGCTAATTTTATAATAAAATAATAGATTTAAATTCTATTAATTCAAATTTTAAAATAGAAAAAAAATTGTTTTTTTCACTTATAGAATAAGTCAATTAATCAAATTTTGACAAAATTTAAAATTTCATATTTTAATAAATAATAAAACTAATAAAATATTTATATTAATAAAAATTAAATTACTAACAAGTTCACTAAAAATGACTCTAATTAATACTTATAAATATTATAAAGTTAATTTTATAATAAAATAGTAGATTTGAATTCTATTAATTCAAATTTTAAAATAAAAAAATATGTTTTTTTCACTTATAGAATAAGTCAATTAATCAAATTTTGGCAAAATTTAAAATTTCATATAAGTGAGATATCATATTTATCATGGCCACTTAAATTTTGATATCATATTATTATGAAGGATGATTTTATCTAAAGTTAAATCTTAAGTATATTTATATAAACATACATAAATGTTTTTATAAATAATTCGTTTTCATTCATCATCAATGACCAAAAGGACGTGTGTTATGCATATAATAGAACACATGTGCAAATGATTTATATATATATATATATATATATATATATATATATATATATATATATATATATATATATATATATATATATATTAGGTTTAATCCTTTTGAACATCCCTATTTGTGTAGGATTGTCTCAAATAGGTCCTCGTATTTATTTTTATCTCAATTAGGTCCTTATTTTTGTAAAATTGAGTCAATTGGAACCTTGCCGTTAATTTCAATAGACGGCGTTAAATTTATTGAGTCGTGGCACGCTGACGAAACAAATTTTAATGACGTGGCACGTGGTCCAGTCAGGTAATTTGGTGAGGAGGATGGATCCGCCCATGGAGGCGAGGACGAAGAAGGCGACTATTAACCCCAAAATGCAGCTAAATGAAAAAATTAGAAACAGCCAAAGCATAAGATTATGAAGGCTGAAATGAAAAAAAAATTAATCAATGACTACAGATTTAGGATAAATGAATGATTCAACTATGAGAGAAAAGGTTGAGAAAAGAGCATAAAAAATGGGAAAGTTGAAGTCAAGTGTCATTTCTTCAGATTTGGTTCACCGTGGTATTCTACTTTTCCTACTTCTTTTATCACTCTATTCCATTGAACCAGCATCTTATGCCTCCAGAGTGAAGTTCCTTCCAGGATTCGAGGGACCCCTTCCTTTTCATCTTGAAACTGGGTAAGTTAAACTCTTACTGCTAACTACTAATCCTATATATGGTTTAAGTTTTGGGTTATGAGATGGAAAGCATTTGGTTGAAACTGATGATACGAAAGGTATGTGGGAGTGGGAGAATCAGAAATTGAAGAGCAGAGAATGGAACAGAGCGCTGAGAGAAACCAAAAGCAAAAAAGTAAAAAAATAAAAACCTAAAAAATCGCGAGAATGGAACAGAGCGTTCTGGAATGTCTGGGCGCTGAAATCATCGGCGTGATGAGTCCGGTGTCGATCTGCATGTTCCTGGTGGTTCTTCTGGTCTACGCCCTCTCCTCGCCGTCATCCTCTGCCGCCACCATCACAACCGCCGCCAACCTCGTCTACGCCGAGAATCCCGCCGATAGCCCAGCGGAGAAGTTCGAGGGCGCGCTCCTCAACGCCGTCGTCTTCGTCGGCCTCATCGCGCTCGTCACCTTCCTCCTCGTACTTCTTTACTACTACAACTGTACCGCATTCCTACGCCACTACACGCGCTTCTCCGCTTTCTTCGTCCTCGCCTCCATGGGCGGATCCATCCTCCTCACCAAATTGCCTGACTAGACCACGTGCCACGTCATTAAAATTTGCTTCGTCAGCGTGCCACGACTCAATAAATTTAACGCCGTCTATTGAAATTAACGGCAAGGTTCCAATTGACTCAATTTTACAAAAATAGGGACCTAATTGAGATAAAAATAAATACGAGGACCTATTTGAGACAATCCTACACAAATAGGGATGTTCAAAAGGATTAAACCTATATATTATATCAAATATAAACAATATTAAATTTTAGACATCATAACATCCTCGTAAACATGCATAAAAAGAAAATATTATATAATATGAATAAAAAACACAAAGTATATAATATTGTCATGGAAGTAACACACGAGTTATTACCACTTAAGCAATTATATCCGTGTATACAAAGTATCTTGAAAAGTAAACTTTAAATTTAAATCAAATAGCAACTTAATAGCAAGTGATATAACAGGTCTAACAAATAATAAATATTTCGATAAGAAATGGTACAATAGATTTTACATATAATAATGATCGCTATAAATTTTTTATGACTTTGATACATTTTGAATTCCAACTACTATGTGCAAACCCTCTTTAAATTCGATTCCACTTTTTTCTGATATTCTCATTGAATCTCACTTTGGCAACCGCCACTAAAGCTCATCCCATTTCCAGCGAGACCATTGTATTTTACGTCGACAAGATTCAACTTCACTCTTCTCCCCTCTTTATCATTTTTGTTCTTTCTCGATCTAGATTTAGTTTAAGGGTGAATAAGGTTGATTGCAAGTATTCTAAAGGATTGTTGAAACTAAGTGGAGATGTTGAAACCAATAATTTCTTACAAAAATTTATGTTGTTTATGACATTTGGAGAATTGTGTTTACTTGCTTTAGATGATTTTGTAATTTTTCAAAGTTGTTTTCTATTGTTTTATGAATGAAAGTTGCTAATTGTTAATTATTATACATACCTATTAATAATTGATTGATAATTATAGTAGGAATTAAGACATTCAAGAGAGGAAGTATGCCTCGTATCTTTTTTTTTTCTTATAAGTTTAAGATATTAAATTGGTTGGAAACTAATATGCGTTCCATAACTAATTTAATATAATTAGCACTGCATCTTGAATGTATCAACACTTATATGGAAAACAACATATTAAGCATATTGACATGTTCACGACACATGTAAAACGTCTTAGCCTAACTTGATTTCAATGCAACGTGTGAGAAACAAGACCTACCACTTAAGCATCTCTCTTACGGTTTAACAATATTATGTAAGAGAGAGAATTATTCCATAAACTTTAGTGCTGTCAAAATGGGTTGTAACCCGCGAGTCAACCACAATGAATTTGAGTTGGATTGGATTTGAAAAAAATGTAATTTTTTTATGCGGGCTAGTTTTCAACCCGTGGTACCAACTTACCTGATTTAATTTAATTATTTATTATTTTTTATTATACTGTAGATGGTGATAAAGAAGAAGATTGTTTCAAGAGAAAAAAATATTATAGATTTATTTATTCAAGACTCTAATATTATAAATGAAGAAGTGATACAAAAATTATCAATATTTAAAACTTATTTGTTTGCCTTTTGTACATAATTTTGGATTATTTTATTGTGTGATACTTTTTTTATTTATTTTGAATTGTCTTTAAAGTCTAACATTATTTCAACCCATTTAATTCACCAATCCGTGGTGGGTCGGATCAAGTTCGAATTTTTTCAGTTCGCTATTAAGTAACTCAGATTGAACCTGTGATGAGCCAGACCACATTGAGCTGGGTTATCCGTTTTGATAGTTCTAAACTCTTTTAAGGTACAAACTATCATTTTATATAAAATGTAAAGTTGAACAACTTAAAACGGTAAATAAAATGATTATTGCTTATACCTTATTTAAATAATTACTCTTCACTCAAGCAATATTCAAATAAAAAACACTCGCAACAATAAGTGTTACGTTCGCATTATTTTTTATCATTTTTATTGGATTTTACATATTCGAAACCCGTAAAATGCACCATCAAAGTTAACACGACAACAAGACAACAATACTAACTAAGCATTTTATCATAAAAATACATACGATTCACAATTCTTTAATTTTCATAATCTTCATACAAAAATCCGACAATAAAAAATTTATTTAGAGTTATAAAACATATAAATAACAAAATTTTATAAATTTTTAAAATAAACTGAAAAATGAAGATCTAACTTTTATTTATAGAGTTTATAATTAATTTATTTTAAAATCTATTAATAAAACATTAATCATTTTAAAGGATTTTATTTATTTATTTTAATATATAATTTTCATTATAATAATAAAGTTAGACATAACTAGGATGATCTGATCATTGCGTTATTTAGTAATTACTATGGACGAATAATCGATTTAAGGCAATTACTTTCATTATTAAATACTAACTATTGATTTATTTACCGATAATACCATTAGTACGTGGCTCCAATAAAGAATAAATAATTCCTTAGAATTCTCTATGATTATTATTTTTCTATCAGAAATTAATAAAATTAAAATAATCCTTAAGATATAATTTGCTCTCATTTTATCCCTTGCACTGAATGGGCTATAGCTTTTGATAGGGATTTAAGTAACGAATTATTGGATTTAAAGATTAATATATGTTATAAGTTATACATGCTACAAACATAGGTTAGAAAATAAAACGTTACGAATAAGGATAAAGTAGAAATATAATCTGTGACAATATATATATATATATATATATATATATATATATATATATATATATATATATATATATATATATATATATATATATATATGTGTGTGTGTGTATTTGTTAGTTTTTTTTTCCTGTATCTCTGTTTCTTTACCCATTCCTTTAATTTTTAAAATAACTATTTTATTTTTTTATAAAAGTGGTTTTCATATCATCTTTCCCAGAACTTTTAGGTAATTCCACAATAAGATTTTTGAAAAATATAAAGGTATTTGAAACAAGATTTTTAGAATGTAAACAATACTTTTTAAAGTAAGTTGTTCACAATAGAGTTTTCAGAAATTGTTTTTTGGAATACATAAAATAAATTTTCGAAAGAATTTTCTTGAATAATCTTTTTTCTTTAAGGCTTTATCTATTTCTTTTTTTTCTTTACTTTGCAACATTCTTCTTTTTTTTTTCTTTCTCTACAAAAGTGGTAACGGAAACACTGATATGGTACTGTGAGGAGGATTTTAATATTTTTTATTAGTATGAGGTGTATTTGGTAATGATGGGTGCAGGAAGCACAAGCCATTTTTTTATAGTTAATAAGCGGTTGAACAAAGGAGCCCAAATATGAATGGGCTGGAATCATGGAACAGCCCACATACTCACGAAAGCTTAAAACACTGTTTTGTTAGTTTCGCGTGAGAATTGAAAACCTTTAAAAGAAGGGTGTGGGAGCTTCGATATCAGAGGAAGATGATCATCCCAGTTCGTTGCTTCACCTGTGGAAAGGTATTATATTTCTTCCTTTTTTCATTCTACTTGTCTCGTGCTCAATCGAAATTAATTAAACATTTAGGATCTTTTTGCGATTTTAGGGTTTAGGGTTTTGTTTTGCTAATCCTTACTTTTGTCCCTTTTCTCCGATTTAGGTAATTGGAAACAAATGGGACACCTATTTGGACCTTCTGCAGGCAGATTACAGTGAAGGGTTCGTGCCCTATCTCCTATCTTTCATTCATAGTCTTTTTAAAGATTAATCCACAGTTCTTGTTCTTTAGGGATGATTATAGATGTTACTACTGTGTATGAACTTGATTCACGTTAGTTGTAATATTGCTGTACTAACATTTAACGTAATGATGGATTGCAGAGATGCGTTGGATGCATTGGGACTAGTTCGTTATTGTTGTAGGCGCATGCTCATGACCCATGTTGATCTCATTGAGAAGCTACTCAATTACAACGGTAATTTCTGTTCCCTCTATTGTACTTTTTAAGTGTCTTAATTATCTACTGTTATTCCCTCTGTGCTGAACTGAACTATATACATTTGGTTGCAGCGCTGGACAAGTCTGATCCCAGTTAAGGAATAACAGATCACCAAGATGGTTCAATGAATTCCATGGCCCGTGGACATGTACCCTTTTTTTTTTAATTAATTGTTTTTCTTCAAGCAGGGTTATGTTTTTGTGTCGGTTCAGGTCAAGGATGTTTGTTGTCTGTTCTTAAGAGGGGCTTTGGCAAGACACAGTTTATGTTAATTTCGTACGCATTGTTATGACTGACCAAATTTTTGAAGAATGTCGTAATTGATGCCAATGCATGTCCTAAATTTGTTTTTTAGGAACATTGTTGTCTGATATACATTGCATATTGCAATTTAACCTGTGTGTACAATGCGTATAGAATTTATTTGGGGATGAGTTTATCAAAAGAGATTTAATCAGCCCGAAAGTTAATAGAGTATTAGACTGACCCTTAACAGGCCTTAACACCGATTGTCTATTGTAATATATAATTTCTACGTTGAAAACAAGTTATCAAGTTTACACTTTTTAGTTGGTATCATGGTTATCAAACTCTCGAGTTAACTCGTAAATTCGAGTTTATGTTTCCAGACATGGTTTTGTAAATTCGAGTTTATGTTTTCAGACATGACTTTCGAGTTAACTTGGAAGTAAACTTTTTTCTGCGTAAAACTCGGTAAAACCGACTGTGAAATCGGTAAGATTGTGTAGAATCATGAGTTTGGAACGATTCTGCAAACTTGAAAGGAGGAAAAAAAAAACGAGGTCATTTGGGATTTAGGGTTTCATAACTTGATTGTCACTATCTCTCGCGTTTTTCTATTCTCTCCATAGTTATGTCATCGCATCACCTCTTTAATGAAACATATCAAAATTAATGACAATAATTCAAGTATTTATATTTTGCAATATTTATTTTTATGAATAATATATCTATAAATTTTATTTATTTAAAGTTATATAATTTTGTAGATTTATTTGAATTAAGATATTATTTATATAATATTTTTTCATCTGAAGTAAATTCTTATAAGTTTACGAGTCGAGTTTACTCAATTCTCACGAATTTATGTAAACTCTTGAATTTGATAACCTTGGTTGGTATCTTAAAACTTCATGATTATTTTTACCTTCTTAGTTTATTTTCACCTTCTTAGTTTATTTTCTTTTCTTCTTTCAGATTTGATGAAGTGCTTAACATCATCCAGAGAATCTGAATTAAGAAAAAGGAAGCTGTTTAATCTTTTATTCTTACAACTCTTCATTTTTTTCTTTGTATCCATTTTAATATACGTCTAAATCATGAACTGTGGTGAAAATAAGTTAACAATTTTGTACCTGTTTCGGATTTTATGGAATTTATACGGGATTCGAGAATTTCAGTCATTGCGAGAAAGGTGAATTAAAAAAGAGGGTGTTGTATGTGTGTTCATATTCTTTTTCAGTTCTCATACACCAACAAGGTCATATAGTCTTTTGGGAGAGTTAATCTTTTTAACTTGGAAATTTAAGATAGGAATTTTTTTTGGTTTTTAACGAAAAACTCTCAAGCAACGCGTTCTAGTTTTGTGTCATCATGATTACGTTATGCATTTGTTTTTATCAGGAATATTGTTTGCTTTTAATTTAGTCTATATTAATAAGAGCTGTAAAATAAAATAACAAAGAAGTATGGAAAGCATGGTTCTAAATAATGTAACTAATCCTCTTATTAACCTCACATTACCTAAACATAAATTACATAATGCCCTATGTACTAAAAATATATAAGATATCTTATGTGTACGCTCGTCATTGCAGAAACTTTGATCGTAGAAGTACATAAATTAGACAACTTTAATGTGTATTTTTGAATTTTGTAGTTGGAGATACCGGTGTCATCTATAACAAATAAATTAACAAATACAAATATTGAAGAGACATTGATAATATGTTTTTAATTTCTAAATTTAGATGCAAAATTAAAATTTGTTAATTTCAATTCAATTACTATAATTTTCTTTTTTACCACTAACATCAATAATTTTTTAATCTCGCTTGTATTCACTCATGAATATTGCAATTCTCTTTAACATTCAGTACTTCTAAAATGTTATTATATTTCCTACTTTGTAGCACCTAAAATTTTATGAAGGAAATGAACCTAAGCTTCACACTTTACAAGTTTGTTACAAAATAACAAGATTAGGTGCTTATATAACTATAAGCTTCTTAAAACTAATACACACAAATATTTGTGAACCATTCCCTAAATTTTCATGAAATGGTCAATAATATTTAATATCATTCATCGATGATTAATCTAGATATGCATACTTATATCTTATACATGAAAAATCTTAATCTTTGAGCATATTCAAGTCCTTTAAGGTTGAAGTTGAGAATTAACTCAACAAAAGGATTAAAAATTTCAGGTCTAATCGTGGTGGTGAATACTATGACATATATAACGGATCAGGTAAACAATGTCCATGGCCTTTTGACAAGTACCTAGAAGAATGTGGAATAATCCCACAATATAACATGCCAAGTTAACCAAGCATGAAATGGTGTGGTTGAAAGGCGAAATCAGACTCTTTAGGATATGATAAGGATTATGATTTGTCATTCCACCTTATCAAAATCACTCTGAGGAAAAACACTTAAGCCTACAACTTCCATTTTAAAATAGAGTGCTAACTGAGGCATTTGCCACAACACCTCTTGAGCTTTTGGTTGGGTGAAAGCCTAGTCTAAAACACTTACGTAGGGAATGTTCAACTGAAGCAAGACCTTATAAGCTAAATGAAATGAAATTTGACTCCCAAATACTGAGCAATACTTTATTGGTATTATGAAAGATCCAATGGTTATAAGTTCTATGATCTTGTATTAAAGGCAATTTTTGAAATGGGAGTTGCCACATTCTTTGAGGATATTGAATTTGGAGGGAAGAATAAGGTTAGAATCTCTCATCAAGGAAAAATTGATGACAATTCCATATTTGATTATATAGTTGCTTTTGATGAAGCAAGTTCAACACTTCTAAGTTTAGAACCCCTATAAGAACAAACTCAAGATTCTCAAGAATGTGTGCTTCATGAGTGTAAGGAGAAAATGAGGAAAATAGTGGTATGATGAAAAATGACCTAGACAACTTCTTTCAAACTATGTAAGATCGTAATTCAAAAAAATGGATTGAAGTAATGCATGAAGAGTATATGTCCATGCAAGACAATAAGGTTTTAGAACTTGTCCCATTACTAATAGGTGTAAAACCTATTGGTTGTAAATGGATATTTAAGACCAAAAAGGATTCTAAAGATAATATGAAAAGGTATAAGGCTCGTCTTGTGGTGATTAACTATACTTAAAAGGAAGGAATTAACTTTAAAGAGACTTTATCTTCAGTTTCATCGAAAGAATCTTTTAGGACAACTATGACTATTGTTGCACATTATGATTTGGAGCTTCATCATATGGATGTCATGACAGTGTTTCTCAATGACAACATTAACGAGATGATTTATATGGTGCAACAAAAAAACTGTGTTAGGAGACCTAAAGAATATGGTTTGCAAACTGACAAAATCTATTTATGGGATAAAACAGACATCTCATCAATGGTATCACAAATTTTATCAAGTGGTTCTTTGATTTGTATTCAAGAGGAATGTTGTTGATGATTGTGTGTATCACAAATTCAATGAGAACAAGTATATTTTCCTGCTCTTGTATGTTGATGACATGCTTTTTGCCACCAACAATATAGGCATGTTGCACGAAACTAAGAAAATTCTATCTAGAAATTTTGAAATGAAAGATCTTGGTGATGTCTCCTTTGTATTAAGAATTTAGATACACCAAGATTGATATCACGGTGGTATTATAGGATTATCACATATGTCAAAAAGGATCTTAAAAGGTTTGACATGTAAAATTGTAAATTAAGAGATACTTTAGTTGGTAAGGGAGACAAGTTCAGTCTCAATTAATGCTTAAAAGAAAAATTGAAAATTTAGGATATGACATATATAGTTGGGGTATTAGGTCGATATTTAAACAACCAAGGAATGGATCATTGGAAAACAGTAAAAAAAGTTATGTCGTACTTAAAAAGAATAAATTGTCATATGCTTACATACAAGAGGTCAAACTAGTTAAAGATCACTAGGTCTCAGATTTTGCAGGATGCCAAGACAAATTGAGATCTACTTCAGGTTATATTTTCATGCTAGCTAGTGATGCAATTTCTTGGTGTAATGTGAAGTAAAACTTTACGACTTCATCCACTATGGTTGCAGATTTTGTGCGTGCTACGAGACATCAAATAAATCAATATGAATAAGGAACTTTGTCACATGACTGTGCATCACGAAAGGAATTGAAAGACCACTTAAGTTATATTGTAACAACAAATCAACTATATTGTATTTTAACAACAATAGGGGCTCGAGCAAGTCAAAACACATTGACATAAAGTTCCTGGTTGTTAAAGAAAGCGTACAGAGTGAACAAATTTCCATAAAACACTTAGGGACAAACTTCATGATTGTGAATTCTCTTACTAAGGAGTTTCTATCCAAGGTCTTTCATAAGTATATTATTCATACGAGTGTGTTGTTGTTTGAAGAATCTTTAATTTAGTCACTTTTATATATTTTGTGTTTTATATATGCCCACATTATCTTTTGGACATTTTAAGTTTTATAAATATATGATTTATTGCTAAGAAATTACACTATGTATATTAAGGTTATTATATTGATCTCATTGAGTTAAAGTGAAGACCGATTGAAAATAAACGAGTGCAGGTCATCTTCGATTTTTTTTCTGACATAGCACATATTTCATTTATATTTACAAGAATAATATACTATGCTTTATAATTACCTAGATAGCACACTATTTTTTCTTAGGTGAGAATTCGGTTTTTGGGAACATGCATACAACTTTGTTCCACCTATACTACAACTATTCCATCTTCCGTACCGATTTTTGGAACACAATCTAACCAAGATGAACCACTGTCACCTACCCAACTTACACATCACTCTTTCGACCTTAACAACACTTGTTTAAGGGAATGGAAAAATGACATACAATCATACAATGAACTATTAACCGGTCCATCCACTTCACAACTTTTCCAATAACTCCCACATCAAAACACAAAACCCTCATCCCCTCATACTTTGCAAGAAAATGAAATATTAGGCTTACCTTCATCGTCATTAGATTCATTTAGTGAGGATGAGGATGAAATCCTAAGCCAACACGATCATGATGAACAACAAAACTTAGATATCCCCTCCATACAACAACAACAACAACCTTTTACATCTATTCCATACAACCCACCTCAACACTTTCAATCCTATGAAGAATTTCCCTCACATCTACAACAATATCCTCATGCATATGATCACCATTCGGTTTTGCATGAAACTTTCGACCATCAACCTGGAACATTGACTCAGGGAATGAGGTTCCAAACCAAGGAACAAGTCATTGATGCTCTAAACATATTTCACATACAAAACCATTGCACATACGAAACGACACATTCTAACACAACAAGGTTGATGGTGCAATGTGTACATCAACAATGTCCATGGAACTGTCAAGCCATCCTTCGTACACGAGATCAAGTCTGGGAAATCAGAAAAATTGATGGTGCACACACATGTGCCACACAACTCATCACACAAGATCACAACAGGCTGGGATCACAAATCATTTCCCATCACATACGTGAGATGGTCGAATCTGACCCATCCACACTAATTGCAACCGTTATTTCTTCCACCAAGACCTCTATGGGAAGAATCGTTCAACAAATTGCCATGCCTACTACATGCCATGAAAACTTTTCTTCCCGGCTTTGTGTAGAAATTGAAAACACAACCAATTAATGATGGCCAGAAGATCCGCCAAAACCAACAATATTTCAAAAGACTTTTCTGGACCTTCAAACCTTGTGTTGATGGATTCCCATATTGCAAATCGTTGGTGCAAGTGGACGGAACATTCCTGTACGGAAGATATAAGGGGACTCTTCTGGTGGTTGTGGCACAAGATGGGAGAAACAACATACTCCCCATTGCTTTTGCTATAGTTGAGGGTGAAACAGCAGATGCTTGGTTGTTTTTTCTAAAAAACCTTAGGAGACATGTAACACATCAACAAAACTTGTGTTTAATTTCGGATCGTCATAACTCCATTATTGTAGCATTCAACAGACCAACCAGTGGGTGCACAGAAGGACAATGTGTGCATGTGTATTGCATTCGACACATTGCACAAAATTTCACTCGAAGATTCAGGGATACAAGTTTGAAGAAGGACCTTGTCAACATGGGTAACTACTTTTTAAAAAATTTTAACCAATTAAATTTCGTCTTTATTATTCTTCGTTATTTGTAATTATTACTATTTTCTTAAATATTTTTGCAGCATACGCAATGATTGAGCCGCGATGTAACTATTACTACAATATCATTAGGGAAAACAATCCCGAAGCAGCAGCTTGAATTGATCAAATTCCAAGACAACAATTCACACTTGTGTATGATGAAGGTAAAAGATGGGGTCACCTAACAACAAATCTAGCCGAAGCAATTAACTCAGTCCTGAAGAATACAAGAAATTTACCAATCTCCTCCATAGTATTAGCCACATACACAAGATGCAACTCCTTTTTCACACAAAGAGGAAAACAGATAAGTGCAATGATAAGTGTTGGTCATGTCTATTCTGAAAATGCCATGAAGGTCCTACAGGATGCTGATTCGAAATCAAACTCCTACAGGGTTGTTGAATTTGATAGAAATACAACAAGATTTAGAGTTGAGGAGATGGTAAACCCAAGAGAAATACGACCTGTAGGAAAATTTGTTGTCATATTGGATGAACAATGGTGTGATTGTGGCAAGTTTCAAAAGATTCATTTACTGTGTTCACATGTCTTAGCAGCTTGCAAACATGCTCATCACGACTTTAACATTTACATCAGTCCCTACTATAGGTTGGATGTCATCATGAAAGTGTATAATAATATGTTTGGGGAGCTATGACATGAAGAATATTGGCCATCATACCAAGGCACAAAAATTTGGCCTCATCCAAGCACAAAAAGGAATGCAAAGGCTCGACCAAAATCATCCAGAATTAGGACTAAAATGGACACCAGGGAACGAGCACACCCACGAAATTGCTCATACTGTCAAACCCCAGACCACACAAGAATTCATTGTCCTCACAATCCTGGCATTAAAGGGTCGACATCCCATTATGGAGAATGATTAATTAATTACTACTTTTAATGTTCGATGTAGTCATAATGCCAACCGTATCTTAGAATTTCTTATGTAAGACAATTATGTTAAAATTAAAGAAAATGTTTCATTCACTAATGTCAATCACTTCGTCCTCTATTAAAGTTAATTATTGTGTCTTCTGTCAAAAAATGAAAAAATTGACCAAAACAAACCAAAACCCATCATGGGGAGTGTTGTTGTTCCAGTTGGGGAGTATAGTTCAATTTTCTGTACAAATGACCATTTTTCCTCTGGTAATCGATTACAAGAGTCCTGTAATCGATTACAAGAGGAAAAATAATCATTTGTACAGAAACTTCAACTACACTCACCAATTGGATGAACAACACTCCCCAAGTTTGTTTTTCTGACCTTTGCTGGTTGTTTTGCTCTTAACTTTCTCCACCAAACTCCAAATGAGTTTATTCTTGTTTTGTTGGAATCTAGACTCAAAGAGCTTTCAAATGACTACTAACTCATAATTTTTAGACCACTGTACAAAATGCAACTAATTTCTAAAAAAACCATTTTTATAAGCTTCCTAAATGAGTTGACTTTCAAGTTATTGTTTCATGTTTCTTATTTGAGATGGGTGAGGGAATTCAATGGTCATGGGTGAGTGAGTTTAATGCTCATGGGTGGTTTTTAATGCATCAATGAACACGTTAGGCCATTGAATTGTTGAGTAAAAAGGTCATTTAGGTGCTTTCATATAAGTTAGATGAGCTCCATAAGCATTGATGGCCATTTTCTTCCCCGATAATTGATTACAGGGGTCTTGTAATCGATTATCTTGTAATCGATTACGAGAGGAAAAATGGTCATTTGTACAGAAACTTCAACTACACTCACCAACTGGATGAACAACACTCCCCAAGTTTGTTTTTTTGACCTTTGTTGGTTGTTTTGCTCTTAACTTTCTCCACCGAACTCCAAATGAATTGATTCTTGGTTTGTTAGAATCTAGACTCAAATGACTACTAACTCATAATTTTTAGACCACTGTACAAGATGCAGCTAATTTCTAAAAAAAATGTTTTTCTAAGCTTTCTAAATGAGTTTACTTTCAAGTTATTGTTTCATGTTTCTTATTTTGTATGGGTGAGTGAGTTTAATGCTCATGGGTGGTGTTTAGTGCACCAATAAATACATTACACCATTCAATTATTGAGTAGGAAGGTCATTTAGGTACTTTCCTATAAATGCTTAAAAAAAGTTATTTAAAAAAATATTAAAACATAAAATTTTGACCTAAAATTATAAATATACATATATATATATATATATATATATATATATATATATATATATATATATATATATATATATATATATATATATATATATATATATATATAACTCAGAATTCAATTTCCCTTTTCAGTTTATATAAAAAAAAATCTAACTTAGAATTCGGTTTTCCAGAAATCGAATTCTCACCTAAGAAAAAAAGTGTGTTATCTAGGTAATTATAAAGCATAGTATGCTATTCTCGTAAATATAAATGAAACCTGTGCTATGTTAGGAAAAAAATCGGTCATCTTCATGTAAAGTGATATATATAAAAGAAATAATTAAATGTGTTAGAGACATTATATTATTAGTCAAAGTTTTATTAAAGTGATATATTTAATTATATTTATCGTTATCAACATGTATGTCATGAAATAATAACCTTGCATACAAATTATAAATATGGAAACTATATGTAAACAAGTAGAACTATTCCTGTTTCTTTCTGTTCATTCTCATTAGCAAAGAAAATTAAGATGATCTGTAGGTGAAAGATCAAATACATTTTATTTATATTATTATCTATGTTTTCACTTTATGTTCTATGAAGTAGTGAGGATTGTTCAATTAATTATATGGTTTATTGCTAATTGGTTATTGGTGTGCTTGGATACATAATCTGACACTTAAAACTTAAGTAAATTTTATTGTATAATTTTAATGTAGTTTCTAACAAAAAAAACTAATGTAAATATTTAGTTGATAAGGATTATCGATGGATTGATATAAAAGATGAAATTAATCACATTACAAATTTTAAAATTTAAATTTAAATTAGATTAATTACTTTTAAAATTGATTTCAATATCGGGTTATTAAGAATTTTCCTATAGAAGGTCCTCAGAAATAAATTACACTAATTTAATTTTTGTAATTTAAATTAAATTGGATTTTTTTTCTCTTAATCCATACGATAAATTAGTCTATGTTAAATTTTTTGCAATTTAAATTGAATTATCTTTTTGTCTTAATATATGGATAATTCATTTGGTGAAAAAAATAATTATATTGTTAAATGATAAAAATAACATTTTTTTAATTAAAAGACGTACATAAACTATAATTTTTATAACAAATTATGACACTTAACATTAAAATTACTTTTAGAGACGCATACTTTTATTTTATATTTTCAAGGTTTAAAAAATATTTTTTTAAAAGAAGCCAAAATATCATTTCGGTCAGAAATAAGGTCAGACCTAAATGCATACATAGAAACAAACTATAATTAATATTGGTCATTCAAAATGTCGAAATTGTAACTAATATAATTTTAGATAAATATTCGAGAAACATTTTATTTCTTGAATGGTCATGTGGTTAAATTTACAGTTGATATCTATTTGAATTAAAAAACCTAATTATAAATTATTAGGGGAAACACATGCAGGTTCCACTCTTACATTGTGATTATAAAAAAAATAATATAAAAGATGATTATTCTAATTATTATTGAAACAAAATGTTATTAACTTTATAAAAAATATATTCTTAAAAAATAACTACAAAGAAATAAATAAAAAGATAAAATAATTACTTAAATAATTTATATTAATACGAGTAAAATAAGTAGTAAACTATGTTAAAAAAATATCATATTTACATATAGGTATAATATTGAGATATATGTTCAATAATAACATCAATCATGTATGTATATTATATGAATCGTTAAGACCTTATGTATCAAATATTATTAGTAGATGTAGAATAAAAGATTTAGAATAGTATCAAAGTACACTTATAAAATGTGTTTGGTTAGTTTTGCTAATTTTATTTCTTAAATTTTAAACAGTATTTAATACTAATAATACGAGACATTTTGTACAAAGAAAATTTGAATCAAACTTCCCTCCGGAAATCTTCAATTGTTTTGTTTTCGTGGCACATGACTATTGGTCCTTTACTTGGGCAAGTTAACGTTACAATTATAATAGACGCAAATGTATCCTTTCATCCCATAGAAGAAGAAGGTTGAGGTTCAATTCCAACCTTCATTTTTTCGCTTCTCATTTTCCGCTTCTCATTGCTTCCTTCGACTTCGAAAGAGTATAATGAAGAAGACAAGTCGCCGATCTAAGCAAACGAGTCCAACCTCATCTTCGGAGCCGAACGAAAAGCAAATCTACGAGGAGAGGATTCGCAGCCTCGAAACAGAAAATAAAGCATATCAGGTTTGTCACCTCTTTAGTACCGATAAAATTGCTTGTTATGTTCTTAACTCGTTGATTGAGTTTAGAATCAGTGTTTGCGTTTGTATCGGAATAGGTTTATGGTTCTCAATTTTGAAATGGAATCATCTGTCTCTGAAATGTTTCTGAGTTTTAGGAAGTTAATTCTTCAATTGATTGACAAATTTTGTGGTGATTGAGAATGTTGTTGATCTGAGAAGATTTTAATGAATAGGTTATTTGACGAGTTATTATTGCTGTATGTTGTGATGTTGAGTGGATGTTACTGTTGCTTATTGGCGTGCTCTTTTTTGGAAGATTGAGATTGCTGAACTAAGGCAACAACAACTGGGGAGTGATTCGTCGGCTTCGAAGAATGGAGTTGAAAAGCTTAAGAAGGAGTATCTTCAGAAGCTGAACTTGCTAGAAGATCAGGTAAATTTTATTTTTTTGCGTGTGGTAGAATGGAATTGTTTTGTTGATGTGGCTTGATATGTGTTTTTTTTTCCCAATATCCTGCTGTTTTAGGTTTCTGGATTGAAGATGAAACTGGGTACTCGGTCCCAGTTTTCAACTCATAGGAAAAAGGTCGATGAATCAACTAAGCAGTTGCAATTTGAGATTCAAGGTTTGAAGGCTCAAAAGGTGTCATTTCTTTTTGTGGATGAATTCTTTTATGAAGTGTTGCTTTCGTTCTTATTCATCCCTCTTTTTGCTTTGGATATCAAATCAACTTGTGTTTGCGTACAGGTTCAACTGCAATGTAAGATCAAATTAGAGTCTGTGCAATTTAGATTATGCAAGGCTCTACTTGAAAAAGAGATTCTTCAGGTATCTATTCAGATTTCAGTTACATTCTCTTGCGTCTAAAATTTTGAATGATTTACGATTTCATTGATAAAAAAATAGGTGTTCTTTTTCTTTTAATTGATTGATGGGGATACATATTTGTTAACATAGCAATTGGTCACAGATATAGCTGTTGCATTTAGTATTTTCCTTCCCGTTAGCCTTTTTATCTCATGAAATATTTGTTCATGTATGATTAGCTTAAGAAAGAAGGAAGGAGAAACGAAATCAAGACCCAAAGTTTGCTGGATTCAAATGAGAGGCTTAAAATGGTTGGTTATTTGTATATTCCTCAGTGTTTTTATGACTTTTTATTTATTTTGGTCGTTGCTATATGCCCATTGTTTTTCTTACGGTAATCACTTTTCTCTCCATATCTTCTTCTCAGGTATTACAGCGGAAGACAGAGGAAGCTTTTGCTGCTACTAAAATTTTAAAAGACGTGATAGCAACTCGAAAAGCTATTTCACACAAATCAACTGGTTAGAAGACCTGAATACCTCTTTCGCTTTTATTTGATTGGTGTTGGCCCCATCGCATTTATGACCTCTTTTATTGTCGGTTTTCATGTAGGTGCTAGAAGTAGAAATGGTCAACTTATTCAGGTAATTTTAAAATCACTTGTTCATTGGTCCTGTTGATGAGGGCTGTGTGGTTAAGTTTTTCTGACTGATGACATGTTACAAACTCCTGCTTATTTCCTTACAAACTCCTTACGGCAGGCACTTTATTAGTTTTCCTGAAACTTGTTTGTGGGTCCTTGTCTCTGTATTTCACTGGGTGCTGTATGGTTCATATGTTGTGCCGAATTGTAACACATTTTACCTCCCACGCATTTCCTAAGGCTCATCAATCTTGCTTAATAGATCCTGTATTATAATGTCTTTATTTGCTCCATTATTGAGGTTCGTGACCCGTTTTGTAGATTTTATCCAATATGATATTGTCCATCCTTTTTTTTCTCTTCAAATTTGTAGTATAGATTTATGGTCTGCTGCAGAATGTTATTTTTTATTGATTGAACTTAATCAGTGGTTTCTTCCTTTGAAAATGTATATTGAATGGGTTTGATAACTGTTTTGTAGCAGTGATCTAATTTATTAGTTAGCTCAACATACTAAAATATCATCAAAATGTGGCTGGTGCAGGATGCCGAAGAAGAACTTGATGTCACAAATAAGTTACACAAGTTATGTTCACAATATGAATCCAAAGTGGAAAAGTAAGTCCTTTGTCATTTCTCTATTGTTTTTTTTTTTCTTATGGCCCGTTTTCACATGTCTTTCAACTGTTTAACTCTGTTGTTCATTTCATATTTCATTGACTTTTCTCACTAGTATTTATTTAAATTTAGGAAGGATGAAATTTACTACCAATCTCGCAAAATTGATTACTAAACACTGTTTGAAAGCTAGTATTGTAATGGCGTGTATTTATGTATGTTTCTTTTTTCTATAATTCGTATTGTATATGGTAGGAATTTTACAAGACAACAAGTGTGAGCGACAGTAGCTTGCAGAAGTTGAGTAGTGAAAAAACTTGTTTAACTATATGGAAGCTAGCACAAGTGTTTCAGATTTTACATGCCTTTAGTATGATATGACTCTAATGCTAGCATCCATGTAGTTCATTTTTAGCATCGAATCCTTGTTTAATTCAGGATGGAGGAGAAATATCCGTACTAAACGTTCCTAATTCTATGCTGCTACTTCCTTTTTTGAGTCAGTCATATAATAATTCATCAGTTTTCTGATTACATATGATTTGTGAAAAATCTTTTTCATGTCTCATTTTTCTGAGTAAGCTAGTATTTACTGGGTGTTTTATTAATATCTGCATGAAGAGTATGGAACTGAATAGCTTCTTTTGTTTAAGATCATTCAAAAGATTTCGGATTGATGTTAACAAAATTGTATAATTTGGTTATGTCTCACCATAGTTTGCTTGCAAGAGTATTCCTGTCAGTATAATTTTTGTGAAATGCACATAAAGAGCCCCAATTCTAAATATTTGACGTTGTCAGGATGGCTGGAGAAATTGTACAGCTGAAGGAAGAAATTGAGATGCTTAGGCAGGAAAAACTCGGGTGACAACCGTTACTCAATTTTCTTTTGCAACGTTGAAGACTTGAATTCTACCAGCTTGCGTTACCATATAGTCCCCCTAATTTAATATTTTGTTTGAATTTTTTGTTACTTCAAGGCTTGAGTTACAGGAGGAAGAGTGTGACAGCCTGGATAAAGTTCATGACATCCAAGATCTGAAAGAGCAAATGAACAGCCTTGATTGTCTACTTAGAGAATTACAATCGCGGAAGGAAAAGATTGATGTCAAGGATAAGAAGCAGGTGAGTCATTGACATCAAATAAGATGATGCGAAGTTAAAACAAAAATTTTAGTATGGACATTTGAAAAAAAATATTAAATACATTGTAAATTTCTTACTCTGAACATCTGATCAGGGGGATCTGGTTCTGTCTCATCTCTCTGAAGAGACTAATGACAAGATAAAAATGGGTACACCTGAAATGAGCAGTGCAAGTGAAAATAGTGTTAAGACGGACAGAACAGCAGGAGGGCTCTGTTGCTCATGCAGTAAGAAGTCTTTGTGCAAGACTAGCAAATGTAAATGCCGATCTAGCGGTGGGAGCTGTGGAGCATCGTGTGGCTGCACACGTTTTAAGTGCACAAATAGGGAATCAAACCAATTAGCAGGAAACGAACCACTAAAATCAAATAACACAGAATGTTCTGTGGACGAAGATGGAAGTGTGATTGCTTCTGAATGTGCTAAACTACTCCAAAGTGCACTTGTTCAGAAACCAGCTAGTTGCCAGGACAACCCGGTGCCCATAAAGAAGCCATTACGTGACATTCAGAACTCCATGGTATTCTACATCTGAAGCTCTTTGCATTTAATATCCAGTTTGTTGACCTGCCTCAGATTTTCATATTTTACATTTATATATGCAACAGTTTTCTAATTAGCTTACTATGCCATTGGACAATGTGATTACAGGTGAGATTGGATGATCAAAAGCAAGGAAAGAAAAAGAGAGGGGGAAAACCAGTAATTCAGCTAGTCACCAAGGACCCAGTGTTTTCCCCTCCAGAACATAGTAGCAGTACTGAAACATACAAAATTGAAACGCAGGAAAATGGTCCAACTAGGTTTGACAAGATGGCAAAACCAGATACAGAGAATAATTCTGGCCAGTCAAATGAAATGGCCGTATCCATTACTGATGCACCTGGATTTCGTCGTTTAAGAAATCCCACCCGATAAGCAAAATTTGTCGTTGGGAAAGAAAACTTTTAGCAGCTGCAAACATGCCAATGCTGAATTGACGAGTGCGGTTAGGTTGTTAATTTCCTTATTAACTCCATAATAACGTGGTTTCGTTAGAGATCTCATGGAAATTAAAAGGAGTGGTGTCATATAGCTCGTATTTTTAAGGTTTTCCTTACATTCATTGTTTGCTTTTCTATTATTGTATGAAACCGCGAGTGTAATGACCAAATTCCTTTTGACAGGAGTGTCGGAGGCACCTAATTTGGTTTACTAACCAGGTGCTCCCTGATTTCTTGATTAACTTGTATCACATTTTTTTATAGGCATTTTACATTTTGATTTGGTTCATTAGTGCTTATATTATTACCGTGTTTTTATTAGAGAAGGGAAATGGAGGAATAAAGACAAATGAGAAATAATGTAAAATTATAGACCGTTAGAAAAAAAAGATGCAAAATAATGTAAAATAAAAAATTATGAGATAATTTCGCTTTAAGAATAAAACACAGCATAAAAATAACACTGAAATAAAAGCAAATTATGATATGATAATAATAATAACTTTTTATAAAAATAACAAGAACAATAATAATAATCGCAAACTTTCAAAAATTCATGTTTTTATTTGATGTTAATGGTATTCATGCGACGTCTGGTGGCTGAAGATGACTTTATTTCATTAAAAGCCATAAAATATAAGATACTATTAGAAGGTGTGACATTTTGATTCTGAAATATTCAGAAAACCTGACTAATTTGCATATAAAACCTAATGCTCTACACACTTCAAATACTCAAAGGTATCATCTTGGTGGATTCCAGAATTACGCGTTAGGACCTTTGGCAGGAGCAATTATTCCAAGTTTTTGGGATTGGCTTTCCATGGCATGATGAGAATATCATGGCAATCAAGTCTTTCACTTCATTTCAAGTTTTTTCATCCAATAGTCAATTTGGCTCGCAACGCATGCTGACCCGGTTGAGCCGTAAGAGACAAATTTCTGGATCGCATTTTCTACTCCAAGAAAATCATACACGTCCTCTTCAAAAACTGGATTTATACTTCTGAGCTCATCAAGACTTAAGTCCAGCAGTTGGCAGTTCTTAAGTGTACATAAAGCAACAGATTTTCCAGCGATATCATGAGACGTTCTAAATGGCACACCCTGAAATGTGAAAGAAAAAGAAAGAATGAGGCTTGCACGACTAATAAAAATGATACAGTTGGAACATAAAAGCAGCCATGGTTAGAACAGATGCACTATGACCCCTATGCATGAGTCCCCTTTTTAGGGGAGAAGTACCCATACACACACACACAGTACCCCTCGTTGTTTAGACATCTAATCCTGAAAACTGGATAGACTGGTAATAGTGGAGCATGTAACAATGACATGAAAAGCGTTTCACAAAGTAGTTTATTGAATTAGTATTTGAAACAAGATAAGATGTAAAATTTGTAAACATTTATTTCCTTCGTTTGATGTATTTTGGGGATGGGGGAGTGTGCTTGATTCTATTTTCTGCTGAAGCAAAGGACCCTGCGGAGGGGGAATAAAGATTACACCAGATGAATTATCTTGCTTTTCAGTAACACAAATTTGTATAGCAGACAGATAGTTAACTCAGAAGGCAAAACAGTAAATGAGACTGACCTTATTAACAAGATAATCGGCAAGTGTGGTTGCATCAAGATGACCAGCAGGTAATGCCTTTTGTATTCTTTCCCGATTGAAGGAAATATTGAGAGCAAATTCAGCTGATACCTCAAGCATCCCCAAAATAGTTTTCACGCTGTCAAATACTGGTTCTTTGTCTTCCTACTTCCACAAAGGAACCTTTTTTAGTGAATCCCAGACAACAAAAAAATGCAGAAATAAAACAAATGAACTAAAGAACAAACCATGAAAGAAAACATGCAATTCAAGAAAAGTTACACTTTTTTTTTTTAACTTTTTAGCTACCTGCAAATCACGGTTGTAAGCATGAGGAAGACCTTTGCACAATGTGAGAAGGGTAACCAGGTCCCCTATGACTCTGGCAGACTTCCCACGAACAAGTTCCATGGGATCTGGATTCTTTTTCTGAGGCATAATACTACTTCCAGTTGAAACAGAGTCGCTTGGTGTGATAAATCCAAATTCCTCGGAAGCCCACAGTACCCACTCCTCACCAAGCCGAGAAAGATGCACAGCTGTGATGGCATTTGCAGAAAGAAACTCCAGTACAAAATCTCGGTCCGAAACTGCATCTATACTATTTAACATAATATAAAATCAGTTAGCATATCCTGCAAAGGGATGCATATAAAAACTTGACACCAATTACATGCTAGTCATAATTACATAGATTGACTTCACATAAAATAAAATGAAGTGAAATACCTATTCCTCAAGGGAGCCGTAAATCCTAAAGCTTCTGAAGTCATGAATCGATCTATGGGAAGCCCTGTACCAGCCAATGCACAAGCCCCTAAGGGGCAGAAATTCATCCTAGCTCTACAATCTACCAAGCGCCCAGCATCACGCTCAATCTGCATAATAAATAATAGTTCTAAAACTATACCCAAAATCCAGATCACCTCCTTAATTAAGTGAGTGAATAAATCAGATAGAACATACATTTTCAAAATAATAACAACGATAAACACATCATATACACAGTGCTGACATAAATAACAACACCATTCAGTTGTCGAACTCCTCTACTCTTCTATTATTAACATGAGATTTTAAAGTTGATTAACAACACTGTTTTCTAAAGAAACTCCACAATACTAAACATCAATTTCTCATTAAAACCTATCAAGTCTTGAAAATCATTTCGGAAACAAGTAAGACAATAAAAAAAAAAAAACAGAAACAATCAGGAGATTTTTCCCATCCTCCTTTTCCTCTATTTCGTCTTATCCTCTTTCACTCAAGTGCTCAGGATACAAACACCTTCAAATGTTCAAATATATGCTTAGTGAACTAACAAATATTAGAAAATAAAATAATCACTCTTCCAAAAGCAGTAAACAAACAAGGCCTAAACTACGATCAAACCTCCTCAACATAAGCCAAGAGAAGATGTTGCAGCAAAACGGGCTGCGCGCGCTGCAAGTGAGTGTAACCAGGAACAATGAGACCCTCGTTCCTCAAAGCCAGGGTCAGCAGCGACACCTGAAGCTGCTTCATGCTCACGAGGATCCCGTCGATAGCGTCGCGGCACCACAGGCGAAAGTCAGTCAAAACCTGATCGTTCCTACTCCGAGCGGTGTGGAGCTTCTTCGCAGGCTCACCGATCATGTCGGTGAGCGCAGCCTCGATGTTCATGTGCACGTCCTCTCTGTCAGCTCTCCAATTGAACTCTCCATTCTCAATGAGCTTCTCTATTTCCTCCAAACCTTCGAGAATAGAGTCTCTGTCGCTCGCGCTTATCAAACCCTAAACAAAGAACAGTGAGTGTTTCGCTGAGCGTTGGATTCGAAGAGTGAAAGATTTCGTGACTGACCTGGTGAGCGAGCATCGACGCATGCGCTCTGCTTCCCTTTATGTCTTGCTTGTAGAGCTGCTTATCGAAGGAGATCGACTCCGTGAACCTCTCCACGGCGTCGGTTACACCTTCCTTGAACCTCCCGCCCCAGAGCTTGGCCTCCTTGGACTGGGCCTGGGCCTGGGCTTGAGCCGGAGACGGTCCCATTCTTGGCGTCGCGATCCTGCGTGGGGGAAATGCACAGTAGGAGGGAGTTGCGGAGAATGAGTAGCGAGAGGAGGAAGAAGGTGCTGAAGTGAAGCTTGAACACAGCGTGGCTGTGAAAACCATGGCAGAACGTCAGATTTCAGGGTTTTGCAAGTGTAAAAGATTCTGCCTGCGTGAGCTTCTTCGAGAATATTTCTTTACATCTTTTTCATGCTGTTTTATTCGTCCTAACAAAAAAGCAATTCAAACCAATGCTCCATGACGCTTGGTTGGCCCACCCACACACAACCATCACACTTGTAATTAATTTTTACTATTATTCTAAATTATTATAATCAAACTTTAAACTCCAAAGAAATTGATGATACAAAAGCACCCACTTTGGTTGGGTTATTGTGATGACTGACTGTGAATGCCATAATTTTATTTGAGTTTTAATTATATTATTTAATTGTACCGTTAAATAAATATGGTCATACAGAAAATATTTATGACATGTTAATTTATTATATATTTTTAAATATTATTTAAACTACCCATAATTCAATATTTTATGATCACACGAAATCATATTAGAAATAATATAGAATTATTGTGTTATTTTTCATTTCTTCAAATATACATAACAAAAACTTTAATTATTTAATCTTGTTTTATTTTATTATTATATTTTATTATGTCTTATACTTTTATATTTTTAGATTCCTAATTTGGAATAATATTATAAAGTAGATTCTTCTTCTTTTTCATATCTCTTCGTCCTTGGTTTAATCTCACGACATAAATATGTTTTTTATCCAATTTTTTAGACATTATCTTCTATCAATTTAATTATATTCTTTTTACTTTACTCGTATGTTAACTAAGCATGTTATTTTTTTATGTATTCTCCATTATCTTCTATCAATTTAATTATCTTCTTTTTACTTTACTCGTATGTTAACTAAGCATGTAATTTTTTTTATGTATTCTCCATTTTTCAGAAGAATAATGTGACTTTTAACGTTTTTTTTTATATTTTAAAAACGTTTGAAACAAATACTTCAACTATTTATGTTAGTTTTTTTTATACATATTAATATTTATTTTATAAACTCCTTGTTTATTATTCACCATATCGTCAATCTAATTATTAGTGAAGGAAAAAATGTAATCAAGAGAAAAACTATGTTAAATGCTGGTTCTTAGATATGTTTTTGATAAAACTATTTATTGAGAAAACTAAAGGGTGATTTTGATTAAATGTTACAGAAAATAAATCATAATTTATAACTCCTTTTGAAATTATGCTTTTTAATTTTAAAAAATATATACTTTCTCCCTAAAAAGACTAAAGTACCTACTTAAAAGCCCTGTAACAAAGCTCTCCAATACATTAGACACCAATGATTGTGGAGAAGTATCCTCGTTTTCATGTATTGTTTCTCTCTTATCTAAAATTCTTTAACAGCCAACATCATTAATAAAATTTGCAGTTATTCTAATTAGACATTCTGTGTTCCTTAACTTGTTAATATTTGAACCACCTTGTTGGTTTCGTTTATCTTCATCATCAAGGTCTAATCTCAATGGATTAAATGTGTTTGATCGTTACACAAAACAAAAATGTTGCATAGAGCCGCAACCAGTGCATATTCATGGTGGTGGGCAAGCCACATCAGGACAAAACAATCAAAATGGCTGGAACAAAGTCTCCAAGGTATATATCTCTGTTAGTATTATATAGTTTCATGCTTTTATCTCACATCAATTCAATCAAAAACATATCAGTAGGTCCCTATTGATATATTCACATTTTCATTTCTCTGGATTTCACAAACCTTAATCATTTAGAATTGATGCAGATTTCTCTCTTTGTCCTAAGATGGCAAGGTTGTCTACTTGCTTAAACATGATGCATTTCTTTCCACATATAAAAACTTGCCCCATTTCTGTATTCACCATTTTCTGGTTAGAAAAATGAAGAAAAATGTTTATAATGTGAAACAAAGGATAACACTACAATGGCCTGATTCATAAATACATTGATGACATGAAGAACAAGAAGCAGAAAAACACAGATGATAATCACATAACTCTCACAACTCCAACCCACATTTCTCATAGCATTACTTTGAGTTAAAAAACTAACTTTGCCAATATGCATACAAAAACTCAACAGATATGGAGCATGTGGTGGCCGAAACGCTCAACATCATTCATAATGAAGGAGAGTCATTTTCCCAAAGGGCAGAAATGTACTATAGGAAGAGGCCACAGCTGGTAGGTTATGTAGAAGAAGTCTTTCGAGCATATAGAGCATTGGCACAGAGATATGATCGTATATCAAAGGAACTTCAAAGTGCCAACCGCACCATTGCCACTGTTTTCCCAGAACAAATCCATTATGGAATAGATGAGAATGATGGTGAAGAAAGTTTCCGTGGAACAAAGTCATCATCATCATCATCTCAAAACCCCATCAATCAAACACCAAAAAAGGACATTCCTAAACCTCCATATATACCGAACGATTTTAGAAAACGATGTCCAGTAAGGAGGATTCCTAGCTCTGCAAAATCTCCTCCCATTAGTCCTACTTCAGGTCTGAGTACGGCTGAAGCACTAGAAGAAGTTGACAAGCTTCAGAAAGAAATTTTGGCACTGCAGACTGAGAAAGAATTTGTAAGGAGCTTGTATGAGCATTCCTATGAAAAGTATTGGGAAATTGAAGACAGGATTACAAATATGCAGAGAAGAGTTTGCAATTTTGAAGATGAGTTTGGCATTAATAATATCATAGAAGATAATGATGCACGAGCTTTGATGGAAGCAACTGCTCTAAATTCATGCAAAGAAACCCTGCTTATGTTGCAAGAGGCAATGGCACAATCATCTGAAGAGGCTAAAGAATCGTATCAAATGATTAAGGAAGCTCAAGGCAAGCTTAAAATCCTCAGAGATGGATTTTTTTCTGTAGATAAAAGTGAACTAGACCGAAAAAGCACAGAGGAAGAAGATGTGTTTAGCTTGGAAAAAGAAATGCATGAGTGTGAAATCAGTGAAAAGCTTGAGAAAGATTCAGGTAGTTCCCTCACTTTGGCAGAAATGGCTGACAAGATTGATGACCTTGTAAATAAGGTTGTTACGCTGGAAACTGCAGTCTCTTCTCAGACTGGCTTAGTTAAGAGACTGAGATCAGAAGCAGAAGAACTTAAGAAAATTACACTCGTCTTGGAAGAGGATGAAGAAATGCTGATAGAAGATTCAGAAGAAACCAAAAAGAAGCTGGAAGAAGTTGAAGAAAAGTTGAGGAGAGCTAAAACTCTCAATCAAAGAGTTAAAAGGCGAGGCAACAGCCTCCAAAGACTCTTTACTAGGGCTAATTTTGAGCTTGAATATCTTTCAGGAAAAATAAATAATGTGAAGCCAGATGAGGAGGGAGAGAACTTGGTACTTTACAAAAACAGAAGTGCATCAGATGTAGAACTAAAAGAGGAGCCTGAAAAACTAAGTGATGATAACACAGAAACCAAGAAGGATCTTAAGACTACAAAGGAGAAAAAGGAAGACTACAGTGTGAATCTTGGTGATGTTAGAAATGAAGATAACGAGTACAATTGGAATAAATCTATTGATTTAATGATTGAAGACATTCCAGAGTTAATTCCGCTGAATAAGGATGATTTTTCTGGGTCAAAGAGTAATCTTGACACTGAATCACTCGATCAGGTAACTGGTGAGAAGGATCAAACTAAGTGGAGTCAGATATTTGCAAGTGGATTAGAGGACAGAGAAAAGATTCTATCGGAATTCAATTCAGTTTTAAGGAACTACGAGGATGTAAAGGGCAAACTCAATGATGCGGAGAAGAAAAATCAGGACAACATTTTGGAGTTCGCACTTCAGGTAAATATCATTCAATATATATATGTGTGTGTGTGTCTAAGAGCTAAGAAAAATTAATGAATGCTTAGATAAATATCTGAGTTTATAGTGAACTTCAATGTTAACAATGTAAAGCCAAATTGAAGAAGCAATACCTTTTTTTAACAAATTTGATGTATAGATTTACTTAATCCTCATACAAAATAAGTTATATATCAGAAACAAAAATCTGGTTAAGCTTTGTACAATTTTACGGATCTCTCTTACATGTAGCTTAAAGAAACTTCATTAAAAAATAAAAATATATGTGTATGATGAGAAGTGCAACATTTAATACATTAAGATTCTAAAAGCTCTACCTTTCATTTAATATTTTTTTTTTCATTTTTGAATTTGTGCAGCAGGTGTCCTCCTAAGTGTCCTCCAAATAATAGGGGTTAAATACATTTTTCGTCATTGAACTTTGACCTGAATTAGAATCCGTCTATGTTCGAAATTTTGATACATTTCGGTCTCCAAATTTTAAAAATAAATGGATGTAATCCTTTTAACCCAATTACGTTGATTCTTTTTTTTACGTGTCAAATGCATTTTCAGTAGACATTAAAGCAGAAACATGTCAAACGTTCTAAACAACTAAAATACTAGCATGAAATAAATAGCATTTGACACGTCAGAAAAATTTAACGTAATTAGATTGAAATGACTATATACATTCATTTTTAAATTTGAGAACCAAAATGTATCCAAGTTTTGAACAAGCACCAATTTCAATTTCGCATAAAAGTTTAGGGACTAAGTTCATATAGTTAACCCAAAGAATAATTGTTAGCATATCAAAATTTTCTTAATTTTCGTGTCAGAATTTTAGGCATAAACTACTCTGAAATTGTTTAATGACAAGTTAAAATAATAGGTGCAATGGTTAGTGTCGACATTTTACTTTTAGAAGTTGTGTTTATATGGTACGCATTTCCTGCAATCCTGAGAATTTATATCTATACTAACAGATAAGGGAGTTGAAGGATACTCTTGAAACTAAGGAAAAAGAGATCAACATTTTACAGCAGAAGCTGACCTGCTCTGAAACAAGTCCAGAAGAAAGTCCTCGCATCACTCTCCCAGATTATAACCACACACCACAAGAAGCACTTCTTGGAATTGCACCTCATGAAACAGAGACACAGGACACAGAAAATCCAACTTCAAACACAGGTGCAGGTGCAGGTGCAGGTAGTACTTCTGATGCAGATCACCACCAACAATGTGTTGATAAAAAAACAAAGATTGGCATACTAGTGAAGGTGACATCTAGCCAGCATAACAGGAGCCGTTCACTTTCAATCTTGGAGAAGAAATTTCGTTCAGCCATTAATATATTGCTAGAGGAGAACCTTGAGTTCTGGTTGAGGTTCAGCACTTCAGTGCACCAGACACAGAAGTTCCATGATTCCATAGAGGACTTAAAATGTGAGCTTAGAAGCATAAGGGACGACAATATGTCCCACGAGAACTTAAATATCATGCACTCTGACATAAAAGCAATAATTAAACACCTGAGAGAGATAAGAACTGAGTTATTACTATGGTTGGATCACAATGAGGTTTTGCATGAAGAGTTACAACGTAGGCACCCATCATTGTGCACCTTACAAGATGAAATAGCAAGAGCAGCAAATCCAAATTGTGCATCCAATATGGCAGAACTTAGTGGGTATCAGGCTGCAAAGTTTCAAGGTGAGGTTCTCAACATGAAGCAAGAGAACAAGAAGGTTTGTAGTCAACTGCAAGCAGGTGTCGTTTTTGTGAAGGGATTGAAAGGCCAAGTTGATAAGATGCTACAAGAACTGAGTAAAGAAATAGGGGTTAACAATCAAGACCAAATTACAAAACAATCCACAAGTCGAGCTAGAATACCCTTGAAGTCTTTTCTGTTTGGTGTCAAGTTAAAGAAACAAAGGCAACAAGTCATTGAATGTGAGAGTCCAGCAGGGCAAAGACAATACAGTGATCTAGCAATTGATGATGATGACCTTGACTAGACCAACTTTCATAATCTTCTATTCAAGTGTTTCGGCAACTCCACTTTCTGTATAGTTAGTCTGTCATCATGGTTTTGAAGTTTTCCTTTTTGGATTAGTTTTTTTGTAAAGGTTTTTAGATATATATCTTTGGTATCTTTTTTGGTCAAAGATAAAAATCATTAATCAAATATAGGTACAACCATATTACACAAAGCATCAGTTGCAACTAAGGAGAAAGAAACAAAAAACTAGGAACCCTCCCATGCATGATACTGCATAAATATAAGTAAAAAAGGTGATGCAAATATATCATAAGCCAAAGTTGTGCCTCAGTAGGTGTTTTATAAATTTAAATTCCTGTAGCTGGTTGCTATTGTTATTTATGTTTGAATTAGTCTTAGCTAGAAGTTTGTTAAAGTTGTTTGGTTCTGTTTTATGTTTTGAATTGTGAATATGTGGTGCAGTATTTTTACCTTAGTTTGTTATCTATGTTGTATTTAATACATGTTGATAAATGAAAAAAGAGTCTTCTTCCAGATTAACAATTCTTACTTTCTAACTATTGGAATCCTTGTTAAATAAACATTCTTTATATACTCTTTGAGTTAATCAAACTTCAAATTTCAACCATCAAAATAACAATACATTAATTCAACTGAATTAAAAGATGAGAAAAAATAACCACAACTATAACTACACTACAATACAATCTCATTGAATAGAAAATAATCCAAGAATAAATAACAAAAAAAATAACACTCTCTACATCCAAATAAAGTGACAATAACATTCACTATATTTTCAAATAAAAAGAGAATTCGACTAAAAAATCTAATGAATGAGAGAACCTTAAAAAGGAAGTCCTACTTTTTCTCACAAAATGTTTTATTACAAGGAAAAAAAATATAGAGTTGATTTTAAATTATCACTAAATCAGATTTAGAGACAAGGAAAGACAAACCCACTATTAATATGGGACTTTTGAGTTTAATTCTTATTACAAGGAAAAAGGTTTCTGACTATGAATTATAAAAATATCACTGCCCATAAAATTGAATTTTATTTAATATAAAAATTACAATCACTTGATTATGATGTATCTTAAGCTTTTTTATGGTATTTATCTTCTAAATTAAATTGGTAGAATAGCATATTTTTCATCAAAAAATGAGTTATTTAAAAAAAGAAAATTGAAATGACCCCAAATAACTTCAGAGAAAAAAAAAATCCCAAAAGTCTTGGAAAAGAAATAATATTTCAGAGTTCAGTGTAAAAATAATTAAAATACACATTTCTCTGTTGATTTTATGGTTGAGAAATGAAGTAAGAGAGCACCACATAAAATAATAAAAAAAGAAAAAACAATGTTATCTGAAAGAAACACAGAAAGAAGGGAAAGAAGAAAAAATGGCGATGTTAGCATCACCTTATGTAAAACTCTCACTGCCATTTTCACTTACCTCTTCCAAACCCAATCCCCGGCGCCTCTTCGTTCTCCGAGCCACCGAACCTGAAACCCCTCCCTCCGGTTCGGAGCCCTCCGAGCCTGAACCTGATGCCTCCGACGACGACTTTGACAGCCGCATCAGCCAGCTTCGCCTCCGGTACCGCAGCGGCACAGGAAAGAAAGCGGAGCTCCGAAAGAATCGAAAGTCGAAGAAAGGAAGCTCCGGATCCGGGTCGGGCGTGTTCCTGCCGCCCGTGGCGCTGAAGGAGCCGGTTTCTGAGGGCGTGAAGGTGGAGCTAGGGTTCAGCCAGTACAGCGAGCGGTTGAACGGTCGCATTGCAATTCTCGGCTTGACAGCGCTGTTGCTGGTGGAGCTGGCGACGGGGAAGGGCGTTATCAACTACCACTCGCCGGCGATTATTCTGATTCAGATCTATTTTGTGGCTGCCGTTGGAGCTATCTTTGTTAAGTATGAGAAGGAGAAGATCAGTGTATGGCCTCAAACTGATTCTTCCACTAACAAGTGATTTTTCGCCCAAGGCTTCTGTTTTTTGCTGATCAAATGTAATTATTTGTTTTGGTTCTTGAAACGAATGGTATCTTCAGGATAAATTGTGATTTTTCTAGATTTGCAATTGTATTATATTATATTATACTCATTCTTATTTGAGATAAAGTGAAATTCAAGGTTCTTCTTCTGTTTTAGATTATGCATAAATATTTTATGTCCCTATATTCTAGATCCTTTTGTTTTAGCTTAAGCATTTTTTGTGGTAGTTCTTATCTCCATTATACAGAAAATGCATGTTGCATGAGTATGAAAATGCATTCACTAAACAGATTAAGAGAGAGTGTTCATGAGGATAATCCTAAACTATTCAAGCAAATCTGGTAGTTCTTAATGAAGTGAGGTATCTCCATCTATATACTCACAATAGTTTACAAGCATGAAAGGATATCCAGAATCATGTGTGTATAAACCCACATTAACTTTTTTAAAGTGACTACATCTCTTGGTGAATTCTCTAAAAAAAAAATAACTCAATCTTTCTAAAGTTTTGTTTATATACCTCACTTCATTAAGAAGTACATATCTTAGTTATTCTTTAAGAAAAATAAACATTTATTTGAATACGAAGTTAGTTACATAACAAAAGTCTGTTGCCTCATAAATATTTTAAAAATTAAGTTAGAAAAGTTTGAAAACAACCCTCTTAAAAAACAAATTACTTGTAGATGTTTATATATATATATACACCCAACTTTTACAATAGTTGAACGAAAAAACTTCTTATTCCCAATCTAATAGCTCCAGTCTTATTTTGCAAAGCATTACAAAAATTCTGAAAAATAATATACTTTATTGAGATGTACCATCAATCTCTTATTTGAAATTTAAAAATTAAATCTAAAGTGATTACAAAACTATATCTTGTAGGAAGCATTTAGAAAATCATGAAAATTTGCAGGTCGTCAACATATATTTACCACTAAGCAATTTTTTCTTAAAAAATATTACAGTATACTAATGTGGTACAAATTCCTAAAATAACTTAAATTTCATCAAAACTTTAGAATTCAATCTAAAAAAAACTACTCATTTTCACAAATTAATCACTCAACATTCTCCATCAGTTTTACCACCTTGGCACTTTGGCTGCCTTCATCTTGTACTGGCAAATTTACATGTTTGTCATTTATGTTTTGATTGTTTGAACTTTCATTGATTGAAGTTTTCTTGTCTTGATTAGAAGTTAGGTTTCCTTTGTCAAGGTTGCTATTCTCAGTAGCATTCTTAACACTTCCTTGGTTTTCGGACACCGCTGCATTTGCTTTAGTAACACTTGGTTGTTTTTCATCCGTGACTGGACTTGCTTTATCTTTCAAACTTTCCTCCCCACTACTAACAGGCACAATCTTCGCTTGACCTATATCTAATCTTCCCTTCTCTAAGTTGCTATTGACCTGGCTGTCAATAGTAACTTTAGGAGCTTCGTTTTTTGGTGTTTGATCTTTCGGTCTGGAGCTGGGATCATCTTTAGTGGAATTAGCATCTTGCTCCAATGGAACTTTATCAGCCAAAGAAGTAGTCGGTTTGTTCTGTTGAAACAATATAAATAAAGTGAGTGAATTTTTAATTTGTCAAACTATTGCATAATGCAAGAGATTTGCAATTTATAATGTAAATGAACCTTTGGATCAGAAGGCATATTGGTAGAAACGGATGGTTTTGTCAAAGAGCTTACTGCAGGCTTGGTGTCTACGTTGTGTTTTACTGGAGCAATTTTAACATGTGATATAGTATTTGAAGGTGAATCAATTCGTGTCCCAGGAGCAGCTGTGGTAGATTTTAACACAGGATTTGAAATTATATTACCCTTCGAGATTAGTTTTTCGTCTACTAGTTTGGGTTTTACATGAGAATGAGAATCAGATCCCAACAAAGAAGCTTGCCGAGATGGCTGTTGAGGTGGTACAAAACTAGTGGCAACCTTCTCCACAGTATTTCTAATCTGCACTTGATTTTTAACTGATGTGGATGTCTTAACTGCAACCATATAAAAATAGGTTATTCAAATACCTTGCATAAGATTGAAAAATAACATTACTAGAACAATAAACTAAAAATAAAATTATTAGAAGATTGATCAGTCTTACAAGTGATGTGCAAGTAATAAACTTAATAAAACAAGGAGAACTACTAATGTGAGAATGGAAAGAATTATCAAAACAAATTAGAGATTGAAGAGAATAGTTTAGACCATACAAAACTTATTTTTGTGAAAATTTCATTTAAAAATACATTGGGGTTACAATTTTTCACTGAAAGTGTTCTAGAATATTCTCAATATATTCCTTGAACATTCTAAATAAAATATAGTGCTTGAATAGGGAAATTTGAAAAGCTTAAAGACAAAATATGTTGTTAAAGAAGTAAATTTTAAAAGACACTAAAATTTCAATGTTACGTTATTTTTCTGTCATTGTTAGTCAAGATTTCCTTCATCAACATCAACATTGTTTTTTAGTTAAGTCAAACACTAATCTTTCCATGTTTTTCCATTTCAACTATTGTTTCTTGTTTCTTTTCTTGATGATTGAAACTATAATGGGTCATTTCCATGATTATCCTTGAGTTTTTTGGATTGAATCCTATAGAGGATTGTATCAACTACTAAATAAAACATCCGTCTCCTTTGGAGAAACCAAGTCTAGAAGTTCCAGCGGTTGTGGTTTGCTGACTTCTAGGACCGCAAACATTTTCTACTCCCCATCGTTCCACCCATTGGATTGGTTTCCTTCTCAATCCTCACTTCCATTTTATTACCTGTTTTTCCATCTGCAACCCAAAAGGTGGTCATCACAGTGGCAACCTGCATATTTTCCTCTGTTTTCCTTTCATGTTGCTTCTCCATCTGGCTATTTGGCCATCAGTTTCTTCCTCCATATTCTTTATAAATGTTTCTCTTATTCTCAGTCATCTCTTTTCTGCAGATTCACAACACTTCTCACAGGATTGATAGAAAATTTTGTTCTTGCCATTAGCAAAAAGGTGGTTGTGGTTGTTCTCAGTTTCTTTTGTTTCCTGAATGTTTTTCCTGCACCGCCTGATTCTACTTGATATCTAGATTTGTTTCTGTGTGTGGTTCATTAAGGGATGTTTTTCCCAACATGATGCTCCTTGTTTTCCTCTGTGTCAACCATAGGTCTTCTCCCAATCCTCTTAGCAACCCCAAAACAACCCATCAGACTCATTTCTGCCACCATGATTCTTTATCCCAAGAACTTCATTTTTGCTTCTATTTTCAGATTTTTGGTCCAGAATGGCAATGAGTTGTCTTTGCCGGATTTCTACTTTCTCCTAATTCTTGTAACATTCTTATATACTTTTTTCTTGCTAGTTCTGTTGCGTACCTAAGTACGTAAATTAGCCAAATACAACCTTTCACACTCTCACACACGTAATGGAACAATAAACGAATGATAATGGATGAAAGAATCTCTTTTATTGCGGGTAATAACTGGGTAAACACAAGTAAATAATAACTGGAAGCATAACGTCCTTCAGTCAATTAATTGGGAGCATAACCTCCGTCAATTATCCTGGAGCATAACCTCCTTTACAAAACTCAATTCTCAAAAGCATACCTTCTACCCTAGGCTTCCCCTTTATTAATACTAATTAATTCCCTCCCGAAAAGGTAATGAATAATAGAAATTACTCCTATTTATTATAATTATCTGATACGAATAATCCTATTTATTATAATTATTTGATACGAATATCTTTATCCTTATATGTTATATTTAACTTATACGTAATAATATCCTGAGATACGACCTTATACTCTAATTAATTTCCCGCTCATCCTAACTGTTGTGTCAGCTAGGATGCTTCCCCTCTGCCCCCAACCGTTCGGCCCTCCTGCTCCCTCCTTTCTACTGTTCGGTCAGCTTGCTCTCTTCTTTCTACCGTTCGGCTTGGTCGCTCCCTGCCTCCCACCGTTCGGCCTGGTAGCTCCCCCTTATCCACCGTTTGGTCTGACCATTCCCCTTGTCCACCGTTCGGCCTTTACAGTCAATACCGTACGGCGTCACTTCCCTCCTACCTTTCTTCTCCTTCTCATTACCTCTCCCTTATACCCTAACAAGTTCTCTCCAAACATTTATCCTGTTATGCTTTCTTCCACCCAAGATTCGTTATCTTTGCTCCCAGTTCTTATGACCAAAATCATACTTCAGTTAGTATATTTTGATCAGCAGTTTCACAAATGTCCACCAGGCTGCCCTCACATAGTGCCATCTCCAAGTTAGCCACCAGGCTGAGAGCATGACCTATGGAAGAGCTTTCACTGGCTTTGATATTTTCTCTTCTTCATATGCACTATTTGCTTCAAAATCATTGCTCAAACCACCAATAAGCCTCTTTTCCATCAAATGTTGGAATCATCTTCAAAAACCAGTACTGGTACTAGTTAGAAAGAAAAGAACAAGGGAGTTCTCCTGCATATAATGCCTGACTAGCAGAACTTTGAGTGTCTATGCGTCCTAAACCCTATATGACAAGACAATCCCCTCTTCAACCTTCCCTCTTATTTATAGACAATTTGCCTTAATTCCTCTCTATCTCAGCCCAACAAACTAGCATATATCAACAACTTCCTAACTCTAAATCTCTCACTATGCTAGAAGGAAGATAGCATTGATGGCGTAGAGATATTATATTTATAAACACGGGAAGCCTGCGATGACCATTGAAAGTATAATAAAATTATAGAAGGCAAGACACATATCCATTGAATTGGTGAATTTGTACGCCAACAAAGTCATACTCAAGCTATTTGGCTATCCCACTCCTGCCATGAAATGTAAGAAGTCCACCAACAAAATGGTGATTGATAGCAATGCACTAATTCAATGTCACTCTGAATTTGTACTTTTATATTACAAAATTGCTTCGTTGTATTAAATAGTGTTAGATAATCTAAAAATAGAAATACTTTTAGGGGGAGAAGTGACACAGGCAATACATTAATTAAATTCGTGGTCTTTTAGGTTATAAAACAAACATTTCAAATCACATTTGCATCTTACCATTCATCTGAAAGATCATGAACATTTCAAACCACACTTGCAAATAATATTCATAATCACAGTAGACAACATGAAACCGGGAACTATAATCAGTCCCACGGAAAGCGCATAATTAACTAGTGTTTCTTTGATTAGGCACTAAAAATGTCCACAATCATCAATGAGAGTCATCCTAAATAAATTTGAGAATCACCTAAAATTGATTTGAGAGTTGTAGAACTTTGAGATTCAGTTCAGGATTTACAATTTGTTTGGAACCAATGATTTAGGAGAGGAAGAACTGGGTTAGGAACAGAAGACACTTCCCAAGAAAATGTTATCACATTTGGAACAGTGAAGAGACAAAGAAAGAGACGAAGAAAAAAAAGAAAAACGTTGTGCAGATAGCAAAGAAATCGAGCTCCAATTTACAGAGAAAAAGGTGAGAAGAGGGGAGAATTTGATATAAAGACCAAAATGTCATAATTTTGATTTTATGTTTAGCGTAAAGGTAAAAATGTTATTTGATATGAGCATATTTTCTTTATTCTTTCCTTTCGATCTAACCAAATAAAGGGAGAAAGAGCAGTTAATTTGTTTCTTCTTATTCTCTAACCCAAACAACTTAAAATACCAAACACACTTTTTCTCTTCTCTCTTATTTCTTTCCTCCCTACTTCTCACATCCAAACAAATGGATGGAGAAAATAGGAGGTAAAATGGAGCAAAATCAATGGACAAACATAGAAAATCCGAACTTAATTAATATGAAGATAAATAAAAATAAACAGAAAAAGGTCCAGTACAATTACCAGGATCTGACACTCCAGGAGCAGTTAACTTTTTGAATGGCATATCAAGGGCTAAAGATAAAGAGTGTCGGGTTGCCAGTTGTTCAGCAGTAGTATATTGTGAGCTGGTTGATATGGTTCCAGAATTGACAGTGCCATCTTTCTTTCGTAAAATGCTCCACCTCTGCAAACAATTGTAGATTAACCCATGAGAATTAAATAAAACAAAAAGTAAATAACAAAAAGGGTAAAATGGTACGGTGTTTAAATCACATGAGTATTAAAAAAGATACAAAGTAAAATGGTCCATTTCAGCAAGTTTTAGGATAACCCATCCTGATATATAGAATATAAAGCAAATAAACAGTAAAGGTGAAAGGGACTGGATGAGTTATCAATGACACTAATATTCACAAAAATAATCAGTAAACAAAATGATGCATAGATTCATCCATCACGACTAAAAATATCACAAATGAGAAGTTCTTGATAGAGTTGGACATGAAAAAATTCATTAATGGGATTTGAACCTAGGAAAACAAGGTCATAAAAGACATGTTACCTGAATAGAGGACAGCAAATAAAAATAGACTCAGTTCCATAAGTATTATACTACAATCAAACATTCTCTCACATACCTGATTAAACATCTAGAGTGTGGAAATATGCAAGTGCTCCAATAACAACATCCCTTATGCCTGGGAATTGACATCTTTTGTGTGTACAGATATGGGTGACCCATTAATGGATTTAAGACAGACATTGATAAGAAATCAGAACTTAAGCTTAGGACATAACTCAATCCCAAAAACTAACTAATAATGTGAGGACTGCCTAAGCCTAAAAGGGACAGCATTGATCATATATGATATATCTCCACTCGATGTGGAATCTCAACAAATCCCTCAAACCCAAAACTGCAGCGCAGATAAATGGGGGCAGTTCAACAACACATCTAAGATGGTTTTAATACAATATTAAAATTGGGATTAAAACTTAGCTCCATAAAACTAGCTTGCAATATGAGAGTTACCCAAGCCTTATAAGGACAATATTGGTTATATTTTTTTGTCGATGTGGGATTTCAACTAGCTAATGTAAAAAAATTATTTTTAATAAATATTTACGGTTTAATAAATTGAGTGTTTTGAAATAGTCCACAATAGAGGATGAACTTTTAATGAACCCGTCACAGAACAAGCACAAGCACCGCCCTAAAATCCCAAGAATCCAACAATAACTTTAAGCTGTTAATTTTGGATTTTACGAAAAAATAAGACCAATTTTCAAATGTAATGATATCATTCATACAATGAATCTTGGTCTGTCTTATACGAACTTCCAATGAAATATTCACATAATTACTAAGAGAACAGGTTTATAAAGTTTTAAGATTTGAAAACCACCTGTGCTAACTGTGTAGGACTTCTCTTAATAGGAAAGTTGTCTCCTTTTGCCATGGTTGCCCAATTCCCTTCGCCCCATCTCTGAACAGCAGCTCGTAGTTGTATGTCCTCTTCCTCTGACCATGTTTTCCGTTTTCTTTTGGACGCCAAATTACCACCAACTAATCCCTTAGATTCAATACCATCTGTTGGTGGTACAGGGTGTGTTGGCAATGTTTGTCTCTGAACAGTGACTGGAAAAACAATGTTTGTCCCTTGCATCAAATTAGAGGGTTGTGAACTTTCAATAAGTGTTGCAGATGAATGGCAAACTGGAACATTTATAGTCAATGGAGCCTCGATTGTTGAGCTACTAGGGGCAGAGTCACTGAGTGTGCGAGAAGCAATCATTACCTGATGAATAAACAATTCCCAAAAACAGACCGTTCAAAATTGAATATCAAGAAAAAACACAATTTAAAGTTTAAACAATGGAACTGTAAAGAGAACTCAATTATTCTTCACTACATGGTATTGTCGACTTAGATCAATCAACATCATTGAATTCTACCAAATATCAAATTTTCAATAAAATTTAAAGGCTTTTTATTGTTTCCCTCCAATAGATTTTTAGGTCTTCCCCAATCAAATTTTAGTCAAAAACGCTTTAACTAGTTCTAGTTTTCTCAATGCAGACTCCACTGGTCTTCTCACATGACCTAACCACCTTTGGGGAGTTTCTATCATCTTCTTTGTAGGTCCTACGTCAACTTCCTCTCATATACATTCCATTCCTAATCACGTGTTTTTTTTTGTATATTCATTCTCACTTTACCACACTTATTTGCTGGTATTAGTGGCACTTTACTGCCAACCATTCACAACCACAATATTATTATTCTTATAGTGACTCGTCAAGTAAAGCCAAGCTAACTTGCAATCATGTATTTACTAATCTCATAAAATTCTTTTTGTTATATTCTAAGTAGAAACTCCCCTACAATCAGAATGAAATTAGTAAAATTTACACTTGTGATTCTAGCCATATCCTTACCCAGTGGCATAAGGCACAAGATCCATGTGTTAATATGTTGTTGATAAATCTATTTAACAAACAATAATTATACAACTATCCAAAGCATAAGATACTGAGATAAAATGTGTAATAACTAGGGCAAGGACATGTACCTTCACACATGCAGCCGCCTCTGATGCAGATTCCACACTAACATGAGGTAATTCTTCTAGCTCACACTCTAAGTCACTGTCATCATCCTGGAAATGAGACTCCAAATAAGTATGAACATATCTAACACTAATCCAAAAACCTAAGAAAAATCCAGTGAAAAATGGTAATACAGCATGTTGTGAAAAACTAATCTGGGATAGAAATTTGAATAGTAAAGGATACTCCACTAATATAATCATTAGTTGAGTGACTATTTAGTCATTATCAGTCATCTGATTAAATGTTTGTCAATTTGATCCATAAAGGAACTAATGGTAATATTTATGAATTAAAATTAAGCCAGTACCTTCTACCTTAATTTTTCATGTACTCTAATATTGGCTATATGAATTTGGACACACGTCTATAAGGCCAAAAGTAAGAAACCCTATAAAACTTGGTTGCATTCAGGACTTCAAAATCATAAACACAATGATCTTGCACTTGTATATTATGAAGTAACCAAACTTCATTCTTAGCACCAACTAGAATCATCAGTGTGCTAAAATAACCATAAAACAGTCATAAGGAATTTCGATGCTGACACATGACCAAAAACTTTTTTGAAATATCCAAATAAATGACCAGCAAAGTATCCATGAATAAATGCATAAAAATGTACTGAGATGGATATACATCTCAGTACAATTTGGGATATACATCTGGATACTTGTTTGGGAAAATAGCTTAGCTTCATTAAGGGCTTATTGAATAGAACTATATTTGGATAAACATAGAAGACAAAATGAGATGAGTTTTTCACAGGTTAAAATTAACTCATGCATAAGAAATATGCTACGGGGAGAAGATTAATTCAATTTACATTCTTATCTTGGTTCTTTTAGAAAGTTCCTAAATATTTATCATGTACGCACTTACGTATAAGTTGTTTCTATACTTAAAAGAGGGAGAACAGTTAACTGTTTTCATAGAAACTAAAGCTATTTTCAAGAGTTATCATGGACATTTTATAAGCTCTACCAAACCATCCATTCTACAAAAAGTCTATGTGGCAAGGCTTTTCTTTTCATTGCCAAGAAGTATCTCCTCGTCAAACACACACACACACACGCACACTAATCTCCCTTAGGGTTTGACAGACACCAAATAGGTGGACATCCCAACCAGGTTGAGTCCAACTCAAGCACTTTGGTTAAGCCTCGTGGTCTCTCCCCAACTCACCACTCGCCATCCATATCAACCGAAGCTGGTCTATGTTGTAAGATAAGTTCCAATAAGTTGTAAACAAGTTATTTCAAACGTACCCTAAAACTAATTTGCAAAAGATATTTCACCTTAACAAATTAGCATATCAAAGAAATTTCAAGAGTATTGTACTGACCAGAGGTTCAGCCCCAACTTCAAAATTTTCCGGCAAAGAATGCCGGTAGGCCAAATGCCGCCACAGCATTTGATATTCCCTAACATTAGAAATCCCAGTTGCGCTTTTCTTCACCAACTCGCTCCAATCAATCTTTGGCTTAGCGTAATGCGCAACTTCTTGAAGTAAGATAAACACTGTAGTTGGGTCGTACCTGCACAAAAAGCCCAAATCGTTTGAACTCTTTGAAGTCGCAACACAAAATTACAAACAAAATTATAAACAACCTTAAATAAATAAATAGATACCTCTGCATCAGCGCGACAGCATCTTTTTCCGTAAAAGACACTCTGGTCTTCTTCTCCGACATTGCCGTGTCTTAGTCGGAGCAGGAAAAAAAAACAAAAAGAGAGAAAGAAAAAAAATCCCTAACAACAAATAGATGAAACAGAAGGGAATTGCAGAGAGATTGACGGAAGAAGAAGAAGTGTGTTGAGAAAAAATGGAGATTGAGAAACTGTGTCGACTGATTGAATACTTATAGAGATTATTCCCTTCTTGACTGGAATCATGGAGACAGATAGTAAGAAATTAAGAGGTGGAAAAGAAGACAAAACAAGAATACAAAATCATTGGTGTTACTTTATTTATGGAAGGATATTAGCAAAAATTTACTATAAAAAATGCTTCAATTATTACTTATTAGCAATATTCTTTGACGAAAACTAATTATTTCCCAGCTTGTCTGAGTACTTTATTGAGATGGTATACAAAAACAAAATTAATCTTATTCATTAATAATAATAATAATAATAGGTATATAATACTATGTATGTTATGGAAAACAGACTTAGATGGGAATTAATAAAAATATATTATTACATTAAAAATGTTATTTGTTACTCTTTAATAAGGTTCTTAAGTTGTTGATAAGTATTTGTTAAGATTCATTTTTATCTTTAATATTTCAAAATAATAATTTTGGTTATTTACATTTTAGATTAAATGAAAATGAAAACAATCCTTTCAAAATTGTTACTATTTTCAATTTTTTAACTTTTTTAATACTTACTGAATAATCTATTTAATGGTATATGAAAATTAATAAAAAAAACACACACATTTTATGTTCGAGAGAAAATTTATTCATAAAAACGTTGCACTATATTTCTCGTGTGAGTTTTATGACTCTCGTTGGTTTGAAAATAAGTTTCAAGCAAACAAATCTAATCATATTTTTAATTGATCAAATACATTTATCAAAATTTTAAAAAAAATATAGTTTTAAAATACTAAAGCCAAAATTAATTTTAAAAATTAAAAGAAATTTGTGTTCTTTAATAAATGTAAATTATCATTGAAATCTTAACACGGAATATGGAAATATTATATAAATATGTATAAATCGTTATGATTAGAAAAATATGTGATTTTAAAATGTTAACATGACTATTAAATATTTTTTAATTTTATATACAAACTCTATTATCAAATCTACAGTTTCAAGTTTTTACAATACTAAATTGGCATTACTTAATATTATCCAAAAATGAAAACCTTCTTTCTTTATTTGGCATGTTTTAACATGTTTATTCTAACTCATATTGGACATATTCAGTTTTCATTATAAATGAAATCCCCACATATTAAAATCATAAAAAATAGTAAAGTCAATTGATAATTAATATTTTAAAGTGTTTACCTTTCAATATTTGTCATTAACTTAATCCAATAATTTGTATTTATATAATGATAAATTAGTAATTTTAATATATATATATATATATATATATATATATATATATATATATATATATATATATATATATATATATATATATATTAAGTTAGTCAGCCAGTCAAGTCAGGAAGACTTTAAAGATGAGAGTAATAAATTAAGATTTTCTTTTCAATAATTAATATGGATGGTTATTAAAACATAAAGAAATTGAAATAATTAAACACTATTTTAATATAATAGAGAGAGAGAGAGAGAAATTTTCTTTTTTTTTTTTGTCTACGTTTGTTTTTCAATTTTATCTTTTTATATATATATTTTTTAAGTAAATAATTATGTTACTAATTTTAAACTTTAAATGAATTTTTTAAGTTTAATTATTTTTTCAAGTTAACCAATTTTAAAATTTTATTAATTTTTTAACTAAAAAATGACCTAAAAATATATAAAAGTTATTTAGAATAAAATTATTAAATTATTTATGATTAATTTTATAGAGATAATAATAATAATAATCTATAACAATATATAAAGTTGATGAAAAAAATGTGGCATACACATCTCTATTTCAAATTTTATCCTTGCTAGTTACTGTTTTAGTATTATTTTTATATTCAAATTTTAAAAATGTATAATATTTAAACTGAATCCTATAATCTTTTCTTTAAGTTTATTAATATTTTGTATATTAAACATTGGAGTAGATAAGTGTATGCAAATAATGGGATCGAGTAATTTAATATTAAAATAATACTATTATATAAATTGAAAATTCAAAAGCTTTGTCTCATTTTTGGATACAGTTATCTCTCCAAAACTCCTACTCTCTTCTTTCTCCTCCTTTTTTCTAAAATTTATTCATATAAGTTTATCTTTTCAACAAAATGGTTGTACCTAAGCAATCCTGATGTCTAGAGTTTTCCTTTTCACCGATCATTTTTGTGGTTAGAGCTGGTAAGTTTCGATTTCCTTGATTTCTGTTGGTTTCTTCAAATTCTGGCACATGCAAGAACATCTCTGTTTGCATGTGTTCAGCAGCTTTCCTTTTCTCTTTCTAACTTCATTTTGGTTCTTTGGGTGGTCTCTTATCACTAATCGGTAATCTATAGGTATTCTTATAAGGTTTTGGTGTTGAGAGCAAAATTTTTGAAGTTGTTGAGTTGTTCGGTTTCGGCTAAGAGGTAAGGGAAGCTAGTTAATTTAATTGGTTGATGTGTTGTGGAGATGTACTGTTGTATAATGTTGTTTGGAAGTTTGCTTGGGTATGTAATTGAGTGAATGTGTGAATTGTATAGTGGTATGAGATAATATAACCTGTGACCTTGTTGAACTATTCTGTTTTGAGTTGTTGGTGTTGTTATTGAGTGTGTTTAAGGAAGTGGAGTAGCAAAAATGGGGAATTGGGGTTAGGAGTTCAATTGGTCATTGGGGAAACCTTAGATGAGTTATTTAGGACTTGTTAGAATCCCTAAGTCAACCAAACTGTGCCAAAAACCAGTAGAATTGAATTTGAGTCCTTAGTATGATGATTATGCAGTTTTGGATCATGAATTTGGTAACAGACTCTTTAAAAAGTGTTTATAAAGGTTTAGACATCCTTGGAATAATGTAAATTGGTATATGATTCAAGTATGGGGAATTAGAAGTTGGGAAAAATATTCAGTTTTGGTAAAGTTAGGAGTTTTTCATAATTCTGCAGATATTTCTCCAGAATTATGCAGAATGTGGAACATGCGCTGTTGACCGCGCGGTCGTGCGCTGATTGGTCGTTCGGTCATATTCAGGTACTTTGTCATTAACTGGTTTCGGTCTCTTTAGAGTCTTACCAATTCATGACCGTTCGTATTAGGTGTGGCTTTTGTGTTCGGTCTTAACTGAGTTCTGCTTCTGTGGAGTTTTCAGTTAATGACCAAACGATCTTGCACTAGTACTCGGTATGGTATTGGTGTTCGGTCTTAACTGTGTTCGACCTCTAATGGGCCTTACCTGTTAATAGTGTTCGGTCATGCTTTAGTGTTCAGTCCTACTAGAGTATCCTGTCTAAGTCTAGAGTGTTCGGTTTTAGGTGGGTAATTGTCTTGACGCTCGTACTCGTATTCGCGTTTGGTCTTTCCCTAGTGGTCGGTTCTTAATAGTGTTCAGTCATTTCCTCAGTCTTACCTAGTATGGACCGTTCAGTCTTGTTCTATGGACAGTGAAAGACCGCTCGGTCTTACACTAAGTGTTCAGTTTAAATTATAAGTATTCGGTCTAAGCTCTAAGTGTTCGATTTTGTCGCAGTTAGTGAGTTTTCATTCGGTCATATTCAGGGATTGTGTTGTAACCGTTCGGTCTTCTTCTGTGAATGATTATTTAGTCTTTAAATGCTAATTTCACTATTTGATTCTGATTGCTTGAGATAGTTGTATGGATCTATTGGGTATGAGAAATTATATTGTTATTCAAATAAGGTATATGTTTCATGTAATGTGAAAGAGAATTCCAAGGAGGAATGTCTCAGTGATTGGTTATCAAGGTGGTGGTAAAGTATGAATATGGTGAAATTCACGGCGTTCATCCTGAAATTCTAATGATTACCAGTTTTCAAGTAGAGATGGGTAAGTCATGTGGTGAGAATGGCAGGAGGTCCTAGTCCAGAGGGGATCTGGGTGAGGTATGACGGACTAACCTCGGGTGGCAGCTGAGGGGTTTCCAGTTACTACATCACCTGGTGCAAGAACGGCCTCAAGCTACATATTCATACAATCCGGATGGTCAAGTCAAGTGGTCGGTGTTTGCATGCATGATATGTTCGTTTTTTTTTTTTTTGCCTGAAATGTTGGATTATGATTATTTAAATGCTTGATTTAATATGATTGTCTATAATATTATGATTAATTAAATTACACTAGTTTACCCTTATTTTCTTGTCTTGTTATGTTGTCCGTTCGATCGTTTTGCCCTTGCAATGATCATCCTGTGGGTGTGAGCAGAGTGTGCAGAAGGTATTCTGGAACAGGCGCTGGCAGAAGAGGATGGTTTCTATTAGAGTAAAACCGTTCGGTCTTGTACCTATTTATGTAATAGTTTAAGACCGTTTGGTCTAATACGATGCTTGTATGAACGTTCAGTTTGTACTTGTAATAGTATCAATATAGGTTTTTCCATAAAGTTTTTAAATTTATAGTTATTTCAGAATAATTGTAAACTAACTTTATTTTACTAGTAACTGTTCTATTTTATTGTAAATGTAAGGACCCTTAAATATAGTTTAAAGCTATATTTTTGGGATGTTACAAGACACACACAAAAAACTGGGAACAATGTGTGTTACACATACTCCTTACATGACAACAATTAAAATTGTGAGATGATGTTAATCATTTTTATTTTAAGAATAAATGAGAAGTAACTCAGTAAAAAGAATAAAAATACCGTATTTTAAAATCAAATTTTTAAAATTATTATTTTATAAGAAACTGATTTTAGGTATATGGTTAAAACTTAAATGTTATATATAATTAAGTATGATATAATAATCCGTATTAAATGAGCTTCATTATATATTTCTTATCACTTTTAGTAATAGTAAATATATTTAATGCATAGTTACAAACTTCTATATTATTATATATTAAATATAATACTATAAATATTTAAAAATTATGTACAGAGTTAACTTCAACCTTTATGTTAGTATTATATAGAGACGATTTTCTTTTTTATGTACACATTTTTTTCTTTTAAGTTTACCTTTTATGATCATTTACCAATTTTTACTATTTTTTAAATTTAAACATTTTTTAACTAAAATAACTATTTATAATAAAATATCACTTAAAAAATAAACAGAAACTATCTTCAATAAAAGTATAAAAAAAGAACTTTCACCAGTATAATTTTATTGTTGTTTTGTTATCATTAAGAGAAAATGAACACATATGACTCATGTATTTACCACAACAACAAAATAAGACTGTTAGATATTATTCTATACATAAATAAACAGTTATAATAAATAATTCAATTTTAATAATCAGATTAAGAAAAGTTAAAACAAGAAGTAAGTTTCTTAAACTTATTTTAATTATTTTATAATAAATTTGATAATTTAATTGATTGAATAGTAGTAATTTTTATGATTCCTACAATAATTTAAAAGTTATACAAAAGTAATCGATATTTGATTGATAATACAACTTTTTCATGTACACTTACTTAAATTTGAACACACTTATAACCGCCATTCATAAAGGTAAATGCATGACCTAGTAATTCCGGATCTAGGTAAAAGTTTGTTTAAAGAAATGCAACTCCTTGAAAAAATGCTATTAAGTTTTAACGTTATTAATTGAAAAATTAAAACTGTAACGTAATTTTTAAGACCAATTGTTTTCATTTATATGCAGAAATTATATGTATCTCACATAACTACACGTCAAATGCTTAAATTTAGAAAAAAGAAGGAAAATGTTAGTTTCTACTTTTATTATCTTTCAATCTTATGAGACTTTAAATTATTCTCCAACCATTGGATCATCCCTTGTATTAAAAAACCCTAAAAGTTTAACTACATGTTGAGAGATCCGGTCTTAGTTTTTGAAATTTCCCAACACCCAGCAAACCTATAACATTATTAGAATATTATGCACCAGTAAGATCAAGATTTTGATATATTACATTCAGCCTATTTAAATAAATTGTGTTCAACACAAGAATATAATATCCTCTGTATTAAAAAAACAAGTTTCATTAATAAAAAATAATTATTCGTTACCAATTTCTACATTTAATGATACATAATCATCCACTGTAACCTCTATGTGTTGACCGATTTCTGAGACTAACCATCAGAGGCCCCCTATAATTAATCCTAGTTTAGAGGGATCCAACCTATCATAAGATAATATAAAGACAATTGAAAATAAAAGAAAAGGCCAAATGTCCAGAAAAACATTTCTTCTCAGGGAAACCTGATAAGCCTCCACTGTCGGTTCCTAAATTTCCGTAAAGACAGCTACTAATCTCAAAAATATCCTTCAGCCAATCTTGAATTTAGCATACCAAATAGCAAGGATACCACAGTCAAAACAGATGAACAACAAGAAAAATCACCATACATCTCTAAGGTAACGTCCGTCCATCTGGAGTTTTTTCACTATAGCTTCGGCTTTTGTTGAGTCCACGTTTTCCTGTAATTCAATACAGAAACAAAGTTTTTAAGAAAGTTTCATTCCATAGGTATGTAGTGTATATGCTAGTGAAACAAAAAAATCATCAGAACTATAGCATTGTTAAATAAAAGCTCTGCAAATCCCCCATGAGTCCTTTGTATCTTTCTTTTTATTTTTAATGATATTTTTATGTGATGACAAATGATAGATGTGTTTGGAATGTCAGCCTAACTGAGATACCAAGGATGATAGTGATGCCTAGCATGAGTCTTATAAATAAAATAAAATAAAAGCTCTGCAAAAGATTTAAATCGAAATAATTTAGAGATGAAAATTTACATTGTTGAGTCCCTTCATATACACTAAACACAACATAAATATAGACAGAGCGTAACCAAGCATGCAAGAATCGGCATACGATTATGGCTCTCTCACACCCACTCAAGTTGTGAAATGTAAAGTAGAGTCTAAAAATAGGAAAGAAGGAAAAAACTAATGATATCCACACATTCATAAAGGTTAGAATGAAGTTGATAACGATTTTCCAAATTGATATTTTAAAACCCTTCCAGGTTGGAAGAGAGAATTCCTCCAAATTGCACTGAAAAACAAAATTGACGCATTAAGTAGTGGAGTCAACCCGTTTTAAAAGAAGCTAAACAATATTTTTTCCAAATAATAACCTTTGTAAAAAAAATTAGCAACGTCACTATTTATTTGTCAACCAATTTCTTCAATAATATTGCACAAAAAAAATAGTCCATAATTTTATCTCTATCATTGGATGTGGTAAGGAGAACTTACTATAAGTTTTTTAATCACAAGCAAGGCACACAAGTTCACATCCTCACAAACACAAGAATGTTCAAATTCCCCACATTTGAAGTACTAAACACCCGAGCAATACTATAATAAACCCAATAGAAGAAAAGAACAGAACAAAGAAAAAACGAAGTCAATGTAAAAAATAGCTTTGGCTCCAATGAAAAATTCAAATACGCTAATTTAGCACCAAATTTTTCTAAAACCCAACCAAATTCTGTGTTTGGAATACAAAAACGAAAAGGCTTAAAATTAGTCACACCTCTCCTATCACAAATATATTATTATACTCACTGGTTAGCAATATAATTATTGGCATCCGTTCGTGGTGAAGAGACAAAAGCAATAGATAGAAAAGCTTCCTTTAATTCTCATACTAGTTTGGCTAAGTTCTTTGAAAATCAATGCTTAAGTATTATGTAAAAGGGAGGGATGATGAAGGACAATCAGCACCTGCTCCTGGACAATGGAATGAAGAGTTCGATGAACATCTCTGGCCATGCCCTTGGCATCACCACAGACGTAAAGATAACCTACTTGAGAAATCAAACTCCACAGGTGCGCAGCCTGCACATATAAAAATTAATGCAGGTAATAATTTGTCCAGTTGCAGTTGATACCTACTAAGCTACTATTCGCACTTACTTTGTCCATCATCTTGTGTTGAACATATTCCTTTTCAGCCCCCTCTCTAGAGAATGCAACTATCAATTCTGAAAGAGAACCTTGTTCCACAAAATTCTTTAGCTCATCCTCATAAATGAAATCCTATATAAACAACATAATTGGAAAATAAAAAATTGTTCTGAAAACCCATTTAAAAAGCACAAAGAAATTAATTTACCATTTGACGATTTCTACATCCGAAGAAGAGTAATGCAGGGCCAAGTTGAACACCATCCTCTTTGAGAGCATATCTTTCCTGGTAAATCAAATATAAAGTAAGAATTTAGAAGTATATGTCTGTAAAAACTCAGTCACCTGAACTTTCAATTTTTAAATGGATTGGACATCTTTTAAATTTTTGGTTTAGGGTTGTTAGATGTAACGGGCTTAGGCCCATCTTTTTGTATTTTCTTATTTATAAATGCATATCCCTACGTGTTCTATACACATTAGGGATTCAACCTACGTCTCTCTCTTATTTTAACAAGGGTAAACTATATTTTTACAACAAACTAGATACCTGTTTGCCAATGATGTGAAATTTCTGTTTTAAAAAAAAAAAAAAACCTTAAAAGAGCACTACGAAAAGAAATGAACAATTTGGATTCCGAAAAAACAATCTGCTTCCACTTTTGTTTCATTTGACAAGCACGACTTTCTTGCCTCTTGCTAAAAGCAGATTTTCACCTTCAGCTACTTGAAAGCAATTTAGCCATGTATCTTGAAGAAACTAAAATAATTTCATTTTTTAGTGCTTATCACTTTAGTTAATTCCACAACACAGTAAAAGTGATCAAAAAGACAGAATAGTAGAGCTTTCCAGTTGTAACAAAATAAAGAATAAGGTGCCTTGAATTTTAGTTCATACTCGTAGTTGATTATTACATATTTCCTTATTTGATACCTATGTTTCTTTTTATATTCAACGGTTCAATCACCATCCCTTCTTCATTCTATATAGTTGTTTTCCAGCAAGCTTACTTTTATAATAATTGTAAAAATACACACATACATAACATATTCACATACCTGTAAAAATCCCCTGAAAGGTGCAAGACCGGTACCAGGTCCAACCATAATAATAGGTATTGAATGATCAACTGGAAGCTTGAAATTTGATGGCCTAATAAAAATAGGAGCCGAGCTACAGTCTTGACTTTTTTCTGAGGGAATAGCATTCTGATAATTCATAAGAGATTTATATTAGAAACAAAATGAAATAATTAGGTAATGCACCCCTCAGGAAAGAAATGAGAATCACAAACACAATAGTTGAGAGCAGCGAGTCCAAGAAGTTAAAAAAGAGGACCATGTGATTGCACAAGAAGTGTATAAATTGCATGTTGGTACCTTCATCCAAGTTGAACATACACCTTTGTGAATTCTACCAGTGGGAGTTGGACCATATACCAAAGCACAAGTTACATGTACCCTTTGAGGAGCAAACCTGGACAATCAAGTAATACAGTATTATTTGTTCACCAATTATCTTATAAGGGTCCATTTGATACTTTAAATGAGATATGATAACTACCTTGGAGAGGATGAAATAGAATAATAACGAGGCTGTAAACGAGGGGCTATTGCAGCAAAAAACACACCAAGAGGAGGTTTTGCTGATGGAAACTCAGCCATCACCTCAACGAGACTCCTCTGGCTTCCAACCACCCATTTGGAATACTCATCCTAGAAACCAAAAATTGAAAATCATCATTAGAAAAGGAAGGGGAAAAAAGAAATTTTTGTGTTTGTAAAAAAAATAAAAAAGTCAGACAGGAGTACAGAATTTTTACCTTTCCCTGAGGAGATGAAAGGAACTTTAATCTTTCTGCTTCGCTGGGTTCAGAGGCATAAGCAGCCAATGCAACTAAAGCAGCCTGGAATAGAAGCACGTGAAATTATTTCTTTATTTTCATTTATATAAAACAAGCACAAATCCCCATCAAATCACAGTGTTATAAGCCATAAAACCAAAGAAGCACAAAACCCTATTGAATCACACTCTTACAAGCAGTTAAACCAAACAAGTACAAATTTCTATTGGATCACACTCTTATAAGCAGTAAACCATACAAGTATATGATACAGAAATAACAAGTGAAGATAATATTAAAACCTTTCGTGGGGGGTTCAAGAGATCAGCATAACGTGCCAATGCAGTTCGCAGTGAACAAGGGCCAGGGAAGGGAGGTAGGAGAGAACCACCTAGGGAAGTGCCATCATCCTTGTCTGTGTGAAGAGAAAAAAATAAATCCAAATTCTGACCCAACAACTTCCCAGTTTCTTCGACAGTTTCATTGCAGTTCTCAGCATAAACACCCACATGGTCTCCAGTATCATATCTGGGAAATATCAGGTAAACGCCATCAACAGATTTATTGATTACTATAAGGTAATTGGAACAGGATATTCAATTTGCCATCTAGTTAGGCATGAGAAAACCTCATCCATAAAGAGAAATGTTGACAACCACACTTTCCAACACATTTTTCCCTATTGGCTGAAATTTCTTAGAAATAACAAAATCATGTGAAACTCGTTCCATATTTAATGAACCTCCCTTGTGATTTTGTAGGTTTCAACAAATGTAATCAAATGAGAGTTTTGAGAGGAGTATGCTAGAGATTTCATGATAACTCAGCTAATATTTATGAGAAACTTCATGCATTTCACATCAGACATATTTGCACAGATTAAAATCATTAACAATAATTTCATCAGGAAATCTCACCCTCAATTTCACAGTCTTTCATTATTTTATATCTCTATTTACCCATCAGAAAAACATTTAATATTTCCAAAACCTTATACCAAAACTCAATAACATAATATAATCCAGCAGGACTAGATTATTTTGAATAATAATTAGATAAAAGTTTAAAGATCTATAAAAATATTTACTAGCATAACGTATTTGAAGCCTATATAAAACAAATTAATAATTATTGACCGATGCAATTGTTCTACATTTTCTTATTTACCAAGAAAACATGATATGGTTATTCACCAGGAAGTATATCTAACTTACGTTATGCTCGTCCCTGATATATCAAATTCCAAATGTATGCAAGAACGATCAGACTCAGGTTTGTGAAGCTCCTTTTGTACAGCAACATTCACCCTTCAAGAAAGGAAACAATAAGTTTGTTTAATAAACTGAAATAGTAAGAAAAACATAATCGATATATACAATTCCTAGCACCTGCAAGGATGATGAATATCAAACACAGTATTCCCATTTGCCACGGTTGAGTGATTATCATAGGTTGATGTTGCAGTGGGATCATGAATCACCACTCGGTATTCAAGAATAGCAGCTGTATAGGGGGTAGAGACAGTATTAGCATCATCCTCATCTCTGAGCAACTGATCCAACTCAGACCATAAACTTTCTTTCCTGTAAACCCAAGACAACTCATGGTGTTTGAAATGCCCAAAAGGTAGTAGACATATTTTTCACAATTTTATGTGTAGCAACAATATAATTAATAGCTAGATAGCAGGGCTGAGAAGAATCAGAGGACTATCGTTACCAGGCAGAAAAATCATCTTCAATGGATTGATCATCGTCACCTAATCCAACTGCAACTAGACGCTTTGCACCTGCAGCGAACACAACTATGTAAGAAGATATCTATGAAAAAACTACTTTAATACCATTCTCAAGTCTAATTTACAAACTTCAGAACTTTATTAGAACGGGGTTTTATTAATATACATCTCACTTCAAAGGAATAATACAAATCTGCAGAAATAAATAACTTAATGACAGTGTTTTCCTAGATTTTAAACAAATTACAATAGAGTAATATAATTCCAGCAGTGCAGGCTGGAGTCTATGTTACATATATTTAGAATCAAGAAATTGTAACAAGATTGCCTAATAAATGACTTATAGTACTTTCTGAAAGTTTGATTCAAACATTATACACCCATTAGACTTTTTGAAAGGCTTATCAAATACATTGAATCTAACAATGTAAGGCACCATTCCACTACGCAAAGAGAAAAAGAAAGTAGCACTAGTAGATTAACTTTGCAGCTAAGGAGGACAAAATTAAGGAAACAAAATCCAAAAGCACAAATGACAGAAATGAAAGATGTATAAGGCAACTTAGCTTTGATCAACGACAATGATTCTATGCAATCATGACAAGGCAAATAACCAATTTAATACTTTCGAAAATACAGGAGATGGAATTACACACCTTGTTCAGCAAGTTCTTCATCCACAACTTTACCTATCTGTATCAAAAGAACACATTAGAATCAAATGATGAATTTTTTGTTAAATAAAAATAAAATCATCTGATTATACCTTATTAAAATGTTCGTATTGCCTGTTACCTAGGCCGAAAACTCCATAGGTGAGTTTTTGAAGCCAGATTCCCCTCTCATCTTTCGCCTAAAATTAATGTCCAATGAAACTTAGAATCATTTTAAGTAAGCCATATGAATAATGAAAATGCAAAGGAGAGAGCAAGGTCTAAGATGTAGGATTTACTTAAAAGTGATGTAAATACAAACCTCAGTAAACCATTTGTAGAATCTTGCAGCATTGTCTGTTGGTTCTCCATCCCCATAACTGTCATGTCAAGTCAAAATGCATCATATTCACCACACATTTCAATAAATCAATAAATAAATACATAAATACATTTCAACCATTTTTATGTACATCAATCTTACGTTGCCAGCATGAAAAATACAAGACTCTCTTTCTTCAGCTTCTCCTCATATAGATCATCATCAGCTGCATAGTCATCCTAGTTCAAATTAAATAGACATCAGACATTAACCAAACTTAAACTTTAAAATTGAAATTCTTAACTTTCTGTAAAATTTTACCAAAAGTTTTCTATAACTCTCCTAGTAAGAAATCAAACATTTAAAATAAGATGTTTGACCCATATATCTATAACCAGAGTGTAGGCATTGCCAAAACTTCATTTCAATCCCACATACCAGGTCAACAACTTTGACAGCCGCTTTTTCATACCTTGCCTTGATCTCCTCTGCCAGCGCCTGTAATTAAAAATAAATATAAAAAACGCAGTAATCATACAAAACTGGCACATAACTTTCTTCAGATTTAAAGCTGCAGTTGTACCAGGGGTAATCATTTCAAGCATTATAGAAAAGAGGAAGTAGGCATCATCTCTACAAAAGTATACTTGCAAAATCTACAACCATTTCCAAGCTAATTTAGAATATTCACAATAAGACACCTATGAAGACATGTTGTTACAGTCACAGGAAAAGCTAGCCAAGAAAGAGGTATGAAGACATGTTAGAATATTCCCATACTAATTACTACAATGCACAAAATTCATAGCTTTTAACAACTTCACGCCATCCAACGTCATAAAATTGCGGCACGATTTAGGGTTTTCCACAGGTATTAATAAATAGAAAGGCACGACATGCAGCAAGAAGCACTGTCAGCTCATCACCGTAGGCACGCCTTTTAACTATCAAGGCGAACTAATTTCAAATTGACACTAAAATGTAACAAGAACACATCATTCCTCGCTCCTTGGCGTTTTCAGTAACAAAAAGAACACAATCACATCTAACCAAAATCAAGCCAAACAATCCGCGCCACCACAAATATCATCATTATCATAACCTGTGATTAACCAAGTCATCGCACAAGTCAAAACTACGATATCTACTCCATTCACCAAACTTAAATTCGCAGCACGAGAAAATCACAATCATGCTTTACACGAAGAATATTCTTATTCTATTTTAAAGATCCATAACATTCGATTCAATTCGCCTTGATCCAGCAGATTGAAATAAAAAACAAAGCAATGAAAAGAGAAATATAACCTTAGCAAAGCCTTCAGCAGTACCGGTCTGAGTACCGAAGAAAATGGTGACCTTAGTCTTGCCGGCGGAAACGTCAACTTCCTCCTCCTCCTCCATCAATAACCCCCTCGGCAAAACCACCGGCTTCACCTCCTTGCTCCGATCCGAAGATTTCTTCCATAAAACCACGAGAAGACCGATTACGACCGCGGCGGAGGTGGTAGCGATGAGAAGCAGCGAATCCGAAACGGAATCTCCGAGAGAAACGCCAAGGAACGACTCAACGGCGCGCACCAAATCGGAATTGGAAGCCATCGAGTCCACAAGTCAATCAAATTCGGAGTACAGTGCGGGAGGTGAAGGAGAGAGTAACGAGCGCCTGCGTGATCGCGTGATCGCGTGAGAGCTAAACCAGCAACAAGAGAAACCTAACAGGCAACGGTAGTTGTAGTTGAAAAACTCGAGGAGAGAGAGAGAGGGAGGGCTGGGTGCAGTGGTGGGAAGAAGAGAGAGGAAAGGACCCAGGGAGAGCTAAACCAGAAACCTTGGGCCACTTTCAATCGACGTCAATGGGTTTACTTTTCAGTTTGTGGGAATTTGCAACTTTGCCAAACGATACTGATAATTAAAGCGCGAGATATCGCGGCGCCGCTTTGACAACTACCCCCAAAAGCTCCTTTTGTGTTTCTTTCCCCTCCTTGCTTTTACTGTTAATTTATCTTTAAACATCTCGCGAGAAAATAAATCAGCAACACAAATAGCGCAAATGCAAAATTTTACAATTATTTTTGTATCATTTATACCGTACTTTCTGGCTTTTACTATTATTACACGAGTTTATTATATGCACGTCAATTAATTATTTCGTTCTTATACATCCGTTTTTGTTTGATTGGACTAGGGTAGGAGTGAAAGAGAAGAGAAAAGAAAGTGAAGTAAGAGTAAGGTTCTTTATTGAGAAGAGATGAATAGAAAATTTATAATACGAAAAAAGAAACCAGAAAATTAATTGTATTACCAAACTATTCTTGGTAGAAATTAAGAAGAAGTATATCTTCATTTATAAAATTACTATAAAAGAATTCATGCATGTAATGAAAAATATTTAAAAAATAGCAATATTCATTTATTTATGTTTATTTTTAAACGATGTGATAGTTAATTTTTAATATGTTTTTTACCATTAATTTATGGTTTGTTACTTTTCCAACAACTTTGAATTGTATTCTCCAACCTTAGTAGATAGGGTAATGTACTTACGACATTCAAATATTATCCAACCTTTATTGGCAGTTCAGTTTTCTTCTTTGTAATAGAATATAATGTAAAGAAATATTACCTCTTTACATTAAAAAATACTAAAATTATTAATATTGATACAATGTATCCAGAATAATTATTTTTCAAATCAAAGTTACTAATTCTTATTATCTTCTTCATATATGTTATTGACCTTCTTCTCCCCTCATAATCACTATTATCTGTCCACATGGAATGCAATTTTATTGGCACTTTTATTGACACTTCCAACGCTATCAACTTCCACACCTTTCAAGACTACCTCGCTGACACCCTTGTCTTGGGCATTTAACCAAACACCTTCAGCGTCTGATTCAAATCTTAATGAGAGAAGAGCCAGGTTTGACTGTTGTGTCAACATCATTTTCTGAGTAACTTTGTGAAGGATCTTACAAAATAAGGTTTTAAGGATTTACACTTTAACAAAAAAAATTCACTTTCTTTTTTACCAAATAATTTTCCAATCATCATTATTTTCTTTTTCTTGAACTTTCATTCCTGTCTCAAACATTTTCTCAATCAACTAGGAAAACAAATACGTAGACAAAACCAAATAATAATGTATTATTAGTTTTGTTTTAATGGCTTGAATACGATTGGTTAGAAATGCTCTTTTTTCCAGTTTCTTGTTCACCCAGAAAAGTGTTGGGAGTCAGCAGAAGTAATCGGTATGGTAACCCCCTTCTTTATTGTGTGGCAAATTTGGTCAGAGATTGAGAAGTGCCTTTAAACACGGTTTATATACCAAACTCGGACCCACAACATTAGATTCCAATTCATGTGCATTCCCAATAAATAGATGTCGGTCTGTACAGAGAGACATAGACTTTCCGAAACTCTAACCTTGGGATCGTGTCAGATGAACCCTTCCTTTTTATGGGTCGCGATTATAGTTCATAAGAAGTTGAAAACGGATTAGGTCTGTCATAAAACGGGTTAAAACTTAGAATCCGTTCCGCATAAGGAGGATTGGCGGGTTGGTTTGAATTTTCTTTTTAGTGATTTGATAGCTGAAGTCCAATTTAAGATTTTCTTTGTTGTATGTGCAGACTCAAATTCCTTCACGATCTAGTGTAGTATATATAGTGTTTAAATTGAATTGAAATTAAAGATTCAAAAATTTGACTTGTCAACCATCATCTAATGCATTTAAAAAGAGAAAAACTTAGCTGAAGATATAAGTATCTATATCAATGAAAATTCAGAACAATAATTTACTAAATCATAGCCAAATTAAAATGAATTCAAATCCTAATAGATAACATAATAACATTATCACAAAATGAATACAAATCCAATTCAAAATTCATATTACAATTAGTAATAAATAAAAATAGTAATCAGAATTTCTATTACAAATTTCCAGTTCGCAAAAAACATTAAATAAAAAAATCTGACAAAAACAACAAATTAAAAATATCTCAACACAATATGGAATTGCTATGACACAAATTGTGACAAAATGCTTCAAATTAGGATAAAATTGTAAAAGGAAAATTGCTTGAAATTATGAGAAAAACATGAAATAGAGGGTTAAATAAATCGACTTGTTTGTGGTGGTAGCTCACGTTTAATTCCGGGTGACTTTTGTTTTCCTTCGTATTGTGTCTGGCGTCTAACTGGTGGTTGTGGCTCACATTGTGAAGTGGTTCATTCACGGTGATGGTGGGAGTAGGTGTGAGTGAATAAATGTGTGATGAAAAATAATGACAATATGAGAAGAAAAAAAGTTGATTTGGGAAAGGATATGAGATAAGTAAAGTGAGTGTCCAAGAATAAAAAATGAAAATGAAATGAGAAAAGTGAGAGAGCATTTGTCTGTTTAGCCAACAAGTATATGATCTTCCATTTTTTTTAAACAAAAGGAATCATGGATGGTTCTGACTTGACTCATGGGCTGGCCCAACAAGTTAACATGATTTACAGACCATGTGTCTCTCATTGTGGAGTGGTTCATTCGTCGCGGTGGTGGGAGTGAGTGTCATTCAATGAATGTGAGATGGAAAATGATAATAGTACCAGAAGAAACAAAAGTTGATTTGGGACAAGATATGAGATAAGTGAATTAAGCATCTAAGAGTAAGAAATGAAATTGAAATGAGAAAACTAAGAAAGTCTCTGTCTGTCTACGTAGCCAACAAGCACATGATACTCTAACTTTTTTTTAACAAAACAAGATGGGCAGACCAGACAAGATTGGGTTTAAGAACTCAAAACTCTAATCCAATCCCACTTTTTTGGGAGAATTTCCCCCTACACCACCCCAACTTCTTCCTCCACCACTCCATTCCCTAATTGTCCTTAAGTAAAAATGTATTTATTATGGTTAAAAAATAGTTAAAGACCTTAACGGAAATTTGAGATCCGTTCTGTCTTCAATGGATGTCAATGTCCGTGAAGGTCAAACATATTTTTCATATCCGTTTTGGTCTTCTCGTTTCCTTCCATCATTTCATACAACAACATATCATTTCACAGCACATATAACATATCAGCAGCAAATAAAATGGAAGGAACAACGCAATGAAAGCAACGACGCAACACAATAGAAGCAATGAAATAATGGAGGTAGAAAATAAAAGTGAGAAGAATAAATGAGAAATAAAAGGGAAAGAGAAGAGTAAGAAGAAGAGAGTGAAAAGAGAAGTTCTTTGTGGGGTTGTAAGGTATGCCAGCGGCGGCAATGGAAAAAAGGGAGAGAATAGGATTAGGGATTTATATTAAATAAGATAAAAGTAAAAAAAAAGTTACTTAAGGTTAGTTTTGAAATAAAAAACATGTTGGGGAGGTGCAGACTAAAAACCGTGGTGATGGAGGGAGTAACTCCCTTTTTTTGGGCCGGTTGACGGGTCAGCCCATCAAGCCTATCCCATTTTAATACCCTAATACGAGGTAATTTACTTTTAAAACAATGAGAATTGTGTAACTTAAAAAAAAATTGGATAAAACATTATCGTGTTGACATGATTCCAAAGTTTCAAACTATTTTGTTATATTTGATTTGAAATTGTTTAACATGACATGACTTACTCAATCTCAAATTTTTTTAAAAAGTTGTATTGTTTCTGTAAAAACTTGATATATTTATAGTCCTTAAATTTTAATACAATTTAGTCTTAAATTTAAAAAAATGAATAGATACAGTATTTTTAACTAAACTACATCAAAGTTTTTTTATGTATTAAATTGTGTTTTAGAATATTTAAAATTTAACATTATTTAACACATTTTAATACAATGTCAAATTAAAAAATCATTTAACACATGTCATTAAGTTAAAACGACAACATTCATTTATTTATTTTTTTAATATTAAAATATATTAAAATTTGAGATATACAAAATTTTAATTTTATATCTAAATTTAGAAACTAAAAATATATTTTATATATATATATATATATATATATAATTTAGAAACAAATTATCTTATACAGGTAAAAAAAACATCTTAAGATAATGGTGCTTGGAGACGTGTAAGGATTGCATGATTCATAATCCTACTTAATACATTTAGATAAGTTAGATAAGGTAATGTGGTTTTGTTGTATGCTGAGATAAGATCATTACAATTAGGTAACAACCATAAAATAGTAAAGTAATACAGTAAGAAAATCGAATAAGTTAATTTTAATAGTAAATACGCAAACGAACTTTCAAAATGATTTGGTAAAATATTTCATATCTGTCTTAAATCTACGTCACTGTTACTGAGTCTCAAAAACTTGAGTTTCTACAATATATTAGGTAGAGTTGTAGTAATCCGGTTTGACCCGATTCAGTCCATCACAAGTTGATTATTTAGTAAGTTAACTCAATCCGATTCATTTATTAACGAGTTGAAAAAATTCGAACTCGATCCGATTTATCACGGGTTGGTGGATTAAACGAGTTGACTCATTGGTTCATTGTAAGATTTAAAATAAATTACAATTTTTTTAATTCAAATTTAATTAAATTTTGATAATAAAATGATGTTAAAGCCAAAGACAATTCAAAATAATAAAAAAATATCACACAATCCATTTTTTTATCACCATCTATAATATAATAAAAAGTGCTAAATAATAATATTGAAACAAAAAATAATAAATAATTAAATTAAATTATCGGCTCACCATAAATTCAATCCTAGGTTCTAAGTAAGTCGAGTTGAAAACTTGCATAAAAAAATTAAAATTTTTAAATCTAACCCGACTCAAATCCCATATAAACTGGTTAGAACTCACAACACTAATATTAATATTAGGTCATTGCATCAACTAGCTATTAGGAAACTAATTTAAATTCTTTTAATATAAAACAAAATTAAATATAATATATTGATTAAATTGAAAAGAATATTTATATATTATTTTTATTTAATATTATTTTACATTATATTTGTCATCGTCTTCTTTGTTTTATTTCTTGTGCACAAAAAATAAACTTGAAAGTATTAATTTAAACAGTGGAGAGATCAAATTAACCAAACTCATTATTTGTAATTAGCACTGCAATCTTTTTCATTAAAGAACTAGAATACATTAGTTAACAAATTAATATTTTTTGCATTACAAGTTTGTTGACCTAACATTCATATCAATATATATCAACATGTTTTCTCTAACCATATAAAATAGAGATGAATACTACAAAAGAAATGAATTATCTCTTAAATCATAATTAGATTAAAAATTGGAGCATATATTATACTATAAAAGGACTTCCCAATTAACACCTGGTTCTAGTATTCAGCTGAAAAGTTAATGGATAGATTTGAGAAAAAGTTCCATTTTTTTTCTAAATTGATCTTAGATATCATTATGTAATGTGATATTCAGAAACACATCAATTACTTATCATTATATGAAAAAATATTATTGAAAAATAAAACAAAAAAAAATATGTGGACCAAACCAAACTCATCCAAAAAAATACAAAGCGGACTTGCTCAAAAAGGTGTAAAAAAAACTTTTAACATTCGAAGTCTATACCTATTATTAGAATAAAAAAAATCAAAGAGCATTCTAGACGTCATAATATAGATATATTATTTTTATTTTTCTTTATTTTTTATTAATTTATTTGTATTTTGAATTTAATTTATTTATATTTTATTATAAATAAAATATTTTATGTGTATATTTAATACAAAAAAATTAATTACATATATAATTTTCACTATATTCAATAATATCAATTATAATCAATTTTATTTTCTGATCCTAAATAAATAAACCTATTTTCATAACGATTTTTCTCCCAGAAAAAGTTATAAGAACAATTAAAGTTCATTATTTTACATATTTCCAAACATTTTCACCACCTCCTTCTACAAAAACTAAGAAACAAATTGAGAAATAGAAAAAAATCTTAGATAATAATACAACGTCACTATCTCACCAAACACATTTAAAATCAACATCACAATAATTGTCACTAATAACTCTGGTGATTTTAGTATATAAAAAAATTTACACACAAAAAATCTCGAGATAAGCAATTAATTTATTATATCATATTACCTCTAAAAAAAGTTAACACAAATAGTAAGACTAAGACTTTCCCAAGTTGCACCATTTTATTCTAATTAATCTAAAAAAACTGTCAAAAAAAACTTGTATATGAAAAGTATTTTCCATACTCTAATGGTTATATAAAAATATTTTAGAATAAGAAAATTATGCATATAATTTTCCATATACTTCATAAAAGAATTATATCATTTAATATTGTGCACAATAGTTTACAATAAAACACTTTGATAAAATGTGTCGTAATTTATAATTCTCCAAACCATCCAAATAGTATAAGTTATAATACTTAATAAAACGAGTTTCATCAATCACTTTGAAAAAAATAAACACAGTTATTTCCAATCAATAGCTGAAATTTAGTTTACAAATATGCATTATTTAAATTATATTATGTGACATCTCAAAATATCATATACACATATAATATAATAGGATTCAGCTATTATAATATGTAAAAGCAGTTGAAAGATAAAGATAATAGTATTTAAATATGTATACAGTCATCCAAAAGACAGAGGGAATTAAAACGAAATCAAACTTGAGTACAAGTTTCCAAAGTTCTCCAAAATACAAGGCTATTGAAATTTTAAAGAGACCTAAAAAGTTTTCCAAAAGTGTCGAACTATATAAAATAAAAGCTAGGAGTTTTTCAAAATAACAAGCTAATCAACTAAGAGCTAGTAGAAGGCCTAAGTACTAGGGGCTGGGTCTTCTTCAACCTCCAAAGCTTGCTCCAATGGTACATCATCACCTACTGCTCACATCCAAAGGATTGGATGATCATCGCAAGGGAGAAGACAAACACATGCAACACATACAATGCAAGGGTGAGCTAGGTCTCAAACAAACATACAAATAATTTCAATTCAATCTAGCATTTCCAAGAACGTCCATACACACATAAACATGTAAGTCATCATAAACATAAATATTTATTTCACAAAACTCATTAAAGCAAGCATCCTATCATGTTAAGACTCCTAGACACGTCCGGACATAGAATGTATCTAGAGCTGGGGCGGGTTGTGCACTTGTGATGACCCCTACTGCTTTGCAAAGCCATTGCCGAGGGGTTCCACCCGACCATACACAAGGCTAGTCCGTTACTGCGGAATAGACCTTCAGTGATAGCGCCTACCCTAGAACCTCCCACTACTCCCACCACACGCGTCAATCCTCTCTAAGTGAGAATGAAAGACCGTTGGAGTGTTAGGGATAAACCCCCATATGGAAGCCTCTCACATTCATTCAATACACTAATTGATCCCACCGAGAGATCTTAATTTCATATTCAATCCGACCACTTTAAATCACATGATATTCCTCTTGGATCAATAATGTACCTCATAAACCACTTTGATTCATCAAACATAAAATTTCATAGTCATTCAAGTGCATTATTACTATATTGTCTCATATCAAACCCATACACCATCATACAACATCAACCATGTCATAAAAATAACTCATACATTACATACTTTCACAAAACCATCACTTATTAACACAAATTTCTTTAAGACTTTTAATTATCAATACTTAAGTAATTAAAACAGCTTGGAGACCCTCACCAATGGCTCCGGAAGGGTCAAAACCCCCAAAAACGACCTAAAGAACGTCCAAAACGGACATCCGGAACCCCACAAACATCAAAAACACTCAATCTGCCACACATAATTCGCTCAGCGCACCCCCCTGTGCGCTAAGCGAATTTTTGTCTGCAGAGGAAGCTAAATTATGCAGATTTTGACAACTCAACACCCCGAAATTCGTTCTAGACCTCTTCCCCAACTTCTAAGACCCCTAATTTACTCTACAGGTTGAATTAAACTTATTTACATGATTTTAACCTTTCCTAACTTCTTTCTCTAGTGATTAGACATTGCCATCAAGTCTAGAAACTCAATTACCTTCTCTTAGAATCCTAAGTTTTGTTTTACCATTTTTTTTTTCAAGTTTTAGATTCTTGAAATAGCCCAAATAAGTTCTAATTGACCTGCCTATTCTATTCCCACTGTCCAAAACAACCTCCAATCCAATTTGTTAAATTTGACCATCTCACTTCTTCTCAGTTGCCCTTAAACCAGTGATAACTTAATTAAACTAGCAACTGTTCTTCTAACAAATATCATACATCCAAAATCATCTCAAATACCTCAATCAACACTAAATTAAACTAGCAACTGTTCTTCTAACAAATATCATATATTTCAATTTCAACGAAACACACACCCTTGTTCTCATCAAAAACCCCAATCTGCATGCAAACAGCCACAACAATACATAACAGATTTTCCAGGCATAGACTTCACATTCCTAAACACACTTTCAGCCCATGCACAATACAATCCACACAAAAAAATAGAAGAGCCTAGCTTCCCTTACCTCTAGTGTAGACAACCAAGCTCAAGTAGGAACCCTAGACCACTTGCTTGCACTCCCAAAATGTTAGAATCACCTATAAATCATCAATTGATGATGGAAAACGAATCTTAGAACCAAATAGAAGCTAGATTATGGAAGAAAACGAAATGGGTTGCATGCAACAAGTTCAATCGCATGCTTACAATCCTAGGGCACATGAGAAAGGGGGTTTTCTTACCGGTTGGAGAAAACGGAAAATCAATCGGTAGAAACGTAGTTCTTGGAGTCCTAAAGGTCTAGGTAGCTTCAATTCGAGAAACAAATGGTTAGATTTTGGAGTTGGAATAGAGAGAGTGGCAAGGCAAGGAAGAAAAGAGAGAGTGCTTGAAAGAAAAAGGGAAACGTTCTTCTGAAGCACAATTTAGATGTGGGGTTTTTTTTTTCTTTTAGGAGATTAAGTCTTTTTACTTTACTAATTTTTGCCCAACCTAACCTATGCTGCCACGTGTACACACTTTTTGGTTATATTTTATAAGGCCTTACATATTCACTCTAGATGTAAATCTTTTAGACAATAATTACAAAAATAGTGAAATGTTATGTCTCGTATCCCTCCACTAAATTAGTGGTGGATCAGGAGATCAACCTGCTAAATTTAACCCGTTTTACTTGCTATATCTGTAACTAAAATCATAATTATTAACTATACATTTGTTTTACTTATTTTGAAAATAATTTTAAAATTTATTAAAGTAATAAAATATACCGATTAGGCTTATTCTATTAATAATTTGATCTAATTTTATTTAAAGTTATTGATTTTAACATGTCTCACACTTTTAAATATTTTTTCCCACCTTAGCAATAAAATCTATCAAAACCAATACTTTTATAATAAACTTACATGGAATTTATCAGTACTGTCAAAACGGATCACTCTGTTCGATTTTAGTCTGATCCATCACAGGTTGACCATTTACTAAGTCAATTCAACTTGGTTCATTTATTAGCAAGTCGAAAATATTTCAATTTGACTCGACCCATCACGGATTGGTGGATTAAACGGGTTGACTCACTTAATTACTAAGTTTTTTTTTAAATCCAAAAAAATAAAAATTTATTTGTAATTCAAATTTAAATAAATTTCACTGTAAATAAGAAGTAACATACGACTCAAGTGTAATCCAAAAACAATCTAAAAAAACGAATAAATAAGTTTCTAATATTAATAACTTTTGTGTCACTTGTCCATTTATAAAGATTAAAGTCTTGAATGAATAAATTTGTAATATTGGGTTCTCTTAAAATATCTTCTTGTTTATCCTTGTTTACCGTACAATAAGAAAAGTGTTAACTTGTTGAAACACAAAATAATAAATTATTAAATTAAATTAGGTGGGTTAGTGAGTCAACCGAGCAACTACTAATATTGAAACATAAAATAATAAATGATTAAATTAAATTAGGTGGAGTGGTGGGTCAATCCAACTCACCACAAGTTCAACCCGTGGTTGAAAATTTGTCCATATAAAAAGATTTCATTTTTTTAAACCCTAATTCAAATTCGTGATAAGTCAGGTTGACTTGCGAATTATATCTTATTTTGATAACACTAAATTTTATCTTATTTAACAAGAAACTTAAAGTCCCAAAGTAATACTATCTTTAAAATGATAAAAATATAAGTTAGTCTGTAAATATTTATAAATTTTTAAAGATACTAATTATGTAGTTTAATAGTTGTTAATAAATGTTTGAAAGTCGTAGGTAATTTTATATACACATAATATATATTTAATGAATTAAAAAATTTAAAGTGAAAAATGATGAAAAATTATCATAGAAATAGAAATGATATATTGGTAGGGGAGGGACCCAAAAAAAGGAATATTTATATGAGAAGAGTTCATACGCAATGTAATGAAGTTTTTGTACGTTGAGATTTGTGAGTGGTTGTAACATGTTTAACATATGAAATTTTATGCATAAAAATAAATTGCATAATAAATCGTCATAAAAATATTTTAGCTTTAAAAATTTGGCATAATTTTAGTTTTGAGCTTTTAGAATTAAAAAAAATGCAAAATGGTTATTTTAGTCATAAAATTCAAATAATTTAAAAAATGTTACATTACGTATAATTTAGTCTACATAAGGATTAAATGTATTTTAATGTATAAAATATATTTAAAACATTGTAAAATATGGAAGTAATAATTTTCAGGAATTTTTAATTGATTTAAATATTTAAATATTTAAATATTTAACGACTAATTGAAAAAATACACGCACCTTAAACAGGAAAAATCATTTAACTTTTAGAAAACTTGTTTAATCCTTCAAAATAAAATAAAAAATGTCTAAATATTAAATTTGAGAAGGTAAAACGAGTTCTTTAAATTGTATGAATGTGAGTTTGTGATTTAAAATCTAGGGTTTGATATTATATTTTACACGTTGAATTAGGGATTTATTTTTTAAAATTAAAAAAAACTAGTTACTTCTTAAACTAAACATGTTTGTGAATATGTAGAAAGGACAGGATGAAAATAAAACAAGAAAGAAAAACGAGTTTCCTAGGTCTTTTTATTCTTCTATTTGGGTTTTTAATTCAAATTTAGAGTATCAAGTTTAAAAAAATATAATTCCTAGATTTTTTATTTTAATATTTATATTTTCTTAATAAGTATTATAGTTTTAGAAGATGAGAGCTTTGATTTCAAATTTTTTTAAAAATGAGTTAATGTAATATTTTATATTAAACTCTTATTAATGACGTAGAAATAACAGCGAGATAGAAGAATAGGTATCTAATATAGTGAAGATAACGTGAATTGGAAATACAAAATCAAGAATATGTGGTGACAATGAATATACATCAACGCAGAATCGACAATATCTTTAGACTAAAAACGTGGTTATGAAAAAAAGAATATATGTCACTAAAAAATCATATTTCTTTCATAATAAACCACATAAAGGAAAAAAAAAAAACACACAATTGCAAGTTTTACATACTTGGTGAAATATTTTTGAAAGGATATTTGTAATGGTAAGCAATAGAATTATCACTTTCTCAACCACATTACATTAACATAAATTAAACAAAAACATAATCATATTGCCCCATTTTAAATGAAATTATGATTAACTTAAAATTAAAAAAAAAACAAAGAAATACCCCAATGCTAAAAATATCTGTTTAACCTATTTTTTGTGACAATAAAACAAAAGTTTCCTCTCAATAGCAATGACGTGTGGAAGGAGAGAATGACCTTCAATTTTTTTGTTGGGTCTGGAATGTATAAACTCGTTATTTTTCTCATGTGAGGAGATGATATAGTGAAAATTGTAAATTTCTTCAATGAGAAATACTTATATATATATATATATATATATATATATATATATATATATATATATATATATATATATATATATAACAAATAGTACTTTGATGTGTTGACTTTTAAATTTTTGTGACTAGTTGCACTGTCTACTCTACGGTCCCATATGTTTCTTCGTATTCTTCAACATCTCTGAACTACAACATGTACAACAACATTTTTCTATTTTTTCCTCGTCTTTATCAAACACCAAAAAAATATACTGTATGAGACAATAGTTTAAAAATAAGGATGTTGATATATAACTATCCAATTTTTCATTCAATACTTTTCTAACATCAATAAAATAATATTTTTGTTTTAAATATAAAATTTAAGATGAATTAACTAAAAAATACAAATGGTAATATTTTATTAGATATTGAAAAGGCAAAGAAACAGTAAATGAATCTCTTGAGTTATTTCTTGGTCTCTCCATCTTTGATACAAATCATGAAACAAAAACGTAGCTTAACAGGGTATGATAAGATAGATGATAAGATAGATGATAAGTTATTTATTGTGTGAAGCGATGTTTCCAGAGCATTCTACCTAGAAATGACACGAGGATATATGGAAATTAATAATATTAGTTTGCAGTTATTTATTAAAGGCAACTACCAATCAATGGATTTTCCAGTTAATTACGATAGTGCCTTTTCTATGATTTAAGATTTAGGGTTTATAATTTGTTTTTGTTGAAGACGGAATGTGGATTTGACTTGTATTTTATTAATATTATTTTTACCAAACGAATTAATCTCTTCTAAAGACCATTAATAAAATGTTACTTACATTGAACATCCTGTGTACGAGTTTTTAAGATTGAATAATTGAGTATTTATTAAGATTGAATGACGTTGTTTAAAATTTCAATTACTTATTAATTCAAGTTTGTATCAAATATTTGGTAAAATCCGTAAAAAAAAGTTAAGTATTAGATATAATAGAATGTTTTAAATAGTAATATTTTATTATTTTAATGTGAAAATATTAAAAGTATAAATAAATTTCTCTACTAAGCAATTTAATTATATAAAAAAACTTTATCTAAAACTTTTTTCTTCAAGGATTCTCATTCTTTTCTTTAAAATTTTGTGTAAAATCCCAAAAAAAAAATAGTATTTTTAGAAGTGGTGGTAGTCTAAAAATAGTGAGATTCGATTATTTTAATATTAAACGATTTTATTATAAATAATTTTGTTATAAATGAGTTTCATTATTTTAAAACGTACCTTAGAAACTACTTTTCTAGAATTCTCTACCTTCTCTCTAAGAGTTCTAACTCACAAGTCATCTATTTGACGATCAGGAGGTACCTAATCGACCACGACAACGAGGTCTACGTTTCTATCCGATCAGTTTCTTCAATAGAGCAAGTAAGTTTTGACTCCTTTTTCCCTTCCATTCCTAAATTTGTTTTAGAGGAATTTAATATTGTTGCATGTGTAATCATGCATCTCTTACTCGCTCTTGGTTCATCTAGAGTTCTAAGGACTCTGTCTGTTTGCAATTTGGTGTTTCGTAGATTCGTTTAGGTTTTCCTTGCGGTTCAAGTAATTGACGGAGCATTTTTAGAGTTGGACAGATTCTTTGAGAGGTAAGGGAAGCTAGAACATGCTTTGTTTGATGTCAATTGTGCATGTTTGAAAATTTAGAAATCTTGGACTAGTTGTATGAGAATTATGTCCTATGAGTAGTTGTAGAATAATGGATTGTGCGTTTTGATTACAAAATGATGAATTGTGATTTTGAAATGTATTGGATGATTATTTGATCTATTATTGGATGTAAAATATGTTAGAGCTAGTTTAGAGGAAGTGAAGTGGTGAAATTTTGATTTGGGAGTTAGTTGCTCTAAAGGTCAATTGGGATAGTCTTGGTAAGTCATTCAGGACTTATTAGAGTTCTTAAGTCACTTAAACAGTGCCAAAAGTGGTAGAATGCAATTTGTGTTCATAGGTTGAGGTTTGGTAGATTTTGAAGTTCAATTTGGTTAGTAAACACTTTATAATGAGGTTAGGGTGGTTTAGGCACACTTGGTTAAGTATAATTAAGTATATAACACGACTTAAGAGTGTTAGAAGTTGGGAAAGATGCATAGAATAGGTTTTGAGTGGTTGAGTAGTGTAAATTCTGCAGTTTTGGTGCTGTAGAATTATGCAATCTCGCTGAGCGAACTCCCCGCTGAGCGAGAGGTGAGTGAGCATAACCCACTGTTTCTGTTTACGCTCAGCGAACAGACTTTATGCGCTGAACGAGTGGGCTTTAGGTGAGCGAACAGACTCGGTGCGCTGAGCGAGATGTTAGAGTCTGGAACCACTGTGAGTTTTATTCACACAGTGAAATGGGTCGCTGAGCGAGTGATTTGGGGTCTGGGGTACTGTTTGTGTATTCGCACAACGAGTTGGGTCGTTGTGCGAGGGAACTCTGTATTGCTCAGCGAGTGTATGCGCTAAGCAACTGGTCCAAGTTGTTGGTATGCTCTTTCTTTCTTGGTTTTTAAATGATTTAATTGTATTGATTCAAATGGTTATGTTTGTATTTGATGTATGTTTAATGATGTTATATGTTTGGATATAGTGTGATAGTATATGCTTATTGATATGGTTTCACGGTTGGTAACATGGGTTCCACGGAGGAACTCCTTCGGTACGGTTTAAAGTGTTTTAGAATGAATACAGGGAGCTCAGTATTAGGGGTTATCCTAACACTCTAATGATCTTTCATTCTCAAGTAGAGAGGATTGATACATGTGGTGAGAGTAGTAGGAGGTCCTAGTGTAGGCGCTACCTAGAGGCCTATTGCACGGTAACGGATTAACTTTGTATGGGTGATAGAGTGAAACCCATTGGAAATGGCTTTGCAAAGCAGTAGAGGTCATCACAAGTGTGCAACCCGCCATAGCTCGGTATTCATTCTATGTCCGGACAGTCGATTTAGGTCTTTGCATGTTAAGATATTTGGATTGGATTAAATCCCATATGATTCTTATATGAAATGCTTTAAACTTATGATGTATTATTTTGTATCTAGCTTACCCTTGCTTTTGTATTGTCTCTCTTTGTATGTTGTTTCTCTTTTGCGATGATCACCTAATGGTGTAAGCTTAGGGATTCACATTTTCAGTTGTTCGAACTAGAGGTGAGGGAGAAGCAGATGAGTTGTTAGATAGATCTACAAAAGTAGATATCTTCTTTGAAGGAGATTTGTTTTACCTAGTTGTTCTTATAACATCTATGTAACGTTTCATTTTGATAGATTTATACTATTAAAATGGGATGTTACAGTTTGAAGATCAAAGACAACCGGAAGAATTCTTAATGTGAGATATTCATTTTTAGTCGATCAGTTTCTGTTAAAGAGTAAGTTGATTTTTACTTTTTTTTATTTAGGAGTTTTGCATGTATTTGTGTTCCTTTCTAATTTGAGGTTTGAGTTTTCTCCAAAACTCTCAATTGATTAGTGTAACTGAAGGTATGTCATGATCAAATTGTTGTGGATTGTAAAAGCAAATAGAATTCGTGGAACTGTGAAAAGGATTTTAGAGTCTTTAGAGTCATTTGATTGTCAAACAAGTAAGGAAAACTAGTTGTATGGATTTTAACCATTAGACATGTCTTAATTAATACTTATGTGATAATATGGTAACTGATCTGTGAAATTGAATTGAAATGTGAAATTTGGTATGTTGAGTTGCTTGTAGAAGTTGAGAAATTAAGTTGAACTTGTGAATTCATGTGCTTAAATGGTCTGTAGAATGCTAATCTTGCTCCTTGATGAATGTGAAATGTTAGATTTGGCTATTGTGGGATAGTTATTTGTTGTTGAACTTTGTTTGGATAATAGGTTAGAGGAATGATGCATTTTTTTTTCTATAATTGACTTTTGGCATGTGAAATTTTGAAAGAGTAGTTAGTAGGGGAAATTTGAAGTTTAAGGTCTGTTGTTACATGATTTAGAACTTGTTTGGATACCTAATTTACTAATATATGATTAGAAATGTGTAGAATTTGAGTGGAGAGATTTTAGATGGTGAGTTGGAGTACGTAGTTTGAATAGATGACAAAATGATCCAAATGGTATTTGAGTTTGAGTATAAACCTGTAGGTGAATCAAATTCAATGTTTTGGATGTTAAATTGAATTAAGTGTGTGTTTAGGGATGTATTAAGTTAGGGAATTAGGGTTTGTATAGTCATAATTCTATAGAAGCAGCTGTTTCTGCAAAATTATGCAAGCTTGTTGGGTGAATAAAGACTCGTTGGGCAAGTAAAGGCTCCTTGGGTGAGTAAAGACTCGTTGGGCAAGCAAAACCCACTATGTTTGCACTTGATGGGCAAGCCTTTGCCGTTGGGCGAGAAAAGGCCATTATTTTTGCATTGCTTAAGTGAGTTTTTGCATTGGGCGAGTTAATATGGAAAGTAAATATTGGTTCTACAGTGGTTGGAGGAGAGTTTTCACTGGCGAAGAAAACCCTCTATTTTTGTTTTTGTTGGGTGAGATATTTTGGATCGTTAGGCACATGTTGTCTGTAAGTTCTTTTATTTATTTCTTGATTTCTCTAAGTTATGTCTTGTTTGATTTTGAATTACATTATACTCAATTTGATGTTTATTGAGTGATATAAATATGATTGTGAGTATGAATGATATGTATGTGAGAATAATCTTAATAAGAGGTTTTGTGTTTGAGACAATTATTGTATATGCTTAACAAAAAAAATTCTAAAAGGGTATCCTGATATTATACCAACCATTCAACTCATGTATATATGAATGGGGTGGTAGAGAGAATGACAAAAGGTCTTTACCCTAGACTTTTGAGTCTTTGAGTGAAAGATTAACCTCACGAGTAGTAGGTCAAGTTATCCTTATTTATAACTCTACATAGTACAAATACTATCATGGATGGAAGTCTTCATTAAAGTATATGTCAAAGCATCATATTCGGATAATTGAGTTTATTGTTAATTGCCTGCATAATTATGTGTTTGATAGAATGTTGTAAGTGTTGAATGAAACTTTATATGTTATTTTGAACTATGATAATTTCTTTTGTATATTAACTTACCCTATTTTGTTTTTATGTGTGTTTTGTTTTCTCTTTTACAATAATCACCTGTTGGTGGAAACAAATGATGTTATAAATGACAACATTTTAACATATATATAAATATATATATATATATATATATATATATATATATATATAGTATAACAACTTATCTCTTGCAAAAGACTTAATATTACATATATATTTGTTGATATAATTATTACTTAAAGATAATTCTAACAATATTTAATATTTTTTTCTTATCTAAATCCTATATACTATTTTATTTAGTAACTTATATTATTAATAAGATATTAAATCTTTCAAAAATTTATAAATAATATATTAATTATCAAACTATTAAAAGAAAAATAAAAGATCAGTTATTTTAACAATTTTCTATCACATTTCTTCACAATACATTTTAAATACTATATGCAAATTTGGATAAATTATATTATTACAATATTCATAAATTATAGAATATAGCAAATATATATATATATATATATATATATATATATATATAATTAGTTTAATTAAATTTCAAGTTTGTTTATAAATTTATGTCTTTTTAGTTGAGTCTTGATTCAAATTTTTATTAGATAATTAAAAATTTATATTTTTGGTTTTAATTGAATTGAATGATTGTTATTTTATTCTTATTTCTTATTTTCTTGTTTTTGTTTATAAAGGAATATAAGATTTTAGATTATTAATATAAAATACTATTATTATTAACATTGCTCTACATTAATCATAAAACTTCACATTTTTATAAATTAAAAAAATGCAAAAATGACAAATAAGATAATATTTACCCTATCTAATTAATAAAAAAAATTAAACAATAATTTAATTGAAAAACATATAAATGTTGAATATTTAATAAATAAAAAATAAAAATAAAGATTCAATTAAAAATATCGAAAAATTTGAAACTTAATTAAGTCTATATTATTTGATATTTATATATCTCGATGATAAAGTAAATTTTACAAAATATTTTGGATTCTTTAAAAGATATATCCTAATTAATAAGAACCCTCAAACATATTATAAATCTAACTTTATTGTTTTAGCAGTGTACAAAAATAATTATACAGAATGTGTATTTTATCTTATGTGAAAATATCACTCAAAATGTGTATTTTACCTCAGTGTTATGAAAGCATCACTACAACTCTTGCATGATTTCATCTCAGTAAGAAAATATTCACATGTGGAAACATGTCTAATTCTTAGGACAACTTACTCCAATACAACACATTCATTAGAACTATGTGAAAAAAGTTTAAGGTTTAATGAGATATAATTTTTTTTTTGCCTTTTTTAATGATGATCCATAACTCTTTTATTGAACTTAACTTAGGAAGATGAAATTAAAAATTAATTTACATACTTCTAATTACGAATGTTATCCAAAACTACAATGATAATGATACATATATTTTTTAAGTGTTTTCACAAACTTCTACCTCCAATTCCATTACAACCTTTATTCTGGATTATTTATAAATGAAAGATGAGTTTTTTTTTTTTTTTTATAATTTTGTAATACAGAACACTCTCAAATTATCCTGCAAATTATTAAATCACAATACCAAATCTTGATTTCCCATAAATTTAATCAACTATAAATTATTCTTTAATAAAGTTATAATAAAAAGGTAAAGTTATTATTGTGTATTTTATTTTTCTTTATTCCGCATCTTCAAATCTTCATTTTTCCTTTATAATCAATCCTTCACATATATTGAAACCTCTGGAATATTTGTCACTCCTTTCAGCTATGGCCGATTGAACCGTATTTTCCAATTTATTTTTTCATTTTAAATATATTGAAAACATATACAACTACATTCTCTAATTTATAATGAATCTTTTAAAAATTATACAATCTAAAATACAATTAAAACACATATCAGATTATATAATTTAAAAAATATTTTCATATTTTGAAATCTATTTTAAAATATATATTCCAAATTTCAGAATATATTTACAAATCTAAAAATATATTTTTTGAATTTCAAAATGAAAAATCCAAATACATTTGAAAAATATTTTTCAAAAGGCATTCAAAAATATATTTCAAACATTTTCCACCATCACAGCCAGCCAGAAGAACAGCCAACTTCCAATCCCATATAAGATAAAACAAACTTCAAAAATTTTCCAAAAAAATGCTCTCTTCTCACCAATAAAAAATCACACACCAGTAACCAATATAACCAAAATTGAACAGGAAGGAAGGTGAAGGAGTAGTCTGCACAGCATAGAGAATGACTAGATTTAAGGTTTTTTAATATAATTTTAATGAAGGGTAAAATTGAATTATTAAATTTTATGAGAGTGCAGGAAGAAAAACAAAGAGATACAGAAAAAAACAGCCCAAAAATTGACTCAAATTTGGAAATCAATATGCATTTTTGAGCCCAAACTTACAAATATCTTATAAGATTATTTACTAATTCCTTAATAGAATTTCATGACATTATTTCAAGATGTTGATTATATTTTCCTATATCCAATGAACCAATTACCTATTGTTTTTTAATCAGTGTATTCCATGTTAACATCATTTAGACTTGTGATAGTGTATTTTAGAGCATGTTTAGTTTTCAGTATGAAGGTTAACAAATATTCAAAAAGAAATTCATGTATATATTTTTTTTCTTTTTTAATTGATACATTGATTTTAAACTGGGTTTTATTACAGTTTTATATTGAAATTTAGTTTGAAAGAAGGTGAGAAGTGTTGCTTTTACAAAATCAATTTGTAAAATTAGGTGAAGAAAGTTCTTACAAATTACTTTTCATGTAAATTTTATAGGAAATTTCCTAAAACCCTCATTCTTTATGTTTTTTTTTTAAAAAAAAAAACTGTATCTTTCTGCTTGTCTTAGTGATAAATCTATGCAAAATTGTGCAGAGAAACTGAAAAAAAATATCAATTAATCAATCTAATTCATTGTGTGTTTAAGTAAACAAAATAGTTATAAAAAATACTATTATCTTCAGAGATATTTCACTCCTAAACAAAGCAGACTCAGTTTTGTCACCTTATAAATACAACATCTGAATGTCTCAATTCATATACATATTATAAAAGAAATAGACATACAAAAAATAATAATTATATCTAGGTTTAATACCTATTTTGGTCCCTAGTTTTGTAGGGTTTGTTCAAAGTTGTCCTCCTTTTTTTCAGAAGTTCACTAACGTCCTATCTTTTGCAAAAGCGGTTCACGTTAGTCCTTTTTGCTTACGGCGTTAAAAAGGTTAACGGCAGAGTTGCCCAGCTGGCAAAAAGTTGATGACTTGTTCACTTATTATTGACGTGGCACTGACACGTAATTTGAGGTGTTAATTACGTTTAGGATTAAAATCATGTGGAAAATGTAAAACAGAGCGTTAAAATTAGGGCGTGAAATTTAGGGATTAAAGACGTGAAAGTACCTTTAGAATAAAACCAATTGGTGAATTGGAGCGATTTGGGGTTCAACAATATGCTTTCAATTTGTGTTGAGATTGAGTTCATGGTTTGTTCAACATCGTGGTTAGTTCAACAACGTGGTTTGTTCGAAGACATGGGGCAAAGGATATTCACATTCCTCACATGGTGGAGTGATGCTGCAATTTGGGTTTTTGCATATTAGGAGTTTCCTGATTTGGGATTCTAGGGTTTTTTGTGCAGATTGTGTGATTGAGGTTGAAGAAAGAGGAAATTGAATAGTATCGTTTCTTTCTTCTTCTTCTTTTTTTACTATGTTCTTCACATGGTTTGCACACCTGCCACTACAAAGAGCATTGAATAGGAGAGGAACCAACCTAACTTACAAACTTTACAAACCCTAATAACTACACAAACCTGCTCCGTAACGCCTTTGATGGGAGCGGCTGGGAGCGGCGGGAATCAAAACAACGCCTTCGACATTGACCATGGATTCAAGGTTGAGCGCGAAGGCGAACTTCACCGTTTACGGATTCACCGTATCGAGCTGCACCGGTACCAGACATTGAATATTTCCACGTCATTTATTTCTATTCTCAAAATGTACACCTCAAATTACGTGTCAGTGCCACGTCAATAATAAGTGAACAAGTCATCAACTTTTTGCCAGCTGGACAACTCTGCCGTTAACCTTTTTAACGCCGTAAGCAAAAAAGACTAACATGAACCGCTTTTGCAAAAGATAGGATATTAGTGAACTTCTGAAAAAAAGGAGGACAACTTTGAACAAATCCTACAAAGCTAGGGACCAAAATAGGTATTAAACCTTATATCTATAATAAATAATGTTCATAATTACTATACGTTGATCTTACATCATTGAAAAATCTTTCAAGTCTTTGTTCTCTTGAGATCATACAGCAGTACATGGTAAATTAATTTCTTAATTTCTGTGTTACTATGAATGTATTATAAAAAAAAAGTTGTTCTTAAATTAAAATAGCCAGTTTTTCTTTTCACAACAATTAAAATAATATGTTAAATAAAATAATTTAGATGAGAAAAAGTTAGATGTTAATAAAATAATAATAAGAATAAATAAAACCTGAAAGAAAAACTCATTACATCAATATATTTATCTAAATTCATGAAATATGTCTTAAAGAGTTGATACTTTATTTTATTTTATATTTTTTATGGTTAAACATATTTTTATTCATGTATTCTCCATCTCTTTATTTTAAAAATTGTTTAATTAATTTTTTTAATTATTATTTATAACAAAAATGCTTATAACATTATCCACTAACATATAATCAAGTCTTTGACACAAACCCTTTGAATAGGAATTTGAGTACAATGTTCAAGTGGCTCACACCAAGTCAACTAGAGACACATTATTGTCACTTTCATCTTCACAATAGTTGAGCATCTCAATCTAATGTCTTTGTCATTCAACATAGTGTTTCACTTCTAAACTCCACATCGCTAGGTACATGTGATTCCACATAGTTAATATTTCCCTTCCATTGATCCAAACATTTTGCAAAATAATTGAGAGCCATTTCCTTACATTGGTTTGACTTTTTAGTACAATAATTGAAAAGAAGTTGACAATCAATTTCACAATAATATATATTTTACAAAACTTATACTCATTCAATAACAAAAAGTGAAGTATTTTGCATTATTGAAATATTAAATGCATTTGTTTTTCCTTGAATATACAACACATATAAAACATTAAAATAATTTAAAATATCTAAGGATAGGGATGTGAGATTATAAAAATTAAAATGTGTGGTAATTCTAGTTAGAATATTTCCACATTATTATCATTAAAGAACTCAACTTTTCACCAACTTATTTATAATCAACAAAAATGTCCTTTTTAGAGTGAACTATTTGTAAAAGACAAATTTCATAATTAGTGTAATTTAGGTTTTATGATTGGAGGCTATGATCAACCAAATATACACTGAACTTTGTAAATCACAAGGAAACATAAAATAAAATATGGTCATAGGAATATATATATATATATATATATATATATATATATATATATATATATATATATATATATATATATCAAATGGACCAGATGAATGGGCTTTATCGGGTATTATGTACCCGAATTAAACGCGTCCTAGCCACTTAATAAAAAGAGAGCGGCGCAGATTCCGGCATTGCCTCCCACATGTATTTCACACACAAACTACCTCTTTTTCTTCTTTTATCTTCTCACAGTTTTAAAAATTCATCTCACTTTTTCCACGCATCATATTAGAGTGAACCAATTAGAGTCTCAGAATCACTCACTCCATCCTTCTGTAACCGTCACCAGAAAAGAAGGCTATGCCCACTAACGACGATTTTCAAGGTATTTTCTTTATTTTTTTAAATTTAATTCAATATTTGGAGACAAAGATTTCATTTCTTGCTCCCATGAATCTTTCTGTTGCTCTGGATGAGGGAGTGAGTTTTTGTAAAGAAATGTAGGGTTGAAGAGAAATGTGTTTTCTGATCAAGGGTGTTTGATCAATTAGGTTTCATCCATAGGTTTGAAGTAATAGTTTGTTAAAGAATGTAAACTTTGATAGGGTTCGGTGAAATTTGGTGTAACTCTTATGATGTTGGTTTCTTGATAGACGAAAGATTGAGTGAACATGGAATCAAAGGGGGATCAGAGCTGGCTTAGTTGTTACGCCATTTGTATGGATTGGGATATTACTACCTGCTAACTATTTGCATGTGTTTTTCTATATGTTTCAGGCGTTTCAAATTGCTATGTGTTTAAGAGCCGATTGCAAGAGTATGCCCAGAAGGCCGGGCTGCCCACTCCTGTATATGAAACTATCAAGGAAGGGCCTTCTCATGAACCTTCTTTCAGGTCAACAGTGATAGTGAATGATGTTCGGTATGATTCTTTGTCTGGATTTTCCAATCGTAAGGCAGCAGAACAGTCGGCTGCCGAAGTTGCTTTGGTGGAGTTGGCCAAATCTAATGTTGTTAATCACTCCATCACTCAACCTGTTGTAAGTAGTCTTTTAACCTTATCAACTTTTTGTGGATCCCAATTGTGTATTTTCACATGCAGTATATGGTGCTACCATTATATAGGTTTCTGAAACCCTTTTTGACCCTTGAAACCATGTTGATTAGTTGTTTTTTGTTTGTTTGTTTGTAAAGGGGTGCTTTTTCTCCCGTTTTCTAATGCAGTTAATGTTGTTTAGTTGTTTTTTTTTGTTTGTTCGTAAAGGTATGCTTTTTCTCCCGTTTTCTAATGCAGTTCATGTTGTTTAGTTGTTTTTTTGTTTGTTTGTTTGTAAAGGTATGCTTTTTCTCCCGTTTTCTAATGCAGTTTTTCGCTAGATGAAGTAACTAAAGTCCAATGTAGGTTGAACTCTCTTGAATCTAAGCCTCAATATGCCTTACAAGGGAATTGGTTGGGCCTAATGCATGTATTTGAAACCTTTTTCCTCGACCATTTTGCAAAACACTTCCCTTTACACTTTTCAAATCTACTAATCTTATATAATGTTCTATTCCTGTTAATTTCACCACCAGCTTTCATTTTTACCTCATTAGTATGTTCTTATTTTTGTTAGATTGATTGTTATTGTGTGCTTAAACTATGATGTATTCGTAATTGTTTATCATGAATTTCTTTTAATCATGTTTAGTGTGCATTATTATATTTAAGATAGTAGTCATCCCACTTCCCACTATAGTGTTTTCAAAGTTTGCAACTACACACAACCATCCGAGACTGATAACCATTTTTAGTTAGAACATTTTTTGGCCAAGTATGACTTCACTTTGCAGATTATATTTTCACCCACCTAAATCATTATTTGATTCTTGGAAAATGTATGATTAGTAGTCATCTGATCTGACACTTTTAAGAGCTTTTAGCTCCGTTGCTCAATTTATCTTGGAGATTCGTGCTTGTTGTATTGTCTCTGAACATCTAGTACTTTTAGTTTCAGCATTTTGGTCTCCTTCACTGCCTCTGACCATATTAGTGGTGTTACTTCCAGCATGAAACAGGATTATGCAAAAATTTACTTCAGGAATATGCCCAGAAAATGAACTATGCAATGCCTATGTATCAGTGCAAAAAGGATGAAACACCTGGTCGAGCATCAGTATTTTCATGTACGGTGGACATTGGAGGTATACTCTATATTGGGGGAGCAGCAAAAACCAAGAAGGAAGCAGAGATTAAAGCTGCCAGAACTGCTTTATTAGCTATCCAGTCAAGTGCATCTCATGCTTCCCAAAACCAGGTTGGCCATCCACAGTTGACAGTCCTTCCATGCAGGAAAAGGGCAGCAGAATCTGTTTCGATAGCCGATGAGAATTCAAATCCCCCAAAGCCTAAGAAAGCACGGTTTAAAAGGAAATCTTCTAAGAGGAAAAATCCCAGAGATAAGTTAGGCCCAATTCATACTGAAAACGTGGGTATTGGAACAAATATTAATCATGAAGTAGAAACACAAGCAAGTGTTAATGGTGAATCAGGCCTGCAAGAAATGAAATCTGAAAAATTCACTTCAGAAGTCATGAAGAATTTAGAGGATGGAATATCATTTAATTATCCTGATAAAGAAGCATATGCTGTGGAGGGTTCTTTTGTTTTTGAAAATGGAAAGTCAGCAGAAATATATTCCAAGGAGAACAATCTTGGGACTGTTGTTACGGATCTCTCTTCAGTGTCTAATGGTGACATATTGGAAACAAGTGTGGAGATGAACAAACAGCTATACAACGGAGAAATGGTTTCAGACCATTGTGTTGTGGGGGGTTGAGGCTTAAAGTATTAAATTATTAGAATGCAAAGATTAAACTATTAGCACGGAAGATAAGATTCAAGCAATGCTGGTAATTTATTAATAGGAACCTTGAGGATTCCAACTGTTTTTCTTTGTTGGGTGTCACTCAATTAGGAAAGTAAAATATAGGATGTGATAATTCTCAAAGCATGTTGATAATTTTTATGAGTGATCTGATGAGGATGTGTAACACCATTTATTTATATTGTATTAGAATATTTGAGTTATGTTCCTTTTGTCCACGACACGGAGCCTGGATTTGGACGGGTTTGAGTTTTTATGAAAAGTGCAGTTTCCTTTTAGAGTTTAACTCTAAATTTGAAATGTGTATAATAAAAGATTCATTCCATGTGTTGGTTGATGAAAACTCTTTAGTGTGTGTTCTGTACTTTTCATTCAACTAAAAATTATTCTGAATTTTAGTGTTAAGGTTTTAATATTAATTTATTTTTAAATTAAAAATTTAAATAAATTATGTATTACTTTAATTTTATTATTCTGTTTAGTAATTAATGTAAATGATTTAAAATGTCACATCGGAATGAAAGAGGAACAGACATTTCATCTGATGATTCAATGTCGGATTACATATCGGCCTTAACCACCTCTCATGAAAGGTCATGCGTCAGGATGTTAAGAAGATTGATATCCGATAGGTTTAAGTCATTTTGTTTTCGATTCTATGTCTCAATTTTAAGTGGGTGATCGTTTTCTTTTGTCTCAATCGGTCCATAAATTTGTAAAAATGAGTCAATTAAGCTTTTTTCATTAAATTATTATTGACGCTGTCCAACTTTGCTTACATTATATTATGTGGAATTTGTTATTTAACTTATGATTATGTTTTGTATAAGTGTTATATGACGTGATCTTTATGTTATATTATTTAATTGTATGACACCTACCATTTTAAATGAGCTATTAAACGACGCCGGTTTTGACATTTGTTTGTGTAAAAATGAAAACCTAATTAGTTCCTTCTTCTTGTTGTCGTTGTGATTCATTAATCCACCGTCATCTTCTTCCTGTTGTTGTTGCGACTCATTAATCCACCGTCATCGTCGCATCGTCGATCCCCTTAGGCCCTGATTTCGGCAACCGCCGTCTCCTTGTCGCTGGAGGTAGTCGGTCCCTCTTGGTGTTTCTCTCCTCTGTTTGTAGAATTGTCGAATCACATAGTTATGGGGGAATACTGAATGACAGAATAAGCAGAAACCCCATAACCCCAATACCTTCCTATGTGATCTTGAATGTACACCAGAACGGTAACTGCTGTCAGAGTCCCAAAACTTATGAAGAACACGAACCAGTTGAAGAATTTTATCATCTGATTTTTCTCGATGCTGCTGTCTCAGTGTACATGTCCTCTCTGGAGAAGGAGCCGATGTGCTATTTACTTATTAACTGCTGTAAACCTTCCAAGACTGAAAGTGAACAAAAGCAGGAGCAACCAACCGCGGGCAAAGGCTGTCACTCCGTCGACGCCCCCGTCTCCGGCGACGACCAAGGCGCGAAGAACGGAACCCTATCAATTTTCGCCGGCGGGGAGGAATCAACAGTGAAGAATCTGGAACCCTTGTTTTCAGTGATGGGGAAAGTGAACTACATGGGAGGGAGTGGGAAGGGGCAATTCAAGAAATTGGCGAATCAGGTGACGATAGCGTCGACGATGGTGGGGCTGGTGGAGGGAATGGTGTATGCACACAAGGCGGGGTTGGATGTAGGGTTGTACCTGGAGGCGGTTTCCATCGGCGTGGCCGGTTCGAAGTCGCTGGACTTGTACGGAAAGAGGATCTTAAAGAGGGATTTTGAAGCGGGGTTTGCTGGGTTATTAAGGGATTGGAAACAAACAAATTTCTTTTTTCTTTTTCCTTGTCATTTTCCTTATTTTCTTAATGATTCTATCATTGTTGGTACTATAAATGGGTATAGTTTGATTTCCTGTGTAATTGGGCAGAGCAGTGTGATCTTCTTGTTGTCGGATGTATCACGAGAAAGGTGAGTGTGAGAGAGATAAGAACTTCAACGCATCAAAATGTAACAAGAAGCTGATTGGTGCAAGGTTTTTCGTCAAGGGTTTGGACAGTTGAACAAAACTTAATAACAAATTAAATAAAAAATTCCACATAATATAAGATGTATGCATATGTGTGCATTACGTCATCACAGTTAGACAACGTCAGTGATAACTTAACGGAGATGGCTTAATTGACTTATTTTTACAAGTTTATGGTCCCGATTGAGACCGAAAAAAAAACCATTATCCATTTCAGATTGACATACAAATACGAGAAACAGACGAGGTTTTAAACCTATGTGATAATATGTGAATTATTTATACTTAGAGATCAATAAATTTAGATTTTAACAAAATTAAGTCGCTTCAAATACATTTAAGGAGAAAATTCACTAAGAAAAAGATGTTAGAAGGATTTATAAAAGAGACAGAGAAAGATCATAATGTGAGTAATGAATAATGTGAGTAATGAATGTTTATCAGTTTTAATCAAGATTAGTTGTTACTTATGATTTTTTAAAATTAAATATTTACCCTTTATTATATAAATATTTAATGAATCACGTGTATGTTTTGACTCAATATTACTTTTAATTTAAAAAGTTTATTTAGATATTTTATTGAGTGTACGGTTTATAATTTATCATAATAAGTTATATATTAATCTCATACAAATTTAAGTATATTGAGATGACATAAAAAATAATGTAATAGGCAAATCATTATTTTGAATAATATTAATTTGTAGTAAATATTTAATATTTTTATATTTTTTATTATGTGTAAATAATAATAAAAATACTAGATGCTTTCCAGACATAAATTGTGACTTTTTCTCTTAAAAATAAATAATATTTGAACTTTAATTTTATTAATATATTTAATAATTAATGTAAAATATGTAATTTTGATAATTTTTATTTTTACTACTCATTGTTTAACATGTATTGTGAAATAAATAGGTGTATTTGCATGTACAATTCAATCTAAGTAAACGAATGAAGATAAAATAATTCAATCCTTAAATACCTTGAGAGATAAAAAATTCATTAAAATCTTTTATGTAAATTTTGTTCTTTTCTTAAGAAAAATAAATTCTTCAAAGTTGTCAAATATGTTTCGTATTTTTACATTTATGTATAATCTTATAAAATTAAAATATAAATAATATAACTAAAATGCAGAACAAAAAAAATGACATTTTTAAATTTTTACACCTTTCAATCTAAAAGTCTTTATAAATCACAAAACACTCTAGAAAATATAATTAAAATTTTTTAGGATAATTTAAAATATATTCTAAGATACATTTCTAAACAGCAATTTCTTTTATTTTCAATATATTTTTTTAAATTCATTTTCCAAAATAATAACAGAAAGGTGACTTTGGTGTTTTCTGAGATATCTTAAACTCTAAAGTGAGATTTTTTTATAATTGTATTTCATACCTAAAGTTTAATTTCGAAATACATCTTGAAATTCTCATTTTTTATTTTATTTTTGTTCACAATATCAATACAAGATTCTTTTAATATATTCTGAATAATACTTTATGAGAGATTCAAAACATTATTTTGGAAATTACACAAACTCTAAACCCACGACTGGGTACAAGCCTCTATTACTAATTATTAATTATCAGAAAACAATGAGATCTGCCCAAACACTAGAACTCAAAACGACGGCGAAGGGCAGAGAAGTGTGAATTACGGTTGAGAATGCACGGTAGGCCTCGCAAAGCGCTGAAGCAAGAAGATGAAACTGCTTTATCAGCGAAGACTGAAAAGCTTCGTTCACTGCAAGCTCAGTTTCTTGCCAATCACCACAATCGCATGTTGCTTCTTCTTCCTTCGACTCTCTCTCTTTCTCTTTCTCTTCTCCTTCGATTAATTCAAATTGTGCAAATCTGGTTGGTTGCAGATATAGCAAGGAAGCGCTAGATGTGAGTGCGAAGCTTCTAGAAGTTAATCCAGAGTGTTACACAGCTTGGAATTACAGAAAACTCGCGGTTCAACACCACCTCACTAACTCCGATTCCGATCCTCATTCTATCTTCCAAGGCGAGCTCAAACTCGTGCGTGTTCACTTTCACTTATTGCGGTTCAATTATTTGAATAAATAATTAGTTTAATATTTTTCCTGTGAATCGATTTGCTAGAGTTTGCTATTTGTTTCAAATGCTTTAGGTGGAGATTGCGCTGAGGAAGAATTTCAAGTCTTACGGCGCGTGGCATCATAGAAAATGGGTGCTCAGCAAGGGGCATTCGTCCATCGACAACGAAATGCGCCTTCTGAATGGTTTTCAGAAGGCCGATCCTCGAAATTTCCACGCGTGGAATTACCGAAGGTTCAATACTGCTTTTCCTTTTGGTGTTCTCTTTTCAACCAGAGAAAGAAAATGATTCAATTTGAGAAATTTTTGTTTCTCTTGTTTGTTATTAATAGTTGAAAATTTAATTCTGGCATTTTGAAGAAAAAAAAAACACGTTTAAAGTGCAGTTTTGCGGAATAATTCTGTTTACCTCCTCCCGAATGCTAAACTAAACTGGTTATGTTGGTTTCCTTTTTTGCGTTGATATTACTTCCAGGTTTGTTACGGAACTGATGAAACGATCTGATGAGGATGAGTTGAAATACACGGAGGAAGTTATAGGAGCTAATTTCAGTAACTACTCTGCATGGCACAATCGTAGGTAGTTATAACTAGAAATTTACTCGTTCAAAGGGACATTCTTGTGCTTGCTGGCTGTGTGCTTTTTCTGTATGGAGCCAATTATTTAATTACATGAATTACATAAGTGTGTTTTTCAGAACTTTTGAATTGACATCGGACTGTTTTGCTTGTGTTTGTATGTTTATCTGAAAAGGCATGAAATTGAATGTCAGGAATAAAATTGTATCTTCGTCTTGTACATCTTTGTCTACATATATTTGTTTTGTTCTTAGGTTATGTCCTTGAAATAAGCATTGGCATTTAACAACTCTACATAATTAAATGTTTTCCATGTGAGCCTTCGAGGTGCACTTTTGATATCTATGCTTGATCAATTGTGACCAAGAAAAGTGGTTTGATTTCATGTCAATAAGAACCAATTAGCTGCTAATTTGAAGCATTCTACAAGATTCTCCTGTAAGTGAAAAAAACTGAAAGCATATCATTGGATGCGTGTACTTCAAAAAATTAGCCCTTTTGTTGCTTGATATGGTTACATGCCACGTTCTATCGAAATATGAAACTGTCCTTTTCCCTTAAACGATCATCATGATGCAATGACTTTCATCATTCCAGAGATATTTTGACATTGTAGGAAAAAGTTTGTGTATCTGTATGCACTAAGTACTAATACTGCTCTTGCCCTTCATAAGTGGGAAACCCTTTTTTCCATTGAAGGCTTTTGCATAGTGTTTATTTGAACCAACTCCTTTCTTTAGGACTTTATTTCAAGGTTAAAATTTTACTTGTCTTGATCAACCAAATTTATTAATCTAAATAAAAAGGCTGAGAAAGGTGTATCAACTAATTTTACTAATGTATATTGCATTTGGAATTTTTCAGTGTGCTTTTATCTAATTTGCTGAAAAGAAAGGCTGAGGGATATTTCCCGAAAGAAAAATTTTTGGAAGAGGAGTTTGAACATGTTCACAATGCTATTTTTACTGATCCAGATGATCAGAGTGGCTGGTTTTATCATCTTTGGCTTATTGATCAAACCGTGAAAACTGATGCTCCTCTTCTTGTTTCGTCTTGGCCATCCCATGGATCTAGTATAACACTAATTGGGGACAACAGCCTTCAAGGTTGTCATTTGTCTCTTCTGAACGGTACACTATCAGACACTGCAACTCTACCGGTCATTCTTAATTTCAATCTAGCTGTAGAAGGAATAAACTCATCCACAGTGTCTATTAAATCTGAACTTTTAGAGGAGGAACTTGTTTGGAAACCACTTTCCATGAGCAATTCGAATACTGCTAAAGTTTGGGTTGTATATCTAAACCTTGGAAATATGGAGCTTCAATCGTCAAAAACCTATTCGGTAGATATCAGCATTGGACATTCTGAGGGTATTGTATCTTCTAATGAAAATCATTATGGTGATCCTTCCCAAATTTCCTTTAAAGTGTTTGTACAGACTGCATCTATTAAACATTCTGAAGGACAGGGTGGGAAAAGGACTACATGGAAGAATACAAATTTCCATAAAATTGATCATTTTCAGGAGTCAGATCCCATTCTTTCTGCCGTTCAAAATCACCATATTCCAACAACTTCCAATTGGCACGCTGAGGAAATTGGGGAAGAAATAACTCAGTTTCGGGACTTATTGTCAGAGTATGATTGGTAAGGTTTATTTATTAAATAGATAACTTTATGATTTGAAATCCCACATTGGATGTTTTATTCCCATGTTTTTGTCTCTGTGTAATTCTAAGATAATGTGTACCCTTTTCTTTTTAGTAAAATTGGAAAGCTTACACTTGCAAGACTTTTGACTGCTCTTGATTTGTTATCATCTCAACATGATGGAAGAATATCTAACACTGAAGAAGTTCTTCAACTTTACACCGATCTGATTAAGTTGGATCCAACACATTCTCTATACTACAAAGACGAGCATAGTCTAATATCAATACAGCAGGTAATTTACTTTTCTTCAGAATTAGTTATCTATCATAACATGATCTCATTGGACTTTCACTGCTGTTGATAAAGATGTCAAATACTCTTGTGAATATCTACCTTTCATATATGTATTTGTGTTTTACTGAAAATGTTTTCCACTATGGAGAAAAATCAGTTGACTGGAGAAAAGGATTTAGAAAATACAAGATTTTTTTTTTAATGCTGGTTTTCTTACAAAATCGTGCTAGACTTTTGAAGCTTTTATCTAGCCATGCTGGTGTATTTTTATATTTATTTTAACTTTACAATTGTCCAATTGTCTGTTTCTTCCACAATACATCATTTTTCTCGTTTTATGTTTTGATGATTCTGCAGATAACTTCAACTAGGGACTCTTTACTACCATACTGCCACTACTATAGAGATGAAACAGAAACAATCACTGGTTATGTTTGTCTACGATTACAAAATCTATCATTGTCACGGCTGGGATCCATTGAGAATTTATTGTGGGTGCAAATGCTAGACCTTAGCCACAACGAACTTCAATCCATTGAAGGTAAAACTCGTGTATCTTGTAAATTTATTGTAGCTTAGTTTTTCTATCTGTTCAAATACAACAAGAACCTATCCATATTCCTTCTTAGTGGGGTCAACAACATGTATTCTAGCACACAATTGTGCTTAATTAAACTGTATAAAATTACGCTCTTCTATTTTGTCTTTAACTTACTCAACAAGATGCTTTACGTGTATTAGCAAACCACTAGTCATCTTCATGTTTCTATCCATGTTTCCCAGGCCAATGGAGCATAAACTATAATCCTTTTGAATCTATATAGCTTAAGCAGACTATTGATGTCAATAGTTTAATAAAATTTAATTAATTAATATTAATGATTTGGATGTTATTTTTGTTTCTCGCAATATAGAATTACTTAGTTTTATATAAAAAAAAATAATTTCCAAGTTCTTATGCAGCAGAATTCAATCATGAAAGGTTGTCTCTAGCTTAGGCTGTATCCTTGGCAAATCACTTTTGGAAAATTTTGCTTTTGACGTATCTAAAATTCAAATAAATATCATGCTGAATCTTTTGACAGGATTGGAGGCAATGCAACTTCTATCTTGCTTAAATCTGTGTCATAATAAAATTGGTAGCTTTACTGCTTTGGGGCCTCTCAGATTGGTTAAGTCACTTAAAGTGCTAAATATTTCACATAATGAGTTGGGTTGTCACTCGGTTGACACAACGAGATACTTATGCCCGTCTCCTCTATCTCACACTGAAGAATTTGCATGGGACCGTTTTGAAATCCTCACTGGCAATGTTAGCGCCACAAAATTCTGGGAAGCTTTCTTGATTTTTGGAAGCTTGGCACTGACAGAATTAAACATAATAGGGAATGCAGTAGCCGATGAAAACTTCAGGTCATTTCTGGTCAAAGTTTTACCAACGCTCAAGTGGCTAGATGACGAAGAACTATCTTGACCAATCTTGGCTTTTATGGATGCGTTTTATCTTACTGGTATAATGTGAAGTTTTTGCATTTGGTCCTTGTTGGCATCAGGTGCTACACTACTAGTGACATTTTTACTGTCTATACAAATGTCGAATGACTTCTTGGGTAAGTAGTACAAGCTCCTTGTTCAAATCTCTGCTTCGCCATAGTCGGGAAGAAGATGCAGTTTATACGATCCTTAAGCATGTATACGATCGGTGATATTAGGCTTGCATTTCTCTATTTATATAATTTTTTATGCCAAGATAGGAAGGTGTAGTCCGTCCTTGTGAAGGACGAAGTATCATTTGTGTATCAATCTCGCGTTGCTTTCATCTTAAACTTTTATTTTGAACATTGTATTAAAGAACGTTTTTGGGACTTGCTGCCTCGCTTTGATACGAGTAAATTGATTTAGTTATAAACGAAAAGACAGGTTGCGAATCAGTAGAAAAAATAATTGAAGAGGTTTTAAAACATTTTGGAAATTGAAGTTGCATTAAAAATAATTGTTACCTACACCCTCCTAACTTTTTAAATACACTTCTTACCTTTATTAGAGGTTTCCGGAATAAACATTCGAGAATATATTTACTGGAAAAGTTTGCTTTTGAATTGGAATGATTTTGACTTCTAGAAATATGTTCCTGTTTCATAATGACTGTACCGTACGATCCTCCTGACCGAACAACTCTCTCAAGATAGACCGAACGGTTGCTCCAAGGCTGTCCACCCAAGTCACCATCAGGACTGAGCGTCGAAGCAAACACTGTCCTTGGACCGATTGTACATAGAACGAGCGATCCTCCAAAGGTCGTCCATCCGGGTCGACCATCAAGACCAAGCGTCCAAGCTGACCGATCAGCAGAACCAATTGGCCGCCCACCATCCCTAGTCGACCACCCCTTCTGACCGACCGTCCAGACCGACCCAGGTCGACTACACGGTTAAACACTAATGACTCATTAAAGCCCTTAATGAAGATTAAGGTATGATTGGGTCGTTATCAGACCCACGAAAGGTAAAAGCTCATTACAATCAGTATAAATAAAGGTTTCAGATATGATTTCTGGACAGATTGCTTACGATGCAATATATACACGCATTACAGATCGCTCTGTCATATTACTGACTTGAGCGTCTGAGTGCCTTTGACAGGTACCCGACCGCCCGGCTTAGAAAACGAGGAGAGAGAACGAATACTACAATCAGGACTTGAAGACGAGGAGCCTCTTCGACCCTTCCTAGCGCGTCTAGCCCTCAGAAAGGAGGTAACCGTCCGGTTTTCACCAACTTCTAGTGCCATCCTTCTAGCACCAGAGTTGCTCGATCTGCTTCAGTTCGTGGAATTTAGCAACGTCCGTCCGGTCTTCGACAATCTCTTGAGTGTTTTAACAGATCACACCAAATCCGACCGAAACAATGACTATTCCGAAAAACTTTCGAAACAACCTTTGGAATACCCTTCGAAAACCAATCCAGAAAGCATATTTCAGAACAAACTTTTTATGTTCTGGAAATCCTTGCAAAAAGCAATCTGGAATGTCCTCGCCTTTCTTCTTTCCATTTCTAGCTCTTTCAACTGTATTGTGGTTCAATCATGGATAATGCTATGTTGCACACTAAATCTCAAATTATGTATAATTATGTTTCTCTCCTATCTGAATTATTGGTTTACTTTATCTTTAACATGTTTACTTTTATATTATTTATAACGCATTTAATTCAAGTCCACTAATACGTAAATTAAAACCGAATGTTATTAATTATGTGCGTGCAAACACATGCTGGCGACTTAATCAGAAATCGTTTTATATACTCGTCCTGAATATTGAAAATTAATCACAAATATATCAAAACTTAGTATTTGTTAAAGTTGATTTCTAAATAAAATAGTTTTTCTTCAATTGAAAATTAATCGATTGGTACTTGGAGAGAAGAATCTTCGTATCTTTTAGGTTCTACTTATCGTGATTAAAACCTGTAAAATAAATCCTCAAAAACAGCTAAAAAGGGCTCCGGTTTGATAGAGTTTCTATATATTATGATTATTGACGAGGATTTAGGGCCGTTCTTGCTTTTACATCCGAAGAAGGTTGGTTGTTCTTGGAGTTGAGGAACATGCATAAAAGCTCGATTGACGACATGCTAAAGAAGTGATCCATGTAAAAACAGAGAATCAATCCTTAAAGCACACACTTCTGTAAGTACTAAGACAGCTCCATATCCAAACATGTAACTAAGCCCAAAACAATTAAGAACATAGTACTCAGCATTATATCCCAATTATATCTAGCAACCAAAGCAGATGCTGATTGTTATGATTGTAACCATCATGCGGCATGGTCTAAAACATTTACAGCAAAGGGCTCTCAGCATCCAAACTAGTAATCTATACACAGCATGCCTTTCTCTCTCTTTTTTTACCAAGTAATACAAATTATACGTGATCCTTTTTTTAAAAAAATTATTCATGTTTTCAAAATAGTTCAAAATCAATAAGTGAATCAAAGTGGTTCTTTTGTCCACTTAAACTTCATTTTCCTCCTCCTTCCCTCCTATTCTTTCTAGGCTGTGCACTTCCTTCCTTTTTCATCACACTTAACTTCTTACTCCTTCACTACCCTCACCTCTTTTTAATTTTGGCAAGAACAAAAACAAAAACTTCAATCGGAGAGAGATTTAGTTGGAGTGGCATTTCAGGGTGTGGTTTCACAACTGATTAATGAACAAACACTGAGGAGGCAAGAGGAAGAGTTGGGTGTCGGTTAGTGTACATGACATGATCAAGAGGAAGAAATTAATGGGCTAGATAATAGGGTTATATTGCATAAAAAGCACTGCTGTTCTCGTGTCATCATATGCTTAGGAACAGAACATAAAAGTGTAAGAAATACAAGGTAGCGTGCGAGGTAAGAAAATTTCCCCTAACTATATATATGTAAATTTTCGCCAGTTAACAGCTATAGAATTGAAATTCTTCGGAGAAAATCATTATTGATGCAAGTGCTCACACTTAACATCCAATCACGGTATCCATGATCGAAGACTATAAACAACGATATTGATAACAAACATACAACAAGCAAAGCGATATCATCTCAAACCTTTGATTCGATAGCGAACGCTACTACGAACCCAACCTGTTGAGAGCTTCCTGAGCCACGTCCGATTGTGGCTCCAATTGGAGAGCCTCTTTATAAGCCTTCTTCGCTTCCTCTCCCATATCATTTCCCTCATAACACTCTCCCAGCATGCACCACGCTTTCGGGTTCCGGGGACTCAGCTTCACTGACTCGTTCAAATCCGCCAGCACCGAGTCAACGCGCTTCTTGCTCAACGAGATCTTCAGCTCCGCTCTCTTCAGCAGTGCGTCGCCTCTCTCGTCGGCCGCCAGCGACGCCGCGGCCAGCGGAGACAGCGCGGCGTCCAGCGCGTCCAGCGCGTTGCTACGGAAGCCCTGGAGATCGAGCGCCATGGACTTCAAGAAGTGCGAGGCGGCGTCCTTAGGATCCAGCGCGATGGCCTTCTCGGCTTCCTCTAGAGCCTGTTTAGCGAGGGAGACTGTGACGGAGGCGTTTTTGGATCTTCTGGCTTGCGAGACGAGTTGCGCGCCTTTGACGAAATGACTTTTCGCTTGGACGGCGCGTGGGTTTGGGGGACGGTGGCGGAGCTTGGCATAGAGGCGCTGGGGAATGCCGTGCATCCAGAGGAAGGAGACGATGGCGATGGAGATGACGAAGACTTGTAGCGCGATATCGCGAATCATTGCTTTTTTCTCATCGGGCTCCATTTTTGGATTCTCGTGGTAGTGACGGATCTGCAGAGGGAGTGGGGGTATATAGATAGATTAATGGAAGAGAAGAGTATAGGAATTTGAGAAGTTTCTCTGGTCTTCAGTCAGAGACTCAATGCGTAGACCACCACAACGTAGCCGCCATGTCCTTTGACTATTCATCTACTTTCAATCCAGGTAAAGCATTTAATGCTCATTTTTTCTATTATTTTCAACTATTCCCTCTACTATTTTCTAAATTAATCAAACTATAACTCAATAATGTTTTCCACTATTTCCTAAACTAATTAAAATATAACTCCATGTTTGTCACGGATAAAGATGGCAAAATTATTTGTGTCCAACATTCAATATAGAATTACTCACGAATAATTAATATAAGTAGATAAACGTGGATATTTAATGATTAATATTCTTAGATATACGTGAATAATTATTATTTATGATAAATATTTAATTTAATATCTGTTTATAAATAAATATTATACTATTTTTATTAAATATTAATTGTTTAAAAAAATTATATTTTATTAAATTTAATTTAATTAACATTAAAATTAATTTATGTTTTATTAAATTAAATTAAATTTTAATTTTAATTTATATTTATTTTATTTTATTTTTTTGTGATTTTATTTAGATTTTATTTTAAAAATTTATAATTTTTTTAAAATATTTATGAATATCACACATATGTATAAATTTTAAAATATTTGTAGATATTTTTTAAACTGATAATCAATCAGGTTTAATATTATTGTTGGTCCTATTTTCTTCAACTTTGTTCAACATGAGACTCATTTTTTTTCGAATCTCCAATATAGTCCCTTATATTAATTTATGTTCAATTTGGTCATTTTGAGGATTTTTAAATCGTTAACAACTAAATGTCCACGTAAAAAAAAAGGAATGAGTTGTCATGAATCTCGCCATGTCATCATAATCTTCCCTAAGACAAAAGCCTAATTTTCTTTCCACCAACGTGTCGCCGTGCACCACACTTATGTCATCATCTTCTTCATGTCATTGTACCACCATTAGTTTTACCGTTAGCAATCACACAAGTCACACGAATCGACCAAGAAACCTTCCACTGCAACGTATCAACACAAATTTCGTGGGTCCAAATTGTTATGCATCATGAGAACCACCATCAACATCTCACCATCTTGATCTTTTCAATCGCGAACTATAGTACTTCAATTTCGCGAGAACTTGCAAAGTAAAACCCAAAAAATCACAAAACTATTAAACTTGCAGAAAACTAATAATTCTCAAATCGAACATCAACCCTAATTCGTAAAATCGCACCTCTTTTGTGAAAACCTGCAAAGTCTCAAATTGCACCACCATTGAACTCGTTCAACCTCTATTGATGATGCAAAATCATTTGTAAGAAGCGAAACTCCAAAATCGTTTTTCACTAAATCACAAAAATCTACTGAAATAAAAATCAAACCACAACCCATAAAAATTAAGGTTTTTGATATAGGAAAGATGATGATGATGTGGCGAGATGATGATCTGAGTCAACCACTATGATCACCAAAAAGGACCAAATTGAACATAAATTACGAAATTAGACACTACATTGAATATTAGAAAAAAAATGAATACCACATCGAACAAAATTAATGAAAATGAGGACCAACAATAATATTAAACCTTTTTATTATGAATCGAATAACGAATAAATATTTTACTATGATTTATGCTATGCACATTTTCATTTTAATCTCTCATGATAAATACTTTTACAAACAAATTTTTTTATTTTCATTTCACATTATCTTTCTTTCCAAAATTTCAAAAATTTACATTGTTAAATAAATATAATTGTTTGTTATCATAACATTATTCATGATAAAATATTTTTCTACTTGTACAACCACTTTTTCCTTCCTATTCAAATAAAAAATATTTTATTTAAAAATTTAATTTAGTCCTGTAACACATGACATATGATAAAAATAAGTTGAATTGTGTTTCAAAGGATATTTTAACAACACGTTATTTTTATATTAATTTATTTCGATGATGAAAATACATATGGGAACTTCCAGGTTTTGTTAAGACACAATTTACATAATTATTTATAATCACTCTTGGCCTAATACTTTATTTTATTTTATTTTTTACTTTTCTGTTAGCAACTTTTGATGATTTTTGCAAGCAAGTTCTTATACATTTCCAAATAGTTAAAAGAAGACGGTATCACATGGTAAGTATGAAAGGTTAAGACGAAGCTTTAACAGAACACTGAAAAGATCATAAGATACTTTCTAACAAAGCTTTATTACGAAATAAAAACTTTTAAATTGTGTTATTAGTGTATTTTCTCGTGTATTGAATTTTCGAAAAAGATAATTATTGTATTGCAAGATATTTGGGGTATTTTCTAGAAGACGTAATTAAAATTTTTATAAGGATAAATATTATTGGTGTATTGCATATCGTTTTATGCATGTTATTACTCTAAATTTGTCTAACATTAATAAAGTGCTCTTAATTCAGCATTTTATTTTAACTTTTACAATCTATCCCTTCTTTCATAAATTATGAAGAATAATATTAAATACTTTTGCTCGGTCATATAATTAAAAAAATATTAGTCATACAACGAAAAAAAACTTACATTTTTTTATTCCCAAATAAACCATATGTATTCTTTTCTAAACTTATACTATGTATTATATGACTTGAGACTTTAAACAATATTTAAATTCTTAAATGTAATTATTTGTATGTTATGGTTAAAAATGCTAAATTTAAGCATTTCATCTAACATATTGTCTTTGACCTACTTATAAATTTTTTGAATTAAAACATAACAAATCATCATTATATAAACATGTTATTAAAATATTCATTCTTATTTTATTTTAAAGGGTTAAATATGTTTTTAGTCCCTAAACTAGTGGCCTTTTCTGGTTTTCGTCCCTCTTTCAAAGTAAAGTACAATTTGGTCCTCATTCTTTTCGAAACGTTCGTTTTACTCCTCGAAAAGAATGAAGACCAAAATGTACCTTACTTTGAAAGAGGCAACGAATATCACTATCACATGTCTTTCAAATAACTCACATTATATTTTTATAATATTATGTTAAAATAAATCTTATAAAAAAAACACATTTTCATATTAAAGTATTATTTTTTATTGTTAAGACATTGAGCCTTGTCTAAACTAATAAATTTTATGTTAAGATTCCCATCATATTATATCAATTCATTCTAAGCAAGTCATTCCATAGTTTTTTTTTGTTAAGAAGATATATCTTAAACATTTTTACCTTTGCATTAAAAATATTCTTAAAACATAAAATTTAATAAATTATATAACAAAATGTGAAAAAATGTAAATGATAAAATTAACAGATGATAATAATAATTAAACAAGGAAAACTATAATTAAACGTGTAATCTACCCCGAACTTATTAAATGCCCACGATTATCGTCCCTAATTTATAATATTTTAATATCTATCTTATAATTTTACTGAGCTTACCTTTCCTGATCTTTTTTTTTTAAAAGAAACAAAACGTTATCGTTTCTCAAAAGAGATGGTCTTATTATTTATCTTCATATTAAGAACCAAAATATCGTCTAAATTAACACAAGTTAAAAAAATTAATATGAGAAATATATTAAATAAAAACTTATAAGAAAACATTAGAGCAGAAAAAGTAAGAATAAACATAATCGAAATTTGAAACAAGTTGAGATTCTGGTTGAATTTGTAGTATTGTCAAAAACTCATTCTTAACGAAATTTTAATATTGTTCAAGATCTAATTCTATTTTCACTTTTTATGTAATAGAAAATTCAGCGTTGAGGATTTATAATAACATTAATGCAGTGTTGTTTTATTGAAAAAGAATTGGAGACGCAATGCTTCCACACATAAGCTTTACAATATATTATTTTCTAAATAATGCGATCATCAGTTCCTTTTTCACTCAATATTTTTTTCATGCACATGTTAAAAGAACTTCCAATCATCAAGATGTAAATGTGTAAGGAACTCAAAAATGGAGTGTTATAAAGTATATAAGTGTATTAAAATAATGAGACATATTTTTTATTTTAAAATAATCTTATAATATAAATAGAATTTTATAAACACTTCTCATTATTCTAAGAACACTTCATCTCTCTAGAACTATATTCCTCAGAGTTCTCTGACTTCTCTCTACAATTTTTCTCTGCTGAGTTATCTGTTAGACGATCAGGAGGTGCCTAGACGATCCTGGCTTTGAGGGCTTCGTTTTGGACCGACCAATTATGTGATTTTAGCTAGTAAGCTGTTTGTGCTCTTTCTTCTCTCGTTCTTGATTCTGGATCATGCAAGTAGTGTTGTTGCATGTATCTCTCAGTTTTCTTCTTCAATTTCCAGCTCAAATTAGGTTCTAAGAGTTGTTCTCTATCACCAATTGGAGAGTTGTAGGTTTCTGTTGAGTTTCCTTGCGTTGCAAGTCAATTGTCAGTGTATCTCTACGAGCGGGACTGTTATCTTTGAGGTAAGGGGAGCTAGCTACTGTATTAATTTGTTGTATGACCTGTATATATGTTGAATGTGGTAGTATTTTACTGTTTAGGACTCAATTGTTAGTTTTAGGGTAATGTGAATTGAATGTATTGAAAGGGTGGATTTATGAAACTGTAGTGTGATGTTGATGAACTGTTTTGGATGAATCTAAATGTTGTAATTGTGCATGTTGGAGGTAGTTGATGTGAGTAATCTGTTGTAGTAATGATGAGGTATGAAGTGAAGTGAATTATGCTTGTTTAAAGTCAATTTAGAGGAAGTGAGGTAGTGAATTTGAGTATTAGAGGTCAAGTGTTGTTATGGTCTGATGGGGCACTTTAGATAAGTCATATGTGACTTGTTTGAGCCATCATATTGGTTAAAATCAGGTTCAAAGTGGTAAATTAGAATTTGGGTCTCTAAGTTGATGAAATTGAGGTTTTAGAGTAGGATTTGATGCATAAACACTTTAGATTGATGTTAGGAAGGTCTAGAATCACTTAGTCAAGTCTAATTAAGCATATACAACGAGCTAGGAGTGTTAGAAGTTGGGAAAATTGAGTAGAATTGGTAAGGGGTGGTTGAGTTGCATAATTCTGCAGAATTTCGTTCTGCAGAATTTCGTTCTGCAGATTATGTAGACTCGTTGTGCGAATGGATTCGCATAGCGAGTCACGTTGGCGAGGTGCTCTCTGCCAAGGTATTCGCATAGCGATGGGTGCGTTGTGCGAGTGGATTGAGAGGGTTGCTCTCTGTTTGTCGATCCGCATAACAAATCAAATCGTTATGCTACTGGTTGGGGTCTAGAACTATTATTCTTTTATTCGAACAACGAATGAGTTTCGCTCTGCGAGTGCTTGAGAAGCATGAGCCACTGTCTGAGGTTCTCGCATAACAAATTGGGAAGCTATGTGTAAGACCCTGAAAAATTAAAGGAAAATGTGAATCTCGGGTCATTAGTAGAGTAAGAAACCAAACATGTATCAAGTTGTAACAAAAGTTAAAGTTTATATGCAAAATACAATGCTGTCAACTTTGACATGGTTTGGTATTTTAAATATAATTAATTGTACAAATTAGATATTAAGTTGATTCTTTTTCCTTTAGAAAGTAGACTCGAATAGCTTCGATTAGAGTACTTATACGCGTAATTCCGACATCGGGAAGGGGTTCAACCGGACTGGCAAAGTTGTCAAAATCAGACTCACTCGTTGTACGCGTTTTGGACGCGTTTTGAACGCGTTTTGACTCAGTAAACGCGTTTTACTATTTAAACACGTTTTTCTGGTTATTTAAGAGGGTTTTGGGGCTGAGAGAATTCCTAAGTTGAATCTGAGAACTGTTACCTAAAAGCATTGGACCAGAGGAGTTTTAGAGCTAAGTTTGGAGCCACGAGAAGGAATTCTAAGGCAGAGGAACGTCGGGGAACCGTTTGAAAGCAAGCTTAGGAGAAAACCGTAAGGGGAGCTAACCTTGAGTCTTTTTGTTTCTGTATGATCTAAATTTGGTATATGTTTAAGATCTTGATTCTTTTTATGATTTTAGAATGAAATTCTACTTCTATTGTATCTTTTGAATTGATGTACGGTTTGGAATTGGGATATGTTTCTGTTTTGATGGTTTTGAAGAGATCTTGTTCATATTAAGCATTTTGAATCGGTGGAAGTTTTTAGGTATACGTATAGATCGAAGATTTTGAATCTGTTTATGGATTTAAAAGGAGACTAGGTCTTGATCGGAAATTTTGGATTGTACTAATTACCCGCTGCCTTTTAATTATATGTTTAGTTTAGATGTTTATAAGATTTGGATGAATATGGGTTGTTGATAGGAGATAAGTTTTTGGATGTCTAGAAAGTCTGTATGATGAAAGGAATAGTCGTTATAGTCCGGGAAGTGAAATTTCGTGATTTTGGAATAGTAAATTCGCTTGAGTGAATGAGTCAACTCGCTGGAGCGAGTTATGCGTAACAAATTTAGTGTTTTAATGTTTTTGACGTTTTGGGAGTTCTGGATGTCCGTTTTGGACGTTCTTTAGGTCGATATGGGGGTTTTTGACCCTTCCGGAGCCATTGGTGAGGGTATCCAAGTTGTTTGAACTACTTAAGGGTTCGAATTAATAGACCATAAAGAACTATGTGTTAATAAGTGATGTTTCTGTGAGGATGTGAAATGTCTGAGTATGTAAGAGTTATTTTCTTAAGATATGACTAAAGATGATAATATGGTAACATGTGTATTTATGAATGGAAAGTGTAGAATAGAGTTCCAAGGAGGAACTCCTTGTTGATTTTGTGTCAAGTACTGTACGTATGAATATAGGAACTCCGACTTAGGGGTTCATTCTTATGCTCTCAATAGTCTCGATCTCACTTAGAGAGAAAGCTATGTGGTGGAGAGTGGAAAATCCTTACCGAAGATCCACAGTGTGAGTGGACAGAGTAGGAAGGATGTAGCTTCAGTGGTGATATTCATATCCGAAGATCCAGTTTGGAGGACAGAGTAGGATAGAATAATTGAGCTAGCGAATAAGTACATCCATATCCGAAGATCCAGTTTGGGGACAGAGTAGGATAGGATGTAGCTGAGTAAAGTACCACTGCAAGTGTAGAACTAGCTAAGAGTTCAATATTCATACGATTATCCGAATGAGTGGAGTTTACGAATGATAATGGTATGTTTATTATATTATTGAGTAATTTAACTTATAAGATGGAAGTTTGGTTATTAATTTAATTTACTATGATGTTTTGTATTGCATTAGCTCACCCTTGCTTTGTCTGTTGTTTGGTTGTTATTTTGTGTTATGTATTTTGATTGGCGATGATCATCCGGTGGATGGGAGTAGAAGTCGGTGATATGCCGGTGGAGCAAGCCTTAGATGGAGGATCGACTGAAGAATAGTTTTAATAAGGAAACCTATGTTTTTATTTCTGTTTTAAGGTGTGGAGTGTAATTAGTTTGAATTAACAGTGAGGGTTTGTATAATAATGAGGAAAACTCTTATTCCTCCTTCTATCAACTGTTCTATTGTATCAATGATGTAAGAACTCTATTATAGTTTGATGCTATAATTATGGGGATGTTACACTATGCGAGGGGTTTGGGGTCTGATACAATTCACAGTTTATTCGCATAACGAGTTTAATTGCTATGCGAGTGGTTACAAGGAGTTGGTCTCTGTCTAAGGATTCACATGGCTAGTTGGGTCGCTGTGCGAGAAGCTTATGGTTTCGCTATGCAAAGGTGTGCGCTATGCGAGGGGTTTAGTTCTAGTTCAATTCTCTTTTGATCTTAAGTTGTTTTAAATGAAACATTGAGTATTGTATGAAGTAAGTTGAAGTTGTATCATGTAATATTAGTGGTTATTGATGTATGTTGTATTTCAAAGTGTAAAGTTCAAAGTATGGTTAATGGACCATGATCCTCAAGGAGAGGAGACATGGTGGTGCCCTATGTTGTGATTCAAAGTGAAATATCTGGTTGAGATTCAAGTAAGTTTAAAATGGATGCAGAAGCTTAGTCTTGGTGGTTATCCTGAAACTCCAATGGTCTTTCATTCTCAAGTAGAGATGATTGATCCATGTCGTGAGGAGTAGCAGGAGGTCCTAGTCTTGAGTGCTTCTAGTATGACCCAAGGTGAGTGATAACAGACTAACCTCGTGAGTGTGGGGTGAAACCCATTGGCAATGGTTTTGCAAAGCAGTAGAAGCCACCACGAGTACATGACCCGTCATAGCTTGACAATCATTCTAAGTCCAGACAGTCAAAGTCAGTGTGGTGTTATGTATGAAGAGTTTAAGTGATGTGAATGAATAGTATGATTGTGTGAAGTTAAATAAATTGATGTATGATTAATCTTTGTTTAAAACTAGCTTACCTTGTTGTGTGCTTGTATTTTGTATGTTCTGATGTTTTTCTTCTGTAATGACCATCCTTTGGATGTGAGTAGCGGGAGAAGAAGTTTCTCTGAAGCAAGCATTGGATGAAGGTAATGCTACCAAGTAGTTTACTGAGTTTAGTATAACTTTGTGTATAGTTTTGAGTCTCCTATAGTCTGTTTATAAAGTTTTAAATTTATAGTTGTTTTTGGATGGCTGTAAAGATAACACTTTATACTTAGATGGATAACTTAGATGGATAATTGTATTACTTTATCATGCATATAGCTTCTCTTTAATATAGTTTATACTATATTTTAGGATGTTACAAATCGAAATTTAGAAAAATACACAATTTCAATTCTATAAATACATTACATCAATTACTGAATCTAAAATATATTTTAAATTTAAAAATATATTTCAATTCAGTTGTGCAATTTACAAATATATGTTATATTATATAATTTAGGATATAAACACATTCTGCTTCAGAATGCAATTGCTCAATTCAGATATGCTTATATAATCTAAAATATATATTTAAATCCTAAAATATATTTTAAAGTGCACTTTTGTAAAAGACAGGCTTTCAAATTGAACAATTGAGACTATATTTCTAAATTATCGACTCTAATATTTCCACCTATAGAAACCATTTGAACTCTTCTGTAGAAAAAAAGTACGGAAATACTAAAAGAAATTACAGGATTTATTTAACCATTGTTATGTCTCGACCCATTTTGGCGAGACCACAGCTCAAACAATAACTAATTTTTTTTCCACTCTAATGTTAGATAGAAGGCAAATTTTGATCAAATAAAAGTAGGGCAAAAAAAAAAATTACAGTTGTTAACTAACTTTTCCATAAAAAGCGCAAGAAGTTTCAGGGCGCAAGAAATTCCAATTTGGGGCTGCATATATCTATGTATCTCCCATCTTTATCAGTTCTGCCGGAGATTTTACCAGCTTTTTTAGTGACTCAACTATGCTACCAAAAGATGGCCTCTCACTAGGGTCACTGCCAAGTAAATAAAGCAAGCATCAGAAATACAAGTAAATGTTTAGTAACGTAGAAAAAACACTTGTTAACAACGCAAAGATAACACGTGAATTATGCAGATTTTTCTAAAAGGGGATCTCTAGTCTCCCTTTGAGACCTGCTGAGAAATGCTTAAATGAATCTTTACCGAGTCAATACTCATAGCAAAGTATCATTTATTCTAATCCATTCAAGTTTAGATTGAATGGATTATTGGCTTACCCTTTCGTCATAACTAAATGGACAAGCATTTGTTCAAAATTGATCACACAAACTCCCACCATATAAAGCAATAGAAAAAAAAACCATTTAGAAAGTCCATTTTATCTTGTATTCATACTTCATCTTATAAATCAGTTATGTAAATTTAAATTGAAATCAAAATCTGTTTCATGAAATAATGTCAAATTTTAGTAAATTATCCACAAATATTTTATCCACTTATTAAAAAAACTAATGGAAATTTTCAAATAATTTTATCTCTGAATCAGACAATAGTGTCACGGTCAAGTTAATATTGTTATTAATTAAATCCGTGTTCACAGATAACCCAAAAGTAAATGCTTGCATTATTCCAGTAGAATTGGATCGAGTGGCAGCATTATGTTCATAATTTACAAACAACGACATGTCTAAAGACTTACTCCGCCCAACAAGATTCCATGAGGGAGGCCAATGCTGGGGAGATGTTTGGAGGGATAGCCAGCCTCCTATTCTGGAAAGCAACAGCTCCAACTACCTGAGAGTTCACATGGTGATGATCATTTTACATTCTATTAGTAAAATTAGGAGATTTCATTAAGCAGTTGTTTGAAATATGCAAGTTGGCATGTATACCTTTACATCATATGTCCGTTTTAAATTAACAAATTCTTGCAAATGGTCCCAACTACTGTATAAATAAACACATTAAGTAAAAAAAAATGGTTTCTAACATTTAAAATTTAGAGCATATGCATTCATTGTGATTACCTGTGCAGGGCTAAGTCCACTCCATGGCTGTTGCATGGTCACAAGTTCCCACAGGATAACTCCAAAACTGTATACGTCAGATTTCTCATTGGAGGGTTCTCCACGAAGAAATTCTGGAGCCATCCACTCGGGCTAAACATAAAATTAAAAGTTACACATTTATTGAGTTCGAGTATTGCGAAGTAAAGGTTCAACCTGTGAAATATTAGAAGAATGACCAAAAACCTAGTCTACAAACAAGAATGCAAGTCTGTTGTTCACTTGCACACCTCTCATCCGACAGAACCAACAAAAAAAAATTGACACTCATAAAACCAATATCTGATAACCAAACATCTATCACAACATGATTATATCATTGATCCAGGTAGTAGGTACCAAGTTAGAAGTGGCAGTGAATTAACATGCATTCACATGTAGCTACAACATTTAAAGTTTAGAACTATTAATTTCAAACTCGAAAGTGCTACTCCAGAATCAGGAAAGAAGATGACTTTTACTCATAAGATAAATTGGAAGTTATAACAAGAAATTGATATGATTAAGTTTGCAGAATGAGAAACACGAGGAAGAATCTTAACTGTTCCAGCAACTGATTTGGACGGTATGAAAGTGTTTGCCTTAAATCTGGACAATCCAAAATCACAAACCTGAACATAAAAAAAATCATCAACTAGCATAAAGTGGTTAAAAGGTCATAATAAACTGCTAAATCAGTAGCATTCTACCTTCACAGTCCAATTTTTATCCACTAACAAGTTTGGGGATTTGAGATCCCAGTGCACAATTGGAGGTTTCAGACAGTGGAGATAATTGATTCCTTTAGCCTGCAATCAAACAAATGTAAGTTATATACAAGATAACTAGTTTAGTGTAACAAAAATAATATCTGGTACAAACCACATCCAATGCCATCCGCAGTCTCTTCCTCTTGTCCAGAATTTCACCAGATGCTGGTCTGTGTATCAGGCGGTATAAACTACCCCTGTAACAAAAAATGTGTAGAAACAGTAAGGCAATGAATTCTTTATGCAAGAATGTGAAATCTAATGGTCAAGGTTATAAGAAGTTAGTTTTCTTACCTAGGCAAATACTCTGTCACTATTGATAGATGGGGGCGTTTTGTAACAGAGCCCATGAAGAGCACCACATTCGGATGGCGAACCCGCTTCATTATTGCAACCTATAGCGATGTCATAACCACTTCAATATAACTAGCTTCTCTGCTTTACCGCATTAATAGAAGAGGGGTTCAAAGACCAAGTTCTACATCTTGTTGGGCATAACTAGTGTTGCTTAAAAATACTAGTTTTAAGCATGTCAGTGCTACACATAGTTCACTATTGTGCCCCACAAACCATGCCAACTTGAATAATTAGAGTTTATGACATGTAAAAGTATTATACAAGTTGAAGAATTGTGGTGTCTGTAAATACCAGGGGATGATTTTCACAAATTAAGATTCTGATAGACTAAAGCGGGGTCTGTACATTTGAACTTAAAAACGGAATACGAGTGGCCAGCGAGCGAGCACCAATTGGAACGAAATGCTGATATGTGTGCACGAGTAGAAGACGTGTATATTTAGTTGTGCAAGAAGCATAAATCGTATGCATAACAAAGGCAGGGCCTTTATAAATGTGAATAGTTTCCACCCACAAAGATGGGAAAAAAACTAGGAACAAGCATTCAAATACCGAAACTGGAAAAAAAAAACAAGAAGATAGACACAAAATATAGTACTTTTAGGAAAGAGAGTTTTTTCTGATCTATAATAGAACAAGTACATAAGGATAAGCCAAAAGAATGCTATTTTGATGAGCATAATTGATTATCAGCTAATACGTATGCCTTTCCTTAAAAGTACCATATTTATACTATTTAGATGACATAATAAAATTCACAAGCAATGCAAAAGTAGAGGCCTAATACATTGGTCTCACGAATACATACCTCTCTCAGGAACTCCTTCAACTGATCTTCATGGAAATCCTGAACTGTTAAAACCTTGACTGCAACATCCTGCAATTTATAAAATAATAAAATAATCTCCAAAACCTAATTATATATATTCACAGAGCCAACATAAGACGAATCAATGGATAAATATAATGTAATGTAATCGCTTCATTTTGGTGGACAAGTGTCCTTCTTTCAATTGAGATCACACAAACAAAGAGTAAATTGTACGAAGCAATTGGAAAACTACTTTTATAAACTAAAACAGGAACGTCCTAGATAAAATTAAACATGCTGAAAAAAGTGCATATTAATACGTACCGATCCATGCCATTCAGCACGGTACACTGTACCGAATGAACCTGCAAAGTGAAAAAGGCAGCTGCATTTAGAGTCACCAAATGAGGAAACAGTCCAAATACTAAAGTTATGTGGATTCTATAAGAACAGGGGAGGTAGAAAAAGTACCAGCACCAACACGCTCTTTAATTCGTAAATCCTCCCAAGATATCTCAAGCCAGTCCATTGCAAGTGATGGTTCAAGACTCAAATATCTTGGAATATTCCCAGAAGGTAAACAACCCTTGTTTTCACTTCTATTGTCTACCTGTTTCAGTTCTGACTGGCTGGATGAACCAAGTATAGATCTCTTGAAACTACTTTTCACCACAGAACTTCCATTTACAATGATCTCATTGTTGGAAATTTCTTGTAATTGTACTACATCTTCCCTAAGGCTTGGATATTCATTTAGTGATGCTTCGATGTCTGGATGGAGAATTTTAGAATCATCTTCATGGATGGTAGGCAAAACCGAACTAATAACTGAGCATTCCTCGTCATTCCCTTCTAATCCAAAAGGAATTAGAGATGGTTCTGTAACTTCACAGATTTGATCAACTGAACCATAAATGGAGCTTCTCAGCAAATCAGTTTCTTTAGCTTGTTGATCATTATTTCCACAGCCTGCAGTCCCGATCATTAAATAGTATGGCTAAGACCAACTTCAAATTAGATTACTAGAAATCCTCTCAACTCGTTATAAAAATTAGCATCAATAAAACTACAAAACACGAGTTACCCAGTTGTCCCGAAAGGTTTAAAATTAAAAAATTGAGTCTAACATGCTCGGTAAACTTAAAGCAACTTTAAAATATGGAGCATGAAAGAGAGGATCTGATAGAAGAAAAGTACGAAAAAAGAAAAAACTAAACACGTCTCACACTTGATTTAATGGCCTGAATAGCTCGAGGCAATATGTGCGAGGTTGTGTTACTTCAACAATTAATTCATATATTTTCATAAAGTATACTAATTTATCCAAAAGAAAAAGTGTGGAAATAACGAGACCATTCTGCAAATGAGTTTAAATAACATGCATCATGAGGGTCCAAGTATTATATACTGATGGCTACACTAATTCTTCCTTGATGTTAAACACTAAACGGAATTTGAAGATCAACTTTCGAAATAGGTAAAACACAGAATACCTGAATACGGAAGATTTTCAGGATTAACAGGTCTGTCAATGGAACCTGCGGATTCAGAACTTGCCATGTCATCCATAAAAGTTGATTGTGATTCTTTTAAGTGACAAATTTGAAACGGGGAAGGCATTGAAGAAACATATGCTCCATTTATTGAGGAATCTGGTCCATGGACATTTCCCGGTTCCCCAACTAGGTCAACCACATACTCCCTGTCAAATGAGAAAACATATCATGATACCTATGAGAATAGGAAGTAATGTCATATACCTCTGATAAACAAACGTGTCTACAAAAAGTTACCAGTTCTATGCCAAAGTTCTGATAGGCAAGCAAAAAATAACAACAAAAGATTGAGGTTAAAAAGAAAAATGATTAAAACTACTGATGGAATGAATGCAATTGTGTTTATGACTGACAGAATTTCACGTTGTCATTACTATCATCAACACATAAAAGACAGAAGAAATGAGCACCAAAGTCAGGTGTTGTACTAACCTTGAGAGCTGTTTGTCATCCTTAATTTTGACTAGGCAAGAAGATCTATGATCTGCAACACAATACTTGCAACCACGAGCTATACGACAGGGCAAACCTACGTAATCTGCCAATCTCTGCATTCAAAATCCAATTAACTGTGAATAAATAATCTGTAACAAGGTTATGAAGAATCATTAATACGTCCAACTCAGTCCAAAACAATCCTAGGCAACACTAATGCACCCTCAACTGAAATATTTTTCAGTCATACCCTACAAAACAATAAATGCAGGAAAACATTAAATTTTCACCTTAAAAAGTATTGCCCGATGCCTACAAAGTCCAGTAGACAGGCTGCCAATGGGAAACACAACACACTTGTGCAAAATCCTCAACTTCTTACTAACCAGTTTCCAGCGCTTGTGAAGATCGCCTTGCTCCACCGGGAACATACCCCTTCAAACATTCAAACATCACGTTAATTAAAAAGGAAAAAAAAAATAACTTCACACTGCCTCGAGAAGAGATACGCGGCATCCGATTCTTACCCCATATAAATGGCTACCAGTTTCCCTAGCTGCTCCACTAACACCAAGGTGTTCTCAGAAGCACAATACAACTCTTGCGCCTTATCTTGAAGCAGCTTCAAGCGAGAGTCCTCGCGTCTATCAACAAGCACCACCTCCATACAAGTTTCGCTGGGCTCAACCGCTTTGAGCGACATCAAAGTAGGTATCCTTCTACCGTCCTCGACATCATTACACATCACCCAAAGATATGGATTCATCCCCAGTATGTTATAAAACCCGTCAGATATCTTGTCTGTGTAAGATAAACATCCACTCACCTGAATCATAAAAAATTAGACTTTATATTTGAATAAAAAAATAAAAACTCAGATCCAGTTTCCTAATGCCACTCCGATTAAAATCGAGTTTTACTTCAATAATTTACGTGAAAGTTTTTCAAAGTGTAAATATGGTTCGCGAGATAAAACTCTAATTTGAATAAGAAAATACTAAAAAAGAAAATAAGTAGCTTCATAGAATTTTTATCCAATGATGTTCTGTTGAGTCTTAACAATGAAGTGAGTTTTGTACCCATAGGCGGTAAGAAACGGATATGGCATCCCAGGTTTCAGTTCCTGGAGTGAGAACAGGTTCAGTGACGAGGCTAGCCAAAAAGTTGAGCCTCTTCGCTAACGTGAGTTGCAAGATGTAGCTCTCTTTCGACTTCTTCGCTAACTTCTCCATGCTCTCTTCCTCCACCTCCTCTTCCTCATCATCCTTGTGCCTCGGGGCAGCAATAGTAGTGAGAGTGCGAGACGACGACGTTTCCTCCTTAATTCCGCTGGAAAAATTGCAATCAAACGTCGTCCCCGAAAACAAGCTTCCAGCATAGCTGCTCCCGCTCGATAGCCTCGGCAGCGAAACCTGCCGGTCAAAGCTCTGGTCAACGGCAGCGTCCTTGATGGTGGTTTCCCGCGGAAGAAGTAGGTCACCTTCACAGCCGTGGCCTTGGTGGTGGCCGGAGTGGCTGACTTTCTTGTCGATTAGCCAATCGCAGAACGCGGCGATTTGCTTTTGTTTAGTCCGGAACTTCTCTCCGGCGGCGAACAGGTCGGAGAATGCGGAGTGCTTAGCGGAGGAGAGAACGACGTCATTTTCTTTAGTCGGAAGCGGTTTATTCGGAGTGCCGCTTTCGACGTTAAACGTGTCATGTTTGATTGAGTTGACGATTTTCTTTTTCTCTTGATCTAACAGCTGTTTGGAAGATTCATCCAACCCTCGCTCCGGGAATTGACGCGGGAAAATGTATGTGGTTCTGTGAGGCATTTTCGCTCGCCACTTGTTCTCGCAGTCACGAAACTCTCGCTCCTCACAGACACAGATATTGCACGCACTCACGTGCGAGCCAACGGAATCACAAACTACTTTTACTTTCCGTCTTCGCCGTTTCAATCCTCCTCCTCCTCTCCTTCAACAACCTCAAACTACCCAAGTGCAAATTGTTCAACCGATTCCACTGCTAACCATGGACAACAATACAGTGTTATGCAAAGATAAATTTCGTTAAACTCTTTTCGAATCTTAAAACCACGTTCGAAACGAAACCGCGATATCGAGAAACTGATCAGTTGCGGATCAAATGCGCGATCGATTTCGGCGGTTTCTGAATATAACTATGAATTCTTAGGAGTGAAACCAGAAGACGGTGATTTAAGAGTGGGATATTGAATATGAAAGAGACGAATCGAGAATGTGAACTATGGTTGTGACTTTTGACGTTTGTTGTGGTTTTAGCGGCAAGAAACAGTGAAGTTTTGTAGCATGGAGTTGAAATGGCAGAGGGAAAAGGAAATAATATAAAATCCGTATGCTAACCAGCGCTGGGGTATGCGTGCGCATCATTGTTAAAAAGTGACACGTAAAACATGTAGCCAGTTGCAGCAAGACACGCAAGGGTAAAGGTGCGCACTGCACATGGCATGTAGTTTAGTGTCCTCTGCTACCTGTAGTAGTAGCAGGTCTAAAATTGGGAGGCATGCATTTTCTTGTTCGTTAATATTTTTTCATTTTATTTATGGGACGATATTGTTATATTATGCATTTTCTTTCCTTTTCAATAATCTAAATAGTAAATATTGTAAACAAAGTGCCAATAAAAGTGAGTCACAGAAGTGACCAAGAACAAGGAACCTAGACAGCTCATCTTTGTTCTGGCGTAATGTTTCCTTTTAAAACATAATGTACCGGTGATGCCATAAATTTGTTTGCTAAATCTAGAACTCTTCCTTTTGTTTACTATTCTTTTAAATAACAGCATGTGATGACTGTTGGAAGTTTAATTAACTGCTATTGAAGTCGTGAACGTGCTGTAAAGGTCATTTGCTTGATAATTTTTTAGTGTAAAGTGTTCAGTTTTTTCCTCTTTGGTCCATTGTCACTTGGTGGTATGCGTGATCCTATCCAACTATTTATTTAACCAAATATATCTTTTCTTTTTTCTCCCCTGTCATCAGTTCTTTCATAAATAGATTTTGTTTTATAGTTTTCATATTGTCCCAATATTAGACTAGGATAGAAAACACTTATACAAATATAGATTAATTTATTAAAGAATTGAATATATTTTTAGTTCTTAAAATTTAATGTAAAATTAATAATTATTCTACCAAATTTTATAAATAAATAAATATAATATTTCTTACATAATAATAATTAATTCTTTTACATATTAAATATTATTTTATACTGATATTTTTTAAGTTTAAAACTAAAACTATATCAAAATTTAATACCTAAATAAATTTTAATTTTGTTTAAATATTACAAATATATTTAACCTTTTATTAAATATCAATGTGCCCCGTGTGATCCGTAACTAGTTAACAACAGGTACTTTTTAACTTATTCCTCTTATCAGTAATGTTTTTTCTCTTATACTCTAAGAAAAAGCACAGTGAAAAATTATTGATCAGTTGTCCTCTCAATATCTCAGTGATTTCATATATTTTTTTTCGGCTAATTCTTCTCCTAAGGGTTCTAATAGTTCTAAGAATAAAATTTTCATGAAATTTCAATGTAGTCAGTGTAATTTACTTGGTCATACTAAAAAAAATGCTACAAGATTATCGTCCAAATTATTTCAAGAATCATGCTGCACGTAGTGCTAACTAAGTTCAACAATTATTTTGTTTTAACTCAATGTCAACAATAAATTTCCTCAGTACCAAATGGCCTATATTGTTACTAATGTGATAGATAATAATATTCATTTCATTTGATAAATGTTTATCTAAATGGATATTAGACTATGGGAAATTTTGCATATATGTTACTTTAAAAATCTATATCAATAATATGTTTATGTTCATGGTTCATATCTTCTATTATCTAATTCTATGAAAGTCAAATAGAAGGCATAGATAGTTTTTCTCCATAATATTCTCTATATTAATCTGCTTTCTTTTTTGGCTTTGATAAAACATAATAATTTTCTTTTCATTATGGAACCTAATTATTTTGTTTTGGAGAACTTCCGGACATAGAAAAAGACTGACACTGTTAAATACATAAAAGATCTGCTGGTTCTTGAATTGACCCCTTCCCATTCTTTTTCTAATTCCATTCATTCTTGTAACCGATATCATGTATATTTTTCAAGTTGTTTTATATAAGTGTTGTTACTTTTACTAAAATACGTTTCAATATTATTTGGTTTAAAACGACATTCGTTTTGGTTGAAAATTGTCAATTTAATTAATTAGTGGATCACATTTTGGATAAAATGGATACAATTTACGTTTACTTAACTAAATATACATAAATTTAATACATTGATTTAATTATTTTACATAATTATTTTACACAATCCATGTTTTATTTTGTTGATTAAATACTTGAGGGGTTGTTTATAATTTGGCATCAAGTCGTATGGGCAGTATTTTGTTTTACTTTCATGAGATGAAAATTTCTTATCCTTTGTTCAAGTTTAATAACCAATTATTTTATGAATGTACCAGTATTTATACCCGTGGACTTTAAACTTTTCAATTTCTATTTAAAGTTCCGCAATTAACTAATTAATATATGTTTCGGTTGTAGGGGTTGAGTCGTCTAATACCTCCACGTTTTCCTCTTCTCATTTCTCGATCGTCCGGTTCTCGCTCCTTACTCCTCGATTTCCTCCTCTGCGTGCGGGTGGGAGACTTGTTAAAGATTATCCGATGCCAAAGTCAGTTTGAGAGCAATGACGTTTTCAATAGAACAGTAATAAATGTGCAGTAAATGCAACCTATCTACCACTCACCCTGGATCTGTATTTATAGTTTTTTACTATAGGCTTGGGATTACTGAAAAGTTAATCACGACCCAAATTCAGTCCAATAGCTCTTAGCAACTACTTACCTTAATCTTAATCCTAATCTGGTTAATTAGCGATGTGGTCGGCCGGTCTCCCGAAGTTTAGTCCTATGACCGGCCGGCCCATATAGGCAATCTGGTTAATTGGTGATATGACCGGCCGGCCTCATATGAGTTGTTGTTCATCCGGATGGCAAGCGGCAAGGTTGCGTAATTGGATAATCATGGACCTACGGACGTCCGACCTATCACTGCCCAACCCCTCCTGATGACGAGCGGCAAGATAGCGTGATTGGACAATTATGGTTATCCGGACGTCTGGTATGTTCGCTGCCCGGTCCCTACTAGTACAATATATATATTAATGTACATTGTTGTTGTTGCACTCATACTTTATGCGTAATTACATATCATTATTGTTAAAATATTTAAAGGACAAACGACTATATTTTCTCAAAGACTAAGTAAGAGCTTGAACATAAAATATCACATAGTGAATAATTTTTTATACTTTCACTCATATCTTAAACATATTCCAAAAAGAAAAATAGTTACTTAAGCATTAAAGAGTCTTTTACAAGTGAATATATTTTCATCCAGATTGACCTACTTAGGAAAGACATTCAAATCTTGCCACGTGTCTTGTTAGATATTCTAAACTTGGTAAGAATATTTGGTGTCCACTGTGGAGTCTTGGTAAAGCTATCCCTGACCTCATTTATACATCCCTACCACCAACCTGGTGCATTCGAAACAAACATCTGAAATGGAACCGAACTCCATGAACACCATCCAAAACCAAGTTCAACAACTATTTAACTAGAATAAGCAACTTAGGAGGTAACACCAAGTCGACTTGGTGAACATGCAGGAAAAGGTGGAAACATTATTGAGGACCTAAACTAAGACCCTATCTCAATAGTTGAACCAACAACGTGAAGCTTATCCAGATGCATTGAAGGCCAAATTAGACAAAAAGGTTATTGTAACCCACTCATTCTTGAAGACGGTCCGCTATTGTTGAAACTTTTCATTCCTTGGTCAGCAAGAGTACTCTCGGTTGAGAATAATTTGAGAGTACTCAATTGAGAACAATTCAAGAGTACTCAGTTGAGAACAATTTAAGAGTGTTCACCGACTCCAAGAAGTAGAAGTCATCTCTATAGGTAATATAGTGATCATTGAAGGGGATCATGATGTCTTTTTGGGATCCCCAACCTAATTTTTATTACTCAAGGAGCGTCAAATCTCAAGGATTTGCTCGGGTTCATAGCCTACAGAGGCATTCACCCCATTCGCGGGATGAACCAAGAAATTATTCATGGGTACATGAGTTTAAAATGAACTTTCAAGACGTGAGAATGCACCCAGAACCTTAGGAGGATGAATAATTCTATCCTTTTACTACAGAGTTAGCTCGAGTCAACCTCTCTCGGGGGATCAACATTAACATCTGGAAGTATGATGGAACTACTAACACGGTTATTCATTTGAAAGGATACCTAACATAGGTACACGTCCATAAACCAGGGATAAAAGGGTGTATTGTTGGTTGTTTCTGACCACTTTGGATGCTCAAGCTCTATATTGGTACTATGTTTTGCCTCCAAAATTGATGGACTCTTTTAACACTTTGAGTATGATGTTTAAGGCTCGATTTTCTGATCGCAAGGTAGTTTTAACGACATCGACTTCCTTAAAGTTCATAGAGCAAGAGGAGAACAAGACCCCAAAACATTTCATAGATTGATTCACCATTACCACGACCAACATACTCAGTTTAACTTTCTTAGTAATAATGCACTCCCTGATTTGTGTCTTTTTATCCCAAATTGTTCTCAAACTCCATATTCAAAAAAACAACCTGAAAATATGGATGCTCTTAGACAACGCGTGGCTAAGTATATTGCTATAGAGGAAAACATGTTGAAAAAGAATGTGGAAGCCTGACCCTGTAGGCCCTAACAACAATAAAAGAAACAAAATCCTTGAAAAATGGGTAACTCGATATGAACATTACACACCGATCACAACAAGTCGAGATGTTGTTCTTAGAGAAGCTTATAATCTAGAACTTATCCAACTCCTGACACCAAGACCGCCACATCTTCTTCCTGATCCGACCAAGAAATGCATTTATCATCAAACCATCAGCCACACCAGTGAAGATTTTCGATTCTTGAAGGACCTTATAGAAGAACTTATACCCTAAGAGCACTCAATCGCTTTGCACAACAAAGTGGATAAGGGTAAGGACTGGGTTGAGGTGGCCAAGCTCATGGACAATACCAAAGGGAGGTTATAATTGAGTACATATAGAGCAATCAAACTTAGTTGTATAGGTCTTAGAGGCCGATCCTTTGACCTTACCACGAAACCTCAACAACCTCAACTCACTCCTTACCAGCAAAATGATTTATGGCGAGAGGAAGTTCTCAATGAGCTCAAATGTGATATTAAAAGAGCATAAACTTGGTGGGAAGATTCCCTTTCAAAAGCCTCTACCATGTCATTTAAAAAATACTTAATCAATTTATGCCTTTCACCACATAAACCACTTTCAAATATCACATATCCACACTAGCCTTTGTTTAAGTAGCCACGTATGTGAAAATGTTACACACCTTATTCACTCGTGGCTCACGTGAACACTGTGTCGTTAAGATTTAAATGCAGTCATAGAAAATGATCAAACTGAACAAAAATTACAAAAATTGGGACCACTTTGAACTCTCAAAAAGTCGATGACCACTTTGAATAAAACTGACGAAAATTGGGATCAAAAGAGGTATTAAGCCTTAAAATCCCCAAGTATAAAAATATATATATATATATATATATATATATATATATATATATATATATATATATATATATATATATATTTATAATTAAGTCTTTTTGTTGTTAATTAATATGGATAACAATGTTGGTCAGACAAAAAGCAGGGGGTTAACCTAACATAAAAAGTGTGGGTTAGTTTTTTTAGTCTGTCTCCACATAATTTTTGGTCGTATATAAATTTTAATAATTTTATTTTTATTTAATTAAATTAATAGAAATGATAATTATATAGGTCAATTTATTGAAATAAATAATGTTCATAATTCTATAATTTTTAAGTATAAGTGTGTTGAAAATAGAAATGACTTTTAAATTACCTAAAATAATGGAAGAAATGTGAATGAGATAACTACTTTTTGATAGATTGCATGTGAATGAACAATCTACTTTAAATGGACTAAAAAAGAAAGTGAATGAACAAGTTATTTAGGAGAAACACACGACATAGATGTTAGATTTTGAAATTTAAGTAATGTAGACTATGTGGAGAAAATGTGAAACAATGATTGACATTCGCATCCCACGAAATATGGAGAACAAACCTAAACAAGTGATGAAACTAAACTAGTCGACTTGTTTCACACTTTTTCTTGTAGATGAACTCGCATATTTCTATAATAATAATAATAAATTTACAAAATTTACGATTTTCTGATTTATTTTACTCATAGTATTTAATTTTTAAAATACAGACACTCCTTTTATTTATAAAAAGAATGAGAGTTTCATATATTTATTTTTCTTATAGTTGATGTTATTTTTCTTATAGTTGATGTTCGTGATATTGTCGGATGTAAAAATTAAATCCTTTATATCCTAATTAAGTCATTAATTCAATTAAAAAATATAAAAATTAAAATATCAAGTATAATTAAATTTTTTATTAATAATTCAATTAAAAATACTAAAATCTATAAATAATTTAAAACTTAATTAAATAATTTTAATTTTCATGTGAAAATACGTAAGTAATGATGATATACAAAATAATAATATCGTGATTCCAATGATTAGCCAATAAAAAAAATGAAATGAAAATAAAACTTTTCTTTAATATATAATAAAATATTTTTGTATACAAACTTAATTCAGTGCCCAAATTTATAACAAATTTATAATTCAAACTCAATTTATAATATATTTAATTTATATTATATATATTTTTAAGTTTATTTAGATTTTATTTTAAAATTTTATAAAATATATTTTTAAATATTTGTATGTATTTATGAGTGCTCACAAGTTTTAAAATACTCGTGGATATATTTTAAACTGGTACCTATAGGTAACAAGATGGGTAATAAATGAATTTTTTTGTTGTGAGTTAGGTGGTAGGTAGGCACTATTCGTGCTTGACCTGACCTGTTGTCATCCCTATTTGAGACGAGTTTTCTTTTATTGAATACTCAATCGAGTTGACTTTGGATTCAATCGAGTTTGCTTAGATTGAAGGCTTAATCTTATCGGCTTAGGTTAAAGGATTAATTGAGTCAAGTCAGATTGAAAGTCGAGTCGATTTTACCTAGGCCAAAAATTGAGACGAGTTGGGCCAGATTAAAGGTCAACACGGGTCAACATTGGCCAACATAGGGCAAAGGCTGAAATAGGTCGATCTGGGTTGAAGATTAAGATGAGTTGGTCGAGTCGTAGGTCAATACGAGTCGACATACGACAAAGGTCAAGACGATTCGTGGTAAGTTGAAAGTCTGGCCAATTCAACCTAGATTAAAGATCAAGCTTATTAAGCATGAGACGAAGGACGAGTCATGACTAAAGGTGAAGATGGAAAGGGATCATTACTCGTCAAAGGTCGAAAGGAGGAGATTTATGCTTAGGATTGAGACAAGTCAATCATGTTGAAGGTTGAGATAATTTGACACAAGTTAAAGGTCAATTTGTTTCTATGCAGGTGAAATATTAAGTAAATTTGGCATAAGTCATAAGTCGAGACGAATTGGTCGCGATGAATGACAGACTAAGTCAATTATGACTGAAAGTCGAGACAAGTTGATTGACTTAAAGGTTAAGATGAATTGACATAGGCTGAAGGTTAAGACATGTTGTCAGGGGCCCAAAGATTGAGACGAGCCAGTTAAGCTAGAGTTTAAAATGAGTCATAGCCAAATATTAAGTCAAGTCGACCTAGGATGAAGGTCAAGTCTACTCGACCTAAAACGAAAGTCAAATCAATCAATCTAAACTAAAGGTTGAACTTATTTGGCTTGGACCAAAGACTAATTTAAGTCAACACAAAATAAAAATCAAGACAAATTAATTTCGATCAAAAGTCAAGAAAAATTGACTAAAATTAAATGTTAAAATGAGTTCGTCCAAATAAAAGTAAAGAAAAACTAATATTTTTTTTAATAAGAAAAGGCTAAATTATAAATACTTTGAATTATCCAAAATAAATATTTAAAAAGAGAATTTAATTATAAATGATTCAAATGTAGTTTTTTTAGAATTAGTGAAATCTCTTGTATTGTTACTGTGTGTTTTTGCATCAAGTTTCTTTTACTTTGATTCTTTGTCCTCTTTTCCGGGCCCAAATATAGTCACCGTCTCACCATCTGATGGTAACTTATTCAATATGATAAATCAATTACTCATGTGTTGTCATGTCTGTACAATTTTTTTTGTCCGAATTATGTATGTAGAAGAAAAGAAGTTTCAAGGTAGAGATAATGATTAAAATGATCTAAAATGTTTTTGCTTAATAATTCTTTTATCATTGTTATTAGTATTTTTTTTTTAATTTTGTTTTTCATCAAGTTATTACTATTTTTATTCTTTATTCAGCGTTTTTTAATTTTGTTTATTATTTTAAATATGTTTATTTTGATATTAATTTTCAAAATTAATTTGATGTACAGTCCTTCATATTAAATTGACACTGATTGACACGTATTATTTATTGCTACATTCTAAATTAATTTTAGATGATAATGCATATTTGTTTTGTTAATCTAAGTGTTATTATTTTTTTGACGGACAAAATTATATTTATTACCTTTTTTGAAGTGAAACCAAATTCTGAAGGTTAAAAATAGTGATATCAAATTAAAAAATTATTATAATAGTAAAAGAAAACTATTAAGCAATTTTGTTTAAAAGATGTAATACCATTGTATGATGAAATGGAAAAAAATGTTAAAAATGTGGAATTATTTCCTTTTAATATTAACATTTTCTTTTTATTAATTTTTAATAGATGTATACGGGACCTTGAACTTTGTTTTTCTTAAAATTTTACATGTTTTAAGCTATTTCTTCCTCGTATGGATCGAAATGGATGAGTTTTTCAAGTAAATTAATTTTATATTTAATCAACCTTTACTTTTCAACTCATTATTCTTTTTACGTACAGTTTTATAATCTGCTGAATTGTTTTTTTACCTATTTCTTCCACACTAAATAACTAAATATCTAATATTATTTCGTAATTTTTTAATGTTTACTTAACTTATTTTTCCATTTTCACTGTTTTCTATCCTCTAAACCATTCACAGTGGCAATGAAAGTAGTAAATTAAATTAAGAAAATGATTGCGTAATTGCAGTTTTTAAGGGCAACTCGGTGTTGATTTCTCATTTCTACTTATTCAATCACAACGATAGAAAATGAAAAGAACATCGAAAAGAAAAAAATCAGAAGGGTAACACCGAAATTAAACGACTATAAGGGGTTTGCTTTTTAGTGCTTTCCGCTTCCTCACGCATTGTCATATCATATTCTTCTTACGGCGATGACAATTTCGTTACCGACGCTATTAAAGTAGCTCCGACCAAAATCTTAAAAGAAAAAAAAAGGGTATTGTATTGAAGCTTCTACAATTGTTATTTCCGATCTCTATTTGCAAACCCTAGAACTCTTGATTCTTGATTTGTCTCACTATTCAGGTATATATGCTGCGCCTTGATTATTGATTTCGCCCCTCTCTTTTCGACGTTTAATGGAGTATTTTCTGTTTTCGAGAAAGACGTGTGCATTTTACATTGAATTATTTATATTCTTGAAATATTCAGAATCCGTTGCTAATCAGTGAGTGGGATGATCCCTGACAGAGCTAATTCAATTCATTGAAATAATCTCTGATCAGTGAGCTGAGAAGGGTGGTTGAAGTTCGAGTGAGAAATTTATGGTGATTTTGTCAAGTCTCGTTTTTGAGTAAGTGATTTTCACTTGTTCTTTTCTTTTTTATCATCGGTAATCATTTTGCAACACTCAACTAGATTGTGTAATCTTACTACTGGTGATTGGTTTCTTTGAGCTAGAAAGGTGGTTTCACGAGAGTGATGGGTGGAACCTTTGATTGGTTTGTGAAGTCTCAACGCTGAGCTGATCTTGGTGAGGAAGGATGAATATCGTCAAAGGAGTTGCTGACCTTATTAGAAGAACTTCTGCTGGGCACACTGGCGAGTCTTCAAGTTTCCAAGCTCAAAAGTGCTCTCCTCCTGGGCCCAGGATTCGCTTTAGGTAACAATACATTTTTCAAAGGGTTTTTATATTGGAATTAAATAATAAAGCTCTATATTTGTAATGTTAGTTTTTTTGAGTTATGTTGATGTGCGAGTATGTTATTCCACCAGTAAGTGGAAGAAACACAATTTATCATCCTCAGAGTGTTTATCAAGTAGTCAAGACTGCTACTGCTATCCTTTTTCTATAATTTATAATCGAGTAGAGTTTCAGAATAGGAGCTTCATCATATATGTAATCTTTCATTTAGTGTTCTGATGCACAAAGAATAAAGTATGTTAGACAAACTCTTAGGGGCTATTAATATAATATTTACTAATATGCCATAAGTAGCAGTGGGCTTGCAGGTGTCATCCCTCTTGAGGTTGGGTGTGTTGGTTTGTGAATTTACGTGATTATTTAATGGAACATTTGTCCTCTAGTAAAAAACGAGGACAGACACATTGCTTTATTAAAATTATTATTTGTTACTGCTTTATAGACTAAATGATAAATATAATAATTTTGTTGAGTTGTACCAAAGAAGGAAACCCATGTAGTGAATCACTATTATCTTTTGGAATAATACTACCCTTGATTATCTTGTGCATTTTGGATATTTTTGAAACTTGTTATTGTATGGCATATGATATGTTTGAGAAGGCACCTTGGAGTGCTCTTAGGGCTAAGAGGATCCAATAAACTGATTCATTAGGTGGAAGAACCTCAAGGCTTAAGTACCACATCAAGCCTTTTATTCTATTAAATGTGACACTCTTAACAATGCCACCCCCTTTAAGAGATTATTTCTGCAATGATTTTCATTCTATTGATATTGATCTGATGTACCTTATGTTAATCACCCATCCATCAATATTTGGCTTTAAGCTTACTTCAACTTGTAGGTTTTCCTTTTCGTAGCCTAACTCATGGCAAAATTATTGATTGTTAGGATTTATGCACATGAGGAGAGTCGGATTTAATGACTAGTCCATTAAGAGAGAGTGTTTCACGACTTAAATACCACATTAAATAGTTTGTTTTAGTGCATGTTAGAGCTTTAAAAGCTAAATGTTGCTTATATAACTTGAGATTAAAACTGTAAAATAATTCTCAAGGGCTTGAAAGATCCTTCTTACTCTCATTCTATATATAAGAAAGTTTTGATACAAAGTACATGATAAATAAAGTAACCCTATGCACAATATAATGATGATAAATAGGGTAACCCTAAATACAATATAATGATGATAAATAGGGTAAATATTCTAACACTCCTCCTCAAGTTAGAGTATACAAATTGTATGTAGCAAGCTTGGAACAAATAAACTCAATCCGAGGACCCCTTAAAGACTTGGTCAACACATCTGCGAGTTGATCGTTTGTCCCAACAAACTCAGTACATATTTCTTTAGTCAACAACTTTTCACGAACAAAATGACAATCAATTTCTATATGTTTAGTTCTCTCGTGAAACACTGGATTTGATGCAATGTGGAGAGCAACTTGATTATCGCAATACATCTTCATAGTATGGATGTCACAAAAGTTAAGCTCTTGAAGGAATTGTTTCACCCATATAAGTTCACATGTTAGTGACACCATCGCTCTATACTCGGCTTCAACTGTTGATCGAGTTACTACATTCTGTTTCTTACTTTTCCATGAAATAATGTTTCCTCCCAGAAAAACATAATATCCTGTAGTAGATCGTCTATTAATAGACGAACCTGTCCAATCTGCATCACAATACCCAGAGACCTGAATGCTTCCTTTATCTTCATATAACAATCCTTGTTTGGAGCCTTTTTGACATACCTTAGAATGCGAATGAGAGCATTCCAATGGTCAACACATGGAGCCTGCATTAATTGACTAACCATTCCAACTACAAAGGATAGATCTGGTGTTGTAACAGTGAGATAAATCAGTTTTCCAACTAGCCTTCTATACCTCTCTGGATTGGAGAATAATTCACCTTCTTTTGTCCTTAATTTTTGGTTTGGATCCATGGGACTGTGTACCGGTCTGCAATCAATCATCATCGTTTCTTGTAATATATCAAGAGTATACTTCCTTTGGGAGATTACAACTCCATCTTTTGATTGCGCTACTTCAATGCCTAAGAAGTATTTGAGACTTTCAAGATTCTTGGTTTGAAAATGTCTACATAAATACTCTTTCAGTAATGACAATAACATCAACATATACTATTAAGTAAACACATTTTCCAAGAGAAGAATGACACTAAAAAACCGAATGGTTTGCTTCACTACGTGTTAGCCCAAATTTTTGAACAATGGAGCTAAACTTTCCAAACCAAACACATGGTGATTGCTTGAGGCCATATAGAGATCGATGGTGACAAGCTTCAGTGGACAACTTCTCACAGTGGCAAAACAGTGCCAGACGATGGTGGACAGTGGCAAAAGGCGTCAGACAACAACAAACAATGCTGGATAGTTGCGGACAACAACTAGGGTTTGGAGACTAGACAGAAACCAGAGCGAGATCAACCCGCTCTGTTACCAACTTGAGATTGAAACTGTAAAATAATTCTCGAGGGCTTGAAAGATCCCTCTCACTCTCATTCTATATATAAAAAAGTTTTGATAGAAAGTACATGATAAATAGAGTAACCCTAGACACAATATAATGATGATAAATAGGGTAACCCTAGACACAATATAATGATGATAAATAGGGTAAATATTCTAATAATATATATAAGCCTTCAACATTTTTGATATGTATGGTGAATTTCATTGGTGTAACGTTGATGTTGCTGGAGATCATAGAAGAGAATGTTGTTAGATTTTGTTATCTGGTATGACACATGAGTTACTTTTACGTAAATATATATTTGTTAGGTGCAAGGCATGGTGACATTTATTTTACTTTTTGTTTATTTCATGCATACATGATAATGTAGACTTGCCAAACATTTTCTGATGTTTCATAAGATATTTTTTATGGGTAGTGGTGGTCTATATAAAGATATTTTGTTAAGGTGTGAAAGTACAATTGGGGTTAGGTGACAATAAGGTGGCTAAGAGCTAGAAGATTTTAAAGCAAAGAAAAACAAAACAAGACAACAAAGGAACTACGAATGCAGTCATGCTGCCCAATCCCTTTTCATGTCACCAGCATTGGCTGGTCCCTTCAGACAACATTTTCAGAACAATAGAGAAGCAACACTGCAAGCCTTTCCAGAGCAAGATTTTGGGCGAGATAGCACTCTTAAATATGCGAACATCTGGACCAAATAATTGCAAATTAAAAGAGGGTTAAATTGTGAAATTAAAAGTGGGTTGGGGGTGGTTTACAAGAGAACAAGACAGAGGGAGAGGGAATCATTTGTTTCAACAATGTTTGAATCCATTTTTCCTTTACCTGAGTTTGTTTAATTTTTTACATTTTCCAGTGATTCGGGTGATGAGGCAATTGTAAATACACTCTGGGAGCGATATGAAAAAGCTGATGATAAGGTATGGTGGGATTTATACTTATAAAATACTTAACTTTCTGAAGCTTGGTGAACTTCATATGAACTATTTCTTAACAAATTCATATATGCATTTAAGTCAGGTATATATGTTTTCTGTAGGTGTTGCTTACCAACCTATTGTTAAAAATAAATTATCACACATTCTTTGTGTGTTTTTGCATTGATCAAGAATAGTGCTAAATGCTTTGCTTTATATGTCTTTCCCTCACTAAATTAGTTGTCTATTTAGTAAACTTGCTTCATATGATCTTAATGTTCTAGGTGGAGAAAAAGAGACTGCTTAATGTTTTCATCAGGCAATTTGTAATGCACTACAAAGATTGGGAACCTGTGAATTCTGGCATATTATTAGAGTCTGCTTCTGTTGAGAGTTTGTCATCTTCTGATGATGTGATTGTTGGCTGCTCGGCTGGGCATCCTGTTGAAGTCATTCGGATATTAACAGAAGAGGTCACACAGTTAATCTCACTAGTTACTGATTGTAAGTTGCCAATCATTGCCATTGACGTCATTATTTTCTTCACTTTCTGCCCTCGTAAGCTTAAGTGGTTTGCACTACTGGGAAGTTTAAATAAGTTTATGGATGTGATCAAATTAAAGTTAGGAACCATTATATGTAAAATAGACGTAAGAAGGGAGTACATATACTTATTGAAATTTCTTATAATGGTATCAAATGTTTTCATTACCTTTTAAATTTTTGTTTGTTGTAGTCACAGACCTTTTCTCTTAATACAAGATGATGTTTAACCTAAGAATCTTAAATGGTATATTTGGTTACTTGTACGAAAACTGTTACTGCTTACATGTTATTTGCAGTAATTCATGCTTTCCTTTCCTTTCAGTGAACACCAGCTTGGGGCACTTATCGACAGATCTTTCTGGGGCTGCTGCTAAATTGTTTATTACTTCTGAAGGATTTTTAATTTTGGATGCGCTGAAAATTATTGCCCATTCATTATACAATTGCAGAGTTTTTGGATACTATGGTGGAATTCGAAAACTTACTGCCTTAATGAAAGGTACAATTAATGCTATATGACTAATAATTTTTTTTTTCTTTTGTTCATGATTTTGATTACTTCTGTGGATGATGTTTGCTGAAAACTGTAAGAAATTTTCACTGATGTTAGTGTAATCTGCATATTGTTTCTTTATAAATTTATAGTATCTTCTTATGTTGCTAAAGGCTTTAGACCTACGTGGTCCACTGTTATAGCTTAACAAATGGTCATCGTTCTTTATTTTTATTTCTGAGTCTCACTTTAAAGGATATACTACTGTGCATTATAAGGAAATATTTTATTAATTACCATCATACAAATTACATTCTCATCTCCTTTATTTGTAATAATCACATTATCTTCAAAAAGGAAATAAAATCTGCTGAAATGAATGTGTTAATTCTAGGGATATTTTTATCCTAATAATCCCCTATTTACAACAATTATGTTTTAATTTGTATACTACTATGTAAAGCATCCAACTACTGCCATGTGTCAGTTCCACATGTAGTTTGTGCTCACTGTGCTTTTTTCCCATTTATCAATATGACATGCTCCTTTTCTCTCCCCTGCCCGTGTGCAAAGCATGGATCTGCTTCTAATTTACTTTTTTTTTATGAACACACTATGAAATCAACCCCTGAATTTTGGTAGGATATAATTTCCAATTCTTGTTTTTCGCTGTTCATAAGCCTATGTTTTGAAAATGTAACTTTGATTCTATCATTAATTGCCTTTTGTTATTCTCGAATATCTGTGTTCTTGCGGAAAGTAATGGAAGTTCCTTTTTTGTGTTCAATTTGTTACAGGGGCTGTGGTCCAACTTAAAACCATAAGTCAAACCCTTTCTGGTGATGCAAATTGTTCCAACTCTGCTGTTGAGAAAATCAAGCTGCTCCAACAAGTTTTAACATATGTTGTGTCAATAATTTATATTTTCATTGATTTAGGTTCAAATGTAGACAAAAAGGATGAGTTATTCTGCAGTCTTTTGGGCTTTATTTCACATACTGAGACTCCAATCATCTCTTCAAATAGTTCAAAGGTTTTGTCTACTGAAGCAAGGTTACATTGGCGGCAGAAAGCAATTGTTTCTGTGATGGAAGCTGGTGGCCTAAATTGGTTAGTAGGTAAGGTAGGCATCTGTTATTATTGTATATTTCGAGGCTATTTGGAATTTGGTGGTTTTAGTTACTAATATTCTAATTTGGCATGAATATGTGCACTAGGTAAATATAGATGCATGGAGGTTACAATTAATTCGGAAAATATATTATTAAAATGCTGCTGGCTAAATAAATTGTTCTTTTGGTTACTATAGTTTCACTAACATACAAATAGGCCCCTATTGTTCTTTGTTTTTCTTTTTGTTGAATAAATTTTCATATGATGGCAAATGATAGATGGAAGTCCTTTGGGGTGTCAACATAGCTGATATGCCAAAGTACATAGTGATACCTAATATGAGTTTCATAAAAAGAAAATAGGCCCCTGTTGTTTCAAATTTTCTCTTTACTTGTGAATATATGCTAAAATTTTAATAGGTGTGTGGGCTGATGACCATCTTTTCTTTTTTAAATAAAAGCTCGTGCTAGGAATCACTATATACTTTGGCATGTCAACTAGGCTGACATTCCAAAGTACATCTATCATTTTCCATGACATGAAAAATATTATTAAAAGAAAAAGAAGAATAACAAAAAAAAAAACATGGGGGCCAAACTAAACCCTTAAGCAAAAAATACAAGACCAAACTTCCTGAGAAGGTAAACTTTCCCAAACATAGGAAGTTGATATCTGTGATGAAAAAAGTCTAAATTGATAACAAGAGGCATAACAATGTACCATTTAAAGTTTTCCATGTTATCCAAGCCTAAATTAGTCAATTTATCAGCACAGTGATTCCCTTCCCTAAAAATATGTGAAATTTTAAACTCTATATTACAAAACTTAAAACATTTTCTCCATTTTCCTCTTGGCATTCAAAGAACCATCCATGGGGATGAAAAAGCTTGGCAAACCGGATCTGAATCACACTCCATCCAAAGTTTAGTAAACCCAGCATTCCAAGCATGCTCTATAGCATAAATAGCTCCCATAAATTCTGCATACATGGAATTATGAATGCATATAAAAGAAGAGATGCTGCCAATATATTCCTCTCTACTTCCTCTAAAAATATCAACACAAACAGCTAACCCTGGACACTGGCCGCTCTATCAATATTAACTTTTATCCAATTTATAACTTGCATAAAGGAAGATGTTTCCAGGCTGAGTATTGATGCAACAAATTTTAGAACCTTAAAATCATATACAGTATTATGCATCATTTTGGTTGAAAAATTACTTGCCAGTCTAACCAAATTTGTAATAGAACGAATTGCTGTGTTTAAATGAAAAGGATTTTGAAATCTCAAGTGATTTCTCATGTGCCAAATCATCCAAACAACAGCAGAAACTGCAGCCATCCTGATGAGTTTAACCAGAGGGCTGTACTTTTGCTTTAAAAAATTGATCAGAAGCATTGGAAAACCCAAATTCAGAACATCTAAAATTTGCTTCAGCCAGGATCAAATTTACAGTGCAGTAGAACACTCAAAAAACAAATGATACAACGATTCATATTCTTTTCTACACAAGGAGCACATTGAACAAAGATGAACACCCATGCACTGCATAGCTGTATCAGTATGCATTCTGTTATGCAGAATTTTCCATAAAACCAAAGACTTTGCTGGTGGAACAGCAGCTGACCAGATGCTGTTACCCCAATCTGAGTGAGAGGAAACTGAAAAAACAATTCTTTGCGGCTTTCTAATGGATATTGAGGGATTTTGGCACATCACTATGATTTGGATTTTGGCGTCTATTTGGTGTAAAACTGTTAGACAATTAAAGGTATATGTGAGGAGGAATAAAAAGAGAGAAAGTTAGAGGCGGGAAGGGAGGATTAGTCTGTTAGAGGAGAGAGGCTAGTTTGTTAGAAGAGAGAGAGTATAAATAAACAAACAAAATAGAGAGAGAGGGTAGGAAATATTTTGTTTTGGTTTAGACTGGACCTCTTGGTCAGTGGAGGAAGGGAGGCTTCCTTGGGGGAGATCTATATTTGTATTTCTCTTTTTACACATTACAGAGTAAATAAAAATACATATACACACAGTTTCTTTCTGCTGTTGAGTGTGTGAGTGAGAAGAGAAGCTACCGTTTGGTTTCCTTGAATAAAGGAACCTAACAAAAACACATGTCTTTTTAATGGGTTTTCAGTAGCTGTTATGTTGTTGGATTAGGGAGCACATTACATTGGTTTTCTGTTCTTTTCTGTTTTTTTTTTTGTTTAGGATGATTGCTTGTCATCCTTTTTCTTTATAATTCATTCTTTTTGTCTTGCCAAATATCTTTTACATTAAACATTAATATAAATTATCTAGGTGACATAAAGATGAAAGGTTGGGCTTCACATTCACGCGAGCCTTAATTTTTCATGACACCTATCTTATCCTTAAATAGCTCAACTGTAACTCCTTTCTTTGTCTATCCCATGATTATTGAATTTCATGGTATATTGAAATTCCATGCTTAATAGATTTTCAGACTTATTTTATGTTTTTTGTTCAATTATCATATATTTTCCATTCACGAAACTTAATTTTTCAGAGCTCTTACGTGTCATTAGAAGATTTAGCCTGAAAGAACTATTGATGGACGATTCACTTCTCTATTTGTGCTTGAAAATTCTTTCATTGGCCTTATCTGCAAATCTTCGGGGCCAGAATCATTTTAGAAGTATTGGAGGGTTGGAAGTGCTGCTGGATGGTCTTGGATTTCCATCAAATTATGCAAAAACTTACCGTAATCTTGTTTTGGCAGATGGATTCAGGTATTGTTGGGGGTATATCTCAAGCTTATTATTCTTTATTTTATTTATTGGAAGATATGGTGGTGTTTCTTTTTACGCTTGCTGTATCTGCATTTTCTGAGGAATCAATGTGTCTTGATGTTTGAGTTTGTGGATAATAATTTAATGCTAGCTTGACGTTGGTGAATCTGCAAACTTCATTCATCACAATCTGAGTTTGCTGTATACAATACACATATTTGGCCTTAACATGTTATCCCGTCAACTTGTTTTAGCTTGTATCAATTTAACATGTAAGATAATGTATTTGGTATTTCTCATATTTCTTTCTCTCCGAGGGGATAATACCGTATTATCTATATGGTTAGTATATACTGTCTTGCATTCTTTGATAAAGTGGTTTGCTTGTCTTTTGCAGGGATGATAAACCATTGCAAAAAATATTTCAACTTCATATTCTTTCTCTGGAGGTTTTGAGGGAGGCAGTGTATCCTTCACAATTTGCTGATGTTATGAATTTTAGAATATTCCTTTTTTTGAACTTCATACCTCAACGCACAGATATATGCTAATAATAAACAAGGAAAAATAAAATTTTTCAGTTCATTGCCTAATGACATTTCTAAACATTTCACGCGTGTCTTCTCTAGAGATATATTTGCTTGCCATTCTTAGGTATATTCCTCCCTGAATTTTTATTATGGCAGATAGAACAGTGCTGTTCTTTGTTCACTTGTTGATTTTCTTTTGACTGATCGCTACTTGAATATCATTAAAATTTAAAGAAAAAGTGGTGCTTGAGACCTTGACATTGGTACAGCTTTGGCAATATGATCAGCTTGCAATTTCTGTGTGAAAATGGTAGGGTGCATAAATTTGCTAATAGTTTTTGTTCACCAGCTTTTCTGCTTCAAGATTTGGGACAGGAGAAGGATTCTACTGTAGAGCATGCTGTTGGTATGCCTGGTCTTGACATTCGAGAAAATGAGAATTATGTGAAATCTGATGCAGCAGTGCTTTCTTCGGGCCTTCCATCCCATGCTTCTTTCTTTGATATTTGGAATGATTATGTTGTTATGTTGAGCAGCGGTCTCTGTTCATTTCTGTTAGCTCCGGAGGGTTCAAAATCTCTTCATGTCCAAGTATCTTCTGGTCGACTTGCATTGCCTGTTTCCTCTGCATATTATGAATTGTCAATCAAATGGGTCATGAGGGTTTTATTTACAATATTTCCTTGCATAAAAACTTGCTCAAGTCACAGTGACTTGCCTAGCTATTTAAGGTGAACTATACCAGTGACTTGCAGTGTTTTTCCTTTTCATAGCCTGAAAAATCTAATATACTATAAAAAAAAGTGCTGTGAAGTATTTCTGTTAATGTATCTCGGCAGTAGTACCTTCATGCATAGAACTAATATTTGATATGTTGATTTTCTTTCAATGTTGCAGGATCTTTGTTTCAGCTCTACAGAACACAGTTCTGAATGCATTTAGAAACCTTCTCTCTTCTTCTCCCATGTCACTTGAAATTTTTCGCCAAGAGGGAATATGGGATCTTATGTTTTCAGAAAATTTCTTTTATTTCGCATCAGGTTCAGATGAATCTGCTGGAAAGATGTTTGGATACAATGAGAAGTCTGAGATATTGTCTGCTTTAAGGAGCACTAGTAATACAGCAGAAGTTAATGGGGTTAATTCTCTACAGATGGAAGTAATTTCATTTGTTGAATTTGCTGCAACATGTAGTGGAAACACACAGAACATGGTTGGTTCTTTTATTTCCCACTTCTTATTTATTCATCTATATGTGTGCGTATATATATACTCAAAATATATGTTTAAATTTGCTTGAATGAATTTATATTCATACTCATAAGCGCATTGAAATTGTATATTTCTAAGTGCTCAACTCTAAGAAAGAGAGAAACACGTGATTCGACCTTGGTGTGTAAAGCTTTCTCTCATCAAGAGGTTGTACAGTGGTCTATTAGAGGCTGTTGGAGGAAATTCTTTAAGTTTTGTGATGGTATTAATTTTAAGGTGTCACATTTTTCCGGAAGGAAATCATTGTGCTGACAAGTTGATAAGTTTAGGCCTGTCTTCTAGAGAAGTGTTTAAGTGGTAGAAAGTTAAGCCAACTTTTATAAGTTTGGACTTTTATCATAATAGGATTCTTTTTCCTATGTATAAGGCTTCTTAGATTGTGTATAGCTTTATATAGCTGGCCTGTTTTTTGTTCATGGGTTTTGGTTGGGTCCCTCCATGAGTTCTTTGTATCTTTCTTTTTGTTTTTAATGATATTTTCATGTGATAACAAATGATAGATGTTCCTTGGAATGTCAGCCTAGCTGAGATGCCAATGATCATAGTGATTCCTAGCATGAGTTTTAATTAAAAATAACCATATGTTTCTGAGATAGCACATTTGTACGGAGAAAAAGAAATCAATACAATAAATAAAGGAGATACAATACGGGTATAAATGAAAATGTTCTTAATAATAAGTCTATAGTCTAAATATTTTTTATTATATAAGATCAGGTCCATATTTCTATAATTGTAATATTGCCTCTCAAGCTGCAGCATATGAATCAAATGTATCAAGCTTTCATGGATGTATACTTTTTAGATTCTTGTGATTGTATGATTGAATTCAATGATTTGATTATTCTCCAAGTATTTATTTGTAGTTTCTGTTGCAGAGGGAATTGTCTTCTTTGCTGGATGCACTTGAGCATTGTGCTTGTAATCCTGAAATTGCATGTGATCTTGTGAGGAGTTTGGTTCACATCTTGCAGCTTTCCCCCGAGAGAACAATTGCTTCCTTTAAGGCCTTGAGTGCAGTTTCTCGTGTTCTACAAGTTGCCTGTGTTCAAGCACATGAGTATAGAAGTCCAGGAAGCATGGATCCCTCCAATGAGAAAAGTGCCACAGATGCATCAGTATCGTTGCAAGATCAATGTAAAAGCAATTTACATGTGACTATACAAAGTTGCTTTAATTGCATGAAAGTGTGCATGGAGTTCTTTGCCAAGTTTCTAGCAGCAGCTAAAGATGCCAAGCTGATACTACATAGTTTTACATGCATTGATTGCCTATTTGATTTATTTTGGGTGGAAGGTTTGAGAGATGATGTGCTTGGACATATACTCAATCTCATGAAGGTATACTTTACGTGCTATTTGCTTGAATTTGCCTTTCTGAGTCATAATTGTTGTTGAGTTTTGTTTTTCCACTGTTAACATGGCTAATCTCTTTTCAGATCATGCCATTTTCTGAGGAAGATAAAAAAGCAAAGTTGCAGTTATGCTCTAAGTATTTAGAAATGTTTACTCAATTAAAAGAACGGGAGAGTAGTTTTGTTGATCTATCTATTGATTTGTTGGTAGGAATGAGAGATACGCTCCAGACTAACCAAGCAGTATGTGTCGGACATTGATTTATTTCTTTACTTTATTTACTTCAATGTCTTCAAATGCATTTTCATATTTAACTGAAGGGTTGCTTTTGATGCTTTACTGCTTCAGTACTATCAGACTCTATTTCGGGATGGGGAATGCTTTTTGCATGTTGTATCTTTATTGAACAGCAACCTTGATGGGGCAAATGGGGAGAAATTGGTTTTGAATGTACTCCAAACACTTACTTGTTTGCTTGCAAGTAATGATGCCTCGAAGGTAACTTCATTGTTTTCCGCTATGTTTCATCCCTAGTTCTGTAATACTATGATTTGTTGTTACTATTTTTATTTTTTGTTTTTGTTTTGATTTGGTTAAGAACATTTGGGAATTAGATTTTACTCCAAGTTGTTTTTTTTGTTGCCCTTTAGCTGTTTTTGGATTCGTTGCAAACCAGTTTTGTAAACAATATAAGTTGTTGGAGTAAGCACATGAATAACATTATCTCACATCTTACTGAAGAGCTCTACAGGCTTAGGGCAAGCGCAATATGCTGGCCTATTTTTATGTTATACTCCAGATCTCATGAAGAATATAAGGTTGACAAGGATCATACTCTTAACTACTTTGTCAAAGGATCTTTGGAACTGTGGTTTTAATAATTTTCCCAAAGCTGTAAAGGAATATCAATATGTTTATTAGATCTCTTAAAAGGATTAATCCTTGCTGGTTTACTCTTAATACATTGTTCTTTTATTAAACAACTTGTCAAATTGAAGAACAAAAGGTTTGGAAACTTCAACTCCAAAATGGTTGTCACTTTCTTCTTTACGCACAAAGATGATTCAGAGCAAATTTTTTCTACGGATTCAAAGGGTTTCACTTGAGTGGGAGGCGATAAAGACACTACAAATTTAGAAATAAACAAGAAAATAAGCTTAACATTGGAGATGTTATACCACAAGTTAAGTATCTATATAGGCAATTGTGGTAATGGTCTTTCTGAATGTGCTTGAGTGTTTTTTACATCCAACTGAATGGACTTATTTATATTTAAGGGTATTAGAAAGATATATAAAAGCCAAAGCACATTACAAGATAACAATTAAGATTCATTGCTTCCTAAGATACGTTGAACTGAGCTACACAAAATATGTAGGCTACCTGGAAAAGTATCAATGATCTTAAACCTAGTTCAATTCTAAAAACCTGACTTATGAGGTTTGCATCCATTCATATGCATTCATGTGGTCTATTTTAACAATATTTGTAAGTGACATGGGAACTTTATGCACTCCTCATGTCGAAGATTGAACATCTTGAGCATAAGACTACATATTTGTGAGTAGTTTGATATTTGTTAGATAACAACTGGTACAATAGTTCAACAACTGGAAGGGAGTGACTCAGGACTGTCTTGTTTTAAATTTATTGAGCCTTTACTGTCTGGTTTGTTCAGCATCCTTGAGATGTTTGTATTCAAATGTGTTTTATCACCTGGCATCTGAACTTAATGGAGATGTAACTGCATCTTGTTATGTAGGTTACTAGACTGACTGCCAGTACTGTAGACTTGAAACTGTTTTTATTTGGTTGAATTATCTAATTAGTGAGGAAGGCAACAAAGAGGAAGACAGTAGGATGGAAATAACAAATATCCACCATTTGTTTGAGAGGAGCAATAGGAAGGAAGTTTTTTTCCATGGGTTCCATTTACAATTTTTTTTATTAGTGCAGAAAGCTTTTTAATGTAATTGTTTTTTTTTTTTATTTCTACCGTCTTTGCTTCATCCAAACAAGTTGAAAGAAATCTATCCATTTTTTTGTTTATCTATCCAAACAATGCTATTTTCATTCTTCTTATTTCTTACTCTCTTGTTGTTTTTCTCTTTGTTTCATTTTAATCCAAATAGTGCAAAGAGGTTCACTGATCCTTGTACCTACCATATCTCATGGCAAATTATGTTAGCTAGGAGAAATTGGTGGTTGCTAATTCCAGTGAAAAACAATACACATTAGGTCTTGCACGAGCCTAAATCTTTAGTTTTTGTATTGTGGTTATAAAATTTAAGTATAGGCTGATTGCCTTTTGAGGTGTCATCCTTTTTGGTTTGCATCTATATTGGATTTGTATGTTTTATTGAAGCTGCGAGCATTGTACCATTGCATTCCAATTTAAAAGCTTCTTGTATTATCATCCCTTGCAGGCGGCATTTAGAGCTCTGGCTGGAAAGGGCTACCAGACTCTGCAGAGTTTGCTATTGGATTTTTGCCAGTCGCATTCAAGTGAAAGCCTTTTAGATGCTTTGCTTGATATGCTTGTTGATGGAAAATTTGATGACAAAATGAGTCCTATGATAAAGGTGATGTACCGGTACATAGGTCTTGCTTCCATAAATTATTTGATCCGTCTGCACTGTTTCATTTTCTATTTGAAAAAACTATTGCAAGTGGTGTTTGCCGGATGCTATATTATTTAGTATTGTGAACTCTTCATTTCATAAATCTTGTTTTTGTGTTCTTATTTTTCTGCTTTCCTTTTGATTTCAGAACGAAGATGTAATAATATTATATCTGATTGTACTGCAAAAGGTTTGCAATTCCTTTGCCTATGTTTTTTTCTAATAAATTATTTTCTTCAATAGTTATTTTAGTAGTTGTTAAAGTTTGTTTTAAGAAAATAATGCCATCTGTTTTTTTGCTTGTTATTTGTGATTGGGCAGAGCAGTGAGTCTTTGAAGCATCATGGACTGGAGATGTTTCAGCAACTGTTAAAAGATTCCATTTCTAACAGAGCTTCTTGTGTCAGAGCAGGAATGCTTGATTTTCTTCTTAATTGGTTTTCTCAAGAAGATAATGACAGTGTGATCTTTCAGATTTCACAGTTAATTCAAGCCATTGGTGGGCACAGCATATCAGGGAAGGACATCCGTAAAATCTTTGCTTTACTCCGAAGTGAGAAAGTTGGGAAGAGGAGGCTGTACTGCTCTGTTTTGTTAACAAGTCTCTTGGCAATGCTACATGAAAAGGGGCCAACTGCATTTTTTGATCTTGATGGAATTGATTCTGTAAGTTCTGAAGCCATTATAGATGTATCTCTAGGTCTCCTAATTCTTCTTTAGTTATTTTTGAAGTACTTGGCTCCAAGTAGACTTTTTCTTCTGTTAGAATGAATAATCTCAGAATTTATTGTAAAGGTACTGTGTGCTTTGTGCTGCACCTAGTTCCTAGATATAGCTTTTTAGATTCTCTTCTCTTCCCTCTCATACATTGTATTTGATGTATCTAAAGTTTTTATAAATGAGATCCTAGGATCTGGAAATTCACTCTCTAAAATTCATTCTAATTCCTTTGTATTATTCTAATGTTGATATTTGAGTGCGTTGGTCCCGCTTTGCCTCTCTGTCCAACAAAGGAGTTGCCTATTGGTCATTTTTCACATTCTTCATCATTAGAGTTTGGTCCACCGACACTTGGGTCTAGTGTATCGCGAAGAGCGTGACCCAACCCCAATGGTCGCACATCCAAAATTCGACCGGTGTGTCATCACTCGCCGACCAACTGCGACATTGCCTTGTGTGCATGTGTCCTATGCGTCACCTTCCAGTGGTTGGAATTTTCACGGACCACCTTGGTATGACTAGTTGGAGCATTCCGAGCCTGTTTCTACCCTCTGATCTTCGTTCGGGGAGCATTTGGTGAGTCTCCTAGTGTTGAACACAATTTCTCTCACTTGAAACTCTAGGTTTCTCTCTCTAAAAGCTTCCCTAGGTTGTCTTCGGCTCTTCTGTGTTGCACCATTGGACTATGTCCTTTCCTTGTTCAACATGCCTTTAGGGACTATTTCCTCTTTCTTTGGAACTCCTTCCATAACTTCTCAAAAATTAATTGGAGAAAACTACCTTTCTTGGTTTGCTTTAGTTGAAATTTGGTTTGTTGGTCAAGGTTTCCATGATTAGTTAGAAGATGGGAGTCCAGTTCCACAACATCAAATTTAACATAGAAGAACATGCTATGGGTCAGATGATTAGAGGACATGAATATAGAGTCCTATACTACCTTGGTACTAGCTCATCTGTATCTTTTGTTCCATATGCATATCCTAAATGGTTGCTTGAACACTTAGGACAATCCTCATCATACAAATTTAAAGATGGTTCTTGAACTTAGTAGTCTCCAAACTTTGGAATGTGAACCATGCTATTTGGGAAAACATGTCATGTTCCTTGACCTATACATTCTGAATCTAGGTGTGACTCTACTTTTTCATCATCCATTATGACATTTGGGGGCCAAACCTTGTGTCATCTTTTGGTTTTAGATATTTTATTATTTCATTGATGAATTAAGTTGGATTTTTCTAATGAAAATATTTTTTGTGAACTTGTCTATTTTTATGTCTTTCCTTGATGAAACCAAAAATCAGTTTGGAAAAGTAAACAAAATATTACTAACTGATAATTCCAAAGAGTATTTTTCTTTTAATCTATCTATACTCATAAGGTCATGTTGGAAGTCTCACATCGACTAGAGATAAGACCAATTTATAGTATATAAGTATGTGCAAACCTCATCTTACAAGCCGGTTTTGTAGGGTTGAGTTAGGCTTAAAGTCCACTTCTTAAGATGGTATCAGAGCCAGGTTAGAGCCTATTTTAGCGAGATTTGTGTGGATAATTGTTCCACTTGCTATCGGGTCACTATTGGACCACCCATTAATGTCTAGTTTCACGCTCGAGATGTACATACCTCGGCGTGAGGGGAGTGTGTTGGAAGTCTCACATCGACTAAAGGTAAGACCAATTTGTAATATATAAGTGGGTGCAAATCTCATCTTACAAGCCAGTTTTGTGGGGTTGAGTTAGGCTTAAAGTCGACTTCTTAACAAGTCACACAACATTTTGCATCAATATACTTGCTTTCATACACCTTAGGAAAATGGAGAATAGACATATGGTTGAAATTAGTTGTACCTTATTGCTTGGTGCAAATATGTCTGTTCATTATTTTGGGGGTAATGTTATCCTAACAAAATGCCTTGTTTTTCACTTGAAAAAACTGTTCTATTTCCAAAAGAATCCCTACATATTGAAGAGTATCAACAACAAACCTATAAAAAGTTGGGTGAAAGGAAGAAAATCTAGCTGTTGTATTTATGAGTAGTCTCATCAGGGTTTTTCTTAACACGAAACACCCACATGCAACCAATAGCATGGTGATTAGGAGGAAGCAGAGCTAAAGACATTCATCTTGCATAGCAGAAAACCACTTTGTATCGTGTAAGGCAGTTTTGACACTCTTTGGTTCCACATTTACAATAGGAAGAGGTATTAATTCTTGGTTGAACAATACCAGACTTGGAGTAAGTCTGCATAGGGTGAGTATTAGGAGGAGAATGAGGAACAATGTGCTTTTGGTTAGAAATAGGTGAGGTAAGAGATTGAGCAGTTAAAGAATGGAATGTAGTGACCTGTAGTGATCTAGTGGAAGAGATGGAAGACAATGGTAGGTTTGAGACAGAGAATAGGTGCTAATACTAGGTGATTATTAGTTTGTGGTGTGATTATTAGGTGAAGATGAGGAGGAAAAGTAAAGATGAGGTGTGATAATTGAATAGAAAAGTTGTTTTGTGCTATACCTATGTACCTAAGACTCTAGATGTGACATTTCTTATTGTTTACTCTTCCTTCTCATTTATTGAATATGAACTACCTATGTTATTATAAATATTAGAACCTAAGATAGGGAAATTAGTGAAGGAACGATGTAATCCATCAAATCTAACAAAGATCACTTCTTAGAAGCCTCTTTAGCTTAATCAATGAATTCCTCATGGAGTATGGATACTGGTGAACGGCTGTTATATGTGATGATTGAGTTATGGCGATTCTATTATCTTCAATAGGAGCTATGACAAATGGTATCAGAATCTATGCCATATCTTACTAAGCTGCGGTCAATTATTTCTTGTCAATCTTGATATATGAAGGATAAAATCATTTTGGCATAATACGGACTGTGTATGAATATTTTTACAAATACTTAAAGACAGTTATTGGGAGGCTCTACTTTAATGAGCTTTTGGTTAATTACAAATACACTCAGGTGTATGGGCTACAATCTTTATGTTAATTAATGGATGCTGTATGATGCTTGTAAAAGTAATTTTTGTTTCATTCGCTGCTTATAGTTCTTTGTTGAACCATGTTTTCGTTGCCAAATGTAATACTACTGCTTCATTATTTTATGCCTTCTATTATCTCATTCCTTTCAAATTCTTGCAGGGTATCATTCTGAAAACTCCACTACAGTGGCCTCTGAATAAGGGTTTTTCTTTTTCCTGTTGGCTCCGGATTGAGAATTTCCCTAGAAATGGAGCAATGGGTCTTTTCAGTTTTCTTACTGAAAATGGGAGAGGATCCTTGGCCGTGCTCGCAAAGGAGAAGCTTACTTATGAGGTTGGAAATAGATATGAAAAATTAGTTCTTTTGTCAAGCTGTGTATTGTTCTTTGACACTTTTTTGTTGCTTTACTTAGCCTTAGGTTAAGTGAATTAATAATATTTGCTGGCTTAATTTGGCTGGCCCTTGCAGTCAATAAATCTGAAGAGACAGCGAGTGGACCTACGTGTTAATTTAGTCAGGAAGAGATGGCATTTTCTTTGCTTAACTCATAGCATAGGAAGAGCCTTTTCTGCAGGTAGCTTGGTGAGATGTTACTTGGATGGGGAGCTTGTCTCATCTGAAAAATGCAGGTTCGAACCATGCTAATTAGTAGTTTTCTATTTAAATGATTTTATTTTCGTGATTAATTGCTAAATTTCTTTTGTGATACTCTGATATGATTTTTATGCTTTGTTTATTCAGGTATGCAAAGGTCAGTGAATCATTAACAAGTTGCATGATTGGTGCTAAAATCAAGATGCCTCACTATGAAGACAGTGTGCTCACATTTGAATCAATTGGAGATTCGTGCCCTTTTTTTGGCCAAATTGGCCCTGTTTATTTATTTAATGATGCCATTTCTGCTGAACAAGTACAGAGTATCTACTCTCTTGGACCAAGTTATATGTATTCATTCCTTGATAATGAAGCTTTGCCTCTCCCGGTTTCGGGAGATAAAGTACCAAGCGGGATTCTTGATGCCAAAGATGGTCTGGTATCAAGAATTATCTTTGGACTCAATGCTCAGGTCAATGATTTTTAATCTTCTATACGACTGTACATGCCATGCTTATTTAATATTTATTTCTCGTTTTGAGTGTAGTTTTACTCCTTTTACTTTCTTGTACTGTTCCAGAACAGTTAGAATATTTCTTTTTCTTGTCTCAAACTGTCGGTTAGTCAGTCGGGTATTAGTTAGTTACTTAGATTTATGGACATGAATGCATGCACCTATTGTGTTTTGGTTTAATTCTTTTTTATTAAACAAAATTTCTTATATTTTTTTTCATATCTCTTCTCTCAAACTTCAGTATGGTATCAGAGTTAGTTCAATCCTCTTTTCCTTTTGTTCGCAATCCCAAATTCCCAGGCCTAATCCTCTGCTTTGATCATGGATGGTGAACCAGTAACTTCTATTCCTCCTTCAAAATCCCCTTTGGAAGCACTACAATTGTCACCTACACTTTAAAATCAAGTCCCTGAACTTGATTGTAGCCTTTAGCAACCAAACTTGCTTTGTACTTGTTAACACTACCAACGAGATTCTCTTTGATGTGAAACGCTCATTTATAGGCAACAACTTTTCTGTTAGGAGGCAAAGAACATCTTTGGAAGTATATATGTGACCAAATTTGGACTGGCACAAGTAAACCTTGTGAGAATTGGAATACCCGAGAAATACATTCTCGAGAGCTAAAGTCAAGTTTATGGTTGTTATATGGTAGGACGAAAGGAAAACAAGCACAACCAAATGGACTGTAATACAAGACACTGTAGGGAACCCGAAATTGCAATGAAGCAGTGGGTAACCTATTAATCAAGTAGGCAACAATTTGGAAAGCAAAATCCCAAAATTTTAAGGGAAGAGAGGCATAATGTAATAAGGTCAGACCTAATTCAGTGATATGTCTGTGATTTTGTTCCACAACACCTTTTTGATGATGAGTGTGAGGAGAAATTATGCGGTGTGTGATACCATTAGTTGCAAGAAAGGATTTGCAAGACCTAAATTCACCGCCCCAATCAGTTTGAAGACTTTTAGTTTTGGTATTAAACTAATGTTCTACTATAGATTTTTAATCTTGTCACTCTTAACTATTTTCTAGGATTGAGGTTAATAATTATTTTGATGGCTTTATTATATTGACTTGATATATAATTGGGATATTTTTGTTAAAACTAACAAGGAAGTTTTTTATGCTTCCTAGTGTTGGCATATGCAAATTATCATACACTACATCTTAAGCATGTTTTGATGCTTCTTGGAAGCCTTGTCTCTACTGCTTCTTTAACAGCTGCCACCACCACTGCCGTTGTTTGCCATCGTCGTTAAGATTATTAGTAGGCTAGAAAGGTGTGCGTCACTTCCGCATTAACAATACCGACATGTGCATCATCAACAAAGTTGACACACTGTCTCGTGTCATTGTTGGTATTGATGTGTGCTGCCCACACATTGCCTTGAAAGTGCACCTGTTGCCACTAATACGGTCGTAGGGACCTCCTAAGCCCATTCCATGGGGTGATGACATCTCAGTTGACTCCGGATTGAGTATATTTGAATGTTTTGTACCTTTGTCAAACATGTTATCTACGTTATGAATGAAAGTGATAATTACTGAATCTTAACTAGGTCTTGTTTTTATGTTCTTCTATGCATTGGTTGTTATGAAAGCATACAAAGAGGAACTTGATGGTTTGGGAACAATTATTGTGTCAATGACTAAGAATACTGATAGGCAAGGGAAAAAGGAGGGGCTCTAGAAAGTATACCATAGGAAGAAAAATAAAACAGAAGTAGTTAATTGGTTAACAGTTAGATGTTATCTGATATGTGATGAACACTTTTTGTAAAAGTCTATATATTGTCATGTTAAGGAGAGTTAGGGGAGTCTTTTTGAATTGATGTTTGTGTCAAGGAGAACCCTGAGAGAAAGGAAAGCAATTTTCCTTTGGAAGCTTTGGCTTTTACTGTGTGTAAAATGAATAATAGAGTGCAAGACTCTTTTCTTCTTTTTTTGTCTTGTTCTATCATCATTGTTTCTAGGTTCCTAACAAGTACATTGAATAGTATTGGAGATGCTATATTGAGTAGAGATATGATTTAATCATAACATATAAGTGGGTTTAAACCTCATCTTACATGTTAGTTTTATCTAGTTGAGTTAGGTTTAAAGTCCCCTTTCTAAGATGGTATGAATTCATGTTGGTGTAGGACTTGCATATAGGAGATGTATTCACTCCATGGCTTCCTTAGGGCAAATTCTAGGATGTTGTAGCCAAATTGGGAATTATTGTTATTCATTACTAACTTGGAGGAGATTGTTGTAAATAGCAAATTATTAGGATTAAAATATTCTTAATATCTCCATAGTAATTAGGAAAAAATATCTTTAGAATCTTTCTATTAAGTTTCTTATTTTTTTCTTTTCTTATTTTAAAGATGTGATTATTACAAATAGAATAGTTTTCCATTTTCTTACATAAGTATTATCTTAGAGGAGCTCTTAAATTGGTTTTCATCTGCAATGTGCTCCTTACAACACATCTTTTACTATTCATGCGGACTGATGTAGATTGGGCAATAGATTTGGATGATAGGAGATCTACTTCAGGTGCTTAAATATATTCTGGACTTAATTTGGTTTCTTGATGGTTTAAATAGAGAATTGTTGTTGGTAGATCTAGCACTGAAGCAATATGTAGAAATGTGACGCATATTGCTCTTGAAGTTGCTTGGATTCAAGTATATGATCAGAACAAGTTTGTCACACCACTCCTGATGTGCTTGAGCCCTGCTGCTCTTGCACACATTCCTGTTCTTCACTCCAGAACCAAACATATGGAATTGGAACTTTTTTTTGTTAGAGAAAAGGTTGTTAACAAGCTTATTAATTTTTTTCATGTACCTGGTATTGATCAATGTGGTGACATTCTTATAGAAGGTCTTTCTCCTTCTAGGTTCTGCACTTTGTGTTTCAAGCTTAAAGTGGTGGATTCAAGGCCTGCTGCTCACCCCTTGTGAGCTTGCGGGCTATTGGAGTATAATTGTACTCCTTATTTCTTTACATTTTTGTAAGTTACTTGGATTTTGACATATAAATACATGTACCTATCATATTGTAAGTTGGTTGAATTCCTTTACGCTCTAAACTGATTTGCTTTTATTTATCTCTCTTTTCTCTCTCTTAAACTTTAGTAATGCTCATAAAAAGGAAAATTTTGAGCCATATTTCATCAATGCCAATACTCAAATATGTTTCTCAATTTTTTTTCAGGCAAGTGTTGGAAGAATGCTGTTTAACGTTTCACCAATAACAAGTCATCATCAATTAGATAAGAATTCTTTTGAAGCAGCTGTAATTGGTGGTACACAGCTATGCTCAAGACGCTTACTACAACAGATAATATACTGTGTTGGTGGTGTATCTGTGCTTTTCCCTCTTATTGCTCAGTGTTCTAAATTTGAAAAAGAAGATGGAGAATCTGCAAATGGTGTACCACTAACACAGACCATGAGGGAGTGGGTGACAACTGAAGTTATTGAGCTTATTGCATCTCTTTTAGACGATAATTTAGCAAATCAACAACAAATGCATATTGTGTCTGGATTTTCTGTGCTGGGATTCTTGTTACAATCAGTTCCTCCGCAACAACTAAATTTGGAAACTCTTTCTGCGTTGAGGCATCTTTTTAATGTTGTTTCCAATTCTGGTGCGTAATTTGTTCCCATGTGTTCTGCATCTAATTTTCGTTTGGTGATATATTTATTTTGCCTCAAAAATTGTTTTTTTCTTTTCCTTTTAAATGTTTCTCAGGACTGGCGGAGCTGCTTGTGAAAGAGGCCATATCTAACATATTTCTTAATCCTCATATTTGGGTTTGCACTATTTACAAGGTCCAACGTGAACTGTACATGTTTCTGATCCAGCAATTTGACAATGATCCTCGTTTACTGAAGAGTCTATGCCGGCTTCCGCGTGTCCTTGATATAATTCATCAATTCTATTGTGATAATGTAAAGTATGAATCATTCGCTGGAAGTAACCCTCTTCAACTTTCTGTTTCTGAACAAGTTACCAAGGAAAGACGAGGAATCCCTAGCAAAGAAGAAATGCACAAGATCCGTCTTCTTTTGTTAAGTCTTGGTGAAATGAGTCTCAGGTACGGTTTCATCTTTTGTCCTTTCAACTGGCATTCACTGTAATCTGTTCAATTTTCATTTCAAATTTTTGGGATATGCAGACAGAACATTGCTGCTGGAGACATAAAAGCTCTCATAGCATTTTTTGAGAAAAGTCAGGATATGTCCTGTATTGAAGATGTCTTGCACATGATTATTCGTGCTGTTTCCCAGATATCATTACTGTCTTCTTTCCTTGAACAAGTTAATATAATTGGTGGTTGTCAGATTTTTGTCAATCTTCTCCAGTGGTATGTCACCCTTGTCATTCTCTGCATGATTTTTTCTTGCTGTTAAGTAGCAGTTATAGTGGCACTATAGCATTGTTGATTTGGAGGAATTTGTTATGCATACTGTGAATCCGGAGGCAGTTACTACTGTGGTCCCATACATAATGGAATACGGAATTGTTTTAGTTTTGTTTCTTCAATTGAACTGTCTTAGTTT